>NC_047038.1:120696235-121321235 GCF_011762595.2 Tursiops truncatus
ATCAGTGGTAAGTGAAAATCTTTCCAGGAAGCCCTTCTTGAGTGCTCCGCATATTGACTTTGGGGCACATTTTAGTGAGATAAACCAGTGTTGACACGTTTGAATGTAATCACAGAATTACCATACACAGACAGTTCTGTTGTTCCTCACCACAGTCCCCAAAATGAAAAGCAGCAGGTAACAGGTAGCCAAGGCCACCTGACTCCTGGCTTTTTTTTGCAAAATAACCAAATGCAAACCACTGTTTTTCTTTTTCATACTTAGCAGCAAAAGGAAAAAGAGGTAAGGAAGGAGGCTGCCACCAAAGGCTGCTTGTGAGTTCAAACACAGTGGGACCACAGAATTTCGATGCATGGAACCTGTGCTGCCTTTCTTTCGATGTTCATTTTTTAAATGAAGCAAAACACATTAATAACTTTTAGAATATCAGCATAATGCAGCCTATGTTGTGAAACAATCTGTTCCTAAAACAATGTCCAGATGTTTTTTCCTACTCTATACTGAAAATAGGCTATACATCCACATTACAAGTGGTATAATTTGCTCCTCTGGTAGCTAGAGAACTTGGTAGAAGCCACACACCATCAAATGTAGACAGAATCATATCACATTATCTCAATTGATTCCAGTATTTCTAACTCCCAGACTGCTGAAAAATCTTCCCCACCTGTATAGCATGCTTTGCCCCCAAGATTCACTGCATTTACTGTTGAAAAGTAACTTCATGGTTTATGAAATTTAGAATACTGCAGGATCAAAATTAATTACTTCAAATAGCTTTTAACCCAATACTCTGTACCCCCTTAGTGAAATATGTTCCAAGAATAAGAACAATCACAACTTTTACACTTAAATTTGGGTAGTGATTTTGGTATAGTAATTCTAAAATAATTTTACATGTCATGTAGAATCAAGCAAATAAGTTAATATTAATGTTGTTCAGAACCAAAGTTCTCACCATGGGAGAAGGAAGATACAAATATGGAACAGGGAAGGGTGAGGAAGATTAGTGTTAAATTTGAAATCAGAGTATCAGAATGAATTCATGATTTATAAAAAATGCATTTGCTGGCTCTGTTCCCTGAACGGCCCTAGGAGCAATGACACCCCAGCAGCACCCAGATCTTGATTTCCAAATACCATTCCCCATGAAAAGAAACTAGGGCTCCTTGGAGAAGCCAATTCCCAGGCTGGGGCAGGAAAAGTGTATGATAAATCTAGAACATCTTGATACGGCAAAAAGCAAGAATGTGCTCAAAGGTTAACAGACACAGATCAAAATGACCCATAAATAAGCTTAAAGGTGCTTCCACTGGCAAATACAGACCATTTAGAGTAACTAATTGAATTTTTAAAAACAACGAGCCCACACTGATACTCAAAAAAGTGCTTCTTTAGTAAAAGAATGCCAGCCAATAAATGCAGACAGAATGCTAGATTTAGAAAGTCCCTATTTGCAGCCACCAATGTAACAAAATAATGGATTCCGGCAAGGATTATTAATGAATGCTAAAATCATTAAGTGAACAGGATATCCAAATGGTCTCCAAGTATCTCCTCCCAAATTATTTGCTTAAGAAAGGGATCTTAAAATAGAAAATCTGAAAGAAACCTAGTGAGCAAACATATATTGGCAATAATGTGACAATGACAGTATGTGCCTTGTGATGTGATGTGATGTGATGCGATGCGATGAATGGGACACACCACATGCCATCTATGGAGTCTTCTGCCAAAACATTTATCCTGAACCTACTCATGAGGAACAATCAGGGAAGCACAGAATTCTACAAGCTAACTGGCCTGCTTTTTCAAGTCAGTTTCATAAAAGATAAAAAAAGGTGGAAGGATTGTTCTAGAGTTTAAAAAAACCTACAGATGACAACCAAATGCCATGGGTTTGGATTCTGCATTTTAAACAAGACAAACGCTTTAAAGTACACTTGGGGGGAAACTGAGCCTCAGGTTTGAATGTGTACTATACATTAGATAACTATGAATAATCAATTCCTTGGGTGTGACAGGAGTATTATGATTGTGTAGGAAATGTTCTTATGTTTTAAGAGAGACACACTGCAACAGTAGCAGGTGAAGTACGACAATGCCATTTCTCTCAAAAGAAAAATGCTTTTTATATAGAGAGATGTGACGCAATAACAATTGCTGAATACAGGGAAAGGATATGTGGTTATTTCACTGTACCATCAACTTTTCTGTAAATTTGAAATTTTCAAAATTAAAAGTTGGAAGTAAAAAAAAGAAAAAACGGGGGAGAGGGTAGGACAGAAATAGCTTACAGATACCAGAAGGGTGCATTTGGGGGCTTTAGCAAACTGGAGCATCCCACTCTCAAATTTAACCAAACTCAATGAAGAGCCAGAAGTGGTGACAGGACAAACTGAGGAATCAAGCTAAGATGGCAAATTCCTAAACACCCTCTTCCTGTTAATTTAGACATGTGGATGGCAAGTAATATAAAGGTGTTGGTGAACGGGTTCTAATGTACCTTTATACATTTTACCAGCAAAAGACATAAAATGAAAATAAAAGGCAAACACCTTTCCCTTCTACATTATAATTCCAAGGGGGATGAAGGACTGTCAGGGGAAAAAAAGGATTATTTTAAAGTTAATACAAAAAATAAAAAGCTAACACACTGACATTTTTGAGAAGTTGGCAGAATGATGAAACTACCCTAGATGTTTTCTCATCTAAACCTACTAAACAAACATTTGTAATCAGACATATACAATTAGACTAGAGGACATATTGTTTTAAAATCTCCCAAACCGAGAAAAGCACCATCACCAGTGTGGTGTTTATCTTTTAACAGCAACAAAAAAAAACTACCCACCAAGACTTTTTTTCTTTGAGCTTAATTTCTAATAGTAGACACTGAGTAAGCCCACACTGTTAATTCCACTATCAGTACATAAGATGCTGCCTTACATACGCAGCAATCGCCACCTTAAACTATCTCAGAAATATGGTTGCATTTCAAATACTGCTGGTAGACTGCTGAACTAAACACAGTACTGGAATTTGTATATAGACATTCAACTTAAAAAAGTATTTTTACTCAAATTTTATTTTAGATTATGAAATTAGCCTCCCCATTCCCACCACTTCCTTCTGAAATCCCCAACAAATACAGCAAAGTTAACAACTACATGGTGGGATAGTCATTCAAACTTTTTAATCTCCCTTTACACATTATATTAACATTCATATTGCAAGGCATTCCATTCACAAATATTACAGTTTGATAAAAAACTTCACACACATACCAGATTCAGCCACTTTACTAAATCATTAAAATAATAAAAGTAATGAAAACATTATAATTCCTTTAAAGCAATAAAGGTCTGAGGCACTCTGGGAAAGATGTTCTCATACAAATGTAACATGTCAGTGGTATCGAATTATCTTAGAATAAACTTACCAGATACCTAGTAATCAAGTACTCTCTAATGACAATGACCTTGATCTGATATGTCGTCACTGGATGCACTCCCATTTGGACTGAACTACTGAAAGGAACACAGATGTTGGGCAGCTGAGGTCATTTCTAATGAGGTTCCCAACTATGTAAAGGAGAATTGTGGTAGCACACCAAGGACAGCTGCATCCCTGCAAGGCAACAGTCCAATTTCAAAGAAGTTCCTTTCTCATCCCCACCAGGTTTATTAAACATTAGCATTTCCAGACTCTGCTCACTGCTGGAGAGATTTCAGAACTGTCTTTCCCCATCAACCCCCACAGTGCAGCCTCCACCCTTCTCTGAATATCTCCAAGGTATGCCTTTGAAATAAGAGAGAAGGGAGCGTTTTTCCTACCATTATGACCAAACAGAGGTCTGAAATAGCAACGTATTACAAAAATCCCATTCTCTGCAACAGCCAGCTTCCGCTTGGAGCGTGGCTATTTTTGCCATAAACTAGATTTTTTAAAACCTGATCATCTTTTTCCAAAGTGAATTTTGCCATAGCCATTCACGCACACAGAGTCCACACTGGAAAGTCTCACTGACCGAGTGCTTCCTTACACACAATTACGAGGGTAAATTAGCAGGGGAGGAGGGAGGCTAATTCCCAGCTGGGAATTAAATCACTGCAAATGACGGGTCCATTTACGACAGCATAGAACCCTGTCAGAATCAACACAAACCCCAGGTCACATAGTGTTTGGTAATTACATATATGGAATTTAAAATGTATACGTATATATTTCCATACATATATAATTAAAAAAAAAATCGGGAGCAAAATATGTTGCTAAAGTTTCAGGGATTCTCATCTCCAACATTCACCTGGAAAGCAGGTGGCTCTGAAGGCCCGGTTGTGGCAGTGATAAAAGCAACTAGAAGCAGGTTTAAGTAAAAGTGCTCAAAGGGCAAATGAGAAAACAGGGGCGCAGAGATTTTTTTGTGTGGGGAGAGGGGAGCATTGAAAGGAGTTGAGAAAGCTTCCTTTATTCTTCTTGGCTTTTTCAGACCCAAGACAAGTTCTTGAGGACACACATCAAATGCTGTAGTCCTTCCTTATCTATAGTCGAAACAAAACAAGTTATAAAAAATGTCCTCTTCCATCCTGTACTCTCAATAAAACACCGAGTACAGCCAGAAGGTATCACTGAGATGTGCCATCTCGGGAGAAATTAAAATTGGGACATGAAGTGAGGCCGCGCGCTATCGAGTCGCCGGGTTAGGATTTCGCAGCCAGTGTCCGTGACCAGCAGGGTGTGCTCGAACTGGGCAGACCGTTTCCCATCTCTCGTCACTGCTGTCCAGCCATCCGGCCAGGTTTCATCCTGCCATCCGCCTTAAACAAACAAACACCAGTTCTTAATTCTATCACTCAGCTTGTTTTCTTAATAAACTCCCTAGGCAAGTGTACTGGCCTGTACTCCAAATCCTTGGATATCTCAGAAAACTAATTTTAAAATTCACTATTAAGATTCCTATCTACACTTCAACTGTTTAAGCTAAAGCCTTTTCTATTTCATTTTGGTCTTTAGTCCAACAAAGTAATAACAGTGTTTAAATTTTAAAACTTCACATTTTGTATACTTCCCAAATATTAAATCAAGGTGGTATTTCCAACATAAAGGCACTCAGTTTCATTTTCAGAAACGTAACTGATAACCACTCATCACAGAACTACAAGTAAGAAACTGAATTAATGAATTTAGCTCTCTCCTGGTATAACTTTGGAATCTGACTGAACTATAGCCGATGTATATTGTGAAGGAAATAGAGTAACTTCTTATACTTTTATTATAGCATTTAATTCCTGATATAATTTTTAAATGGCAGGCACAAAGATGGTGAGAACAGATTATACTCTGAAATTTTTATAGGCCACACCCCTGTAACCAGAAAGAGGGCAGAGAAAAAGAGAGACTGGTGAGAAAATTTTTAAATTATTGGGAGTTCCCTGGTGGTTAGGATTCCAGGCTTTCACTGCTGTGGCCCAGGTTCAATCCCTGGTCGAGGAACTGAGATCCTGCAAGCTGTGCAGTGCGGCCAAAAAAAAAAAAAATTATGATGAGGGAGAATGGGTTAGAGAGAGGGTTAGAAAGGAAACGAAGGGACAATGAAAAGAGCTGGGAGACAACACAGGAAAAAGAGAATGGGGGGAGGAGTAGGGCAGGGGAGGAGAGGCAACAGTGGAATGACAAAGTTCTGCAATTCCAGATACTACTATAAAAATGTGTTTACAGAGACTTTCTTATCTCCAAATTAGATGTAAAAAAAAAAATCAATATTCTTCATTCTGAGTAATCTTTTTTGCCTTGGGGGTGGGGGGCCCACACTTCGCAGCTTGTAGGACCTTAGTTCCCTGACCAGGGATGGAACCCAGGCCCACGGCAGTGAAAGCGCCGAGTCCTAACCACTGGACCGCCAGGGAATTCCCATTTTGAGTAATCTTTACCAAAGATTAGGTCTTACTGCCTCAGACACATCCCAGAGTACAAAGTCTGCAGTGAAGTAACCTACTTTTGCAATATTAAACCCCAGTCTAAAAAGAAAATATGAGGTAGCTTAAAGAAAGTTAACTCATGCTTTGTCAACCATCTAAAGATGAGTAAACAGGTATTTCTCAATGTAACGAATGATCTTTTCACAAACGGATTTAAGACATAATACACTGGGGGTTTTTTATAATTTTTTTTTTTAATTTATTTATTTTGGGGCTGCGTTGGGTCTTCGTCGCTGTGCGCGGGCTTTCTCTAGTTGCGGCGAGCGGGGGCTACTCTTCGTTGTGGTGCGCAGGCTTCTCATTGCGGTGGCTTCTCTTGTTGCGGAGCATGGGCCCTAGAGCACACGGGCTTCAGTAGATGCGGCGCGCGGCCTCAGTAGTTGTGGTGCGTGGGCTTAGTTGCTCCACAGCATGTGGGATCTTCCCAGAGCAGTGCTCAAACCCGTGTCCCCTGCATTGGCAGGCGGATTCTCAACCACTGCACCACCAGGGAAGCCCGACATAAATACATCTTTAATTTTATTGTCATCTGCTAAAACAGATCCTTTACTAATGTCAAGTTAAATATATTAGACTACTATTCTAAGGAAATTCAAATTCTTCTTTGGATTAGAGACCTTCCACTAAGCAGCTGGGATTTAACCTAGCTGAGTTACACTGAGGTATATTTGTTATAATCTGACGATTGTCTGAACCAGCTCAACACTGTGTTATTTGCTTACTCCCGGAAATACCACTTCATGTCTCACCAGCTAAGTGCCAGTTAATGGAAATAGGTATGTAACCAAAATGACACTTTCCTCTCACTGTCTTGCCTTTCTCTGCTAATATACTCAATGCTCTTGCAATGGGTTACATATGATCATTATTCTTATTCCAGGGAATGACAAAACAATACCTTACATTTGTACAGCCCTTTAAAGGTACTTTGTGTTAATACAAATCATCTCACTTAATTCTTACAACAGCCCTGGGGATTCAGCAGGATAAAGATTGTAACTTCCATTTTACAGAAAAGGGAACAAAGGACCAGGTTAAGAAGGTAGCCTCTAAAACAACCTCCAATGCTCCTCTCCCCTTGAGTGTGGGCTGGATTTAGTGACTCAGTTCTAAGGAAGAAAATCTGGTAGAAGTGATGGGATATCACTCCGAAGATTAGGTTATAAAAAAGACTGGAAGGATCCCAAGGGGACGCATCCTTTAACACAGGGACCAGGACACAAGAGCCCTACTACTGTTGCCCCACTCTGCATCCCCCAATCCCAGCGAAGAACTGGCAGAAAGCAAAGGTGAAGGCCTCATGAAGGAGGCCCCAGTTATTATGGACAGCCTCAGTGGGGGGCTCCAATCATGACACCAACCATCACTGCCATGTGCCTGTCACAGTGACCAACAGCGAGGACACAGAACTGCCAGTGCTGAGCGTGTCTATGCTGTGCTTTTTCCACAGCAGTTGTATGACACCACCTGACGATATGAGTGCAGACCCTCAAGCGGCAGAATGGCTCATGAGTTTAGAGTCCCACAGATTCTGCCACATAACTAGCTAAGTGACTTTGGGCAAGTTACTTAACCTCTTCAAAAATCAGTTCGCTCCCCTGTATAATGGGGATAGCACCTACCTCATAAGTTGTGGAGAATTAAATTATATAACTCTGCCGTAAAACGAATAGCTCGGACTTCCCTGGTGGCGCAGTGGTTAAGAATCCGCCTGCCAATGCAGGGGACATGGGTTCGAGCCCTGGTCCAGGAAGATCCCACATGCCGCGGAGCAACTAAGCCCGTGTGCCACAACTACTGAGCCTGCACTCTAGAGCCTGTGAGCCACAACTACTGAGGCTGCGTGCCACAACTACTGAAGCCCGCGCGCCTAGGGCCCGTGCTCTGCAACAAGAGAAGCCACCACAACGAGAAGCCCACTCACCGCAACGAAGACCCAATGCAGCCAAAAAATAAATAAATAAAAATTAATTAATTAATTTAAAAGACAAAAAAAAAAACCCCAAATAGCTCTAGCTTCTTTTTTCCTCCTCCTCCTCACCCCCACCAAGACAAGCAAGAACTTCTGCACAGGCTTGATGGAGGCGCCTAGTTATTACCATGCTCCCTTTGACAGGACCTTTATGAAAAGGGACCAGGATTCAAGCACTTCAGCATCTACGGACAGCAGGCAAATTACCGTGCAGAAGGTATTGCTTTCTTGCCAACCCTTACAATTTTCAGTTCTCTAACATGATACCGAATCAAGTTAGAGATAGGACGGGGAGTGGAAATGAAGCAAAAAGAAAGTAGAGCAGACTACTAATCTGATCATGAGTAACCAAAAGTAAATAAAAATTCAATTAAAGAATGTTACAGCATCCCTTTTTTCTCACCTTCACAAATCATTGGCTCAATTGTAAATACGTGGCCGGCCTTCATCACTCCAACTGCTTTATTTTCTGAAATTAAAGAAAAAAATCTCAGAACACAGCAAAAAAACCTACAGCATATTGTTAAGCAGCTCCCTGGGAAAAGTACGCAACTTATATTCCCATGAGTGATTCTTAAATTAATGACTTTCTCCTCTCCTGATTCCCCTTTCTTAAAGCAGATCATTCAACAAACAGGGATTTTACTGAAAACCACCTACTCTGGGGCAGATACTGTCCTAGGCATATTTCATTTTCTTTACGTCTTCTCTAGGAAAATACAGAGATGCCCTAGGCTGGATCTCAGATGTGGTTATCGCTTCTATAAAAGGAAAAGTGCCCCCCATTTATGTTATAGCAGGGTTAGAATTGCAACCATGCAACCCAGCAAAGCGCCACACTCATGGAGGTACGACGCTTTAAAGAAGAAGACATTTCAAATTCCACCAGAAGCCTCCTACCTCTTGGGTGCGTGTAGGGGTGTGGATGCGGGTGGAGATGGGGGCACAGCCCAGAGAAACAACTGCACCATTTTTTAAAAGTTTTGTAAATTGTCTTATCTTCGGAGGGGGACAAAGCCCCGCACACTAACCTACTTTTCTTTAATGCTGGCACGATTATTCCTTTCTATTGGAAACAAAAATTCCATTTCTCCCTCCAAAGACTTTTTGTCCAAGTTCACCAATTACAAAAGTATTTTTCAGGATCATTGTGAGAAACTCAACTATCAGTGCCCAGGCGTGCCATCTTCCCAAGAAGGCCAAAAATTTTAAACGGGATAGGCCTTTTTAGACAATCTCAGACGAAAATGGAGAACCAGTTTAAAGTTCAAACTGTCAATAAAAACCAAAAACTGATAAGAGCATCGGTAAACAGGTGACTGCACTTGCGCTGCCGGACCACCAGGTGGCGAAAGCACCGGCTTTCAGGGGTTTTCTGCGTAAGGCTGCGGTTCTTCCGGAGGGCAACCCATGTGTCGACAGAGGCCGACCCTGCTCAAGCTGCTCTGTCTAGGTACGGTCTAACCTCACCCGCACGTTTACACTCCTGCACGCCCTTCCTTGTGAATAGCTATCACGCTGCTTTCCGCTATCTTAGGTATTGCCAAAATACACTTATTCTACAGATTCCAAATCAGGAGTTTCTAAATTATTATAAAACTCTGAGGGGCAAAAATAATCTTTACTTTTTATTTCTAATTTCATGAACTTTCTCTCCAAATGACATGCAATTTACTACATATATAGACTTGGTCATATTCCTTTGGGGATATCAAACAGAAAATGTCAAAGAGAGTCAGTGTGGTGTCATGGAAAGAAAAAAGGATAAAGGAATTGATAGCTGTGCTGTCCAGTAAGGCAGCAACTGGGTGCATGAAGATCGGCACTTAAAAAACAGCAAGTCAGAAAGTGCATGTAAAAATATGCCGATTTCAAAGACAAAAAAACAGCATGTAATATATCGCAATTTTTTTACACTGATTAAATGTTGAAATGCTAATATTTTTAATGTAATGGATTAAATAAAATATAAAATTAACTCCATCTGTCTCTCTTTACTTTTTCAATATGACCACTAGAAATCTTAATATTACATATGTGCCTCACATACACTGGACAGCGCAATACAGAGAATCCAAGTTCCACTCCTGTTTCTGCCATTGATTCATTGTTGTAGAAGTTACAACTCGCAGCTAACCTTGACTCATGGTTTCAGCTTCTCAACAAGGCTCAAACATACATCGCCTAGCGACTACACTATAGCAGATACTACTGCTGAGTGCTTTTACAAAAGTGTGCACCCGCTCTACCGTCTGCCTCCCAGAATTACCGTGATATATATTCTAAAGATAGGGTAGCATCACGTTTACTTTCGAACCATAATGACAAAGAAGCACACTACACTCTCATCTAACGAGGACTTCTCTTACACGGAAGGAGGTGGAGGGAAGTCACACAACCATTTCCTGGTTCCGTGCTCGGGTGCTTAGGAATATGAAGTCACAAGCCAAAGCAGGGATCGTTTACATTTCAAAAGGCCTCTGCAGTAGAGACTCTCAGCAGCTTCCTTTAACACGTCCCTAAAGGGACCACACATATTTTGTTTTATCTAAACCCGATTAACACTTGACTTTTCAAAAACATATCAGTTGGATGAAATGAAGTATACCTGGGTCCTTGTTTCTTTTTTCAGAATTTTTATTTCTAATTAAAGAGTTTAACATGAAACTCAAGCGCCATCTCTTGTGTATGGGTGGTATGGTATTTTGCTGACACCATCATCACTGACCTGTATCTCCGTCTCCCATAAATTCTATTTCCTTCAAAAAAATCTCTCTTTATGACATATGCACACTACTGTGTATTGATATAAAATCGATAATTCCTGAGAGCCTACTGAATAGCACAGGGAACTCTACTCAATACTCTGTAATGGCCTATATGGGAAAAGAATCTAAAAAAGAGTGGATATATGTATATGTATAACTGATTCACTTTGCTGTACAGCAGAAACACAACAATGTAAATCAACTCAACTCCTATAAAAATTAATAGACATAGACAGATAGACAAAAAGTCTCTATCTAGTCCATACCTAAACCTAAGTTTGTTACCTCTGCAAGCAAGGGTGCTTTTTTCATTCCCTCCCTTGCACACTCTTGTTCCACACACAAAACACACACACGTACACGTGTGGCACACGCCAGTGTCATCAGAATAGCTACTTCCATTCTGTTAAAGGCAATGCACATCAGGTGATCACAGGGCTTACCAGGAAGGAATGAAGTTGGCTACCTATTTTCTATTGCTAGCTTTTATTTCAAGCACAATTCCAGCTGAAATAAGAAGGACTATGTGGTCTGCTAATAAATGCTTATTGATTTATGTCAAATGCTGTGCCTTAAGTGCCTTCTCTAGCTCCTCCTGTTGAGACGTTTCTCACTCATTTCCCTTTCTCTTCACAACTACTGACGTCTTAGATTTTACCTCACATCTGGATTACGACAACTGCATCAGGCTGACAAGCCTGGCTAACTCACACCGGCAATCCATTCTAGACACCACTGCTAACTTTTCTTCCCCAAATGGCAATTTCACCTTGCCATTCTTCTGCCAAAAAATGTTCTACAAATCCCTAAAAGGAAGTCAACTATCCTCGATCTGGCACTGCCCATTTCTAGTCCTTAACACATAATTCTCAGCCCAAGCTTATCTTGTCTCTGTTCAGTCTCAACTTGAAGCACCTATTCATGCTTCCCCACCGCCTGGAATGCCCTTCCTCATCCCTCCAGCAAACCAAAATCTCAATCTTTATTTCTCCCACAAGACCCAGCGCCAAACTGCTTCAGTACTTCCTAGGCAGCACGGGAAAGACTGACTCTAGAAAGCCAGACAGAACCTAGGTACCAATCCTACACCTGACGTTTATTTACTAGTTTGTGTGGACTTGAATAAATACACCACTTCCCTAAACGCAGAATCTGCTTTTTAAAAACAGGGCTGAGGGCTTCCCTGGTGGCGCAGTGGTTGAGAGTCCGCCTGCCGATGCAGGGGATGCGGGTTCGTACCCCGGTCCGGGAAGATTCCACATGCTGTGGAGCGGCTGGGCCCGTGAGCCATGGCCGCTGAGCCTGCGCGTCTGGAGCCTGTGCTCCGCAGCGGGAGGGGCCCCAACAGTGAGAGGCCCACGCACCGCAAAATAAAAAAAATTTTTTTTTAAAAATTAAAAAAAATAGGGCTAAGAAATTATTCATAGAGTTGTGATGATCAAATGAGATAATGTATAGCATCACCATCATCATTATCATCACTCTAAAAGTTAACATGCATTATCTCACTTAATCCTACTAACAGTTCTAGGGTAGGTACCATTCCCTGCTATTGTGCATATGAGGAAAAACGTAAGCACAAGGAGGTACATGAAAGTGTCTACATAGCAATGGCTCCTACATATTTGTTAAATTCCTCCTTAGGTCACTTACTGTGGACGGCTTTCCTTTCTAGCACTAAATAACAGACTCACCCCTGCATGTCTTAACTCTCCAAGAGAAAGGTTTCTGTAAGACATTAATCGCCCAAAACTTCCTTTGTTAATCTATCAGACAGCACTCAATTTGAGAAAAGGTACTTTTTTTTTTTTTTTTTTTTTTTTGCAGTACACGGGCCTCTCACTGTTGTGGCCTCTCCCGCCGCGGAGCACAGGCTCTGGACGCGCAGGCTCAGCGGCCATGGCTCACAGGCCCAGCCGCTTTGCGGCATGTGGGATCTTTCCGGACCGGGGCATGAACCCATGTCCCCTGCATTGGCAGGTGGACTCTCAACCACTGCGACACCACGGAAGCCCGAGAAAAGGTACTTTGTCGATTCCCCTCTATACCAACAAAGAATACAGTAGCTGACATGTACTGAGAACTCAAATCAAACCCAGCTGAACCAATTTCATTTAAGGAATCAGAATACATGTGGCAGAGAGTACTGGCTGTTCACCAAAATTACTAGTCTCCTTGTCTTCCCGAGTACTCAGCTGGATTACATTTCCCCACCTCCCTTGCAGTTAGTGTAGCCATGTGACTGAATTCCTGCCAATGAAAAGTAAATGTAAGTGATTTATGCCAAGTCCAGGCTGGCCCATTAAAACCTCCCAAGCATACCCCTCCATGCTTCTCCCCTCATCCCCAATATCTGTACGACTAGGAGGGGAACCCCCAAAGTGATCTTGAAAGCTATAGGTTGAAAGTGACAAGAGCCTGGGTCAGAGAGTAACTGTCCCACCCCACACCCCCAGAGTGACCAAACACATATGCTGTGGACTGTTATGTGCCTTGTGTTTACATTCTGGGGGGTCTGTTTATAACAGCTAATAGATTACTTTAATAAATACAAAATAGTAGGTCCTGTTAAATGTTTGAATATTTGTTAGTTAGCAAATACCAAATCTTTGGACAGTACTTACTGGCATAGTGGGGTACATTGGGGGCCGTATGAAAAAGCTTGTGGATTCCATGCCCACAATAGCTTCGAACAACTGAAAATCCATTTGCTTGGGCATGCTTCTGAATAATGTTTCCCAATTCTCTGTATCGAACACCAGGTTTCACTGAAAGGAAAAGAGAAGACTCATGACAAAGAGAAAGAAAAACTAATAATTACTGAGCAATCACTGTCTATGCCAGGAACCTTTCTGAAGGCTTTACACACCTACATTCCGAGACTTTCAAGATGAGGAAACCGAAGCACAAAGAGGCTATACTGCCAGGAAACGGCAAAGCTGAGATCCAAGCCAGCAGCACCTGCGTTTCCTCCTTTGCTGCAGAAGAAGAGGGCGTGTGCAGCAGTAAGGGGTTGGGAGAGGCACCGCTTGCTCTCTGAATAAACAAGAGAATGGAACACACACTTCTCTTCCTCGCCTTCCCTAAGGTCAGTGTGCTTTCCATTAAAGCGAGCAGAAGAGATAAGAGAGGAAAGAGCATCAGGAGAAAAAGGAATGTCCAAAAAGGAACTTGACTTGTCCTCAGTTTTAGTCTGGTCAATTTCTCAAAGAATTACTTCCCCTGGGCTTCTTTATACCCATAAAAGTGGTTCTCAAATTATGCATAGTTGCCTCTGCAGAAGGTCTTAGGAGTAGGATGTAGAAAGGTACTTCTCACTGTATACTTCCAGCCCCGTTTAATTTTTATGACTTTTACCACTGTTTAAATAAAAACCCAAAGAAGCGGTTCTTATTGCTGCTACAGCTCTCCTAGCATGGAGACTCCTAGGGAACCCAGCCACGGTTCTGGGGGTCCTCCCACGCCCTACAGTCCCCTACTGTGCCTCTCTCATCTCCAACCTGAGGCGCAGGCACAACACATCCTCTCCCATCAATCAAATTTCCAGGTGAACGGCTCAAGGCATCATTTTCATAACATTTACTTGCTCTTAACCACATCTTCCAGCTTGACTTTTTTTTTGGGGGGGTGGGAGGTTAATGATTTTTGAGGAACATGCTGACTTGCATAATGATTTTCTTGCATTTCCATCCAAGCCGTCCTATCAGCCCCAGTCAGCAGGGAGGAAAGGAAAATTTTAACCATGGTGCACAACACACAAGAAACTGTTCAACAACAATGACGGAGGGTGAGAGAGGAGACTTCTCCCCTAATTCTCAAGCCAGAGGGAATTCTGGTCCCAGGGAAGTACACTTCATAATATCTGGAGACGTTTCTGGTTGTCACAACGAGGAGTGGTGGTGCAAACGGCCTCTGGTGGGTAGAGACCAGGAATGCTGCTAAGCATCCTACAGTACACAGGACAGGCTCCCACAGCAAAGGATTATCAGACTCAAAGTGCCATGAGCATGCAGACTGAGAAGCCCTATTCTAGAAGGCTAATTTCATAGCTGGTCAAGCTCTCTAGTGCTCTGCACCAGGGTGGGCAGCCAAATTATTGGAAAACAAGAGGCAGGAATGATACATACAAAAGTGTTAATAGCACTTTCCAGAGATGAAGCAACTTCTATTCTTTCCTGTCTACTGTTAATGAAGACTTTGGTTTCTTGTAGGTTCTTAGCAACTTTTATTCCTGTGTCACTGTAAAACAACATTCCAGCTGTCTGGTTATTTCAATCAACTCACAGAGAAGCAAAAGGGACATAGACATTGAACACAGAAACCCTAAAAATGATTTAAAACTAAAGCTTCCAAAATGAGAAACTAAATATTAAAGTCCTCATCTCACAATACCACAGAGAATATCAAAGTTTTTAAGTATAATCAACAGTGAAAAATAAGGAAAAGAATATCTCACATATTGATATATAAAAATAATCACATGCTTTCATTTTTCATTCCTCTGACTTCATTAAATTAGTAAAAATTGCATCATATCCTATATTTTTGCCTAAGAACCCTGTCCTGTCCAATACATTGTTGATGATATATCAGATTTATTTAACAGGGGGTAGGGGGTGGATAATACACTGAACAATAAGGTTGAAATGCTGTGGATTTTAACTGAAAAGTTATTTGCCCTCAAACTGTCCTTTGTAATAGTCTGTTAACATTTGCAACAAGACTCTCCTTCTCTTTCCTCACAAGATATGGCATAAATTTTAAAAAACCTGGATGAACTGTTGTATGTGAGAAAAATCCCACAGAAATACACCTCTACCCGAAGATATTATTCACTGCAATAGCAAGATATATGGAAAACACCAAAATCCAGTAGGGGAACAGTTGTAGAAATTTTTATACTGTGGAATATAATATATAGCCATTAAAAGAATGGAGATCTATGCATACAGGTACGTACGTATTCTAATATGGAAAGACCTCTAAGATATTACTGGTTGAAAAGTACCAAATTATAGAATACCGCAAATCTTATGATTCCGTTTAACCTAACTAAACCCATACATACAGTTATGTGTGTTTCTATGTGTGTACTAACATACTGCAGAGAAAAAAACCTAAATGTTAAAAGTGGACACCTCTGGGGACTTCCCTGGTGGTGCAGAGGTTAAGAATCCACGTGCCAATGCAAGGGACACGTGTTCAAGGCCTGGTCCGGGAAGATCCCACATGACGCAGAGCAACTAAGCCCGTGCGCCACAACTACTGAGCCTGCGCTCTACAGCCCGCAAGCCACAAGTACTGAGCCCATGTGCCTAGAGCCCGTGCTCCACAACAGGAGAAGCCACCACAATGAGAAGCTCGCGCACTGCAACGAAGAGTAGGCCCCGCTCACCGCAGCTAGAGAAAGCCTGCGCGCAGCAACAAAGACCCAACGCAGCCAAAACTAAGTAAATTTATTAAAAGAAAGTGGACACCTCTGGAGAAGAGAGATTAAAAAACAAAAAAGGAGAGGCAAGCGTAAAGGAAGATCACTCATTTTTCTCTTATAATCTAACACACTCTTTCCCAAAATAATTAAAAAGTAGAAGAAAAGTTGCACTGAAGAACTATCCACAAGTCAGAAAGAGAAGAACAAATATTGTATGTTAACACATATATATGGAATCTAAAAAAAATGGTTCTGATGAACCTAGGGGCAGGACAGGAATAAAGACGCAGACATAGAGAATGGACTTGAGGAAACAGGGAGGGGGAAAGCGAACCTGGGATGAAGTAAGAGAGTAGCATTGACAAATAAACACTACCAAATGTAAAATAACTAGCTAGTGGGAAGCAGCTGCATAGCACAGGGAGATCAGCTCGGTGTTTTGTGACCACCTAGAGGGATGGGATAGGGAGGGTGGGAGGGAGACGCAAGAGGGAGGAGATAGGGGGATATATGTATATGTATAGCTGATTCACTTTGTTTTACAGCAGAAACTAACACAACATTGTAAAGAAATTATATTCCAATAAAGACGTTAAAAAAAAAAAGTATCCACGCATTCCTCCTCATTTATCAGCCAGAGAAAAGGAAGATAAATCATAGAAGAGTCAAAGGAATAAGCAATAGTCCGGTCCATCCTCATCAAGGGATTCCCAAATCATCCTTAAACCTACTACTGCCAAACCCAAAGCTAACTCAGGGAGGGTAGAGGCACAGCTGGGAGGGATAAGGCATGCACAGTATAGTGACAGGTCACTCAAGGCCCACACCACACAGTAGCTCCAGCGGGTGCCCAGCACTGAGCCTGACCTGCATCAATGGCTTGCATCAGGCACTCATACGTGGTCTGAACCAGTTTCCGAGCTCCCTCATCCACGTCTCCAACAAAAAACGTCTCATTCAGGTCCCCATGATAACCATTGCGATAAAGAGTGATGTCCACTGCAAAAGAATGTGCAAACATAAAGACCACACTTGTTTTTTATCTCAGAATTGAAATTAACTTTCTCCAACATGACAGAATCAAGCAGCTTAATGAGAGAGATAACTTCTGCATTCACAAGTGACACCAATGAATACACACTTAATGCCCAAGAGACACTTCTTGTCTGTAATGCAACTGAACTCACTGTGGAAAACAGGTCCGTGGTCTCGCAGCACAAGCCAGACAGTGGGCTTTAATACTCTTACAGCAGTCGTTAGATCGTTTACGGCAGAAGAAACATGTAACCCCGGATATATTCATGCAAGATCAATGACCCAAGTTAAGAACATTAAATGAAGGACTTTGCCACGTTTTGACATTAAACAGGAAATACTGCTTTCATTAGTTATCTTTAATGACTTTTTCCTCGTCCTAGTGAATCAATAAATAGAAACATTTACACTATTCTACACTTAGTTTTCAAAGACTCATTTGCCTTTCACTGATTTGTGACTATTCCCATGTTTAAAAATACAGATTACCACTACACCACTAAACTCCACTAAATGTATCCTACGGAGCACATTAAATGAGTATTCTTAAACCATAAATTTTCAGTCCACTTAAAATATCACAATATAGGTGTGTTGGCTCTAGCACAACACTCACGTTCCTGAAAAACCTCACACATTATGTGTGTAATAAAAATAATAAGGCTTATATATGAAAAACAGCATTGGGCAGACCCCTCAAAACTTATGGAACTTTATAAACAGATACTCTAACTGAAGCAAAAACAATTCATATAGAAATAGTGTCAGGGCTTCCCTGGTGGTGCAGTGGTTGAGAGTCCTCCTGCCGATGCAGGGGACACGGGTTCGTGCCCCGGTCCGGGAGGATCCCACATGCCGCGGAGCGGCTGGGCCCGTGAGCCATGGCCGCTGGGCCTGCGCGTCCGGAGCCTGTGCTCCGCAACGGGAGAGGCCACAACAGTGAGAGCCCCACGTACCGCCAAAAAACAAACAAACAAACAAACAAAAAACAGTGTTGGTCAAGTCCCCACTACCATTCACAGCCAGCATCACAGTTGGTCCATTCTCTGTAGCCTTTAACACCTGGGCTCAGGCTTCCTTGTTTGATATATAGATCCTTGAAGATATCTGATTACTAAAGAGACCAAGTTCATCAATATTAAAAATACCATCGAGGGGAGCCTAATTCATCAACATTTTTTCAATCACGGAGGAAAATGTTTTTTGCAGCTTCTTTCTCTGCACTTGGAGTTTCCCAAAATAGCTTAACACAGTGGTCCCTAAAGCCACTTTCTGAACTTCTTACATCAAGGACAATACTTCTGCAGAATTTTTAGCTTTTTTTCTTAAGAGCTTCATATATTACTAATGATTTCTCTTTATCTGTAAGAAAGCCTGCCCTGATTTCTTCAAAACCAATAGTGGACTAAAAGGAATAAGCAAAAAAAATCCCACTTGAATCAACATTACTTCCACACTTCACTGACATCTTTCCCCTATTTACCAATCACATAATGATCATCTGCATTAAAGAACCTGTATCAAGCACATCATAGTAGAAGCACCTTGAAAGCAGTTAAACATCTTAAAACCATAAAATAGGTTTCCAGAGATTTTCAATTTATTTTAAGTTTTAAATATGAAAAAAGTAAAAGACAGGAAGCAAGTGAAGAAAATGCAAGTCACTATTAGACTCCCAAAGCCTTGCTGTTTCTTTGCTAACAGTGACAAAAGTCACACTTATTTCTTACCATTAACAATATCACCTTCTTGCAAGGGCCGTCTGTCTGGAATTCCATGGCAGATCACTTCATTCACTGAAGTACAACAAGACTTTGGGAAATTATAATAATTCAGGGGAGAAGGATAGCAATTTCTTGCAATGCATGCCTATAATAAAATAAAAATACAGAGAGAATAATCTGGAATGTGCCAAAGAAAAAGTTAATCTGTATACAATTAATCATTTTAAAATTTGAAAAATGTGGAAAATTTTGTTGTACAAACGCTCCTAATGAAGAACTTATTTAAGATTTTATTTTAGAAATACTAGTAGCTATTACCTTAAACAGTAGATAAATAGTAGGGTTTGTAAGTCAGACCACAGGCAAACCAGTTTACTTGATAATCGCAAAGGAAAAGAAAATTCACATATTCCAAATATTTACATATACAGATGTCACTATATGAAGATTTTATTTTAGAATTACCTACTCCTTATTAAAAACATATTATTTAAATTTAAAATTTTAAATTAATGTGCGCACTTAATGTAATTATAATTTCTTATATAGAAACAAGCCTCTATCCCTAATAATAAAAGTAATAAAAATAAAAATAAATACTAGTAATAATTAAGAGATGGTAAAGTATTCCCTGAGACATTTTAACCACTACATTCATGTGGAACAACAAAAGAACCTCTAAGAAAATGACCTGGTTCCCCATAAATAAGTCTTATTTTACTTGGATGTTTTTATACAGTGGTAGTCATAGCATACATAATTTCTCTTTCCACATTGCCACAATCTTCCTACAAATAATTTAAAAATAGTTGCCTAGAATACACTTTGTGGAATGTACTATAATTTTATTGGCAATTCTAGTATTGAAAATTTATATTAGTTTCCTCAATTACAAAAAAATATTATGATCAATAACTACATGCCTATCATTTTTCCTTATATTTAACAATATGCTTCTGTATTTCTTACAGCAGTATAAATACTAGTTAAGAGCACACAGAAGCAGATTGCGTTGACTGAAAATGCCAACTCCATTACTTACAAGTTGTGTAACCCTGGGCAACTTAACCTCTCTCTGCCTCAGTTTCCTAATCTGTAAGATGGAGATGACAGTAGCATCTATCTCATTGAGTTGCTGGGGAAATTAAATGAGTTAATAAAAGAAGCACGTAAAAGAGCACCTGGCCTATAGGAAGCATTCAAACTGCTATTAATGCATACCACATACAGCTGACATGAACAACCTGGGGCCACAGGGGGTGGGGGAAGGATGGAGGGGGAGGGGGAGGGGCACTAACCCCCTGCACAGTCCAAATTCCACATATAACTTGACTCCCCCAAAACTTTACTAATACCCTACTGTTGACCTTACCAATAACAGACAGTTTAACACATATTTTATATGTGTTATATACTGTATTCTTTATATTACATAATTCTTTGTATTATATATTGTACTCTTACAATAAAGTAAGCTACAGAAAAGAAAATACTACTCTAAAAATCATTAAAAAAAAAAGAATGCCACGTGGTGAGGCCAAAGAATTTTTTTTTAATTTTTATTAAAAATCGAAAGGAAGAGAAAATACATTTACAGTAGATATATATATTTATTGAAAAAAGATGAAAGATCTTTTTCATCACATGAAAAGATCCATGCAGGGACTTCCCTGGTGGCGCAGTGGCTAAGACTCTGCGCTCCCAATGCAGGGGGCCTGGGTTCGATCCCTGGTCAGGGAACTAGATCCCACATGCATGCCACAACTAAGGAGCTCACCTGCCACAACTAAGGAGCTGGTGAGCAGCAACTAAGGAGCCCTGGAGCTGCAACTAAGGAGCCCACTGCAACTAAGACCTGGTGCAACCAAATAAATAAATAAATACTAAAAAAAAAAAAAAAAGATCCATGCAGTTCAAACCTGTGTTGTTCAAGGGTCAACTGTACTTTATAACATGGAACAATATCCAAAAATCAGGATTTGTAAAATTCCAAATAAAAAAATGTTCTAAACATTTTTATAGCTCAAGACACATTGTCAAATTTCCTTCCAAAAGGATAGTTCCAATTTACAATACCACCACCATGCAAAGGAGTACCAATTTCACCATCTTCCCGTAGGCAATGGACATAAACATCTTTAAAATACTTACTAATTTAGTAGGTCTTTATGACTTGCATTTGTTTGATTACCAGAGCAGGTTTAATTAGTTTTCCATGTGATTTATTAACTAATTATTGCTCTTCTACTATGAACAACCTAATCATATCATATATGTACTCATCTACTGTAGGGTATTTTTTTTTTGGTTTTTTTTTATGATCATGAATATTTATTTACTAAAGGGTTTTAAGGTCTCTCTTTGGTAGATAAGCAATCTTTATTTTAAAAGTATACCTATACCATATTTACTACAAACATGTATCTGGTCTGTTTGTGGCCTTGTTATTACAGATATAAAAAGGAAGATGTTTTCCTACTAATCTAGTTTCAGAAGTTATATTCTTTTTTATTTCAAAATATTTGATGCATGTGGTAGCGTGATTTACTTAAAGTGCTAATAAAGCTAATCATCTTATAAAAGCTAAACTAAAATGTTATGAAATGTGAGGTTTCAGAAACAAGATATTTCAAGCTTACCTCAGACCCCAATACCACAGATACTTAAAGATGGGAATAATGACTGTTGAATACTTTCTATATTTGAAACAAAGTGAAAACTTTGCTTTCAAATTAGCCAAGTGTAGATATTCAGAACTTAGGTTTACTTAATTTTTTACTTTAATGTTTTAGACTAAACATCTAACAGTATGAAAAATTTTTTCAAAGCATAAAATTAAAATTCTTACTAAGTGTACAGCATGATCTATTTCTTCAGTAGTTACACCTGGTTTAATCATATCAGCAGCAATGTCCAGTACTTCTCTGGCAAGCTGTAAAAGAGAAACACTTCATACATTCAAGAAGAAATGAAATAGAAATAGAAATCTGTACCCTTTGGACTAACTTAGATTTTGTAGGATATTGATAAGACGAACCTCACTTTGCATATTATAATCCTGAATTTTCAGTTTACAACCATTTGTATGTATTTCTAACACCCATTAATAAAAGTGTATGCATATGTGTGTAAACATATAAATAAAATTGGGCTAACTAGAAAATAGCTTAATAAGTACGTCTGACTGATTTCTATGTGAAAATGTACATCCTAAGTAATCTAAACAATAATGAACTGATGAAGTTTGAAGCTTCTCACAATTCTACAACAGGGAAGAGAAGGGAGGGAAATAAAAGAATAGATGAATGATTTTCCTCAAAGAACCACAGAAAATAACTATTACATGTAGAATGGATGAACAACAAGGTCCTACTGTACAGCACAGGGAACTATATTCAATATCCTGGAATAAACCATAATGGAAAAGAATATAAAAAAGAATGTATGTATAACTGAGTCACTTTGCTGTACAGCAGAAATTAACACAACATTGTAAATCAACGGTACTTCAAAAAGTAAATTTAAAAATAAAGTAAATATGGCTAATCACAGTTTTACTACGTAACATTTGTTACTTTTATAAATGAGCAAATCATTGACTTCATGTGTTATAACTACTTAAACATGTTCTATCCCAAGGGGGGGAGAAAAAAACTCTTACCCTACATACGAGTCGCATCCCTTCTATATCTTCAGATGAGAGTAACTTAATTTGAGAAGTACCCTTAAGAGCCTGCTCAGATTCAGACATTCCTGGTAAAGAAAATCAGTAAGTAAAACCAAAATGAACAAAAAGACGTAGTATATATTAGCATAATTATCCCCTAGATGATATAATAATAGTCAGGTCTCACTATTTCACACAATGGTATTTCATAATATGGGAGGGTCCAGGTCAGGTTTTCTGAAAAACTACTTGCAACATGAAATTTGCTAAACAAACTGAGAGAACAATTTTAAAGAACAAATTTCCAAATCTATGAGAAATCATTCAAGATGGAGTACTTATTATTTGCCCGGGAGTGTGTTAATAAGGTCAGTAAATGATTCACATTTGAAGAGCACCATACAATTTATAACTGTTTTCATGATCATCATCTCATGAAGCAAGTAGATTATCAACAACTGATAAATTAATTACACTCATTTCTTTTTTGAAACTGGAACCTAAGTCAGTGTTCTTTAAATGGCAGCTTGTGACCCTTTAGTGGCTATTAGTGGGCTATGACTAATATTTTTTTATAGTAAATAAATGGAATAGAAAATAATAGACTATATCATACAGGGTAAGTAAGTAAGTAAGCAAGTAAGTGCTGTTGTAAAATGTTTGACTGTTGATTTATACACACACACATATACACAGATCATGCTATAAAATACAGTTCTCTGGGTCATAGTCAAAAAAGTTTGAAAAATACTGCCCTAAGAATTTTCACTCATAAAATTAGCTTAATTGAAGTTATTCATACATTTAAAAGCATTAAAGCCAGTATAATAATTATTTCAAAATCTGACAAAAAGAATATAACCATAAACTACTCTTTTTATAAATGCTGATATAACAATACCAAATAAAATATTATCAAACAGAATCCAAAAAACATAGTACAGCATGACTTCAGCGAGATTCATATTGGAAAGGCAAGGATGGTTCAATATTAAACTATTAATATAACTCATCATAGCCATAGATTAAGTAATGAAAAATAAATGATCATCTAGAAAGATAATTCTGATACCATAGCCAGCGACCACTTTTACATGATAAATGTAAATCTCAAGCCAAGAACCAACATCATGGAATGCCCACTCTCAGCACTAGTATTTTTAGCACTGTTCTGACAATACTAGCAGATGTACTAAACGAGAGAAAGAAACAAGACATATAAAATTAGGAAGAAAAGGAACAACTCCTTATCAATTTCAGATACGATTATATATCTCTAGAACAAGGGAATACCTGGTAAATGACTAGAAATAAGAATTCGGCAAGTTGGCAGATAAGAAAAATATATAAAAATCAATAACTTTCCCATATACAAACAAGCAAAAAATACAGAAGATATTATATTCACAAGAATAACTTAAAAAGATAAAGTATCCAGGAATAACTTAACATTAAAAGGCCTAATGAAGGAAAGAAAAACATACCCTGTTCTTGGATAGGAAGACTCAATACTGTAAAGGTGTCAATTCTTCCAAAATTACTCTATAAATTTAATACTATCCCAATAAAAAATGGCAACAGGACATTTTTGGGAACCAGACAAGCTGATTCTAAATTTCACGTGGAAAAACAAACATGCAAGAACAGCCAGGAAAATTCTGAAAACGAGGAAAGGCGGGGGCAACAAGGCCTATCAAGTATGAAAACATGATATAGCTGTAATAATTAAGAGTTTGGCAATGGCATATGATTAGACAGATGGGTTAATGAAACAGAACAGAATCCAAAAACCTAAAGACGTGAAGATTTAATATAGTGATACAGCTTGCATTTTAAATCAGTAAGAAAGACTAATTTTTAAAAATAACTCGTGATGTCACAACCAGATATTCTGCTGGGAAAAAAATAAAGTTGAATCCCTACTTAACTCCTAAAGATAAATAAGTTTCAGATGGACCAAAAATTTTATCACACACACTCAAGAAGCGTAAAACCATCGAAACAGAAGAAAACATGGGAAAATGTTTTTATAATCTCTGAACCCAAAAGGTCTTTCTAGGTCATAAAGCCATAGGCACCTTATAAGAAAACACTGATGAATTTTACTACAGAAGAATGTTGAAAGTTTGTCATAAATGTAATGTTACAAAGACAAAAATGTAACTTGCTTGATTGGGAGAAAACATTTCATAGTACATACATCAAGAGATTATTTTCCTTAATATAGAAAGAGCATTTATAAGTCAGTATGGAAAAAACTAAGTAATCTAACTGGGGGGAAAAAAGTCTAAGGATACGAATAGACAGTTCAAAAGGACAAAAAATACAAATGATTTTTAAAAATATAGAGATGCTCAACCTTACTCAAAATGCAAATTTAAAAAACTGCAAAATACCATTTTTCATCTTTCAAATTAGCACAGATCGCAAAACTTGATAAGATTCTAAGCTGGGGAAGATATAGGAAAAGAGGACTTCCCAGGTGGCTCAGTGGTTAAAAATCCGCCTGCCAACGCAGGGGACACGGGTTTGAGCCCTGGTCCGGGAAGATCCCACATGCCAGGAAGCAACTAAGCCCGTGTGCCACAACTACTGAAGCCCACGTGCCTAGAGCCTGTGCTCTGCAACAGGAGAAGCCACCGCAATGAGAAGCCCATGCACCGCAATGAAGAGTAGCGCTCCGCTCACGGCAACTAGAGAAAGCCCGTGCGCAGCAACGAAGACCCAATGTAGCCAAAAATAAATAAATTTATTTAAAAAGAAAAAAAGATACAGAGAAAGCGACTCTCATATGTTTTTATCTGGCAAAAAAATCTCTGAGATTTATAATACCTCTCAAAATTTTTAAAAATGCATGTATCCTGTGATCTAGCTATTTCACTTTAAGCAATTAACCTATAGAAATACTCTCAACATGTGTACAAATATGTAATTATAAGAACAGTTCCTGCAGTCAAATTGTTAGAAGTAAAAACCTGGAAATAATCTAAATATACATTAGTAGGAGTCTGGTTTAATAAATTGTAACATGTCCACATAATGGAATACTTCAGTCATTAAAAAGAAAGAAATGGTTTTATATCGGATTATATGGAATATTTACAACATAAAATATAACAGAGCAAGGTGAAAAGGTGTATATAGTTTGTTCGTTTTGTGTATAATTGGGTGGGGGCGTGTTAATGTGTGTACACACAACAAATATCTCTGAAAAGTTCTACAAGAAATCATTAATAGTGATTACTTCTGGGGAAAGGTACTCACTTTTCACTGTGCAACATTTTATCCTATTACAATTTACCTTATCTATGTACTCTTTAAAAATACAATTTAAAACTATATTCAAGAATATTAAATACAGTGTAATGAAATTATACATCCTCAACAGTATTCTATCATTCAGACTCTTTTCTTTCAATTTATCTGAAATAGTGGAGTTTAACTAAATTTTCAAATTATATTCATAAGGGCTTAATACAGTTCCTTTTTCTTTGAGAAAAAAGCAAAGGTAGCTTAGCTCAGTAGATTAAACCACATTCAACCATTTTTGACAAGCAAACTCAGTAATTTCACATAATCCAACTTTAGCCTATGCTGTAGAGTACCTATCTTCTCTGCATGTCTCACTATCATTAACCATAAAGGGAGAAGACAATAGAACCCACGCCAGGAGTGTTGAAAGTATTAAATGGAGTAATACATGTAAAGAGGTTGACACAGTGCCTGACACACAGTTATGAAAAAATATCAGTTATAGAATCATCAGCATCACCATTACTACTATTATCATCACCATTACTACTATTTCTATTACTGCTACAGTCCAGAGTCTTTAGTTAGGCATGCATTCAAGACCTCCACCATCTGTTATTTCCTAAATGGATATTATTTAATTAAGGTTGGAGAACATGCTAAAATCAAAACTATTTTTAAAATCTAGAATTTGATATAACAACACTAAATACAATATTATGTTGAATGTAGACTTTAACAGCTACATAAACAATGTTTTCAGAATTGATTAGATTTCTAATGAGAGGAAAGAATCTTTAATGCTCTCAAATGTTCTAGTGTGCCTTGAAAAAACATATTTACATTTATTAGAAATCCAGCACTGAAACTTTTCTACTAAGAAAGCACTCTTTTCCTCTGTAGTAGTCTGCAAGCCCACAAACTGAACTATGAAGAAACAGCATAGCAGAATTTACCTAAAGGGTGATCAGCATAGTCTGGTCTTTGAATATAACTTGGCACTGGCCTTGTTGGCATCTGAAAAAAAACGAAGAGGTTAGATGGATCCGATTCAAACATGAAAGTAACTTTCATTATTAAAATCTACTAACAGGGCTTCCCTGGTGGCGCAGTGGCTGACAGTCCGCCTGCCAATGCTGGGGACACGGGTTTGTGCCCCGCTCCGGGAAGATCCCACATGCCGCCGAGCGGCTGCGCCCGTGAGCCATGGCCGCTGAGCCTGCGTGTCCGGAGCCTGTGCTCCGCAACGGGAGAGGCCACAACAGTGAGAGGCCCGTATCACAACAGTGAGAGGCCCGCGTACCGGGAAAAAAAAAAAAAAAAAAAAATCTACTAACAAAGAAAATAAAAGTGGGGGAATAAACACCAAATTCAAAAGTTCATTCATTTCATTGAAATCAGGAGTCCCCAACACCTGGCCACAGCCACGTACTGCACAGCAGGAAGTGAGCGGTGAAGCTTCACCTGCCGCTCCCCATCACTCACAGAAGCGCCTGAACCACCCCCCAGACCCGGCCCCGTGGAAAAACTGTCTTCCATGAAACCAGTCCCTGGTGCCAAAAAGGCTGGGGACCGCTGACTTAAATGAAAAAAAAAGTTTTAAATGACATCTTAAATATCACAACATATCTGTTTTGTGAAGATCGAGCCTAGTGCTAATGCCACCCCCTTTCCCAGGATATATAAGGAATGGGGAGAGTGACAGAAGCCATTAAAGATTTAAGATTACATGCAGACAAGGAAGGTGCCCGTGTTGTTCCAAACAAATTGGTGAACCACAATCAGTAACAAAATGATGTCTCAAAGTAAATGTACACCAATATGTTCCTGGACATTATCTCTGGGAGCTACAATTAAACTTTCTTATATTTTTGACATTTTTCCAAATTTTAAAAATTAAAGATGTATCTTTTTTTCTTGGCGGTACGCGGGCCTCTCACTGTTGTGGCCTCTCCTGTTGCGGAGCACAGGCTCTGGATGCCCAGGCTCACTACCATGGCTCACGGGCCCAGCCGCTCCACGGCATGTGGGATCTTCCCGGACCAGGGCACGAACCCACGTCCCCTGCATCAGCAGGTGGACTCTCAATCACTGTGCCACCAGGGAAGCCCCGATGTATCTCTTTTATAAAATGCAAACAACAGTAAAAAGAATTTAAGTATTTGAGAATGACAAATAAATTTCAACTTAAGTCAATTCCTAGGTTAAGACTCTGAAGTCAGTCTGCCAAGAACGCTGGAAGGAACAGGAGTGGCAGAAAAGCCATATCAAACTTAAGGTAGAAGAATATCACACTGAAAACATTTTAGAGAAGTAGTAATATACACTACCATTATGTTGGCCTAAAAATACCTATTCTACCTCATTCTTTCTTAAATATTAAAGAATCCTTCATCTAAAATTTTCCTACTTCATCCATGATTGCCAATTATCCCTACTAACTTCTAAATAATGTACCATAAAAGTTAAAAAGCTAGAATGTAAACTTAATCCTGATCACATGATTCATAATTGGAATACAAATTATAAGTACCATTTTTAGGAAACTGAAAATTGTTTTAAAAGAATGTTAAATTTTTATTACCTTATTTACTCACCAGTGGATAATGTGGTCTGAGTTTACCAGTATATCGATAACCTGCCCATGGGTCAGTGTTGATATCACCTTCCACAGTCCAGGGAGACACAGATTCTCGCTTGGCCTTTTCATCTTCTGGGAGATGGACAGATGAATGAGAGAAAGAAACGCCTCAGTGGTCAAGCTACTGAGCAGCAGCATACTTTAACTATCACCATTTGAAAGCCAAGCCAAAGAGCCCAGGCACAAAATCCAGCAAACTTCTACCCTAACCTAAGTCACCAAAGCTACCGCTTTCTTGCCACAGCCCTATGACTCCTCAAAGATCTAAGTGTCTTGGGAGAAAAAGCCCAAACTAAACATATTCTCATTTTTTACACAATGTTGAATAGGAACAGCTCATAGCTGAACTCCTTTTCTCAAGTAAATACTAAATGTATTCTCTCTACAATGGCAATTTATAGGAAGCCTGCTTTTTGAAATACAAAATTTGAGCCTGGGGAAAACTTCCCAACTGAGAGCAGATATTACAAATGGATTCTGTGCTTTTACTAAAAGAACAGATTCTAAATAATCCCAAAGCAAATTTAAAGTAAAAAACAAAAACTTCTCACTTAGCTGATGAATGACTTTTCAAGTCAACATTTTAAGTTGCTTAGAAAATTTGATGAGTATCATTTGCCTTTTTTTCAGGAAGGAGGTAACAGAAAGAAGTAGGTAATAGAAGGAAGTAGGAAAAGGCAAAGGTAAGGGGAGGGAACAATCAATCGGAAGTTACTGAAAATTCATTAGAAAAATTAAGAACCAAACACACACCTTACTACCAGGTTAGTTAATAATATACAATGTTGTATTTACTGAAATACACCTAAAAATCTTCACACAGAACCTACCCTTAATGGTATCTGAGCACATTAACTGCAGTTCTCATCCAAAAACCAAAATAAAACTACTAACCTAAGAGTTTAAATGGCAGGAATTCAAATCCCTCCTACACCAAGTAGCAGCCTATACACCTCCCAACGCACACCAGTGTCTTCCTGATTATTGTAATGCTAGCACAGGTTTTAAAAGGCAAGCTCCAAATAATTTTAGAAGTGTACAAGGAAAAAACTCCCCCCTTTAAGCAATCTATTTAAAATTGATTTTGGACAGATGGAATCATGTCATCTTAAGCTAAAGAGGAATGGCGAAATGGGTGAAGGTGATCAAAAGGTACAAAATTCCAGTCATATGATAAATAAGTCCTGGGGATATAAAGGACAGCATGGTGACTAAAGTTATCAACAACAAGAAAAAGACAATCTAATCTCATTTTCTCATTTTACACATGAGGAAACTGAGGCAATATGGTTCACATGGGCACAGAAATGTGGAAATGCTGCTTCCCAGTCCAGTACTCTCTCCAAAGAGCATGTGGTCAACTTGGGATTAAAAGGCCCTTGAGGGGCAATTGAAAAGAATGCAAAAATACCACCAATCCATTCACATTATTTTGGAAGAAAATACAATTATAATATTACATATAACGTAAAGGAATAGAGGGGACTTCCCTGGCGGTCCAGTAGTTAAGACTCTGAAGTCCCAATCAGGGGGCATGGGTTCAAACCCTGGTCGGGGAACTAATAAGATTCCCTCATGCCACATGGCGTAGCCAAAAGAAAAAAAAGTAAAGGAATAGAAAGAGAGAAAGGAAAGCTCTACTACACTACTAAATTTTAGATATCTTTCTCCCCTATGAAATTCAGGAAAGTTTTCCTATTGACATTAACATTCACACGAAACTGTTTCTCATTCCAGGACAGAAATGGACTCCATTCACTGCCACTAGGGTCAAACATTATAGAAAATAGTTTAAAATGCAGGCCAACTTACACCTGCTTTAGCTGTGATTGCATCAAGCGCTTCTGTCTGAATCATAAACTTCAAGAATAATTTTCACCAGAAACAGGACAGAACAGCAATCAAGATGCAGGCTTTTTGCTTTAACATCATCCAAGGGAGGGTGAAAACGAAGGACGTAAAATCTTTCCTTCCTACTGATCTGGATTCTGAACATTCCACAATCGATTTTCAAGAGAATTGAAAGCAGATCTCCAACAAAAAATATAACCCAAAAGCTATCTAAATAAGAATGAAATATGGCAAGCCCTTTTCTAGTCTCTAGGTATAATTTACTTAGGGAAAGTTTCTCTTCCGAAGTAAATTTTTCTTAATGTAAACTATTTACGGATCAATTGATTCAAGCCCCTAAGTCCCAGACACATACGTAATAGAAACCTAATAAATATGAATTGGACTGGGGGTTGGTAACAAAATTGCATACTAACTGGTCTTTTTCAAATGACTGTGAAAGCACAGGACAGCATAAACGAACATCTGTAAGCTGTCTTTCAAACATCACAATGCAACAGGGCCAGGTAAGCTGCAGGCGGTGTCAAAGAGTACCTGATACATGCAAGATCAGGTACCAAGTACAGCACACCTTTCTTTCTTTCCTCTTTAAAAGGTTCTGTGCAGGTGGCCTCAGCTGCCACAAAAGAACTGCCCATATCTAAGCTTTGCCTGGAACAGAATCTTCTGATCACAATCCTGACTCAGTTCTCCCAGAGGTGATTATTAAATGCCTACTGAGCACTTACTATGCACTGTACATACACCAAGCACTCTACATAGATTTGTTTATTTAACACTCAAAATAAATGCATGATTTCGGCAGCTTGGAAGTGAGGCTTAGAGTAATCCGTGCTCACAAAACTTGGTGGAACCGGTTTTGAAATATTACCTAATACCTTCCCTCTGCAATCCAAAATTCAAGCACACTAATTTGGAAGGGTAGAAGAGTAGAATAAAAAGTATTATTTAGAGGTGTTTTTTTTTTTTTTTTTGGCCGCACTGTGCGGCTTGTAGGATCTTATTTCCCCGACCAGGGATTGAACCCAGGCCATGGCAGTGAAAGCGCCAAGTACTAACCACTGGACCGCCAGGGAATCCCACAGAGGTTTTTCTTTTGTGTCTTTTTTTTTAAACGAGTTTTTATATCATATCTTTGGCTATTCAAAAGATACTTGTCGGGACTTCCCTGGTGATGCAGTGGTTGAGAGTTCGCCTGCTGATGCAGGGGACATGGGTTCATGCTCCGGTCCGGGAAGATCCCACATGCTGCGGAGCGGCTGGGCCCGTGAGCCATGGCTGCTGAGCCTGCGCGTCCGGAGCCTGTGCTCCGCAACGGGAGAGGCCACAACAGTGAGAGGCCCGCACACCACAAAAATAAAAATAAATAAATAAATAAAAAGATACGTGTCAGCCATGTCCACCTTTTACTTTAGGAAAATGGGAAGCAAAGAAACACACTGAGTATATCAGTGGTGAGTGTAAAAAGTGTAGAATAATATAGTATTGAGATGTGAAGTGCTACAACTTTTACAGATCAAAGGCAATGGTACTGTGTAAACTCTGGCAGGAGATATGTGTAAGAAATATGCACCCAAGCATCAGCATTACATGCATTTAAGGACTTGACAACCTAACTGGTCTTCTTTACTATGACATATAAAAAGTAAATTCTGCTCTTAAGTCATTTAACTCACACTTGAAATACTCCTAAGGCCTGATTAGCTTCTGCAACCAAGAAAACTCCTGGTCCAAATGATTTCACTGGTGAATTCTACCAAACATTTACAGAAGAAATAAGACCAATTCTACACAACCTCTTCCAGAAAATAGAAGCGGAGGAAATGTTTCCCATTCTATGAGTCCAGGATTACCCTAATGCCAGATCCAGTCAAAGACATTAAAAGCAAATTACAGACCAATATCCCTCATGAACATAAATATAAATGGGTCATCTTTAATTAGAGATCAGTTCACATGAACTGTTTGTTACATTATTTCACTATTATTTCTTGGAATGAGGTGCTATCTTTTAAGATGCCCTGGTTCCTTCCCAGCCCAACATTCTTTTCCCCTAATCCCTTTCTCAATACTCTTCTTAGCCCTGGAGATCACCTTTCCCCACACCATTCCCTCCTCTAGGACTGTCATCCACAATGGTAGTTGGGTTCAATTTATTAGGGCGTGAAAGACACAGGGCTGGCAGCTGAGGGCTGACTCTACCCAACACAGCCCAAAGTGATCAAGAATATTAAGCTCACCCACTGAAGAAATCATCCCCTAAGATCCAAGAGGGCACAATCTGAAACACGGCACCATACTAAACTCTAGAGGTATAAGTAAAACACAAACCGTCTTAGTCCAATGCAGTAACAACTACTTAGGAAACACCAGCTGTTTAATTCTCTTGCAGTGTAAGTCATAATGAAATAGCTCTATCCTTAGAAACCCAATATTGAAGAAACAAGCACACTTCAATGAGTTGGCAAACACTTGCAGTAGAGACCCATTCTTTCTTTCTTTCTTTCTTTCTTTCTTTCTTTATGGCTGCATTGGGTCTTCGTTGCTACACACGGGCGTTCTCTAGTTGCTGCAAGCGGGGGCTACTCTTCGTTGCGGTGCACGGGCTTCTCATTGCAGTGGCTTCTTTTGTTGCGGAGCACGGGCTCTAGGCACACAGTCTTCAGTAGTTGTGGCACGAGGGCTCAGCAGTTGTGGCTTGTGGGCTCTAGAGCACAGGCTCAGTAGTTGTGGCACACGGGCTTAGTTGCTCTGTGGCACATGGGATGTTCCCGGACCAGGGCTCAAACCCGTGTCCCCTGCATTGGCAGGCAGATTCTTAACCACTGCACCACCAGGGAAGCCCCAAGTTCTTTTAGTAACATACTCCTTCACCTCAATCCTTCAGTTCCCTGTGCTTTAAGTTCCTGAATATAAAATGTTAATAATTGGCTCAAAGAGCTCTAAAAATACCTAACACATTTGATATACAGTATTTAAAGTATAAGTGAATAAAATAAAATGGCATATTTAAACCAATCTCTACACTTTGCAGGTAGCAAATCCTGCCATTTATGCTTTTTAAACTCATTTATTCACATCATTTTTCCTCATCTCTAACCACATTTCCTCCCACAATAGCCTAGCATTTCCGTTAAATGTAGACTTCACTTTATACAACCACAGAATATATGTCTTTTTAAATTTTTATTTCCTTTTCCTTGAAATGGTGGTTAAACTGACCTCAATGAGATTTTTAAGGTATATACACATATAAAACAATCTACCAAACTTTATTAAATCAGCAAATTCCTTAAAAATATAAAGTAGATGAACTAAAAATACCAAGATCAGTAAGTTGAAAGAAAATCTTATACCAAGAACCACGTACTATCTGCCGATCCACCCATAAGGATGGCAATGCTGTAAGAAAAAAAGCCCTTGTCAATTTGCAAGTAACTGTGACGAGTTGTCCTGAGCTAGCCACACTAACGGCTTGAATTTATAGGATGAGTCGCGAAAGCAGAAAAGGCCATTCGAATCAGCAATAGATCAGTGTGGTTGACAGCAATAGCTAAAAAGCAGCCAATAGTTTCACTTTGTGGTGTCTCAAAAAGGAAAACTAAACATTAGACTGTAAGGAATAACATTAAAACATCCAAAAAACAAAGTGATATAATTTTGAGTTAGACAGCAACTGAAATTGAAACTAAACAAGAACAAAAGCGATTTGATTAAATGAAGCCAGATAGCTCGTGCGCCCTTGCCTACAACACACAAAGGCTTCTAGCAAAGGAAAGCGGGTGCCAGATGCCAAAAGTTTAGGATGTCCTCTGGTATTGCTCAAGCCAGATCCCACTCGTGGCAGCCATCTCATGTTACATATGTGAAACAAGATTAACAGAGATATTAGTCACGTTTTATTTAAATGATTACATACCACAAAGAACAAAAAATGTCCTAATTCTAGCTTTTGGGATTATACCGTCAGAACATTCAAATATATGCTTTCAGAGCTGGAAGAATTCTTGTCTTCTGCACAAAGCCACTTCTAAGAAAAATGGTATAGAGATGTGTGACTTTACTTACTTGCTTTCTTATGTAGTAACTTGTGAGTAGCCCAGCTTCCTTTAAAACATTCCTAAAAGGAACAAACATGAAAATTAGTGTCACACTTTCTTTTTTTTAAAAAAATTAATCTATTTTATTTATTTATTTATTTTTGGCTGTGCTGGGTCTTCGTTGCTGCACACGGCTTTCTCTAGTTGCAGTGAGCGAGGGCTACACTTCATTGCAGTGTGCGGGCTTCGCTTTGCAGTGGCTTCTTTCGTTGTGGAGCATGGGCTTCAGTAGTTGCGGCATGCGGGCTCGGTAGTTGTGGCTCACGGGCTCTACAGCACAGGCTCAGTAGTTGTGGCGCACGGGCTTACTTGCTCCGCGGCATGTGGTATCTTCCCGGACTAGGGATCGAACCCGTGTCCCCTGCATTGGAAGGCAGATTCTCAACCACTGCATCACCAGGGAAGCCCCCAGGCTTTCCTTAATTAGAAATATTTTAAAGAACTTTATACATAAGAAATAGTTATTGGAAACCTTATTTGCGAAAATCAACATCTGTAACTTCACTACATTAAATATTTGGAAAAGCTTAAAAATGATAATGCCTATTTTAAAACTCATTTCATAAAGCAACCTAATGGATTAGAGACCTAAATGTAAGACCGGACACTATGAAACTCTTAGAGGAAAACACAGGAAGAACACTCTTTAACATAAATTTAACATAAACATAACAGCAAGATCTTTTTTGATCCACCTCCTAGAGTAATAGAAATAAAAACAAAAAGAAACAAATGGGACCTAATAAAACTTAAAAGCTTTTGCAAAGTAAAGGAAACTGCAAACAAGCTGAAAAGATAACCCTCAGAATGGGAGAAAATATTTGCAAATGAATCAACGGACATAGGATTAATCTCCAAAATATATAAACAGCTCATGCAGCTCAATACTAAAAAACAAACAACCCAATCAAAAAATGGGCAGAAGACCTAAATAGACATTTCTCCAAAGAAGACATACAGATGGCCAAGAAGCACATGAAAAGCTGCTCAACATCACTAATTATTAGACAAATGCAAATCAAAACTACAATGAGGGGGCTTCCCTGGTGGCGCAGTGGTTGGGAGTCTGCCTGCCGATGTGGGGGGCGCGGGTTTGTGCCCTGGTCAGGGAGGATCCCGCGTGCCGCAGAGCGGCTGGGCCCGTGGGCCGTGGCCACTGGGCCTGCACGTCCGGAGCCTGTGCTCCGCAAAGGGGAGGCCGCAGTGGTGGGAGGCCCGCGTACCGCAAAAAAAAAAAAAAACTACAATGAGGTATCACCTCACACCAGTTAGAATAGGCATCATCAGAAAATCTACAAACAACAAATGCTGGACAGGGCGTGGAGAAAAGGGAACCCTCTTGCACTGTTGGGAATGTAAATTGATAACAGCCACTATGGAGAACAGTATGGAGGTTCCTTAAAAAACTAAAAATAGAATTACCATATAACCCAGCAATCCCACTACTGGGCATATACCCTAAGAAAAACCACAATTCAAAAAGGCACATGCACCCCAATGTTCATTGCAGCACTATTTACAATAGCCAGGTCATGGAAGCAACCTAAATGCCCATCGACAGATGAATGGATAAAGAAGATGTGGTACATATATACAATGGAATATTACTCAGCCATAAAAAGGAACAAAATTGGATCATTTGTAGAGACATGGATGGATCTAGAGACTGTCATACAGAGTTAAGCAAGTCAGAAAGAGAAAAACAAGTATCGTATATTAACACATATATGTGGAACCTAGAAAAATGGTACAGGTGAACCAGTTTGCAGGGCGGAAATTGAGACACAGATGTAGAGAACAAACGTATGGACATCAAAGGGGGTAAGTGGTGGGTGTTGGTGGGTGGTGGTGTGATGAATTGGGAGACTGGGATTGACATATATATACTAATACGTATAAAATAGATAACTAATAAGAACCTGCTGTATAAAGAAATAAAATTCAAAAAAAATAAATAAAGCAACCTAAACTTCAGATTACATACTTCAAATAAGCCAAAAAACATTAGTCAATATTGTAAATAGTAGCCATAGTTATATTTCAATTTCATGTCATCAAATTATTTTGAAGAATTTGAAAAGAACTCTGAACCAATGAAGTAATCATACACTGCAGGAAATAAAAATAAGGAAAATTTTGCAGATTCTTCCATGATTTATAGTAGTTTGACTCCCAGTTAGTCATATCCACTTTGTTTACTCTGTGCTGACAGCCCTACTAGACTAGACTGTAAGCTCCGTGAGGGAAGGGACTATGTCAAGTTTACCACTATATCTCCAGAGCCAAGCAGAGCGCCTGGCACATGGAGGAGTTTCAGTGAGCACCTGCATATTGATCAGAATGGATAAATAAATAACTAGAAAGACTAGACTTTTCAGTTGGGAAAATACGTTCGTGTGACATAATTCAGACACCAGTAAGTAGTACTGAATTGGGAAAATGAATTCAAGTAGTAAATTGAATTCAAGTAATGAACTCAAGTAATAAATTGGAAAAATGAATTCAACCAGACATAGATTTTACTGATGTTTTGACTTTTATAGTCTTTCCTTCAAATAATTTAAAATTACTCAAATAAATCATTACAAATACTAAGAAATTTCACAAATCCCTACAAACGTTTTGACTTTGCAAACACACAAAAAAATCCAGGAATAAGAGGAAAGCTAAAGAAAAAATAGAAGGAGAAAAAAAGAAAAATCCCTAGGACTATGTAGTAATCAACACCCATTACACCAGTGATGCTAAAAGCTGCTTTCCCTAGAGATTTACCCAACAGCCTCGGCTGGTTTCCCCCTCCAGGGCCAGACCTTCACTACTTCCCCTTCACTCCCCTCGCATCTTCCGCAACCAGCAGCAGTTGAGTCAAAAATCCCAGATTAACCCATTACCTCCTACTACAACCTACAACCTCAACAGACTTCAACGGTATAAAAAGGTGTATGCAACATTAAAGACCTCCAGTTTTGAAGCTGAAACCGAGCTCAGTCTTTTGGGGAGGATGGGAGATATAGGAGGCAAAATAATGGTGCCTAAAGACGTCCATGTCCTAATCCTCAAAACCTGTGAATATGTTAGTTTACAACTAAGGTAAAGGGGAATATAAGCTGTTAATGAGCTGACTTCGAGAATGGGGAAGACTATACTGTTTACCCAGATGGGACTAATGAGATCACAGGGTCCTTAAGAGGTGGAAGAGGAAGGCAGAAGGAGTCAGAGAAAGATGTAATGATGGAAGCATGGCCACAGAAATGTTACATCACTGGCTATGAAGACAGAGGAAGGGAGCCACCAGCCAAGGGATGCAAGAAGCCTCTAGAAACTGAAAAGAGCAAATAACACATTCTCCTAGAGTCTCCAGAAAGGAATGCCAACCTGCCAACACGTGCAAAAGCCCTGAGACCTGTGTCAGACATACTGAACCGCAAGATAACAAAGCTGTGTTGTTTGAAGCCACCAAGTTTGTTGTCATTTGTTTTGGCAGCTATAGAAAACTAGTACAGGAAGGAAACTAGAGTTACCCCTATCTGTTGTCACTGCAAAAACCACTCACAACTGGCACAAAAATCAATTCCTCCCCACCATGGAGTTATAGGAAATTGGTAGAAAAACAAATATTTTTCTATGATTTTACCACAAAAGAGGATTATTAAGATTAATCGAAAAGTCCCAAGAACTAAAAAGGAATAAATTATTTCTTCAGTATTAACCTATTACATGAGGGGTTGCCAACCCCCGAGCCACAGACCGGTACTGGTCTGTAGCCTGTTAGGAACCAGGCCGCACAGCAGGAGGTGAGCAGCGGGCGGGTGAGCGAATGAAGCTTCATCTGTATTTACAGCCGCTCCCCATCGCTCGCATTACCGCCTGAGCTCCACCTCCTGTCAGATCAGCAGCATTAGATTCTCACAGGAGCGCGAACGCTTCTGTGAACTGCACATGCAAGGCATTTAGGTTGTGCACTCCTCATGAGAATCTGATGCCTGATAATCTGAGGTGGAGCTGAGCGGGTGATGCTAGCACTGGGGAGCGGCTGCAAATACAGATTATCATTAGCAGAGACGTTTGACTGCACAGAGACCTTAATCAATCAATTGCTTGCAGACTCACATCAAAACCCTATCAGTGAGTGGCAAGTGAAAATGACCTCAGGGCTCCCACTGATTCTGCATTATGGTGAGTTGTATAATTATTTCATTATATATTACAATGTAATAATAGAAATAAAGTGCACAATAGATGTAACATGTTTGAATCATCCCGAAACCATACCGCCCCCCCGCACCCTGGTCCATGGAAAAATTGTCTTCCACGAAAGCAGTCCCTGGTGCCAAAAAGGTTGGAGACCGCTGCATTACATAAGAAAGGAAAACTCAATGTTGAATTGTAATAGGAAGACAACCATAGTAAAAACTGTAAATTATCATTTACTAAATATATGTGCACTATACACCTATATCTCATTTCATCCTCACAAAAACCCTGCGAGGCAGATGGCACTGTCCCCATTTCACAAATGATAAAACTGAAGCACAGATGAACTAGATAATTTGTCTATCACATAACAGAACCGTACCTGGCAGAAGGAGGACGCAAAACCAGGATTACCTGACTACCGGTCATGCTTTCTCACTGTTTTACAGTGTGTGAATGGGCTGGGTGGGGTGGGGGGAGGGGTGTTTTGCGCATACTCAATTCAAAACACTGATTTAGCACCAAACCTGGAACTAGAAAACACAGGTGTGATTAAGCTATACCATGTGTTAGCTATACCATTATAAGCTCTAAAATTTTACCTTTAAATTTAGGAAATGATGATACTTACTACCAGTTTAATGGATCCTCAGTTGCTCCACCTATAAAGTGGGTTGATTTTCTCCAGGAGAAGATCACATAGCAGATTAAAGGAGATAATGCAACTAACATATATAAAAGTAGTTAAAGTGTCTAGCACATAGCAAGTATCAACGTATGACATCTTAGTGCTTATCACCATACCCAGCATTAAGCAGGTTTTCTCCACAACCGTTAGGGAAGAAACAAAGATAATGTGATCATATACACAAAAGCCTTCTAGGGGATTCCCTGGTGGTCCAGTGGTTAGGTCTCCACGCCCTTTCACTGCCAAGGGCCTGGGTTCAATCCCTGGTGAGGGAACTAAGATCCCACATGCTGCACAGTGCAGCCAATAAAAAAAAACCTTGTAGGGGCTTCCCTGGTGGCGCAGTGGTTGCGAGTCCGCCTGCCGATGCAGGGGACACGGGTTCATGCCCCGGTCCGGGAAGATCCCACGTGCCGCGGAGCGGCTGGGCCCGTGAGCCGTGGCCACTAAGCCTGCGCGTCCGGAGCCTCTGCTCCGCAACGGGAGGGGCCGCGGCGGCAAGAGGCCCGCGTACGGCAAAAAAAAAAAACAAAAAAAACCTTGTAGATGTAGAAGGAAACGTGAACTGCTTTCATCACTTTCCAGGACAGACTGCAAGCTGCCTGCTTCATAGCCATCCTCCCCTTTCCTCAACAGCCAAAGAATTCTGCTAGAGTGGAGTTGTGGGAACACTGCTAAAAACATTCCCAGCCTCCTTGAAGCTGCAGGTGGTCACGTGACCCAGTCTGGCCAGCCAAGTGTAAGCCCAGTTGTTGGGTGGGGCTTCTGCAAAGCTTCTGAGAAAAGAAACACCTTTTACTCTTTGCCCTTTCCCCTCTTCAAACCCGGAGATGTTGCCTTAAGTGAAGTAGCAGTGCTGTGCCTGCAAAACGACAAGCACACCCCGAGAAGCCTGGGTCCCTAATGACTTTGTGGAGCTGCTGTTCCAAGTCCCAACACATCCACCTCCAGACTCCTCATCATAGTAGAAAAACAATAACAGAGACGTCAGTAAAAAAAACTCCACAACTTTAGTTTTGGTGGATATACTGGTTAGAAATTGCATTGGATTATGAGGTACGAAAACTCAAAGAACACTGGGATAAACACTGGGATAAACTCACCTGTTTAATAAAAGACAAAAAGGGGGCTGGAGGAGTGATGGGTGAAAGCAGCGATAATAAAATCCCTGGAACCTGTAAAATGTTACCTTATTCGGGAAAGGGGTTGCTGCATATGTGATTAAATTAAGGATTTTATGATAGGGAAATTATCCTGGATTATGCAGGTTGGCCCTAAATGCCATCATCACGAGTGTCCTTGTAAGAAGGAGGAAGAGGGGGGTTCACACACAGAAAAGGAAAATGTAATGTGCCTAGGAGGGCAGAGATCAGAGTGATGTGGTAGAGCCCCTGGAGGGAGCGCGGCCCTGCCAGCACCTTGATTTAGGTTCAATGAAACTGATTTTGAACTTCTGGCCTCCAGGACTAAAAGAGGATAAACGTCTGTTGTTTTAAGCCACTCAGTGTGGGGGATTTGTTACAGCGGCCACAGGAAACTAATACAGTGACTAACAAGACATCAGGGCACACACTGAAACAGGGTGAGGGACTAACTACAGTCTTTCTGAAGCTTTTTCCACTTACCTGTACTTATTTATGGACTCAACTCCCAATTATCCACGGTAATTTTTAAATGGGGCAAGCAAAGTCACACGACCTACTTTAAGAAACCTAACTTCAGTCAGCAATTTCAACCTCTTCTCTTCCTTCCCTCTCCAAACTATTCTTCCTCATAGACATGATTGGCAAAAGTGACAAGACAGACTGGAGCTTCTTGTTTTCCTTCTTCCAGTCTAGCCTACAGCAGAGATGTTTATGGTAGTAAGACTGTCAGCAAGGAAAAGGTCAGGGATGGAAGGAAAGGAGTGAAGGGAGAAGTTCAGGGTAGGTCCTAGGACCGCAGTCTGAGTCCACCAAGCCCAGAGGCAAAAATCCCACCATGGCAGCATGGTAGGCATGCTACTGCCATCCTTCACTTCCAGGCCTTAACTCCAATGTTTCCTGAACACCAGGCCAACCATCTGCATACCAACTATGCTTGGTACAATTTTCATTTTCATTATGCCAGCTCAGAATAAAGCAACTGAATGTCTGCCCAATGAGAACTAAGTATGGCTAAAGTGGCTTACATGTCTCCTAGGTATTGACATAGCCAATACTACAGCAATACTGTGAATAGTCTTCCCTGAAAAAAATCAAAGATTCCAGCTAAATAAACCCCTTTAAAGAATCTTAAGATATAACTGAATCAGGATCCAAAAAAAAAAAAAAAAAAAATCAATAGGTAATTTGAAAAGGAAAACACAGTTTGAAAACTAGAAGAAATTTACAATTTTCTAGAAGATGAAATTTGCCAAGCAGGCGATTTCCCACCCAATAGCAACTCTACTCTGTCTTATATCTTATGTAAAATTGATAGAGATTTTTTAAATGCTACTATATTAATATATCCCAACACAAATAACCATTTTTAAAATGAATTTTATCTTCTACAGACAATGTACTAATTTTAAATGCTTGCTCAGGGCCATATATAATATTTTGAATGTCCAAATATTCAAATACAGATTAGAAAGTGAACATCTTTAATGTATAATGATACCATCTAGGCTTGAGTATACATTTCACTGTATCAATTCCTATAGTACAAGACTTAACATTTTCAGACCACTGAAGGCTTTGAGAGTCTTGGGAAAGCAATCATTCCCCTCCACAGAAAAAAAAATTATCCATGCACATATAAAATAGAGTGCCATGTGGTTGTAACGTGCACTCTGTACTTGTATGTATGAATGAGTGAATGAACAGACTTGTATGCTATGTTTATATGAGCATAGATGCTGGGCATTCGGCAGTGAACAATATAGGCCTATTCTAGACAAATATTACATGGCTAATCACACAATTTACTACATAGTTTAAGTCATAAGGGCTAAACAGAAAAAATACACAGTGCTATGAGATGAAGTAGAAGATAAGAGCTAAAGACAGAGGCAGAGATAAGAGCCTGTTAAAAATTCTGGTCTATTGGGCTTCCCTGGTGGCGCAGTGGTTGAGAGTCCACCTGCCGATGCAGGGGACATGGGTTCGTGCCCCGGTCCGGGAAGATCCCACATGCCACGGAGCGGCTGGGCCCGTGAGCCATGGCCGCTAAGCCTGCGCGTCCGGAGCCTGTGCTCCACAAAGGGAGAGGCCGCAACAGTGAGAGGCCCGCATAACGCAAAAAAAAAAAAAAAAAAAAATTCTGGTCTATTCTAATGACAACAGAAAAAGCCACTAAAGGGTTTTAAATGAAGGAACAACCTGATGAAGACTTGAGTTTACAGCATCCCTGATCTCCATCCACACACCCCAAATTAAAACTATAATACACAGAATGGTCCTGAAGAACTCCATAAAGCTGATTTTTAATACAGGCAGTCCTTGCTTTGCATAGTAGTAAACAATCATACAAGCTGTAACTGTAAAAAGCAAAATTCAGGGCTTCCCTGGTGGCGCAGTGGTTAAGAATCCGCCTGCCAATGCAGGGGACACAGGTTCGATCCCTGGTCCGGGAAGATCCCACATGCCACAGAGCAATTAAGCCCATGCGCCACAACTACTGAGCCTGCGCTCTAGAGCCCACGAGCCACAACTACTGAGCCCACGTGCCACAACTACTGAAGCCTGCGTGCATAGAGTCCGTGCTCTGCAACAAGAGAAGCCACTGCAGTGAGAAGCCCGCGCACCGCAACAAAGAGTAGCCCCCACTCGCCGCAACTAGAGAAGCCTGTGCACGGCAACGAAGACCCAACACAGTCATAAATAAATAAATAAATAAATAAGTAAATAAGTAAATAAATAAATAAATAAATGAACAAGATGTTTAAGAAAAATTCTCGTACTGTAGGTTATAAATATACAGGAAACTGAAAAGGTAAAACTAATATTTGTTTAGTATACTGTAATTTAAAACATTAGATATATTGAAAATTAGGGTATTTTATTTCTTTATTTTAAAACTTATCAAGACTAATTTGAACACGTGTGCCTTCTTCCCACTGTATAACTCAGTAAACAGTGAATATCTTTGTTATGCTTGGCAGATTGTCATACTCCTTTTTAGGTTTAAAACAGCTTCCAAATTTTATCCTTTGCACTCTCAGTACCCCTGAGAGTTCTTTTAATGTAAAGTTTTTTGTTGGTGTCACTTCCCCTGAGACACCATCATTCTTTTCATCACAACCGTTTTCCTCATTTATGTCAACAAGTCTGTCCGACTTCCTCTGGCTGCACATCTATAGAGTCTCTAGAAAGGTGGGCAATGTCAACACTCCCCTGGGTCAGCTGTTTCTTCCACAACTCCATTTATGTTCCATTTAGATTTCACTTCCAGCATTAACACTTAGCACTTCTTTGTTGCACTTCCATCTTTGTTAGCCAATTCCTTCTTTCAATGATCCATTTTTGTAAAATGTCACATAAGTTTATCATTGGGAAACAAGAAAGCTAGGCAACTACAGGCTCTGCTGTCTGCAAGAGAACCGAGTGACAGATGCACAGGGACCAATCGCTGACAGGCTTTGAACAGAGTGGAGGGACTGGTCACTCACTGATCAAGACACACAGCTGTGATTTACGCAGTGATCTGAGGACTGAAGAGCTAGCAATGAAGTCTTATGTACTTCATGTCATTACTCATGTTGTTCGGAGACTGGTTTTAACTACTCTATGGTAACTAGATTCATGCATATCAAAACTGCAAAATAAGATCTGCCTTTATATAGCTGGCAACCCAATACAACCTATTTATAAACTTTTCTAAATAGGTTATGTGAACAAAGTACTTTTGCCTCACCCAGCATCTTTTTTTGACCTCACAGAAGCTGACACATATTTCCTTAAATAAAATAACATCTCTATCCCAACTGATTCATTTAGAGAACACAGAAGTTTACACACCAATTTAACTCAAGAAAGGGAGGGGAAAGAACGAACCATCAGAGAGGAGAGATAAAAGAAGCATTTAAAATGTTAAAGAAAATTAGTATTTTCACCTAATTTTTTTAACACTACAAAAAAATCCATTGCCTACTTACTACTAAGGATAATTCATAATTCATAAAGGGTTTATAGGTAGGGACAACTCAAAACTCACATGATTTTCTAAATTAAGTTTAGGGCAGCAGCTAAAATCATGGACTTTGAAGTCAGAAAGACTTGTCCCATAGCTTGATCATTTATTAGCTGTAAGGGGAAAAAAAATCTTAATATCTCCGCGTTCCACTTTCCTCAACTGCAATGTAGGGAAAACTGTGTAAAAATGTGTAGCCAATAACAGTTTTATCAATTTTATTATTTTTTTAATAGATTTATTTATTTTTGGCTGCATTGGGTCTTCGTTGCTGTGCGTGGGGCTTTCTCTAGTTGCAGCGAGCGGGGGCTACTCTTCATTGCGGTGTGCGGGCTTCTCATTGCAGTGGCTTCTCTTGTTGTGGAGCACGGGCTCTCTACGTGCACGGGTTTCAGTAGTTGTGGCTCGCAGGCTCAGTAGTTGTGGCTCACGGGCTCTAGAACGCAGGCTCAGTAGTTGTGGCACACGGGCTTAGTTGCTCCGCGGCATGTGGGATCTTCCCGGACCAGGGATCAAACCCATGTTCGCTGCATTGGCAGGCAGATTCTTAACCACTGCGCCACCAGGGAAGTCCCTCAATCTTATTATTTTTAAAAGCAATTTAAACTTGAAATTTGAAAAGATGATGCACCTGTATATTTTTAACATGTCTGTGTCAACCCTGCCCTGAATTCTTAGCTTATGAAAACTTATGGCAGTTAGGCAGCTAGTGATGACTGTAACCTTTGTAGCTGACTAGCATCACTGTCCACGGAACCTGCGCATTGGGGAAGGGGATGCAAGAGTCGGGAAGAGGGACTTCCCTGATGGCACAGTGGTTAAGCATCTGCCTGCCAGTGCAGGGGACACGGGTTCGATCACTGGTCCAGGAAGATCCCACACATGCTTCAGAGTAACTAAGCCTGTGAGCCACAACTACTGAGTCCGCGTGCTGCAACGTCTGAAGTCCGGTCACCTAGAGCCCGTGTTCCGCAACAAAAGAAGCCACCGCAATGAGAAGCCCGCGCACCACAACGAAGAGTAGCCCCCTCTCGCCACAACTAGAGAAAGCCCACGCGCAGCAACGAAGACCCAAGGCAGCCAAAAATAAATAAAATTTAAAAAAGTCAGGAAGAACCTTAGGTTTGAACAGGCTCTCCAGCCAACACAGAGACCATCACAGAGAACAGCCTGCCAGCTCAAGGTGTGTGAGCACAACTTGTGACTAACCTTTGGCAGAATTCTAAGCTATTCAGACACAAAAGCAAACCTTAGGAAGCCAGGTTTTAGGGTTTTTTTTTTAATTTTTTAAATTAAAGAAACACTGAGCAGAGACATCAGTAGCCACTGTAAAGGAGACAAAAGTCAGAGGTTCACAGATTTAGTCCAACTACAAAACCCAAACAGAATGTATGGCACAGCTATTTAAGGAACCACTGAACTGGTGATGAGTCTACCATCCTCCCCCACCAAAATCACCAGGGGCAACATGGAAGTGCCCACCGGGGCACAAACACAGAGCAGTCCAGAAGCCCTCTAATTCTGGCTCAAGGAACAGGAAAGGGAACGCCTAGTGCTCAGAATACAGTCCACCTTCTTTTCTCATTTCTCTCTTCTCACACCCCAAACCCCAAGTGATCCTGAGGCGACCCACAATGTGAGCTCATAGGAGTCAAAGTTCTGAGGAAGAGGCATCTCCTCTCTCATCAGTGAAGCTGTGGTCCAGCGAGGGTGGGGTCGAACCCCATTACTTTCTTCTCTGTGTCCTCCTGTCATTTGGCCCAGACAAAGGCACCGTCATGAAGTATGCAGCAAAGCAGATAACTAAAACCCCAGCTTTCTGGCCAGAGGACCAAAAATGAGGATTCCCAAGGAACCGGAAAGTACCAGGAAGGAGCACCAGAAAGTGACCCCATAAAGTTGTTCATAATACAATACTGATGCGTGTGAGAACAGAATAGAGAGACCATCGTCCAGGTCTCAGGGACAGATCTGAATGGCACTGCTAGGTTTTGAAAACTGAACTGACACTGGACCCAAAGAAGGCATGTTAGAACTTGCAGGCTGAACCTAACCAGATTATTACCCAGCTAAAACTTAAAATATCAACATTCTTCACAAGATTTAAACAAGACTCAAGATCTCATAATATTCAAAATCCCTAGGATACAATCTAAAATTATTCAGCATATAAAGAACCTAGACAATTTCAATTTACAAGGGAAATGAGTCAACAGACACCGATGCTAAGATGACACCAATGTTGGCATTAACTGACAAACACTTTAAAGCAGCTATTATTAAAACATTCCAACAATCAATCAAAACACTCTTCAATCAATGGAAAAAAAAGAAAATCTTCGCAAAGAAGATGTAAAGAAAAACCAAACGAAAATTTTAAAATTGAAAAATACAATGCCAAACTAAAAAATTAATTGGATGTGCTCAATAGCATAATGAAGATGTCAAAGGAAAGATGCAGTGAACTAAAAGATTGAAAGAAATTATCCCATTTGAACACAGAAAAGATTTTTTTTAAAAAAATGAACAGAGCCTCAGGACCTATATGACATAACAAAGAAAATTACTAAGGGTAAAAAGTTAAATTACAGAATGTTTTTTTTTTAAAGGTCAATTAACTAAGATGATGTAACAGTCTAAACTGTATATATCAAACAACAGAGCTTCAAAATACATGAAGCAGAAAGTAACAGAAGTGCAAGAAGAAAAAGAAAAATCCACAATATAGTTGGAAACAAAAATCAACAACCATTCATGATAAAAACTCTCAGTAAACTAGAAGAGAATTTCCTCAACTTGATAATGATCATCTACAAAAAGTCTACAGATTATATCATAGTTAATGTGAAAGACACAGTGTTTTCTCCCTAAGATCAGAACCAGACAAGGATGTCTACTTTCAACATGCATATTTCAACATCATACTGGAAGTCTTACAATGCAACAAGGTAAGAAAAATATAAAAGGCATACAGACCGGAAAGGAAGAAATTAAACTGTCCCCATTCAAAGCTGACATAATTATCTATATAAAAATACCAAGGGAGGGCTTCCCTGGTGGCGCAGTGGTTGAGAGTCCGCCTGCCGAGGCAGGGGACGCAGGTTCGTGCCCAGGTCCGAGAAGATCCCACATACTGCGGAGCGGCTGGGCCCGTGAGCCATGGCCGCTGAGCCTGCGCGTCTGGAGCCTGTGCTCCGCAATGGGAGAGGCCACAGCAGTGGGAGACCCGAGTACCGCAAAAAAAAAAACCAAGGGAAAAAAATCTCCCAGAACTAAAATATCAGTTTAGCAAGGCCATAAATACAAGGTCAACGCACAAAAACCAACCATATTTCTATATACTGGCCATGTGTAATTGGGAATACACAAAGTAACACCATTTACAATCACTCCTCCCAATATTAAATAAATAGTATAAATATAACAAAAGACGTACAGGAGCTGTATGCTGAAAACTAAGAAACAATGATAAAAGAAATCAAGTAAGAATTAAATAAATAGACATCCTGTGCTCTTGAAGTAGAAGACTAAATACAGGAAAGATGTCAATTCTCCCCAAATTCATTTATAAGTTTTTGTTTGTTTGTTTTTGTTTTTTTGCAGTACGCGGGCCTCTCACTGTTGTGGCCTCTCCCGTTGCGGAGCAACAGGCTCCGGACGCGCAGGCTCAGCGGCCATGGCTCACAGGCCCAGCCGCTCCGCGGCATGTGGGATCTTCCCGGACCGGGGCACGAACCCGTGTCCCCTGCATCGGCAGGTGGACTCTCAACCACTGCGCCACCAGGGAAGCCCCATTTATAAGTTTTAAGCAATTCCAATCAAAATCCCAACAGGAGGGGACTTCCCTGGCGGTCCAGTGGTTAAGACTCCACACTCCCCATGCTGGGGGCTCGGGTTCAATCCCTGGTCAGGGAACAAGATCCCACATGCAGCAACTAAAAATCCCGCATGCCACAAGGAAGATCCTGCGTGCTGCAACTAAGACCCAGCATAGCCAAATAAATACGTAATAAATAAATAAATAAATCCCAACAGGATTTTTTTTTAACATAGAAAAGCATAATTCTAAAATTTATATGCAAAGGCAAATTAGAATAGCTAAAACAATTTTGAAAAAGAATAAAACTGGAGGTATCTTATACTTTTTCTTATAATAAGGACATAATTTTTTCTATTTCTACTCTTAAAATAATGTTATTAGGAACTGGTATTGAATCCTATCAAATTAATTTTGTATTCTGCTACTTTACCAAATTCATTGATTAGCTCTAGTAGTTTTCTGGTAGCATCTTTAGGATTCTCTATGTATAGTATCATGTCAGCTGCAAACAGTGACAGTTTTACTTCTTGTTTTCTGATTTGTATTCCTTTTATTTCTTTTTCTTCTCTGATTACTGTGGCTAAAACTTCCAAAACTATTTAGAATAATGGTGAGAGTGGGAAACCTTGTCTTGTTCCTGATCGTACAGGAAACGGTTTAAGTTTTTCACCATTGAAAATGATGTTGGCTGTGGGTTTTTCTTATATGGCCTTTATTATGTTGAGGTAGGTTTCCTCTATGCCCACTTTCTGGAGAGTTTTTATCATAAATGGGTGTTGAATTTTATCAAAAGCTTTTTCTGCATCTATTGAAATTATCATATGGTTTTTATCCTTCAATTTTTTAATATGGTTTTTCACATTGATTGATTTGGTATATTGAAGAATCCTTGCATTCCTGGGATAAACCCCACTTGATCATGGTGTATGATCCTTTTAATGTGTTGTTGGATTCTTTTTGCTAGTGTTTTGTTGAGGATTTCTGTATCTATATTCATCAGTGATATTGGCCTGTAGTTTTCATTTTTGTAACATCTTTGTCTGGTTTTGGTATCAGGGTGATGGTGGCCTTGTAGAATGACTTTGGGAGTGTTCCTCCCTCTGCTATATTTTGGAAGAGTTTGAGAAGGACAGGGGTTAGCTCTTCTCTAAATATTGATAGAATTCACTTGTGAAGCCATCCAGTCCTGGGCTTTTGTTTGTTGGAAGATTTTTAATCCAGTTTCAATTTCAGTGCTTGTAACTGGTCTGTTCACATTTTCTATTTCTTCCTGGTTCAGTGTTGGAAGGTTGTGCTTTTCTAAGAATTTGTCCATTTCTTCCAGGTTGTCCACTTTATTGGCATATAGTTCTTGTAGTACTCTCTCATGACCCTTTGTATTTCTGGAGCATCAGTTGTTACCTCTCCTTTTTCATTTCTAATTCTGTAGATTTGAGTCTTCTCCCTTTTTTTCTTGATGAGTCTAACGGTTTATCAATTTTGTTTAACTCACAAAGAACAAGCTTTTGGTTTTATTGATCTTTGCTATTGTTTCCTTCATTTCTTTTTCATTTATTTCTGATCTGATCTTTATGATTTCTTTCCTTCTGCCAACTTTGGGTTTTTCTTGTTCTTCTTTCTCTAATTGCTTCAGGTGTAAGGTTAGGTTGTTTATTTGAGATTTTTCTTGTTTCTTGAGGTGGGATTGTATTGCTATAACCTTCCATCCTAGAACTGCTTTTACTGCATGCCATAAGCTTTCGGTCGTTGTGTTTTCATTGTCATCTGTTTCTAGGTATTTTTTGATTTCCTCTTTGGTTTCTTCAGTGATCTCTTGGTTATTTAGTAGTGTATTGTTTAGCTTCCGTATGTTTGTATTTTTTACAGATTTTTTTTCCTGTAATTGATATCTAGTCTCATAACGTTGTGGTCAGAAAAGATACTTGATACGATTTCAATTTTCTTAAATTTACCAAGGCTGATTTGTGACCCAAGATATGATCTATCCTGGAGTATGTTCCATGTGTACTTGAGAAGAAAGTGTATTCTGTTGTTTTTGGATGGAATGTTCTGTAAATATCAATTAAGTCCATCTAGTCTAATGTTTCATTTAAAGCTGGTGTTCCACATTTATTTTCATTTTGGATGATCTCTGTCCATTGGTGAAAGTGGGGTGTTAAAGTCCCCTACTATTACTGTGTTCCTGTGAATGTCCCCTTTTATGGCTGTTAGTATTTGCGTTATGTATTGAGGTGCTCCTATGTTGGGGCATGAATATTTACAATTGTATTTTCTTCTTGGATCGATCCCTTGATCATTATGTAGTGTCCTCTGTCTCCTTTTTTTTTTTTAATTTATTTATTTTTATTTTTGGCTGTGTTGGGTCCCCATTGCTGCACGCGGGCTCTCCCTGGTTGCAGCGAGCAGGGGCAACTCTTCTTTGTGGTGCATGGGCTTCTCACTGCAGTGGCCTCTCCCGTTGTGGAGCACGGGCTCTAGGCGCCGCAGGCTCAGTAGTTGTGGCACACGGGCCCAGCCGCTCCGCGGCATGTGGGATCCTCCCAGGCCAGGGCTCGAACCCATGTCCCCTGCATTGGCAGGCGGATTCCCAACCACTGCACCACCAGGGAAGCCCCTCTGTCTCTTTTAATAGTCTTTATTTTAAAGTCTATTTTGTCTGATATGAGTATTGCTACTCAGCTTTTTTTTGATTTCCATTTGCATGGAATATCTTTTTCCATCCCCTCACTTTCAGTCTGTATGTGTCCCTAGGTCTGAAGTGGGTCTCTCGTAGACAGCATATATACGGGTCTTGTTTTTGTATCCATTCACTCAATCTGTGTCTTTTGGTTGGAGCTTTTAATCCATTCACATTTAAGGTAATTATCAATATGCGTGTTCCTATTACCATTTTCTTAATTGTTTTGGTTTTGGTTTTCTAGGCCTTTTCCTTCTCTTGTGTTTCCTCTCTAGAGAAGTTCCTTTAGCATTTGTTGTAAAGCTGGTTTGGTGGTGCTGAATTCTCTTAGCTTTTGCTCGTCTGAAAAGCTTTTGATTTCTCCGTCAAATCTGAGTGAGATCCTTGCTGGGTAGAGTAATTTTGGTTGTAGGATTTTCTCTTTCATCACTTTAAGTATATCTGCCACTCCCTTCTGGCCTACAGAGTTTCTGCTGAAAAATCAGCTGATAACCTTGTGGGGATTCCTTTGTATGTTGTTACTTTTCCCTGCTGCTTTTAATACTTTTTCTTTGAATTTAATTTTTGTTAGTTTGATTAATATGTGTCTTGATGTGTTTCTCCTATGGTTTATCCTGTATGGGACTCTATGTGCTTCCTGGACTTGGGTGACTATTTCCTTTCCCATGTTAGGGAAGTTTTCGACTATAATCTCTTCAAATATTTTCTCAGACCCTTTCTTTTTCTCTTCTTCTTCTGGGACCCCTATAATTTGAATGTTGGTGCATTTAGTGTTGTCCCAGAGGTCTCTGAGATTGTCTTCAATTTTTTTTCATTCTTTTTTCTTTATTCTGCTCCTCGGCAGTTATTTCCACCATTTTGTCTTCCAGCTCATTTATTCGTTCTTCTGCCTCGGTTATTCTGTTATTGATTCCTTCTACTGTATTTTTCATTTCAGTTATTGTTGTTCATCTCTGTTTGTTTGTTCTTTAGTTCTTCTAGGTCCTTGTTAAATGTTTCTTGTATTTTCTCCATTCTTTTTCCAAGATTTTGGATCATCTTTACTATCATTACTCTGAATTCTTTTTCAGGTAGACTATTTCCTCTTCATTTCTTTGGTCTGTTGGGTTTTTACCTTGCTCCATCACCTACTGCGTATTTCTCTGTCTTCTCATTTTTTTTAATTTACTGTGTTTGGGGTCTCCTTTTTGTAGGCTGCAGGTTCATAGTTCCTATTATTTCTGGTGTCTGCCCCCAGTGGGTGAAATTGGCTTCCTGGTTAGGGGGACTGGTGCCTGTGTTCTGGTAGATGGGGCTGGATTTTGTCCCTCTGGTGTGCAGGGACACATCAGGTGGTGTGTTTTGGGGTGTCTGTAAACTAAGTATGACTTTAGGCAGCCTCTCTACTAATGGGTGGGGTTGTGTTCCCGTCTTGCTAGTTGTTTGGCATGAGTCATCCAGCACTAGAGCTTGCTGGCTGTTGGGTGGAGGTGGGTTTTAGTGTTGAGACAGATCTTTGGGAGAGCTCTCGCTGATTAATACTACATGGAGCTGGGAGGCCTCTGGTCATCCAACATCCTGGACTCGGCTCTCCCACCTTGGAAGGTCAGGCCCGAAACCCAGCCTGAGCACCAAGACCCTGCCAGCCACACGGCTCGGAAGAAAAGGAGGAGAAAAAATAAATAAAAAAATAAAAAAACGAACAGGGCTTCCCTGGTGGCGCAGTGGTTAACAATCCACCTGACAATGCAGGGGACATGGGTTCGAGCCCTCGTCCAGGAAGCTACCACATGCCACGGAGCAACTAAGCCCATGCGCCACAACTACTGAGCCTGAGCTCTAGAGCCCGCGAGCCACAACTACTGAAGCCTGCGTGCCGAGAGCCCGTGCTCCACAACGAGAAGCCACCGCAGTGAGAAGCCACGCACCACAACGAAGAGTAGCCCCTGCTCACTGCAACTAAAGAAAGCCCATGCACAGCAATGAAGACCCAATGCAGCCAAAACTAACTAACTAAATAATTTATTAAAAAAAACAAAACTGAAAAGAGACTCAAAACAAATGGTAAAAGCAGAAAAAATCACACAAAGAAACATACACACACACACTCACAAAAAGAGGAGAAAGAAAAAAAAAGGAAAAGAGCAACCAAACATATAAACAAATCCACCAATGATAACAAGCACTTAAAACTAAACTAAGATAAAACCAAAACCAAAAATAGACATAAAACCAGAAACAAATTAGACACAGAAAGCAAACCCCAAGTCTACAGCTGCTCCCCAAAGTCCACCGCCTTCTTTTGGGAGCATTCATTGTCTATTCAGGTATTCCACATACACAGGGTTTACCAAGCCAATTGCGGGCATTTAGTCCACTGCTCCTGAGGCTACACAGAGAAATTTCCCTTTCTATTCTTTGTTTGCACAGCTCCTGGGGTTCCGCTTTGGTTTTGGTCCCTGAGGGCGTGTTGGCCGCCCTCAGGCATCTGTTTCCTGCCCAGATAGGAGGGGGTTAAAGCAGTGGCTGATTAGAGCTCTCTTGCTCACTCAGGCCAAGGAGAGGGAGGGGTACGGCAGTCACAGATGGAATGCGGGGCATGTCTGTGGCAGCAAAGGCCAGAGTGACACTGCAACAGCCTGAGGTGCACCATGTGTTCTCCTGGGGAAGTTGTCCCTGGATCACGGGACCCTGGCAGTGGTGTGCTGCACAGGCTCCCAGGAGGGTGAGGGTAGTGACCTGCGCTTGCAAACAGGATACTTGGTGGCAGCAGTAGCGGTCCGTGCCCGCCTCTGGGGCCCAAGATGATAGCTGCAGCTCGTGCCCATCTCTGGAGCTCACTTAGGTGGTGCTCTGTCACCTGTGGGAACACAGAGCAGGAAGCCCCTCCCCTCGCGCACTCCAAGACAATGGTCTTTTGCCTCTTCGGCAGCTCCAGACTTTTTCCCAGACTCCCTCCCTGCTAGCTGTGGTGCACTAACCCCCTTCAGGCTGTGTTCATGCAGCCAACCCCAGTCCTCTCCCTGGGGTCTGACCACCGAAGCCTAAGCCTCAGCTCCCAGCCCCTCCCCCCATGTTGCACTCGTAGGTGCAACACAGGAGCACCTCAATATATAAAGCAAGTTTTAGAATACTTGCAGTGATTTCATTTATAAAAATCTCAAAAACACCAAAACTAAACAATGTATTATCTAAGGAATCAAACATGAAAAGCAAATGAATGATAAACACAAAATTCAGAATAGGGAGTTCCACTTGGGTGAGAGACACGTAAGAGCCTTCTGGTTTTACTTGCTTTACTAATAATGTTCTTTTTAATAACTTAGGTGGTTAAGTATAGAGGCATTTACTATATCACGTTTCTTTAGATCCTATGGATGACTTACTGTTAGTTTTTTATTCTATTCAACATCTAATAAAAACAAATGAGTAAAAAAAAAAAAAAAGAAAACTTATAGATCCTGACGTTAAGGTACTTAAAAACCTCAATTCAAAAGCAACACTAAATCACATAACTGCATTTATATTTTTCTCCACATATTAGTAGTGAACAATGCAGAGTTATCAGTATTCAAATAGTTAAACCCATCACTAGCACCAATTAGTGAAACAATCAGTAAGAAAATTAATCCCCATTCAGAGGGAAAAAAAAAAAAAAGCCATGCCATGTCTAAAACCTAATGGTACTTACATTTACCTATTTTACTAAATGATTTGAGCTCATAGCTTGATCAATAAAGCAGGGTAACCTTCAGAATCTGATGCAAAGGGCTGCCCTTTTTTACCTTTTATCAAGGCAGAACCAAAAAATACAAGTTCAAAATATGGAAAAGTCTCTGTTGCCTCCCACTATATGATGATAAGGAAACTGCTAAAGTCACAAAATTTCACTTATACCCAAACCACTCTTTAGAGGCCTGAGCCTATGACCCAGATAAATGTCACACTAGCCAACTCCAGCTGACAGGGATTTTAGGAATGCTTTCCAACAGACATGGCACAGCTCTGGTGTATCAGGAAGAAGTCCCCACTGAACTTAGCTATAAAACAGATAGGTTACTAGAGACAAAAACAGGAAAGAACTTTTTTTTTTTTTTAATGGTAAGAAGACTTTAACATGAGATCTACCCTCTTAACAATTGTTAAGTGTCAATAATAATTTACATTGGGACTTCCCTGGCAGTCCAGTGGTTAAGGCTCCACACTTCCAATGCAGGGGGCACGTGTTCAATCCCTGGTCGGGGAACTAAGATCCCACATGCCGCAGGGCACAGCCAAAAAATTTATGTATATATAATTTACATTGTTGTGGGTACAATGGTAAAGAGCAGATCTCTAGATTTTATCCATCTTACTTGACTGAAATTTTATGCCTACTAATTAGTAACTCCCCATTTCCCCCTTCACCCAACCCCTGGCAACCACTCTTTGAGTGTCTGATTTTGACTATTTCAGGTACCTTTTGTAAGTGGAATCACACAGTATTTGTCTTTCTGTGACTGACTTATTTCATTCTGCACAATGTCCTCCAGATGCATCCATGCTGTGGCACATTGCAAAATTCCCTTCTTTGTTAAAATTGAATAGTATTCTGGGCTTCCCTGGTGGCGCAGTGGTTGAGAGTCCGCCTGCCCTGGTCCGGGAAGATCCCACATGCCACGGAGCGGCTAGGCCCGTGAGCCATGGCCGCTGAGCCTGCGCACCTGGAGCCTGTGATCCGCAACGGGAGAGGCCACAACAGTGAGAAGCCCGCGTAACGCAAAAAAAAAAAAAAAAAAAATTGAATAGTATTCTGTTATATATTTATACCACATTTTGTTTATTTGTTCATCCATCCATGGATATGTAGGTTGTTTCCACAATTTAGCTATTGTGAATGGTGCACAAAGGGAAAACTCATTTGCAATGAATAATTGAGGGGAATTTTCAGAGGGCCCCCTTTCCTAGGTTCAACTATAGCTGCTAAATACACACATTGCGAAAGGCAGGCCTAGCTTACAGGGTGTGTTGAATTGTTCTTTATTCAAAGCCAGATCCGAGATTGATATCAATCAAAGAAAAAAAAGATTTATAATTGTTGAGCTGCCCAAGCATGAATAAGCAAATGCTTCATGTTAAAACTGTGAGGTCAAGAGAGGTTCAGGATCAAGCAGAAAGGATAATTATATTTATATTTGGTTACATTAAAACTTTAATATGGAGAGAATCCCAATGGTTGCTCTATAGAGTATTCCTGCCTATATTACATCAACTAAATGGATTTGCTATTAATACCAAAGACAATTCCTCATTTATAGAGAAGGAGCTACCATGCTAAAGCTCCTCCCTCCTGTCTAGAGCTGGGTATGTGTTTAGCAATGGGCTTATGTGTCTGTCATCCCCACCAAATTATTAAGACCAAACTAAAAATGTTGTAAGTATGCCAAATCTGAAACAGACTCACCCCCCCCAAAAAAAAAAAAGTGACTAAAACTTCTACCACAAGCTATATCAATTGTATAAGATCACATCTACTTCCAATAGCCCTTCAATCTCTAAAACAGTAACTCAGAGTTAAAGATTTGTTCAACTTTTTACTATCTACCAACCAAATGATGCTTGGTTTTCACAAGTTCTACTGGAATAAAAGTATAATTCATGACAAGCATTTATAATACAAACATGTCAATAAAAGGAGCTCTCCATTCACCACCAGAAGTTTCTCAAACTAGTAACAATCCATTGACTACACTGTGAGAACTACTAGCAGCTTGGGGTGCTTCAATCCTTGGTTCCTGGGTTCCTGTACCAGTCCTACTATTATCCTATACTCCCGAGTAAATCAAAATGATTTAAATTTCACAAGAACATTTATTGAAGAGCAGTTAAACAGTAGCTAAAAAAATTGAAAAGAAAGTAAATTCAACCATAAGTGAGTAAATAAAGGACGGTACACCGATCACGTTGTATATTAGTCCAGCCACTACAAAGGATAATGTAAATGTAGCTATTACAGACATTCCCAATATATTAGTTAAGACGTAAAAGTAAGCAAATTCCCTAAGATTATGTATATTATGGTACCATTCTGACAAAAACACATACAAGTATATGCACATAAATGTATATAAGAATATATAAATGTGTTTGTAAGAATACTCATCAAAAAACTCACAGAAATAATCACTGGGTAACTTTTCACCTGCATTTTCTAATTTTTTCTACAGCAAAAGTTATTTTTGTTTAAAAAAAAAATCACAACCCCTCCAAACCTTCATCCTATTCATTTTTTAGTAAGAAGCTAAGACAGTTGTACCCAAACACCAATCTTACAACAATATCTAGGCATAGTGTGAGGTAATGTGAGGAATTTAAAGAAAATCCCTAGAAATAAAAAGTATAATATGGTAATACCTCCAAGGAGGATGAAGATGAGTTCCAGAAACACTCCGCATTCTCAGGAACTTTGTTACCAAAGGAGAAAGCGTCTTAGAGGGCAGGTCTGCATTTCAAAGATGCTACATGTTGGAAGGTCAATTCCTTCCTCACTTTCCAACTCCAACATACAAGATGCCCACCCACTTACTTTCTTACTGAAGACCCAATCAGTCACCTTACATCACCACTGTTTCTTTGAAAGAACCTATTGCAAGAATTTGTTCAAAATGTTCATAACAAACGATGCTTCCCCATTTCATAGAATATGTTTATTTACTACTTATATTTTTATTTTTTTAAATACATCTTTATTGGAGTATAATTGCTTCACAATGCTGGGTTAGTTTCTGTTGTACAACAAAGTGAATCAGCCATATGCATACATATATCCCCATATCTCCTCCCTCTTGAGCCTCCCTCCCACACTCCCTATCCCACCGCTCTAGGTGGTCGCAAAGCAAAGAGCTGATCTCCCTGTCCTATGCTGCTGCTTCCCACTAGCTACCTATTTTACATTTGGTGGTGTATATATGTCAATGCTACTCTCACTTTCCCCCAGCTTCCCCCTCTCCCCACACCGTGTCAAGTCCATTCTCTGTCTACGTCTTTATTCCTGCCCTGCCACTCGGTTCATCAGTACCATTTCTATCTTTTTTTAGATTCCATATATATGCATTAGCATACGGTATTTGTTTTTCTCTTTCTGACTTACTTCACTCTGTATGACAGTCTCTAGGTCCATCCACCTCACTACAAATAAATCAGTTCATTACTTTTTATGGCTGAGTAATATTCCATTGTATATATGTGCCACATCTTCTTTATCCATTCATCTGTCAATGGACACTTAGGTTGCTTCCATGTCCTCGCTATTGTAAATAGAGCTGCAATGAACATTTTGGTACATGTCTCTTTTTGAATTATGGTTTTTCTCAGGGTATATGCCCAGTAGTGGGATTGCTGGGTAATATGGCACTTCTGTTTTTGGTTTTTTAAGGAACCTCCATACTGTTCTCCATAGTGGTTGTATCAATTTACATTCCCACCAAGAGTGCAGCATTCCACTACACCCTTTCCAGGATTTATTGTTTCTAGATTTTTTGATAATGGCCATTCTGACCAGTGTGAGCTGATACCTCATTGTAGTTTTGATTTGCATTTCTCTAATAATTAGTGATGTTGAGCATCTTTTCATGTGCCTCTTGGCCATCTGTATGTCTTCTTTGGTGAAATGTCTATTTAGGTCTTCTGCCCATTTTTTGATTGGGTTGTTTGTTTGTTTTTTATATATTGAGCTCCATGAGCAGTTTGTATATTTTGGAGATTAATCCTTTGTCTGATGTTTCATTTGCAAATATTTTCTCCCATTCTAAGGGTTGTCTTTTAGTCTTGTTTATGGTTTCCTTTGCTATGCAAAAGCTTTTAAGTTTAATTAGGGCCCATTTGTTTATTTTTGTTTTTATTTTCATTACTCTAGGAGTCCTTAAACATTTTTATACCTTCCTTATATCTGACTGTAATAGTATTAGACATAAGGCTATGTGTGTAATAAAACTATTTACTGAACACTGTGTGAGGCACTTCGCATGCTCTTATTTACCTTCACCTTAGCTCCATAAAGAGGGTGTACCATTAGCCCTCTCATAAAATAGGAGATGACTTACCCAAGGACATGGTCTCAAAAATTTTAAACCCAGGTCAGACTCCAAACCCAGGCAGGCTCCTTCCACTTATACTATACTACCTTTTAAGTTCTTATGCCTTATGAAGCGCTGCAAATCACTCAGGTCCTTCTCAGCAGATCCTTCAACTAAGGACAAGATAGCATCTGCCCTGGGGTGTTCACTAAGGGCTTGATTGCTCTTTGCTTTTCCTTCTCAGGCCCAATGACCTTTCTTCTTTCATTTAATGAACTGAGTGCCTACTGTGTACAAGGCACTTAAAAGAAATACAAAAATGAGTACAGCACAGCCTCCATCCTCAAAAAACTCTTACAAACTGTTAGGGACTACAAGTAAACTACTAAACTACTATTAAAATTGGTCAACTACTATTGAATAAGATGGATACATCTATAAAGAAATACCACCAAACATCAGGAACTCCTGAAAAGCTCGATTTCAAGTAAAACGGGTTTTACTCATTAAAGGACCAAAACTTTTCTTAAAATTAAGCATCCTAAATAAAAATATTTCTATCTTCTTAAGCATAAACTCAGTATAACAATAAAAAGAGCTAACACTGATGAAACGCACTGCTATGCTAAGTGTTTTACATACACTTAGTATTTAGTATTTAGTACCAACCCTGATGTTGGTACTATTCATAGACCCATTTTAAAAGGCTATAACAAAAAACAAAGATTATCTACCTAAAGCACACAGCTAGTAAGTAATGGAGCTGTGATTCAAATGCAGTAGTCTACCTCTTTATTCTGCCTTTTGATACAATGACTCAAGCATTTATTGACCCCCTATTGCATAGAGCATTGTGTTGAGAAATGAGGATAGGGAACTGAACAAGATAGCTTCTTCATGACTTCACCTTCTGATTAAAAGACAGATAAACAAGAACAAAAATGAAATAATTACAGATTGTATAAAATGTTATAAAGGGAATAAGGTGGTGTGACAGGGTAACCGGGAAAGGCTTACTTCTGTTACGGCTCTTGTAGTTTTGTTCGGTTTGTTCCCAAAGACAAGCTGGCCAGATAGCCAGGCTGGGGACCAGAGGAGCAAGGAGAAGAGAAAAGACAGACCACTGCTAGTGAAAATGATCAGAGAAGTGGCACGAAGCCCTAGTTTCATCACAAATGTGGAAACTGGCTTAGGAAAAGTTAATGATTGATCAAGGTCTCAAGCTGGGACTGAAAGAATAGCTGTGATTTCTGAAGACAGGTGCCCTGACTACGGGGCTAGAATCCTGCAAGCAATGGTAACTCTATTTGTTATAGGTGGCGGTAAGCATAGTCAGACTGTGCTATGCTAGGGGAGAAATAACTTCTGTACAAAAGGTTTTCTTCCTTTGATTTTTTTTTGTGTGTGTGTGGGTGGGTGTGGGTGTTTATTTGCAAGGTGGGAAACTACAGCAGGGAAATGAACTAAGAGAAACTGGTGAGAAATTTTTAAAACTGACTAAAGGAGGTAGTAACAGAAATGAAGAAAGAGACAGCTTTGAGCACCATTCAGGATATATTTGACTACAGGTATAACAATGGGACTAGAAATATACCTGCAGAATCCAACATGAAATACCTACTGTACTGAATAAACCCTGCATGTTTTCACAAATGTGTTGGCATTTTTCCATAAACCCCAATGAGCCAATGTTCTTTCTACTGAATAAAACCATGCCTAAGAGAATATCACCCATCCCTGATGAATATGGCTTCATAGTATCTTTTTAAAATCCCAGCAGGTAAGTCTGTGTACATATTAATTCATTTAACATTACCAAATGCCAACTAAATTTAAGCACAACATAAACCACATTAGTCTACTCATGCGGTACACAATTTCCAAAGATAAACTACTGTTTTTTTGTTTTAAGTCCAGGTCCCACACAGGCCTCAACAAATTATAGAATTTGAAAATTATTTTAAAGAAACAAAAGGACTCAGACCACTTTTAGCATGTTGAGTAGTCCCAATGCTATTTTTAAAATGAGCAACACTTCTCCATGCGCAACTTTTTCCAAATGATACTAACAAGGTCAAGGATCATATCCTATCTGAAAACAACACCTGTACAACATAGCTAGGATCTCTTACAACCGCTTATCTACAAGTGCTGGACCTTAAGGATTTTATTTATACGTTAATTTTACATACATCTTTATGTTTACACAGTTTATATTTGAAATATTTATATTATTGCTCTTATATATTTGTTTTCCTTCTATTCGTTTATATTTTTACATATAACAGTGCTACAGTGTACTGACGACCTTTAAAAAGAACCTCCTTAGGTTTCACCAAGATTTCACATTCATTGGATAATTTGGGCCTCAGAACAACCTTGTGAAATATGCAAGTAAAAGTATCATCTTCCCCTCTGCACAGAGGTGCTCAGCAAGATTAAGTAACTTGACTAGTTCAAGATCTCACAGTCAACGGCAAGGCCAGGGCCCTGACCGTGCCTTCAGACTCTTTGTTCATGCTCTCCTCCTCGCGGGACACTACCGATTTAGTACCTGAATATTCACGTGCCTTTCTTCAACAAATCCGGACTGTAACTAAAAGCCGTACCGATGCCGCCGGGCCAATACTCCGGGCGTCTAAATGCAGCCGGAACACTAGTGCTCTTCAGTAAACATAAACACCAGCACACGTTGCAGTCCGGACCCCATTCAGTGCTGGCTTTGCTCCACCGCACAAAACTTGTATTTTAATACACTACGGCTTTAAAGCATAACTCTTAATGGAACTGTCTTTTTCACTCAGTGGTAAGTTCAGTAAATCAGGGGTGACTCATACTGTTAACTTATGGTTTTGTAAATTAATAATTTTGGATGCCAAAGGAAAAGAATGAATTACACAGATCCCTCTCCATCCCCAACCCCAAAGTTGCCGAAGTGTCAATGCGCAGCAGTAAAACCTACGGACAGAGGTGGGTGGGGCTGGTATACCTCCTCTCTGCGACCCCCACCGTCCCAGGTAACTCACTCTTCAAAGGCCAGCGGGTCTCTTCCGACCCCCAATCCCGTAGGGGCCAGAGTGACTACCCGGCCCCGCGGCCCCCAGCGACCAAGATCAGAGCCCTGCCGGGAGCTGCAGCTGTGACGACTCGCACAGCTGGAGCTGCCGCCTTCCCCCGGCGTCCCCACCTGTCCCGGGTAGCCCGCACACCTGGCAGCCCCAGCCCGGGCAGAGGATGCGCGGTGAGAACCGGCCCCTCAACGCGGGGCCCCAGCGCGGCCGAGCGACTCAGGGCAAGTCCGCTTCCGCCCCCAGCCCACATGGCCGCGGCCGCCCGCGCCAGTACCCAGCGTGCGCCCCGCGCGGCCAGGATCCGGTGGGGCCCCAGATCCCCCGGAGGAGAGAGGGGGCGGCGGCGCTTCAGACTGTGGGGAGGAGGAAGCGCGGCCGGCGCGACCGCGGGGGTAAGAGGAGGAGCATGTCCCGACCGGCGGCGAGGTCAGGCGGAGAGGGGAGGGGGGGCAGCGGCGGCGCCGCTGGGGAGCGAGAGTCTACCTGCGAGCAGAAGTACGAGCCCTGTATCCCCAGCTTGATGCAGGTGGGACACTGGAGCTTGGCCTCACTGCTGCAACCGTCCGTCTCGCACACACGCGTCTCCACGGCCGCCATGCTGGCTGGCTGATGGAGGAGCACCTCACCGAGGAAGAGGGGGAGGAGGGAAGGAGGAACTGCTGGGCAGAAGGAGGGCAGGGGTGGGGAGAGAGGCCGAGCCGGGGGAGGAGCTCGGCCCGCCAGGCCTGGGCGCGGGAGGAGGAAGAGCACCGGGCCTGCCCAGACCACGCTGCGCGCCCCGCCCCCGCCCCGCGCGCGCAGCTGGAGCCCCGCCCCGCGGCCTTAGCCCCGCCCCGGCCCGAGGCTCCAGCCTTTTCGCGGCCCGCGTGCACGTGGGGGCCGTAAGGGTACCTGGCAGGGCGTTCGGCCCCTCCGTGCTGTCCTGTTTGTAGCCGCGGCCAGCGCGACCTCCTGGCGCCCGGCGGAGAAGGCCCGGTGCGGCCAACTGGGAGAGGCCCTGTCAGTTCCTAGAGAGAGCTCCCCAGTCGTCCCTTACTGACTGGATCCCAGGGTCCTGAACGTCTCCCATACTCTCAGGAGGTTGGAAAGGGCGCTCCATTCCTGTGTTGGTCCACCCGGCAACTCCTTGGAAAAGGAAAGTAATTCCCTTTTTAAAGTTCTGTTTCTCGCGGATAGTGTCTGATCTGAGGCCTGAGGACCACCGCTCATTCACAAAACAAGGAGCCAGGGAACTGTCAATGGAGAGGTGGGCTGGGACTTGAGTCTGGCTTCCCTTGTGCCGGATTTTTTTTTCACACCACCGCCCCTCCATTCACAATGTACAGTGCTACTGATGGTAACGCAATTACTAGGTAGTCAATACAAACCGTAGTTTTTTGTATTATCCCAGTTGATAGTTTAAGAGGTAAATAGGGGAAAATTGTGTTGATCATGAAATGTCAGAGTTGATAGGAGCTTTAGAGTTCATCTAATACAAACTTCTTGCCTAAATCTCTTCAACTGCATCCCAGATCTGCCATTTTCTAATTTGTGCTTGAATACCTCCTGTCACCAGGGAAGAGAGAGGAACTAGTATTTTTTTTTTCTGATAAATTTTTTTAATAATTTTTATTGTAGTTGCTTTACAATGTTTTGTTCGTTTCATCTGTACCGTAAAATGAATCAGTTATATGTATACATATATCCACTCTTTTTTAGATTTCCTTCCCATTTAGGAAGTATTTATTGATCATCAACTTGTTAGCGCAAGTGCGTGTACCCAACGCACAGTGAGGGCAAACACCAAAACGTGGGCGTTTGGAGCAGAGAAAGGTTTATTGCAGGGCCACAAAGGAGACAGGTGACTCATTGCTCTAAAAAAAAAACCCAAACTCCTTAAAGGGTTTCAGCAAAGCATTTTTTTAAAAGCCAGGTTGGGGGGCGAGGGTGGGGGAGGAGTTGCAAGGTATGTGATCAGCTCACGCACAATTCTCTGATTGGCTGAAGGTGCAGGCAACAGGGAGGTGTCACAGGGATTAACATTATCAGTCCTTAGGCTATGGGGAGGTCTGGGGCTATGTGCTCATGGTCATCAAGTAGTTAATACCTTCCTTTCAGTGGGGGGTTTTCACATCTGTAAAACAACTATGGAAATGTGCATGAAATGCTGTTATCTAGGTACTTCAGAGAGGAACTAAAGACGAGGATATGAGAAAAGGCCTGTCCCAGGAAGGCCCCATAGGGTCCTGCTCCATTACAAACTAAGTGCTGTGAACTTTGTGTTATCTGATTCATATTTTTAAAAAACTTTCCATATTTGATAGATGAAAAAAGCTCTTTTTTTTTAATTTTCTTTTTTTTTTTTTCTTGGCTGTGTTGGGTCTTCGTTGCTGTGCGCAGGCTTTCTCTAGTTGCGGTGAGCGGGCTTCTCATTGTCGTGGCTTCTCTTGTTGCAGAGCACGGGCTCTAGGCGTGTGGGCTTCAGTAGTTGTGGCACGTGGGCTCAGTAGTTGTAGCTCGCGGGCTCTAGAGTGCAGGCTCAGTACTTGTGACACACGGACTTAGTTGCTCCGCGGCATGTGGAATCTTCCCAGACCAGGGCTCGAACCCGTGTCCCCTGCATTGGCAGGCGGATTCTTAATCAGTGCGCCACCAAGGAAGCCCTCTTATTTAATTTTTAATTGCTTTGTTTTGTTATATAAGCAATAAAATAAATAATGTAATAAAATCAAATAATAAATTTTAAAATTTATATACACATGAGCAAAAAAGAAATCAAGCACCAAATATATGTATATATGTATATGTATGTGTATATGATATGTGTATATGCACATATAGTACATATATATAGAATATTTTAAACGAAAACTAGACTGTACTATGCAGAGTATTTAGTTACCTGTTTTGTTCAAGTTGTGAACTTCCTTTATTGCCATCAGATATACTTTATTCCAGGAAATTCCCTGGTGGTCCAGTGCTTAGGACTCCACACTTCCACTGCAGGGGTCACGGTTTGATCCCTGGTTGGGGAACTAAGACCGCATATGCTGTGCAGTGCAACCAAAAAAAAAAAAATATATATATATATATATGTACTTTTTGCACATAATTTTAATGTCTGCATAATATTCCATTGTATAATTTACTGAGCCAAATTAACTAATAATAGACATTTAGGTTATTTTTAATTGTTATGGATTATAAACAAGGCTTCTGTGAGTACGTTTTTAGTTCAAACTTTATATAAATCCTCACTTACTTAGGATATAGTCTTAAAAGTGGAATTGCTGCATCAAAGGATTGTCACTGTTGTTTATTCTTTTTTATATAGTTTGCCAAATTTTTCCTCAGAAAATGTGTAAAAATTTACACTCTGGTCAGAACTGTATTAGAGATCTTATTTCCTGAGACCTTACTAGTACTAGGTATTATCTATTTTTAATGTTTTTCATTTTGATAAATATGTAAATCTATTTGTTTTTAGATTATAGTAAGGCTGAACATTTTTCTATGATTATAGCACTTCCATTTCTTCTTTTATGTGTTTGCTTTTGTTAAAATTTCTTTTTTGCAGAACAATACTAAACAAAGAGTCAACACAACTTGGCCACGTTACCATCGCCTAAACACATCAGTGTTTCATCTGTCCTAGTTACCTTCAATCCTTATTCGCTTGCCTATTAAATGTTTACATATTTGCAGTCATTGATGGAATATTTTGCTCTGCATTTTCACATAGCACTATGCCATGGATTACTCTTAGATTTAGAGAAACAGTAAGTCCCATTCCTCTTCTACACAATAGCTCTTTATGTATTTGGTACTATCATGTCTTACGGTTTCTCAGTTCTTACAATATTCCCTTGTATTTTATAGTATGTTTATTTTATTTTATTTTACATCTTTATTGGAGTATAATTGCTTTACAATGGTGTGTTAGTTTCTGCTTTACAAAAAAGTGAATCAGTTATACATATACATATGTTCCCATATCTCTTCCCTCTTGCGTCTCCCTCCCTCCCACCCTCCCTATCCCACCCCTCCAGGCGGTCACAAAGCTCCGAGCTGATCTCCCTGTGCTATGCAGCGGCTTCCCACTAGCTATCTATCTTACATTTAGTAGTGTATATATGTCCATGCCTCTCTCGCGCTTTGTCACAGCTTACCCTTCCCCCTCCCCATATCCTCAAGTCCATTCTCTAGTAAGTCTGTGTCTTTATTCCTGTCTTATCCCTAGGTTCTTCATGACATTTTTTTTTCTTAAATTCCATATATATGTGTTAGCATACGGTATTTGTCTTTCTTTTTCTGACTTACTTCACTCTGTATGACAGACTCTAGGTCTATCCACCTCATTACAAATAGCTTAATTTCGTTTCTTTTTATGGCCGAGTAATATTCCATTGTATATATGTGCCACATCTTCTTTATCCATTCATCCGATGATGGACACTTAGATTGTTTCCATCTCTTGGCTATTGTAAATAGAGCTACAATGTACATTTTGGTACATGACTCTTTATGAATTATGGTTTTCTCAGGGTATATGCCCAGTAGTGGGATTGCTGGGTCATATGGTAGTTCTATTTGTAGATTTTTAAGGATCCTCCATACTGTTCTCCATAGTGGCTGTACCAATTCACATTCCCACCAGCAGTGCAAGAGTGTTCCCTTTTCTCCACACCCTCTCCAGCATTTATTGTTTTTAGATTTTTTGATGATGGCCATTCTGACTGGTGTGAGATGATATCTCAATGTAGCTTTGATTTGCATTTCTCTAATGATTAATGATGTTGAGCATTCTTTGATGTGTTTGTTGGCAGTCTGTATATCTTCTTTGGAGAAATGTCTATTTAGGTCTTCTGCCCATTTTTGGATTGGGTTGGTTTTTTTTTGTTGTTACTGAGCTGCATGAGCTGCTTGTAAATTTTGGAGATTAATCCTTTGTCAGTTGCTTCATTTGCAAATATTTTCTCCCATTCTGAGGGTTGTCTTTCGGTATTGTTTATGGTTTCCTTTGCTATGCAAAAGCTTTGAAGTTTCATTAGGTCCCATTTGTTTATTTTTGTTTCTTTTTCTATTTCTCTAGGAGGTGGGTCAAAAAGGATCTTGCTGTCATTTATGTCATAGAATGTTCTGCCTATGTTTTCCTCTAAGAGTTTGATAGTTTCTGGCTTTACATTTAGGTCTTTAATCCATTTTGAGCTTATTTTTGTGTATGGTGTTAGGGAGGGATCTAATCTTATACTTTTACATGTAGCTGTCCAGTTTTCCCAGCACCACTTATGGAAGAGGCTGTCCTTTCTCCACTTTACATTCTTGTTTCCTTTATCAAAGATAAGGTGACCATATGTGCGTGGGTTTATCTCTGGGCTTTCTATCCTGTTCCATTGATCTATATTTCTGTTTTTGTGCCAGTACCGTATTCTCTTGATTACTGTAGCTTTGTAGTATAGTCTGAAGTCAGGGAGCCTGATTCCTTCACCTCTGTTTTTCGTTCTCAAGATTGCTTTGGCTAATCGGGGTCTTTTGTGTTTCCATACAAATTGTGAAATTTTTTGTTCTAGTTCTGTGAAAAATGCCAGTGGTAGTTTGACAGGGATTGCATTCAATCTGTAGATTGCTTTGGGTAGTAGAGTCATTTTCAAATGTTGATTCTTCCAATCCAAGAACATGGTATATCTCTCCATCTATTTGTATCATCTTTAATTTCTTTCATCAGTGTCTTATAATTTTCTGCATACAGGTCTTTTGTCTCCTTAGGTAGGTTTATTCCTAGATATTTTATTCTTTTTGTTGCAATGGTAAATGGGAGTGTTTTCTTGATTTCACTTTCAGATTTTTCATCATTAGTGTATAGAAATGCCAGAGATTTCTATGCATTAATTTTGTATCCTGCTACTTTACCAAATTCATTGATTAGCTCTAGTAGTTGTCTGGTAGCATCTTCAGGATTCTCTATGTAGAGTATCATGTCATTTGCAAACAGTGACAGCTTTGCTTCTTCTTTTCTGATTTAGATTCCTTTTATTTCTTTTTCTTCTCCGATTGCTGTGGCTAAAACATCCAAAACTATATTGAATAAGAGTGGTGAGAGTGGGCAACCTTGTCTTGTTCCTGATCTTAGTGGAAATGCTTTCAGTTTTTCACCATTGAGGATGATGTTAGCTGTGGGTTTGTCATATATGGCCTTTATTATGCTGAGGAAAGTTCCCTCTATGCCTACTTTCTGCAGGATTTTTATCATAAATGGGTGTTGAATTTTGTCGAAAGCTTTCTTTGCATCTATTGAGATGATCATATGGTTTTTCTCCTTCAATTTGTTAATATGGTTTATCACATTGATTGATTTGCATATATTGAAGAATCCTTGCGTTCCTGGAATAAACCCCACTTGATCATGGAGTATGATCCTTTTAATGTGCTGTTGGCTTCTGTTTGCTAGTATTTTGTTGAGGATTTTTGCATCTATGTTCATCATTGATATTGGCTTGTAGTTTTCTTTCTTTGTGACATCCTTGTCTGGTTTTGGTATCAAGTTGATGGTGGCCTCATAGAATGAGTTTGGGAGCGTTCCTCCCTCTGATGTATTTTGGAAGAGTTTGAGAAGGATAGGTCTTAGCTCTTCTCTAAATATTTGATAGAATCCACCCGTGAAGCCATCTAATCCTGGGCTTTTGTTTGTTGGAAGATTTTTAATCACAGTTTCAATTTCAGTGCTTGTGATTGCTCTGTTCATATTTTCTATTTCTTCCTGATTGAGTCTTGGCAGGTTGTGCATTTCTAAGAATTTGTCCATTTCTTCCAGGTTGTCTATTTTATTGGCATACAGTTGCTTGTAGTAATCTCTCATGATCTTTTTTATTTCTGCAGTGTCAGTTGTTACTTCTCCTTTTTCATTTCTAATTCTATTGATTTGAGTCTTCTCCCTTTTTTTCTTGATGAGTCTGGCTAATGGTTTATCTATTTTGTTTATCTTCTCAAAGAACCAGCTTTTAGTTTTATTGATCTTTGCTATTGTTTCCTTCATTTCTTTTTCATTTATTTCTGATCTGATTTTTATAATTTCTTTCCTTCTGCTAACTTTGGGGTTTTTTTGTTCTTCTTTCTCTAATTGCTTTAGGTGCAAGGTTAGGTTGTTTCTTTGAGATGTTTCCCGTTTCTTAAGGTAGGATTGTATTGCTATAAACTTCCCTCTTAGAACTGCTTTTGCTGCATCCCATAGGTTTTGGGTCGTCATGTCTCCATTGTCATTTGTTTCTAGGTATTTTTGATTTCCACTTTGATTTCTTCAGTGACCACTTCGTTTTTAAGTAGTGTATTGTTTAGCCTCCATGTGTTTGTATTTTTTACAGATTTTTCCTGTAATTGATATCTAGTCTCATAGCGTTGCGGTCGGAAAAGATACTTGATGCGATTTCAATTTTCTTAAATTTACCAAGGCTTGATTTGTGACCCAAGATATGATCTATCCTGGAGAATGTTCCATTAGCACTTGAGAAAAATGTGTATCCTGTTGTTTTTGGTTGGAATGTCCTGTAAATATCAATTAAGTCCATCTTGTTTAATGTATCCTTTAAAGCTTGTGTTTCCTTATTTATTTTCATTTTGGATGATCTGTCCATTGGTGAAAGTGGGGTGTTACAATCCCCTACTATGAATGTGTTACTGTCGATTTCCCCTTTTATGGCTGTTAGTATTTGCCTTATGTATTAAGGTGCTTCTATGTTGGGTGCATAGATATTTACAATTGTTATATCTTCTTCTTGGATCGATCCCTTGATCATTATGTAGTGTCCTTCTTTGTCTCTTCTAATAGTCTTTATTTTAAAGTCGATTTTGGCTGATATGAGAATTGCTACTCCAGCTTTCTTTTGATTTCCATTTGCATCGAATATCTTTTTCCATTCCCTTACTTTCAGTCTGTATGTGTCTCTAGGTCTGAAGTGGGTCTCTTGTAGACAGCATATATATGGGTCTTGTTTGTGTATCCATTCAGCCAATCTGTGTCTTTTGGTGGGAACATTTAGTCCATTTACATTTAAGGTACTTATCGATATGTATGTTCCTATTCCCATTTTCTTAATTGTTTTGGGTTCGTTATTGAAGGCCTTTTCCTTCTCTTGTATTTCTTGCCTAGGGAAGTTCCTTTAGCAGTTGTTGTAAAGCTGGTTTGGTGGTGCTGAACTCTCTCAGCTTTTGCTTGTCTGTAAAGGTTTTAATTTCTCCATCAAATCTGAATGAGATCCTTGCTGGGTAGAGTAATCTTGGTTGCAGGTTTTTCTCCTTCATCACGTTAAATATGTCCTGCCAGTCCCTTCTGGCTTGCACAGTTTCTGCTAAAAGATCAGCTGTTAACCTTATGGGGATTCCCCTTTGTGTTATTTGTTGTCTTTCCCTTACTGCTTTTAATATGTTTTCTTTGTATTTAATTTTTGACAGTTTGATTAATATGTGTCTTGGCGTATTTCCCCTTGGATTTATCCTGTATGGGACTCTCTGTGCTTCCTGGACTTGATTAACTATTTCATTTCCCATATTAGGGAAGTTTTCAACTATAATCTCTTGAAATATTTTCTCAGTCCCTTTCTTTTTCTCTTCTTCTTCTGCAACCCCTATAATTGAATGTTGGTGTGTTTAATGTTGTCCCAGAGGTCTCTAAGACTGTCCTCAGTTCTTTTCATTCTTTTTTCTTTATTCTGCTCTGCAGTAGTTATTTGCACTATTTTATCTTCCAGGTCACTTATCCATTCTTCTGCCTCAGTTATTCTGCTATTGATCACATCTAGAGTATTTTTAATTTCGTTTATTGTGTTGTTCATTGTTGTTTGTTTCATCTTCATTCTTCTAGGTCCTTGTTAAATGTTTCTTGCATTTTGTCTATTCTATTTCCAAGATTTTGGATCATCTTTACTATCATTATTCTGAATTCTTTTTCAGGTAGACTGCCTATTTCCTCTTCATTTGTTAGGTCTGGTGGGTTTTTATCTTGCTCCTTCATCTGCTGTGTTTTTCTGTTTTGTCATTTTGCTTATCTTACTGTGTTTGGGGTCTCCTTTTCGCAGGCTGCAGGTTCATAGTTCCCGCTGTTTTTGGTGTCTGTCCCCAGTGGCTAAGGTTGATTCAGTGGGTTGTGTAGGCTTCCTAGTGGGGGGGACTAGTGGCTGTGTTCTGGTGGATGAGGCTTGATCTTGTCTTTCTGGTGGGCAGGTCCACATCTGGTCTTGTGTTTTCAGGTGTCTGTGGACTTATTATGATTTTAGGCAGCCTCTCTGCTAATGGGTGAGGTTGTGTTCCTGTCTTGCTAGTTGTTTGGCATACGGTGTCCAGCACTGTAGCTTGCTGGTCATTGAGTGAAGCTGGGTGCTGGTGTTGAGATGGAGATCTCTGGGAGATTTTCACCATTTGATATTATGTGCAGCTGGGAGGTCTCTTGTGGACCAGTGTCCTGAAGTTGGCTCTCCCACCTCAGAGGCACAGCACTGACTCCTGACCACAGCACCAAGAGCCTTTCATCCACATGGCTCAGAATAAAAGGGAGAAAAAGTAGAGAGAAAGAATTAGTAGAAGTAGGAAGAAAGAAAGAAAGGAGGGAGGGAGGGAGGGAGGAAGGAAGGAAGGAAGGAAAACATGAAAGAAAGAAAGAAGATAAAGTAAAATAAAGTATGATAAAATATAATAAAGTTATTAAAATAAAAAATAATTATTAAGAAAAATATTTTTTTAAAAAACGGACGGATAGAACCCTACGTCAAATGGTGGAAGCAAAGCTATACAGACAAAATCTCACACAGAAGCATACACATACACACTCACAAAAAGAGGAAAAGGGGAAAAAATCATAAATCTTGCTCTCAAAGTCCACCTCCTCAATTTGGGATGATTCGTTGTCTATTCATGTATTCCACAGATGCAGGGTACATCAAGTTGATTGTGGAGCTTTAATCCGCTGCTTCTGAGGCTGCTGGGAGAGATTTCCCTTTCTCTTCTTTGTTCTCACAGCTCCCAGGGGCTCAGCTTTGGCTTTGGCCCCACCTCTGTGTGTAAGTCACCGGAGGGCGTCTGTTTTTCGCTCAGACAGGACGGGGTTAAAGTAGCCGCTGATTCGGGGGCTCTGGCTCACTCAGGCCGGGGGGGAGGGAGGGGCACCGAGTGCGGGGCGGGCCTGCTGCGGCCGAGGCCTGCATGACGTTGCACCGGCCTGAGGCGCGCCGTGCGTTCTCCCGGAGTTGTTGTCCCTGGATCCCGGGACCCTGGCAGTGGCGGGCTGCACAGGCTCCCCGGAAGCGGGGTGTGGATAGTAACCTGTGCTCGCACACAGGCCCCTTGGTGGCGGCAGCAGCAGCCTTAGCTTCTCTTGCCCGTCTCTGGGGTCCGCGCTTTTAGCCACGGCTCGCGCCCGTCTCTGGAGCTCCTTTAAGCAGCGCTCTTAATCCCCTCTCCTCACGCACCAGGAAACAAAGAGGGAAGAAAAAGTCTCTTTGCTCTTCGGCAGGTCCAGACTTTTCCCCGGACTCCCTCCCGGCTAGCCGTGGTGCACTAACCCCTTCAGGCTGTGTTCACGCTGCCAACTCCAATCCTCTCCCTGCGCTCCGATGGAAGCCCGAGCCTCAGCTCCCAGGGCGGGTAAGCAGACAAGCCTCTCGGCTGGTGAGTGCCGGTCGGCCCTGATCCTCTGTGCGGGAATCTCTCCGCTTTGCCCTCCGCACCCCTGTTGCTGCGCTCTCCTCCGCGGCTCCGAAGCTTTCCCCCTCCGCCACCTGCAGTCTCCGCCCACAAAGGAGCTTCCTAGTGTGTGGAAACCTTTCCTCCTTCACAGCTCCCTCCCCCTGATGCAGGTCCCATCCCTATTCTTTTGTCTCTGTTTTTTTTTTTTCTTTTGCCCTACCCAGGTACGTGGGGAGTTTCTTGCCTTTTGGGAGGTCTGAGGTCTTCTGCCAGCATTCAGTAGGTGTTCTGTAGGAGTTGTTCCACGTGTAGATGTATTCATGGTGTATCTGCTAGGGTTGGAGGGTCTCCTGCAGAGGCGGGGCATGGCTGTGCTCATCATGGGAACAAGGATACTGGCAGCAGAAATTCTGGGAAGTACTCCTTGATGTAAGCGCTCCCAGAGTCGGCCATTAGCCCCACCAAAAGGCCTCTATAGTATGTTTAGATCCCTTGTAATCTTTGTCCATCTACTCTGGAGAAATTCCAGTTTGTTGACCTCTGTTGGGTTGTGTCCAGGACTGAGCTAATCAAATAGAGAAACAGGAATTTCTGAAAATTCTAGTTCAAAAGACCCTCAGGGTTTTTCGCAGGGAGACTAGAAACTCTCCTGCTCTTGCTGGCCACCTCCTCTGGAGGCTGCTGCTTCCTTGCATCTTTAGGAAAGCAGTGCTTGGGGCAGTTAAGAGCCCAGATGTTGTATTAAGATAGGCAAACCTGGGTTGAAACCTCTACCTACATACCCCCTCCCTTAGTCATGTTTCCATGGGCCACTTGTTTAACCTCACTTTCCATATCAGAAAAATACAGATTAGAGTACCTACCTCATAGAGTTTTGTCATAATTAATTTGGAAACACTTTGTGAAGTGCTTAAGAGACCAATAAGTTATAATTATTATCAATACTAGTTAGCCTTGCCATCAGCTCCTCTTTCTTTGGTCCCCTTCACCCCCACAAGGCAAGCTATTGAGTGATATAAACTTCTTAAGACCACCTTTATGGCTGGTTTTGGTTTTGGGGTTTGTTTTTTTTTTTTTTTTTTGAGTTTTTTTTTTGGCTGTGTTGAGTCTCTTTGCTGCGTGCGGGCTTTCTCTAGTTGCGGTGAGCAGGGGCTATTCTTTGTTGCGGTGCGCAGGCTTCTCAATGCGATGGCTTCTCTTGTTGCGGAGCATGGGCTCTAGGCACACGGCTTCAGTAGTTGTGTCACATGGGCTCAGTAGTTGTGGCTTGTGGGCTCTAGAGCACAGCCTCAGTAGTTGCAGCACACGGGCTTAGTTGCTCCACGGCATGTGGGATCTTCCCAGACCAGGGCTCGAACCCATTGTCCCCCTCCATTGGCAGGTGGATTCTTCACCACTGCGCCACCAGGGAAGTCCCTGGCTGTCCTTCAGATAAGCAATTTTATGCTTTTGTTTAAGCATGAAAAAGTGATAAACATAGATTTTTATAAAATTATGTCAGACATAGTCCTGTTGTATTCTTCTCTTCCTTCTTCTTCTGAGATTTTTAAGTCAAAATCCCCATTGGACATCGGTTTCTGTTTTAATTACCTTGGGCAAAGTTCAGCAAACCCACTTACAGGCAGAAGAATGGACTTCAGAGTCTCAGATGAGAATTTGGCATTTCTGAGAGTCCTTTGGCCCTGGAGGCACTTGTTTCCCTGGACTTTTGCACAGAGAAAAGCATTTTTCAGGTAGTATCTAAGCACATGCCCAAAGCCATCTGCCCAGCTTGCTATTCTGTTTCAAGTGTCCACAGACAGTTCACATTCAACATGGTCAAAAATAAACAATTGTCCTCTATTTGGCACTTCTGTCACCCCCTTTAAATCTGCTTTTTCTCCTGAATTTCCTATTTTGTTTAGTGACATCCTTTCTACTGTTATCTCCCAAGTTAAAAATTAGGCTCTCTCAGGAGTTCCCTGGTGGTCTAGTGGTTAGGATTTGGTACTTTCACTGCCATGGCCTGGGTTCAATCCCTGGTCGGGGAACTGAGATCCTGCAAGCCATGCAGTGTGGCCAAAAAAAAAAAAAAATTAGGCTCTCTCTTCTTCCATATGCCCCTACATCAAATTATTTACTCAATCCTATAGGTTTTATCTTCTAAGTATTTGTTTTATGTGTTCTCTCTATACTTTGGCTTTAGTTTTAGTTGAGGCTGTTTTAAGCCTAAGCTTTACAGTAGCCTCTTAACTACCCCTAATTCCATTGAATCTGATCCCTGCCATCAAACTGATTGTTCTAAGAGACAAATCTGATCATGCCTTTCCCCTGCTTAACATCTTTCACTAATATGGGGCCTATGGAGCTGGAGCCAGGGTCAGAGAGGTGACCAGAGCTTGCAGAATTGGGGCCAATGAAACAGCGCTAAGGGGATCTCTGGGACCACCAAGGCCAAAGCTAAGGAGATAATCAAGGATCAGAGGCTTGGTACATAAAGGGGAAATGAGAAAATAAGTAATTAAATTAAAGATACTGAGATTCAAATTTTTCACTGTCTAAGGAGGGAGTTTAAAATATGGAAAGGCTGAAGGCTAGAATGAATCATGTAGTGTTGTATTGGAATTAGAAGTATCAGCGTGAACTCAAATTTTGATACATAGATAATATAGACATGTGTGTGTGTGTGTGTGTGTGTAAGTAATGCTTTACCCACTGAGAGGGCCTAATGGCAATGAGCACATCTGATTTCCAGATCTTGGTTTCTAAATACCATTCTCCACTAAAAGGAATCGGAGCTCCTGGAGAACTGGCTCATTCCAGGAGCAGGGTAAGTACAAGATAAGTCTGTAAAGTCTCATTGTACCAGAACGTAAAGTAAAGCTCAGAAATGATGGAGACCCCTGCAACTAAGACCCGATGCAGCCAAAAATATAAATAAACAAATAAATATTTTTTAATAAATAAATGATGGAAAGTATAAAAAGGACATAGTAGCCAATTTGAAGGAGCTCCCACTGGCCAAACTGGAGACAATCTGAGCATCAGAATAAATAATGATAGTATCAGGTTATAACCCATTTAAAAAATGGTCATCCATGAGCCCATACTGATAAAAACACATAAATAAACACACAAATGAGGGGCAAAAGTAAGCACTTCTTTATAATAGAATGTTGGATAATAAGTGTGGAAGAAATGAAGTCATTAGAAAATCACTGTTCGGCAACCATTATAGTAATACTTTTTTAGGCAGGAGCCATCAATGGGTGCTAAAACAATTGGGGGAGAATTTGTTAAGAAACAGGATATTTACATAGCCTCAGTGTAACTCCCTACAAAATATTTATCATTTAAGAAGGCAAAATGGTAACTTCACAGCTGAGAAACATTGCAGGTGCTTTCTTAACTATGTTATCAAAGTTAAAATCACCAGGAAGAGGACAAATCAACTTTGTGCACCTCCTAATATGGAACACTGAGAACATGGTATATCTTTTGTGGTGTTCTTGCCAAAAATGCATAATTGATTCTAATCATGAGGAAACATAAGACAAATCCAAACAGAAGACAATCAACAGTATAATTGACCTGTACTCTTCAAAATGCCAATGACCCAACAGGGAAAGATTTGAGGAACTATTCCAAATCAAACGAGACTGAAGAGACATAACAATTAAATGTAACACTTGAAACTGGGTTGGATCTTGGACCAAAAGAAAAAAAATGTTTTTGCTGTAAAGGAAATGGGTTATGTTTGATCCCTATTTGATCTCTTGGTGAAATTATAATTCTGTTTCTTCAAGATCCAGCTCAGATATCACTTTACCCATTAAATTTTTGCTGACCTCCATAGCTCTAGTTAATCAGTGGCTTCCACTGTGCTACCTCTAAACCAGGTACATGGTGCTATTGTCGCCATTAAGGATAATTTTAAGTAACATTTATTAAGAACTTACTATATGCTAAGCATATGATCATATGCTTATAAGTAAGTATAGATACTAATGGGTTTACTTTTAATCCACATAAGGACCCTATGAGGAAGGTACTAGTACTAATCCCATTTTTATCTCTCTAGCCCAAGTTCACATAACCAGTAGGTGGCTGAGCCTGGACTTGAGTTCAAGTCTGTCTGACTACAAAGCCCATGCTCTTAACCACTGTACTCGTTACCTTTAATCTTTCACCTGTCTCTCCTACTAGACTGTAACTTTCTGTGACAAGAGGGTTATAGCTTATTTTTTTCTCTATTCCCAACCGTTAACCCTATCACAATTCTTGACATATAAGTGCTCAGTAAATGTTTTTCCTTCTTAAGTTTTTTGCAAATATGAATTATGTCAAATGTTCAAAAAAGAAGAAGGATATATGTACATGTTGATTGAAAGAGAGAGAGAGTTGGGGGTGATGGGGAGAATACCTGTTCTGTCAGAATGCAGACAGAAGCAGAAGACACTCTCAAGCTGGGTAATTTGAGAAGAGTGAAGAATTTAATAAAGGAACTAGGGACTTCCCTGGTGGTCCACTGGTTAAGACTCCGAGCTTCCACTGCAGGAGATGCAGGTTCAGTCCCTGGTCAGGGAAGTTTCACAAGCCACAGGCGCTGCCCAAAAAAGAGACAGACTCTATACTAAGGCATGGACAGTGTCTTGGAAAACCAAAAGAAATACTACAATAACTGAGAGTTAACAATGAGGCAATATTTACATTTCTTGGTCTGAAGGAATAAAGGGAATGGACAGTAAGTTGCAACTGCCCTCGAAAATCAAAGCCACAAGTTTCCATATTCAGATCCAGTGGAAAATGGATCAACTATATTTCCTCTTTCTGTAGTAGCATTTTCACTGATGGATGCTAAAGAATGCTTTGTGCCTGCTGAAGAAATATTTCTAGCCAAAATTGAGAAGTTTATTAGCATTCAGCAAAATAGTTTTTTGGTTCTGTCTGCTACCCTACATGGGGCCCGAGGAATGGAAACTGATGTTCAGGATTCAGCAGAGACTCCTGGGTAGTACCTTATTGGATACTTCCAGTACACTACACAATAAATGCAAATAAATGCAAAACCCGGAGTCAGCTGAGAGGAGAGGGCCTCCTAGCAGGAGCTGTGACTTTTGGTTAAGAGGCCTAACCAACCCAAAGCCACCCCAAAATCAGGAATCTGGGACCTCATTCTCTTCCTCCCTTTCAATCCTCTAAAAGCGACAAGGATAAGGAGCCCATTGATCTACAGTGAAACATACAAGTCAGCCTCAAAGGGCAGAGGACCAGATTGAGATGGGTGGAAAATGGATGCAGAGGGGCAAATGGAAAATCACCCGGAATAATGTTGTACCTACCACCTCTCTTAAGAAATGGAATACGGCCAATACGGTTGAAGTCCTCAGTGTACCCCTCCCCAGTCACATCCCTCTGCTTCCTCTCCTCCAGTGCTGCCATAAAGATTCTTAGACTTCTGCATAATATGTTATTTTTAAAATAAAATTAAATAAAAGAATTTTCTGAAAAGGACTAACACCTTCCTTGCTCTGTCATATTTTTATACTTGAGAAGCGTCATGGTATTATCAACGGGCTGGGAGTCAGAAAACTCTGATCCATGTGTCTAGTTCCAAACTCTTTGTCTTGTGCAAAGCAATTAAAATCTTTCAGCTTTTGTTTCCTCATCTGTAGAACATTGTTATGAAAATCAAATGAATTGGTACCTATGAAATCATTTTGTAAACTGGAAAGCACCAATGAAAGTAAACGATTGCCGTTTATGTCTGCCCCCCTTCTACATATAACATATCCTGTAAGAGCAAGAACCTTGTCTCTCTTGTTTGTTTGCTGTTGTGTCCCTAGTACCCAGAATGGGGGCTGGCACAGTATAGGCATTGCATTAGTATTAATCAGGGAATGCTAACTGCTGTAACAGACAATCCCAAAACACTCAGTGGCTTAAGAAAATCAGCATCAGTTGTAGGTCAGTCAGGGAAGCCTTGCTCTCTCAGTCAATCAGAGATTCCGGATCAATCACTTATCTCTACCACATCCTAGGTCCTTGAAATCCTTACCCAAGGATAGGCTGGCACAGGAGCTTTCCTGTGCATGACATTTAACAGGCCACTGCTGGGAGTGGTGTAGTTCACTTTAGCTCATCCCATTGGCCAGAAGTCAGTCACTGGCCACATACAAGGGATGCTAAAAAACATAGTTTACCTGTAGCTTCAAAATAAGAGAAAATGAGTTTGATCAGCATCTAGCCAGTCATTGCTATGGCTTTCACTAAATATCTGTAGAACAAATACATGAAAAATTAATGAAATATATACAAATGAATGTAGCCTAAGATCCACTTTTGTTTTTTAGCTTCTCAGTAATGGCTTAATTTTTTTTATTGAAATATAGTTGACTAACAATGTTGTGTTAGTTCAGGTATACAGCAAAGTGATTCATATATATGTGTGTGTGTGTGTGTGTGTGTGTGTATACATATATATATATACACACACACACACACACACATATATATACACATATATATATTCTTTTTCAGACTCTTTTCCATTATAGGTTATTACAAGGTATTGAGTATAGTTCCCTGTGCTATACAGTAGGTCCTTGTTTTTTATCTATTTTATGTATAATAGTGTATATCTGTTAATCCCAAACTCCTAATTTATCCCTCCCCCAACCCCTTTCCCCTTTGGTAACCATAAATTTGTTTTCTATGTCTGTGAGTCTGTTTCTGTTTTGGAAATAAGTTTACTTGTATCATTTTTTTAGTTTCCACATATGTGATATCATATGTTTGTCTTTCTCTGTCTGATTTACTTCACCTAGGATGATAATCTCTAGGTCCATCCATGTTGCAGCAGATGGCATTATTTCATTCTTTTATGGTTGAGTAGTATTCCATTGTATATATCTTCTTTATCCATTCACCTGTCTGTGGACGTTTAGGTTGCTTCTGTGTCTTGGCTATTGTAAATAGTGCTGCTATTGAACATTGGGGTGCATGTATCTTTTCAAATTAGAGTTTTCATCGTTTTCGGATCTATGCCCAGGAGTGGGATTGCTGGATCATATGGTAGTTCTATATTTAGTTTTTTAAGAAACATCCATACTCTTCTCCATAGTGGCTGCACCAATTTACATCCCCACCAACAATGTAGGAGGGTTCCCTTTTCTCCACACCCTCTCCAGCATTTGTTATTTGTAGACTTTTTATGATGGCCATTCTGACAGGTGTGAGGTGAAATGTCATTGTAGTTTTGATTTGCATTTCCCTGATGATTAGAGATGTTGAGCATCTTTTCATGTGCCCATTGCCCATCTCAATTTCCTCTTTGGAAAAGTATCTATTTGGGTCTGCTGTCCATTTTTTGATTGGGTTGTTTGGTTTTGTTTGTTTGTTTGTTTTAATACTGAGCTCTATGAGCTGTTCGTATATTTTGGAAATTACGCCCTTCTTGGTCTCATTGTTGGCAAATAATTTCTCCCAGTCCCTAAGTTGTCTTTGTTTTGTTTATGGTTTCCTTTGCTGTGCAAAAGCTTTGAAGTTTAGTTAGGTCCCATTTGTTTATTTTTGCTTTTACTTCCATTATTCTAGGAGATGGATCTAAAAAAATATTGCTTCTATTTATATCAAAGAGTGTTCTGCCTATGTTTTCATCTAGGTTTTATAGTATACGGTCTTACATTTAGGTCTTTAATCCATTTTGAGTTTATTTTTGTATATAGTGTTAGAAAATGTTCTAATTTCATTCTTTTACATGTAGCTGCCCAGTTTTCCCGACACCACCTTTTTTTTTTTTTTGCCGCACAGCATGCAGGATCTTAGTTCCCTGACCAGAGATCAAACCTGTGCCCCATGCAGTGGAAGCACAGATTCTTAACCACTAGACCACTAGGGCAGTCACCAGCACCACTTATTGAAGAGACTGTCTTTTCTCCACTATGTATTCTTGCCTTCTTTGTTGTAGATTGACCATAAGTGTGTGGGTTTTTTTCTGGGCTTTGATCTATGTGCTCATAGATCTGTTCCATTGATCTATGTGTCTGTTTTTATGCCAGTACCATGCTGTTTTGATTACTGTAGCTTTTCTAGTTAATTTTTCTAATGCATAGTATGATAAAATTTTTTTTTTAGTTATAGGCAGAGCCAGTGCTTGACCTACAGGTATTGTAAAAATTGCCTGACCTATTTTGAGGAGACAGCTTGACCTTTATTAAAATGCTTTCGTTTTAACATGTACACATTTTAATTCTACTAGAAAGTGGTTTCTACAATTAATATTAACATTGTACACACTTGTGTTTGTTTTTATGTTTATATGTACACAGAGTAGCAAAATAACAGAAGGACGAGGTTACACAAATTCACATTTCAGCCAGGAATGACATAAAACATATCCCTGTGTGCTTCTATACAACATGTATGTGTTCATCAGATGATATTGTAAATTATATCTCCAATAATGATTTTTACTCATGAAATGAAATAGAATTAGCATTTTTTGCTAAAAACCTCTCTAAAAGTCAGTATATTCCTTACTGTGTTGCTGTAGATAGCTTTTCTGCAATATTCTTTTTCAGTTTATAAAGAACCAGATTATAACAGGCTGTTTACAATTCTAAGCAATGACATCTTTTCCTTCTTATTAAATTATAAAGCACCCAATGCATTTTAATAGATGCTTCGATTAAATTATGAGTATGAATAACAAAATATCTGTTGGTCCTGATTTGCAACCAGTCAGGACGGGGGAAAAATTCCCACACCTACCTTGTACATAAATACAGAGGCTCTTAAAATATTTAAAATGAGACATTTGTATTTAAAACCGTATTTTAAATAGACACAATAAACATTATTTGATAAATATTTGTTAGTACTTTTAAGAGGGTGTTTTTCTCACTTTATCAATAAACATCTTCTAGAGACAAACTAGAAAATATAACAAAAATATTTCTTTTATAAACCCAGTTTTAAAACTACCAACAGGTAGCTTACTGAGAAATGTATTAATATCAACAGGAAGAAATTTAGAAAATTTTATTGAGAGACATAAATAAATATAAAGACAATATTTATATATAGGAAGACAAACTTATTTTTAATTGATGTATAGTTGATTTACAATTTGTGTTAGTTTCAAGCGTACAAACTTTTTTTTTAAATGTCAGTTTATCCCAAGTTAATATATAAGTTAGTTATCATTACAGTTAAAATTAGTGAGATATTATTATAGTTTTGTTAGTTATTGAAATTATTTTTAATTTTTTTTAAAACAGTCAAGGATAGGCACAAGATTATGGAAGAGAAATAATAAATTAAAAGGGAAGCCTAATTTTACCATATATAAAACAACATATGGTACCAGTATAATAATATAGTCCCATGGGATAAAATAGTCTAGAAAGCAGAGTGATAGAGTCCAAAAAATAAGAATAACTGAGTTCAAATTCTGATTAATCCCCTTTCTAGTTAGTTTCTCCTTGCCTGCCTTTTACATAAGAGAATTTATTCACATATAATGGATGAAAGTATTACAAATCAATATAGAGGGGAAGAATGTTTGACTAAATAATCTAAGGAAAATTAGGTGGCAATTTGGAAAACAAAATTTTTTAATGATAAATCAAGAACAAAAGTAAAGGGCTTCCCTGGTGGCACAGTGGTTAAGAATCTGCCTGCCAATTTAGGGGACACGGGTTCGAGCCATGGTCCAAGAAGATCCCACATGCCGTGGAGCAACTAAGCCTGTGTACCACAACTACTGAGCCTGTGCTCTAGAGCCTGCGAGCCACAACTACTGAGCCTGCATGCCACAACTACTGAAGCCCACACATCTAGAGCCCATGCTCCACAACAAGAGAAGCCACCACAATGAGAAGCCCACGCACCGCAACGAAGAGTAGCCCCCACTCGCCGCAACTAGAGAAAAGCCTGCACGCAGCAACAAAGACCCAACTCAGCCAAAAATAAAATTATAAAATAATAATAATAATAAAATAAATTAAAGAACAAAAGTAAAAAATTAAAGGTAATAAAATTAGCCAAAGAATAACCGAAAGAAACAAAATTGGATATTTAGAAAACCTGTGAGAGATTTTCTAGGTCTATGTTTAGAAATTATTTAAAACAGAAGACTAAGTCCAAATTCAACTTTGTCATGTACTTATTGAGCACCTACCATATCCTAAGCATTATTATAGAATCTCAGGCTAGATCAGTAAACAACAGGCAACACAGAGTTTGTATTCTTGAAGATTCCAGCAAGAATCAAGTAAATATCAAGGATAAATAACTTCTTTGAAGAAAAATAAAGAATTATGTGGTTACTGGCTTATAGACAGATGTATAAATCAGTGGAATAGAATTGAGAGTCCAGAAAAAAACCCATACATTTATCTTCCAAAAAGTTGGAAATGACACAAATGTCCACCTACTGCTGAAGGCATTTTTTAATGTGTTGTATCTGTATAATGGGATAGTATTCAGCCATAAAAAGAGTGAAATACGTGCTACAACATGGGTAAGCCTCAAAAGCATTATGCTAAGTGAGAGAAGCCAAACACAAAAAGCCACATATTGTATGATTTCATTTACATGAAATGTCCAGAATAGGCAAAACCATAGAGATAGAAATCAAGTTAGTGGTTTCCAGGGGACAGGGACAAGAGAGAATGGGGAGTGACTGAGGATTTCTTTTCAGGTGATGAAAATGTTCTGGAATTAGTGGTGATAGTCTTATCGTTGTTCTTTTGAAAGTGATTTTTTTTTCCCTGTGAATGCTTTTAAGATTTCGCTCTTTGTCTTTGGTGTTCATTAGCTTTGCTATGATGTGCCAGACATGATTTTCTTTCTATTTGCTAGGGTCTAGAGTTTATTGACTGTACGGCTTGATATCTCTTGTCGGATTTTGAAAATTCTTAGTCAGTATCTCTCATTACACATATGTTAAAAGTAAATTTCAGTTACACATATATTCAGTTTCTTATCAGTGTCCCATATGATTCTTACGCTCTTTTTAATATTTTCTATTCTTCCTCTTCTCCAACTTTCTGTCTGAATACAAGCCAACCCTTGTGCTAGGAACCCAAAATGTTATTATTTGGTGGTTTTTTCTCCTGATCTTAAATCATTCAAGAAAATTGTCCTCCTATCTCCTGCCAAAGAGGTGTGTATATCTGACTGCCTTAATGCCCAGGAAAGAGTCTTCATATTTTCAATTTTTTTTAACATCTTTATTGGAGTATAGTTGCTTTACAATGTTGTATTACTTTCTACTGTATAGGCATATTTTCACTTTTTTCTCCCAGTCAGCTCCTGGAGGCACAGCTTCCTCTTGTGCAAATCTCATGTTTTCATTCCCATTTTCTTTGATCTTGTGGGTTTTGATATACATTTTATTCCTTTACTGCCTCTTTATGAAGCTTTGAGTAGAAGAAAAAATACGTGGTCACTCTGCCATGTTAAACAGGAAGTCATATGTACAGTACTATTCAGTGCTGGCAAGAGTGTCATAAAACAAAGCATTCTAATAGATTTCTAATGCTAGTGTCCTTTTTTAAAAAGGTCTTTAAATCTGATCTCTCTTCTGAGAAGAAAACCTAAATAAATCACCTAAAATTCAAAATTAAGAATATTTTCTATGCAGAAGGATATTCACAGTAGCATACTTACTGAAAGATAAAATTTAGATTAACCTAAATATCTAATGATCTGGTACTAGATAAATAAATCATGGAGTCTACATATAATAGAAAATTGTACAGCCCTTTAAAATTGTAAAGATACGTGTTAACGTAGATAAATGCTATTACATTATGTTAACTGAAGAGGACAGAATTTTTTAAAACTTTACAGAAACAAACACAACTCAAAACAGAAGCATAGGGACTTCCCTAGTGGCACAGTAGTTAAGAATCCACCTACCAATGCAGGGTACATGGGTTCGAGCCCTGGGCCAGGAAGATACCACATGCCACAGAGCAACTAAGCCCGTGCACCGCAACTACTGAGCCTGCACTCTAGAGCCCGCAAGCCACAACTGCTGAAGCCCATGTGCCACAACTACGGAAGCCTGCGCGCTTAGAGCCCGTGCTCCACAACAAGAGAAGCCACCTCAATGAGAAGCCCGTGCACCTCAACGAAGAGTAGCCCCCACTCACTGCAACTAGAGAGAGCCCACAGTCAGCAATGAAGACCCAAAGCAGCCAAAAATAAATAAATAGATAAATAAATAAACAAATAAATTTTTTAAAAAAAGAACTACAATTCTGCAGCCTGTAGAAGTGAAACCACATTCAAAGAAAGATAGACAAAATATAAAGGCAGAGGACTTTGTACCATGTGAAGGAACATGATAAAACCCCATTTAGAACAACTAAATGAAGTGGAGATAGGTAACCTTCCAGAAAAAGAATTCAGAATAATGATAGTGAAGATGATCCAGGACCTTGGAAAAAGAATGGAGGCAAATATCGAGAAGATGCAAAAAATATTTGACGAAGATCCAGAAGAATTAAAGAACAAACACCTAGAAGAATTAAAGAACAAACACGTAGAAGAATTAAAGAACAAACAAACAGAGATGAACAATACAATAACTGTAATGAAAACTACACTAGAAGGAATCAATAGCAGAATAACTGAGGCAGAACAGATAAGTGACTTGGAAGACAATGGTGGAATTCACTGCCACGAAACAGAATAAAGAAAAAAGAATGAAAAGAAATGAAGGCAGCCTAAGACACCTCTGGGACAACATTAAACATAGCAACTTTCGCATTGTAGGGGTCCCAGAAGGAGAAGAGAGAGAGAAAGGACCTGAGAAAATATTTGAAGAGATTATCGTCGAAAACTTCCCTAACATGGGAAAGGAAATAGCCACCCAAGTCCAGGAAGTGTAGACAGTCCCAGGCAGAGTAAACCCAAGGAGAAACACACCAAGACACATAGTAATCAAATTGACAAACATTAAAAACAAAGAAAAAATATTGAAAGCAGCAAGAGAAAAACGACAAATAACATACAAAGGAACACCCATAAGGTTAACAGCTGATTTCTCAACAGAAACTCTACAAGCCAGAAGGGAGTGGCACGATATACTTAAAGTGATGAAAGGGAAGAACCTACAACCAAGATTACTCTACCCTGCAAGGATCTCATTCAGATTCGATGGAGAAATCAAAAATTTTATAGGCAAGCAAAAGCTAAGAGAATTCAGCACCACCAAACCAGCTCTACAACAAATGCTAAAGGAACTTCTCTAAGTGGGAAACACAAAAGAAGAAAAGGACCTACAAAAACAAACCCATAACAATTAAGAAAATGGTAATAGGAACATACATATTGATAATTACCTTAAACGTGAATGGATTAAATGCTCCAACCAAAAGACACAGGCTCGCTGAATGGATATAAAAACAAGACCCATGTATATGCTGTCTACAAGAGACCCACTTCAGACCTAGGGACACATACAAACTGAAAGTGAGGGGGTGGAAAAAGATATTCCATGCAAGTCAAAATCAAAAGAAAGCTTGGAGTAGCAATACTCATATCAGATAAAAGAGACTTTAAAATAAAGAATATAACAAGAGACAAGGAAGGACACTACATAATGATCAAGGGATCAATCCAAGGAGAAGAGATAACAATTATAAATATATACGCACCCAACATAGGAGCACCTTAATACATAAGGCAACTGCTAACAGCTATAAAAGAGGAAATCAACAGTAACACAATAATAGTGGGGGACTTTAACACCTCACTTACACCAATGGGCAGATCATCCAAACAGAAAACTAACAAAGAAACACAAGCTTTAAATGACACAATAGACAAGTTAGATTTAGTTGGTATTTATAGGACATTCCATCCAAAAACAGCAGATTACACTTTCTTCTCAAGTGCTCACGGAACATTCTCCAGGATAGATCACATCTTGGTTCACAAATCAAGCCTCAGTAAATTTAAGAAAATTGAAATCATATCAAGCATCTTTTCTGACCACAACGCTCTGAGATTAGAAATGAATTACAGGGAAAAAACTTAAAAAACACAAGCACATGGAGGCTAAACAATACGTTACTAAATAACCAAGAGATCACTTAAGAAATCAAAAAGGAAATCAAAAAATACCTAGAGACAAATTGCAACAAAAACACGACCATCCAAAACCTATGGGATGCATCAAAAGCAGTTCTAAGAGGGAAGTTTATAGCAATACAATCCGACCTCAAGAAACAAGAAAAATCTCAAAAAATAATCTAACCTTACACCTAAAGGAACTAGAGAAAGAAGAACAAACAAAACCCAAAGTTAGCAGAATGGAAGAACTCATAAAGATCAGAGCAGAAATAAATGAAATAGAAACAAAGAAAACAATAGCAAAGATCAATAAAACTAAAAGCTGATTCTTTGAGAAGATAAACAAAATTGATAAACCTTTAGCCAGATTCATCAAGAAGAAGAGGACTCAATCAATAAAATTAGAAATGAAAAAGAAGTTACATCAGACACCACAGAAATACAAAGCATCCTAAGAGACTACTACAAGCAACTGTATGCCAATAAAATAGACAACCTGGAAGAAATGGACAAATTCTTAGAAAAGAACGTTCCAAGACTGAACCAGGAAGAAATAGAAAATATGAACAGAGCAATCACAAGGAATGAAATTTAAACTGTGATTTAAAATTTTCCAACAAACAAAAGCCCAGGACCAGATGGCTTCACAGGTGAATTCTATCAAACATTTAGAGAAGAGCTAACACCTATCCTTCTCAAACCCTTCCAAAAAATTTCAGAGGAAGAAACACTCCCAAACTCATTCTATGAGGCCACCATCACCCTGATACCAAAACCAGACAAAGGTACTACAAAAAAAGAAAATTACAGACCAATATCACTGATGAATATAGATGCAAAAATCCTCAACAGAATACTAGCAAACAGAATCCAACAACACATTAAAAGAATCATACACCATGATGAAGTGAGATTTATCCCAGGGATGCAAAAATTCTTCAATATACACAAATCAATCAATGTGATACACCATATTAACAAATTGGAGAATAAAAACCATATGATCATCTGAATAGATTCAGAAAAAGCTTTTGACAAAACTCAACACCGATTTATGATAAAATCTCTACAGAAAGTGGGCATAGAGGGAACCTACCTCAACATAATAAAAGCCATATATGACAAACCCACAGCCAACATCATTCTCAATGGTGAAAAACTGAAATCATTTCCTCTAAGATCAGGAACAAGATAAGGATGTCCACTCTCACCACTATTATTCAGCATAATTTTGGAAGTCCTAGCCATGGCAATCAGAGAAGAAAAAGAAATAAAAGGAATACAAATTGGAAAAGAAGAAATAAAACTGTCACTGTTTGCAGATGACATGATACTTTACATAGAGAATCCTAAAGATGCCACCAGAAAACTACTAGAGCTAATCAATGTATTTGGTAAAGTTGCAGGATACAAAATTAATGCACAGAAATCTCTTGCATTCCTATACACTAACAACAGAAGATCAGAAAGAGAATTTAAGGAAATAATTCCATTCACCATTGCAACAAAAAGAATAAAATACCTACGAATAAACCTACCTAAGGAAGTAAAAGACCTGTGCTCAGAAAACTATAAGACACTGATGAAAGAAAGCAAAGATGACACAAACAGATGGAGAGATCTACCATGTTCTTGGATTGGAAGAATCAGTATTGTGAAAATGACTATACTACCCAAAACAATCTACCGATTCAATGCAATCCCTGTCAAATTACCAGTGGCATTTTTTACATAACTGGAACAAAAAAGCTTAAAATTTGTATTCAGACACAAAAGACCCCGTATAGCCAAAGCAGTCTTGAGGGGAAAAAAATGGAGCTGGAGGAATCAGACTCCCTGACTTCAGACGTATTACAAAGCTACAGTAATCAAGACAACATGGTACTGGCACAAAAACAGAAATATAGATCAATGTAACAGGATAGAAAGCCCAGAGATAAACCCACGCACCTATGGTCAACTAATCTATGGTCAACTAATCTAAAGGAGGCAAGGATATACAATGGAGAAGAGACAGTCTCTTCAATAAATGGTACTGGGAAAACTGGACAGCTACATGTAAAAGAATGAAATTAGAACCCTCCCTAACACCATACACAAAAATAGACTCAAAATAGATTAGAAACCTATATGTAAGACTGGATACTATAAAACTCTTAGAGGAAAATATAGGAAGAACACTGTTTGACATAAATCACAGCAAGATCTTTTTTGATCCACCTCCTAGAGTAATGGAAATAAACACAAAAATAAGCAGATGGGACCTAATGAAACTTAAAACTTTTGCAAAGGAAAGGAAACTACAAACAAGATGAAAAGACAACCCTCAGAATGGGAGAAAATATTTGCAAATGAATCAACAGAAAAAGGATTAATCTCCAAAATATATAAACAACTCATGCAGCTCAATGTTAAAAAAACAAACAACCCAATCAAAAACTGGGTGGAAGATCTAAAGAGTCGTTTCTCCAAAGAAGACATACAGAGGGCCAAGAAGCACATGAAAAGCTGCTCAACTTCACATTATTAGAGAAATGAAATCAAAACTACAATGAGGTATCACCTCACACCAGCTAGAATGGGCATCATCGGAAGATCTACAAACAACAAATGCTGGAGAGGGTGTGGAGAAAAGGGAACCCTCTTGCCCTGTTGGTGGGAATGTAAACTGATACAGCCACTATGGAGAACAGTATAGAGGTTCCTGAAAAATCTAAAAATAGAACTACCAAATGACCCAGCAATCCCACTACTCGGCATATACCCAGAGAAAACCATAATTCAAAAAGACACATCAACCCCAATGTTCATTGCAGCACTATTTACAATAGGCAGGTTGGAAGCAACCTAAATTCCCATTGGCAGACAAATGTATAAAGAAGATGTGGTACATATATACAATGGAATATTACCCAGCCATTAAAAGGGACAAAACTGGGTCATTTGTAGCGATGTGGGTGGATCTAGAGACTGTCATTCAGGGTGAAGTCCAAAAGAGAAAAACAAATATATTTTAACACATATATGTGGAATCTAGAAAAATGGTACAGATGTACCAGTTTGCAGGGTAGAAATAGAGACACAGATGTAGAGAACAAACGTATGGACACCAAGGGGGGAAAGCAGCAGGGGGTGGGGGGGTGGTGTGATGAATTGGGCGATTGGGATTAACATGTATACACTGATGTGTGTAACATTGATGACTAATAAGAACCTGCTGTATAAAAAATAAATAAAATAAAATTCAAAATTCAGAAAAAAAGAAAAGTATAGAAGAAACATTTCCAAATATGGACAATACTTACCTTAGGATGGTGGAACAATGACAAATAGGGTTTCTTTTCTATATACTTTTATATTTTTCCCAGTAAGCCTAATGAATGTGTGCTTTCTTAAAATAAGGAAAATGGGGAAAATAGTATGTTTAAATGAAGAAACATTATTTCTTTAACTTACATACTATGCTATTTATAATAATATGAAACCCACATTATTTGTCCAAAATCTCCTATTTCTTTTTAATTCATTACAAGTTCTGGATTTCAGTTCAGTTATAAAGATGGGGATTTTTCAACATGAATTTCTTAAAAATAGTGTTTAAGTAAGAATTCTGGACTCACAAGCCTAAGAAACCCCTGGACCATCTTCTCTCCATTTCCTAGAAAACACGTTTCATTTACAGTTCAGCCTCAGAATGAATTGAGTTAAATTCTGTGCTAATACAGCTTTAAAATGCAGTGCCTCAGATAAATATCAACCAAGCACTACAAAGTTTAATTTGAGATATGTGTTCCACATTACGATCTGATCTCCCTCCATACTGTTCAACAAATTAAAATGGCAAGTGGCATCATCCCTTTTGAGGCAGCAAGAGATATTGAAGAGCTGCTTGAATTTACCTCTGCTGAAATATTCTACAATGTGTTCCATGACTGTTCTGAGACTGATTACATATAAAGTTGAAGTAAAAGTTAATTTTTTTTTTAGTGGGTATAGAGATGCGGTGTAAAATAAGCACCATTCTGGTTTTCTGTTTTGAGTGCTTATGATAAATTTAAAAGAAGTGAAATATTTGAGTAATTAGAATTAGGCAAGTATCCGTAAATTGTGGAACATTTGACATATACATTAACACCAAAGCCACATTGCAGATTCTGAACTTTATTTCTCACGTGAACTGTGAAAATAATGCCCAGGCTAGCAAGATCTAGAAGAAGAAAACTTGATTACCAAGGAACATAACATTTATATGCAGGAAAATAGCCTTTCATATTCTGTTTATGTTCACAGCAACCCCTTTTAGCAAAGAGAGAGCCCCAGGAAAGAAGCAAAGTGAAGTACAATTCTTTTATATCTTTCCCTTTGGGCTCAGATTACACAGAATGGTTTGTTTGCTTTCCAATAGATGGCGGGAAAGACAACTGTAGTACACCAAACCAGTTTAGAAATGAAAGACAAGCCTCTGTTTGTTTTACAGATTTATCAGCTTCTTTCCTGGTAGCTCAGTCAAGCTTCTTAGGAGGCCCTCTACGGCTGCCATTTTGCCCTGCTTGGTGGTCACTCACAAGAAATGAGCTTACTGATTCCTATGGCTTCCTTTCTTAGCAAAATGGTCCTTTCCTATCAGTGCTTTCCAAGTTACTCTATTTGCATAGCTTTGTGACTCTCAAAGGAACACATACCATGTAGCATATAAATTAGGAAATTTATAGCATCCATTCATGGATCTTGATTTATGGCAGGACTCCCATTTCAGCTCTATTCTGGGCATGTCTGAAAGCAGTGCAAGAAGTGAGATCTACAGGGGCTAGCAGGAAAGGCTCAAAGGAGAGGTCAGACATGCTACCAAGGTCAGAATGTTTTTGTGGGAAAGCTACCTCATCTAGCTGTGAGTATAGCTGCTGTTGTGACAATAACCAGTGTGACTGTGTGATGCTACTTAATTATCTCTGGATAATTCAAAAGTGTCAATGTACAACCTGAGATTGCATAATCTATCTACTTTGCTTCATTCCAATGTCATCAGCATCAAAATGAATAATGCAACTGAATGATGCAATTCACTCTTTCCCTATCTTACAGTTAAACCATTATTTCTTCTCAAGTACTTGGTACATTTAGGCAAGTTTTATGTTTCAATAATAGTATTTACAGGGACTTCCCTGGTGGTCCACTGGATAAGACTCTGTGCTCCCAATGCAGGGGGCCCGGGTTCTATCCCTGGTCAGGGAACTGGATCCCACATGCATGCTTCAACTAAGAGTTCACATGCCACAGTTAAGGAGCCTGCATGCCGCAACCAAGGAGCCAGTGACCCGCAACTAAGGAAGCCCACGAGCCACAACTAAGGAGCCCTGGAGCTGCAACTGAGGAGCTCGTGAGCCTCAACTAAGGAGCCTGCCTGCCGCAACTAAGACCCAGTTCAACTAAATAAATAAATAATAAAATAAATAAATAAATATAAAGAAAGTATGCCTTACCATCCTGGCTATACAAACAGAATAACAATAATAATAATAGTCTTTACAACAAGAATATTAGTAATGCATCTCTAAGGAATCTCAAGTAATTTTATAATCATTACTGTTTTACCCATGTATTCTGATATATTTTAGAAAAATGAAGAGGATATGTTTTCAATGCCTTATGTCATTTCATCTTATTTAAAGCATTGATATTATCTATAAGTACTTGATTCTATAATTTATAAAAACTGAATAAGACATGACCATAAAATACTTTTGGAGAGTTCTCTGAAAAGTCTGATATTAGTGAGCCTGCACTTTTACGGCTTCCATCCTCTTTTAAAATAAAAATAGAGGTCCCCAACTAAATCATGTTATGTTCCTGAGAGTCTCAAATATTGAAGGAAAACATATTTGCCATAAGATCTCTCTCTTCGGGACTTCCCTGGTGGTCCAGTGGATAAGACTCCATGCTGCCAAGCAGGGGGCCCGGGGTTCGATCCCTGGTCAGGGAACTAGATCCCGCATGCATGCCGCAACTAAGAGGTCCACATACCACAATTAAAGATCCCACATGCGCAACTAAGACCCGACGCAGCCTAAATAACTATTTTTTTTACCAAAAGATCTCTCTCTTCTGTTTCACTTAGGATGAAAGATTTTGATGAACTCATGAGATTGTTGAAAGAATCTAACACTTAGAGATATTCAAAGATTGAAATGCAATCAGCTTAGTGGGGATATTTCTACTTATCTGAAGAGCTGGATTATTTGTCTCAACTCAGAAAATAAAGGATCAGCTTCTAATATACAGGGGTTTCATAGGATGCAAGAAGAGAACTCTTGCCTACAGAATTAGCAAAGTAAAAACTGTTTGTTTTACAAATTTAAAGATTGGCTCATGTATAAAGAATCCTGCCCACGCTGTACAAGATTACACTTGTGATGACTTAGGAGATTTCAAGAAGCAGAATGCTGATTCTGAGGTTGTAGGGCCTTTTGGGATGTATTAGTTTGCTAGGGCCACCATAACAAAATACCATGGACGGGGTGGCTTAAACAACAGCTTATTTTCTCACAATTCTGGAGGCTAGAAGCCTGAGATCAAGTTGTCGACACATTTGCTTCCTTCTGAGGCCACTCTCCCTGGCTTGTACATGTCCACCTTCTTGCCGTGTCCACACGTGGTCATCCCTTGGTCTGTGTTGTCTCTGTCCTAATATAAGAATACCAGTCATACTAGATTAGGGCCTATCCACATGGTCTCATTTTACCTTAATTACCTCTTTAAAGGCCCTATCTCCAAACAGTCACATTCTGAGGTGCTGGGGGTTAGAATTTCAATAAATGAATTTGAGGGGGCACAATTCAGCCAATGACATCGGGAAATATGCTATCCTGGATGTGTCAGAATCTAGATCCAGGAAATGTGGAAGCAGTTCACAGTATTTCCCAATGTATGATCTTGATTATTCACATGATAATGCTAGAAGACCCAGGAGATGCCTCAGCATACAACAATATTTGCATACATGGTCACACATTCAGAATAGAAGAGGAGTCAGTTACTGCTTTATCTTTTAATTTTTCATAAAGATCAGTAAACAGTTACAATATTTTCTTCCCAGAACCTTTGTCAAAATTGTTTACATCATCTCACTTAATATCCGTGTCCAAAACATCTGTTTGGTTAGAACATCTCAACCATGTGTTTATCAACAAATTTATAAGTTTTATCCAAGAAGTCGGTGTCTATTTGATGTATTTGTCAGAATAGGCTAACTGCTGTAACAAACAACCCTCACATCTCAGCACATTAAAGTTTATTTCTCCTTCATACAAAGTCTAGTCGGTATTCCTGATTGTGCAGCTCTCCTAGGCAATTTTTCTCCAAGTGGTTACTCAGAGAACTGGGCACTTTCCATCTTATAGCACTACCATCTTAAATAGGTGGGTTCCAAGGTTTCCATGGGAGGGTAATAGAACATGCAGAAGGCACTCCAGATATTTACTTCCTTGACCTGAATGTGAAAGCACATCACTTCTGTTCACGTTGGCTAGAACCAGTCATATGCTCCTACTTAGATTCAGAGAGACTGGAAAATATAGTCTTTGGCTGGACAGCTGCTTCCCAGTAACAACTCTCCACTATGAACACAGAATCTGAACATTTAGTTGTCAGCTAGCCCCCACTGCTATGAACAGCAACTCCAATGTAGGTTTCTTAAAATTCAGTTGCATTGCAAATGTGGTGGCTAAAAGCCAGACTACCCAGCTAGAATCCTGGCTCTGCTGCTTATTGGCTGTGTGACCTTGGAAATACTGCTCACCTCTAACCACCTCAGCTTTCTCATCTGTAAAATGGGGATTTTATTCAGAGGTTTGACCTGACTAACTGTAAAGCACTTGGAATAATGCCTGGCCCATAGCACTCTATAAATGTTACCTATTATTATTATTTACATGTCTGTCCCCACCACACTCCTTGTGAGATAGGCTCAGAAAGTTTCAGGAACCCATAGCCCTAAATGCAGCAGAGGTGACCCAGGTGGCCAACAGAGGTGGCCCTGACTGAATGAATGGACCAATATTCTCTCTTGCAAAGGCTGAGTGTTTAACACACAGTAAGTCAGCAGTTTATTACCGGAGTGGAATTCAAAAAATGAAGAGAACAAAACCAAACACCCAGAGAAAAGGCAATGATCAGAAGCCATGAGACAATAAAAGCCAAGAGTTGTCAGACACCATGAATGGGAAAAGCTAGGAAAGACAATGGAGAGAATGGAGTAGCAGGAATAGCGCGGCTGCAGAGAGTAGCTGAGTCACCAGAATGGTGTAGGACTGCAACAGGGACCCGTGGCCTCATGAGAACACAATGGCATGAACTGCTAATATCCCAAACGACCTTCCAGTTTCATTCCAGTGGGAGGGGGGTCTGACTGTAAGACAGACGTTTGTCTTCCTTATTTTACAGCCCCATCACTTAAGATTTCCTAGCATGTCATTTTGGCTTGGGATTTGAAAAAGCCTGTCAGTATAGCCACTGTGATTAATTTGAAACTTAGAAGTGATCTTGGTACTCTTTTCTGATAATACAAGTATTAGTGACTGTGAATCTCAGTTCACAGATACAGATGTACAAAAAGTGTTCTACAGCAAGGTGCTTCCTGATTCTGAGCCCCACCACCCCCTTCCACTGGTGTGTGGAAACTTAACCTTGTTCATTCTTAGAGCTTGACCCCAGCTTACCCAGGATTGTTCACAGTTCTGGTGTCTAATGCAGTGCCAAGGCATCCAGCAGATTGGTCATCTCTTCACAGCCCTTGACCACGCTCTGTCCACATCATCCCTTCAGGTCTAGGAGCTCTGAGCTGCTTCTGCTCCAAGTTTGCAGCACGGATATTTTTACCAAGGCTGAGAATTCCATGCTTGGGGACTCCTGTGCCCTGCAGTTGTTCCTTTCTAGGGTCCGTCTTGCTCCCTCCCTAGCAATACTACCTGAAAGTATGATCCAGATTCCCATGTCCAAAACCCAAGTCCTCTGGCCCTTATTGTGCCTAAAGAATCTGTTTTCCTTTTCTTTTCTTTTCTATTTTTTAAATATTTATTTATTTATTTGGCTGTGCCAGGTCTTAGTTGCAGCACGTGGGATCTTCGTTGTGGCATGCAGGATCTTTTAGTTGTGGCATGCAGGCTCTTACTTGCATCATGTGGGATCTAGTTCCCTGACCAGGGATGGAACCCGGGCCCCCTGCGTTGGGAGCACAGAGTCTTAACCACTGGACCACCAGGGAGGTCCCAAGAATCATTTTTCTTAACAGAGAGAAGTTCTTTTACTTCAACTTTCTCCAAGCCATTTTGTCCCTACCTGCACTTTCTCTCTTCTACAGAGACTTAGCCTTTTGAAATAAAAGCCAGAAAGTTTTCCAGGCGACTTCCATTTCCATCCTTACTACACACACTTCATCTTGATGAAGAAAGCACAGACCTGGCCACCTACTTATTTGAGAGGACAGGGAAGGGGGAAAAAAAGAGGTAAAAGTTAAATATCTCAAAATATTTTGTGTTCTTCCTTTATTTCTTTTTGCCATAGATACCTGGAAGCTCAGGTTCAAATTGTATGGTTAGTACATGTAACAATTATAGACCCTTGGAATGAGGATATTTACTAATTTATTTTTCTTATATTCTGATTTCTGGTTGTTCATTCTCATTTTATTATTTGGTATACCTTGTAAACAAATACATTTACCTACCTATTTAAATCCCCATATTGATTTTTTTTAAACTAATAAAATTCATTGCAGCAGTGTGGAGTGTAGCTATAGTCTAGCAGGTTACAGTAATAGAGACATACTCAAGCTACCAGAACTCAAGAAGAGAGAATATGGCCTGGGAAGAATATGGCAAGGTCCATCCTGATGTCCAGCAGTTCTAGTGACTCAGTAAGCTTCCAATGGCTTCCATTGTCTGCTCGAGCATAACAGAGACTCAGTTACTCTCTGTGTCTGATTGTCCTGCTCTAGATGCCACCAATTAACTGACCGTCTTTTTTCTCTCAACATAATGGCATTTATTTATTTTAGCTTCTCCTTATTGTTGACTTCTCCTACTTAAAGACTTCTACTAGTTACCTTTTCTCAATCTTGGTCTTTCAGTTTTTGCCTTTGCTACCGTTTGAACACCTCCCAAAGAAAGATGATGTTTATCAGACTAAGTAACTGCAATTATTCCCAATTGAGTTTTCGTGATACATCGACTCATAATTTTTTTTTCTCACTAGGTTACTAATTTATTATAAAAGGATATTAAAAGATACTAATCAACAGCCAGATGAAGAAATACGTAGGGCAAGATCGCAAACAAAGGAGCGTCTGTCCTTGCGGAGCTTGGGGCCCAGCATGGTGGCCTGAGGAACCCATGTGGAAACCAGTTTCCCCAGGTGGAAACTCCGAAAAAGGGTCTCAACTCATAGGTTATTATTGACTAAATGGGTTATTGACTTGTCTTGGCTCTGGTAACTGCCCTTGTTCATGTCAGTTGTGGCTAAGGTATCGGGGTACTTTCATACAAGGAGAGAATTCTATGCAGAAATAAACTCTGGAAGAGGACTATAGAGAAGAACCTCTTAGAAGGGGCTGTGGGCAGACAGCTATCCTAAAACTTAGCTTGTTCAGTATTACCATTAATTAAAAGGTAGGGTAAATAAGGCAAATATTGCTCTCAGAATATGAAAATATATCCTTTCCCTTTGGGGATAAAACCCCACCCTGACACATGCAGACATGGTTTGGCTCCATGATCTCTATGAGGCAATGACCAGAGTCCAAATTAGTATATTTCCCATAGTCTGGGTTATTTAGTCTTAAATAAGACCTTATACAATTGGTAGCTTGTGACTACAAAATGGGATTACACTTTCTATTTGTCTCTAAATTTTTATAATACAAGTTCCCAGGTGGCCCCTTTAAAATATCCCCGATAGGGCTTTCCTGGTGGCGCAGTGATTGAGAGTGCGGCTGCCGATGCAGGGTACGCCGGTTCGTGCCCCGGTCCAGGAAGATCCCACATGCCGCGGAGCGGCTAGGCCCGTGAGCCATGGCCGCTGAGCCTGCGTGTCCGGAGCCAGTTGCTCCGCAACAGGAGAGGCCACAACAGTGAGAGGCCCGCGTACCGCAAAAAAAAAAAAAAAAAAAAAGAAAAAAATATCTCCGATAGTTCTGATGATAATTTGTGACCTCTAGATTATTTGATATACCCATTTGCCCAGCTCCCACTAGCTTATAGATGCAAATAAGGTCATGTTAAGCGGAATAACCAACTAGTGAACAACTGATGTCATCCCCTGCATAGTGCAGCACTCCAGTCCCCTTCGCTTTCTTGAAGTGTTTTAGGCATCTTCAGTGGGTGTCTCACATATGCGCACAAACACACCCTGATTCAGCAGCCACCCACTGGGTATCACATTCGCTCGCTGGAACCTGGAGCTCTTCCACCAGCAACGAGTTTCTGCTGGCATGGTAATTTCTGCGGGGTTCCACTGATGTTCAGGGAGGCTTCTGGATCACATGATGGCCACTGCTGGCACGAAGTTCCCTGCAGACATTGCTCTGGTTCCACAGGGCCTCTCAGCTTCTGCTCTACTCCAGCAGGCATGGCAATTCTTGCTGGTCTCAGACACTGCTCTGCCTGGCAGTGTCTCTGACCAAGCACCACCCAAAGGCACTAAAGGAAAATGCTTCTCCCTGTCACTTCTCACAGGGGGAATCCAAACCAGCAGTGTCGGTATCTTACAGTCTTCAGTAAAACAGCACTTTCAATTTTTACTTAGAGCCCTCTTTCTCCCTAGGTCCCAGCCACCCACTCAGGGGACTTGTAAATGAGAATGTGCTTAATGACAGCCACCAGGCTGCCAAGATCACTATTCTTTTACTAAGGCTCTCTTACAAACTCAAGTCCATTGTTTCTGACTTGGTCTTTCTTCAAGGTGATTTCTCCCAAGAGGCAATTTTGTCCTCATCTAAATGATTCCTGGTGGGCCCACCTTACCAGTTTGCCAGACATTCCTGCTCTTACCTGAAACTTAACCTCATTTCAACTTGGGACTCCCTGCTATGCTTCAGTACTATTTGGTGTATTTTTCTTCCCCAATTCTATCTGCCAGATTAAAATGAGATCTTCAGGTAATGTGCATAAATACTTATGCTCTTTCCACCACTAAAAGAAAACCAAGGCATCCCTATAGACATTAGCAAGTGCTAACACAGTGACAGAAAATACGGTAAAGATGAGAAAAACAAACCCAGTTCATGTCATAGCCAACTACTTAGTCTAATATATGTAATTAATTATAGACTTGCCAGCTTTCAGCAATTTTGCAGAAATTATTACACAAATAATGAATCATTGAAATCCAGAATCTCAGAATAATTAAGAAAGCTGTCAGTAATTCATGGGACTGAAAAACAAAGAAAATAAAGACCGAATCTGTCATGATAGCCTATTTTAGCTTTGCTTACAGCAAATTTTTTATCTAAATTAAACAGAATTAAATAAAGAAAATAAAATGAAGTTTTGAGCTAATTTTGTTGAGAAATGCCAAAAGCATTCATAACAGATTCAAGAACAATTTACCATGAACTCAAAAGTTAATTGCAAATCTGATTATAAATCACTAATATAATGGGTTGAACTATTTTATTTCATACCGATTTTAAACATTCTTCGATTTCTGTAGTACTTGTTGGTTATTTATTTGGTTGGTTTTTAATGTCTGTACCATTCCCAGAAGAGCATTTTTTTTCATAGTATGCACTCCAAATAGTATGATAAATGAAGGAGCAAATGACTGATTGGCATGTATAAGAGAAGGAATATTTCCCTTAAGTATTTTGGCTTGCCTTCTTGCAGCAGCATGTCAGAGTGACTAGGACCCACACCAGAGCCAGACAGTCTGGGTTTACATTCTGACTCTGCATCTGTCAGCAGTGTGAACCTGTACAGTGCACTTAACATCTCTGTGCCTCAGTTTCCTCATTTGAAAATGGGAATAATAATAGTGCCTGTCTCATAGGGTGTGGTGAGGATTAGATGCAATTTCATGTATAAAGTCCTTAGAACATTGCCTGACACATGATAAAGCATAAGTGATTTCCATTATTATTCCTTTAACACATATGAATACTCCATTTTAAGTAAAAAAGAAAAAGAAACTTTAAAGAATTTTGAACTTTCAAAACTATCTGTAATTAATTTATTTTAGGTAAGGTGAAGACTAAACCTTAAGAACTCCGCAGGATAGAAAATGTCATGCTTGCTGAAGAGAAACAGATACTCAGGAGACGTGACCATGAAGTAAGAGAATTCTGAGGTTTGGGGAAAATCCTAGTGGCAAGAGGTAGTACTGATGGGCAAGGCAGAAGCAGAGGGGAGAGGTCCCAAATCACAGAGACTCAAGAAAACCAAAATAAATATTACCAGTAGACACACCACAGGTCTGGTCACCATATGAACATGATCTTAAAAGATTTCAACTCAGTCTTTGAGAAATTTCTTCCCTATGGAATGATTTATTCCATTTCGTAAATGAACAGTGTAAAGAGATACCTATGGTCACATCCCTGAAGCCCATCTCTGATTTGTTCCACAGATGGGGTTCTCAGTTACATGCAAGTTAAGACTCAAACTAATAGAGTCCCACCTCCAGCACACCTTGTGTGTATGTCTTTCTGCTCCTACTTTAGCATCATGCCTGAAGGTGCAGGTGCCTGCTCGGCTGGCAAGTACCCGCATAGTTGCTATCACTCTGTAGAGCTTCCCCCACTTTAATGCTGTTGTCATTTGACATTTATCACTATATTTGCATTGCTGTGTTTCTTGTAGTAAAATTCAGAGGAAAATAAAACCTGGGTTTTATATTTCTTAAAAAAAGAAGATAGCATTATTCTTTTTTGCAGCAAAAAGTATTTTATTTTACCCTGGCTGTTTCATGCATGTTTGCAAGCTGCCCTCCCTGGTAGGTATGAGTTTGTGGGCTATGTTCAGAAGCTTTGCTTATGTCGAACCTTATAGAAAGTCATACCAGCTATTAACTTGGTAAAGATTCCAAAAAGAATGGAAATACCCAGGACTGGCTTCAGATGTATGCCTGTAGTATTTTATTGTTAAGAATGGCATTGGTTATTTGTTTCAGATAAGTAATTGCTATGATAAGAAGGGAGTAGACTGCAATTTTAGTTTGAATCTAAGGTGAGTACTGAAATTTTATTTTTTTTAATTCAGTATTTTTTAAACAAATTTTTAGTATTTATCTAGATGAGTCTGCAAACTTTCTCCTTTAACTGTTTATTTCTTTTTATATATATATATTTCCTTTTTTTTTTTTTTGGCTAGGTCGGGTCTTAGTTGCGGCGCACGGGATCTTTGTTGAGGCATGCGGGATCTTTTCGTTATGGCGCATGGTCTGCTTGTGTTTCTCTCTAGTTGTGGCGCTCGGGCTCTAGGGTGTGTAGGCTCTGTAGTTTGCAGCATGCAGGCTCTCTTGTTGAGGCGCACGAGCTCAGTAATTATGGCACGCCAGCTTAGTTGCCCCATGGCATGTGGGATCTTAGTTCCCCCACCAGGGATCTAACCCGCGTCCCCTGCATTGGAAGATGGATTCTTTACCACTGGACCACCAGGGAAGTCCTTTTTAACTGTTTATTGTCATCAGTTTTGTATACAACATACATACATATGATAGGCTTTTAATAAATGCATTATTTTGCATTGCTGGAATAAATCTTACTTTGCCATGATTCATATTGACACAGTTGGTATATTTTTCTAATATTTTATTTGAAATATTTTTTCTCTTTTTTTTTAAATTGAGATATAACTGACAAGTAACATTGTGTTAGTTTCAGGTGTACAATATAATGATTCAATATTTGTATATATTGCAAAATGATCACCACAATAAGTCTAGTTAACATCCCTCACCATACATAGTTACAAAATGTGTTTTCTTATGATGAGAACTTTTAAGATCTACTCTCTTAGCAACTTTCAACTATGCAATACAGTATTATTAACTATGATCTCGGGTAGCCTCAGCCTGCAGCGGCTTGAAGCAGGATTTCTGTTCCCTGCCAGAGACTGAGGTTGGGCAGCGGCAGTGAGAGCCCTGAATCCTAGCCACCAGACTACCAGGGGCCAGTGGCCAGTGACAACACCTTGGCCCATCAGCTGTGTAGAAATGAATTTCCACATAGAGACGGAAAGTAGAGAACCGAGTGAAGTGTTTATTAGGAGGAAAAATAGTACAGTATGTGTGGATAGTCACAGAGGTGGGCTCAGAGAGAGAGTCGCGTCCTCTTGGTAGTTTGAATCACTTTTATGGGGCATGTCTTCCGGGTTTCCTTTGGCCAATCATCTTGCTTTGCCTGTTTCTGAGTCCGTATCTTGTATATTTCAGGGTCCTCCCCTTTGTGCCTGCGCATCTCTTAGCCAAGATGGAGTCTAGCAAAGAGGCCTATGGGTAGTTGACATCACTTACTATGGGGTGGCGCCCCCTCCCTTTTTGATCTCCAAGGAGCCTTTCTGCGCATGTGTAGTTGGGAAGGGCTCCTTGATTTCGAGAATGAGGAATATGTGGTCTTTTATCTTATCTGGGTAGGGCCCAGCCTCCTCCATCATACTGCTTTTATGGAGTTTCTGCTATTATGGAGTTTCTGCTATTATGGAGTTTCTATCCACAGGGAAGAAACTGTTCAGCTTGGGGCCCATCTATCTCCTGCCTCAACTGTAGTCACCATGCTATGTACTACATCCCCATGTTTTATTTTATAACTGAAACTTTGTACCTTTGACCCCTCTCACCCATTTCAGCACTTCCCACCCCACTTTTTCCTCTGTTTTTAAGTGATTATTTCTGTAGATTTAATTTTTAATTTTTGTTCTTTGTCTCTATTTTATGTCAGAATCAGGTTAGCCTCATAAAATGAACTGATAAATTTCCATTTTTTATATTTGTTCCAAAATATCTAAATATGATATGTAGTATCAGTTCTCTGAAATCTGATATAATTTATCAGTTAAACCATTTGGGCCTTTTGTTTTGGGGAGAGTTAACAGTTTTACATCTTCTCAATTTCTTCTGTTGTTACTATTGTATTTAGCCATGACTCCTCTGGGCTAAATTCTTTAATTTTTCTTTTCTTATTTTTTTTTTTTTTTTTTGCAATAAGTTGTATATAACATATTCATGTAATTTTTAAAAATCTCTTCCAGATTTTTGGTTACATTCCCTTTCTTGTTTCTAACAGTATATTTATTTTTCTCTCTTTCGTTATAATTTAGTGTGATCAGGCTGAGAGTGCCTGAGGTACTCATCTAACAAGAGGAATGGTCTTGTCAATAAATCCTCTCCGCTGGCCATGATTCTTCCTCTCTTGGACAGTGCTTGGATGGGTACTGTCTAAATTTGTTTCCCTGACTCTTCTCATTCAGCATTTTGATAACAGACCAGACCCCTGCTGTCTGACACAGTCACACATTCTTCCTTTAGATATGTTAATGCTTTCTATCTTTACAGTCCAGTTTGGTTGGTCTAGAACCACTCTATTTAAGGTGACTTTACCTATTATTGGGTTTTGCTTTTAACATGAAAATAACATTTATTTTCTGAATTTAAAAACAATACAAGCTCGTTATAAAACATTTAAATATTCCAGATATTCCAGAATAGCATAAAGAATGTAAAATTGACCAGAGAACCACTAGCCAGTTAAAACCACTGTTAACGTTTTGGTAAACATCCTTCCAGATCACCCTCAATTAAAATGAAAAAAGTATCACATCATACATGACTTTTTATATCCTACTTTTTTACTCAACAATATGCTGTAGACATTTTTCCATGTCAGTAACTACAAATGTATGTCATCATTTTAACAGGTATGTATTATTGCACAGTATGTATGTTCCACATTTATTTGTGTTTAATTTTACATTTGAAGTATCAGAGGAAAATCTTATTTCCCTTATTTTTAAATTCTTGAAAGTTATCCCACCAGAATGTCCCCAGAACAAATACCCACTTTTATTTAAGTTTACCATGTGCCAGGCTCTCTGCTAAGACTATATGCATTGACTTAATTTAATCTTCTTACAAGGGCAGGGAGCCTGGAGTGAAAATCAAAATCATCAACCGTCTTCCAGGTGACAAGGTACCATAGATTTTCCACAAAAAGGTAATTTTTTCCCCACTTGTTTTCAAAGTGCTCTTGAAGACACCATTGACCTTTTAGGATGAAACTTCACTTCAACTGACATTTATTGGGCTGTTACCAACATTGATTTGAGATCTAGTTTCTTCACCTATAAAATAAGATAGTTGGATTAGTTGTTTCCAGGACTTTTTTCCAGCTCTGAAATATTTGATTCTGGGTAGAGGACAGTGTGACAGGTGGGTTTGTGCGTTTTCAGGGGGAAAGGGTAAGACAAAATGATTGTAAAATATTCCTTACCATCAAAGTGTTTATATCAGAGAGGACAAATATATAGACACCTCTTGAAGTATAAAAGTTAAATCTTTTAAATGGAACTTTATGAGCACACATAGGAGAACAAATTGACTAAAGAAGGCAAGGAAGGCCTCATGGAAAAGGTGGAAATTAAGCTGGGCTTGAAGACTAGATAACAGCAAAATGTGCAGATCTACAGATGTGTGGAGATTTAATCTGTGATTTAAGAGGGAAAGTAGATGGGATGGAAGGTGTGTCAGATAACTTGCATTTGTTCCTTTGGGTTCCCTCTTCACTGTGCTCCACCTTGAGTCCTCCTGCTCTGTGCCTTGGGAAGTTTACTTGCATTGGTAGACTTGCTTTTCCTCTGGCTTCCGGCTGGGTTCAGCTAATCTGAAAATAAGAGGGTAGGGGAAGACTGAAGTAGGAGTACCTGTTCCTGGCCCCTTCCTTGCCAAGTTTCCATGGCTCCCTCTACTGAAGGCACGGATCTTGTTTAGAGTTCAGCTCCATTCACTTCCCTCTCTAGATACCGGTAATGCTCCTTCCCCTTGCTCCTTCAGACCTAGAGGTCCCATCCCAAAGCTATCCTTCGGGTACTGCACCATGTTCTGGTGTCTCCCTAAACTTTGCCCATGTCTTGTAAATAATTCCCTTACTAAACTCTCCTTGAATTACCCAGTTTAATATGCTGTCCATTTTTTTAATTGAAGTATAGTTGCTGTACAATATAAGTTACAGGTGTACAATATAGTAATTTACAATTTTTAAAGGCTATACTCCATTTATAGTTATCATAAAATATTGTCTATATTCCTCGTGTTGTACAGTATATCCTTGTAGCTTATTTTATACCTCTATATCTGTGAATCTGCTTCTTTCTTGTTATGTTCACTAGTTTGTTGTATTTTTAAAATTCCACATATACCTAATATCATACAGTATCTGTCTTTCTGACTTATTTCACTTAGCATTATGCCCTCCAAGTCCATCCATGTTGCTTCAAATGGCAAAATTTCATTCGTTTTGTGGCTGAGTAGTATTCCATTGTACATGTATATCATATCTTCTATATCTACTCATCTGTTAATAGACACTTAAGTTGCTTCCATTTCTCAGCAACTGTAAATAATGCTGCTATGAACATTGGGGTGCATGTATATTTTCAAATTAGTGTTTCTATATTTTCGGAAATATACCCAGGAGTGGAATTACTGGGTCATATGTTAGTTCTATTTTTAGTTTTTTGAAAAACCTCCATACTGTTTTCCACAGTGGATACACCAATTTACATTCCCACCAACAGTGTACAAGAGTCCCCTTTTCTCCACATCCTTGGCAACATTTGTTATTTGTGGGGTGTTTTTTTGTTTTGTTTTGTTTTGTTTTTTGATGATAGCCATTCTGACCAGTGTGAGGTGATATCTCATTGTGGTTTTGATTTGCATTTCCCTAACGATTAGTGATGTTGAGTATGTTTTCATGTGCCTGTTGGCCATTTTTCATGTCCTCTTTGGAAAAATATCTGTTCAGTTCTTCTGCCCATTATATAATCAGGTTGTTTGTTTTTTTGATGTTGAGTTGTATGAGCTGTTTATATACGTTGGATATTAATCACTTATCAGTCATATCATTTTCAAATATTTTCTCCCATTCAGTAGGTTGTCTTTTCATTTTGTTGATGGTTTCCTTTGCTCCACACAAACTTTTAAGTGTTAGATTGCATTTATTTTTGCTTTAGGAGATGGATCCACAAAAATATTGCTGCAATTTATGTCAAGGAGTGTTCTGCCTATGTTTTGCTCTAGGAGTTTTATAGTATCCAGTCTTACAATTAGGTCTTTAATCCATTTTAAGTTTATTTTTTGTATATGGTATTAGAGAAATGTTCTAATTTCATTCTTTTCCATTAGCTGTCCAGTTTTCCCAGCACCACTTATTAAAGAGAGTATCTTTTCTCCATTGTATATTCTTGTCTCCTTTGTCATAGATTAATTGAGCATAAGGGTGTGGGTTTATTTCTGGGCTCTCTATCCAGTTTCACTGACCTATATTTCTGTTTTTGTGCCTGTACCATACTGTTTACTATAGCTTTGTACTACAGTCTGAAGTCAGGGAACGTGATTCCTCCAGCTCTGTTCTTCTTTCTCAAGATTGTATTGGCTATCTGGAGTCTTCTGTATTTCCATACAAATTTTAAAATTTTTTTTTCTAGTTCTGTGAAAAATGCTATTGGTATTTTGATAAGGATTGCATTGAACCTGTAGATCGCCTTGGGTAGTATGGTCATTTTAACAATATTGATTCTTCCAACCCAAGAACATGGTATATCTTTCCTGGGTTGTCTTCAGTTTCTTTCACCAGTATCTTATAGTTTTCCAAGTACACATCTTTTGCCTACTTAGGTAGGTTTATTCCTAGATATTTTATTCTTTTTGATGCAGTGGTACATGGCACTGTTTCCTTAATTTGTCTTTCTGACAGTTCGTTTTTAGTGTATAGAAATGCAATAGACTTCTGTATATTAATTTTGTATCCTGCAACTTTACCAAATTCACTGATGAGCTCTACTAGTTTTCTGGTGGTGCCTTTAGGATTTTCTGTTTATAGTATTGTGTCATCTGCAAACAGTAACAGTTATACTTCCTTTCCAAATTAGATTCCTTTTATTTCTTTTTCTTCTGTGATTACTATGTCTGGGATTTTCAAAACTATGTTGAGTAAAAGTGTATGCCACACATTCATAAAAGAAAAAGTGTATGCCATCCATTTTTTGCTATTACCTTGATACTGTATCTATGATTAAGGAATCATTAAATGTCTTCACATTTTAATAATTGTGAAATCATGATATATCTTATCCATGATGTATAAGGTCCACCATGCCCCTTGGACTCATACCTAAAAGCTGTTATTACATCAATGATGTATCATAATCAATGGTATCTTAGAATGGAAGAACTGTAGTACATAGTGAAAGATATTCTCAGGAAAGGCTAAAAAGACCCACTTCAGATTCTTGTGGAAATAAGAAAATTTGAGTTTTATTTTGTAGGCAACTGAGAGTAATTCTTGGGCTTCTAAATAGAGTGCCATAATTAGGCTTGTGATATAACAATAATCTTTCAACAGTGTGGAGGGTAGACTGAATATAGAGGTCTGAATACAGGAAGATCAGTTGGGCCGTTATTACAATAATTTAGGGGAGAAAAGTGATGATGGTCCAAAGTAAGGCAATTAGAGTAGAAACAAAGAAAATGGAACTGATGTAACAGCCTGATAAGGCTGTTATAGTTGTAAGAAAAAGCAGTTAAATCAGAATAGCACAAGTATTTAAGACTTTCAGAAAATCTAAATAGATAGGTACAGACCCACGGATCCTCCTTTTCCTAAGTGCTAAAACAATATTCTCATTTGTGTAGAAACCAGGGAAAGGTTCATACCAAGAATTTTGAAAGCCATAAATTGATAACAGTTAAAGTTGGGTTATGGGTAAATAAGATTTGTTATTATTCTTACTACTTTTGTGTATGTTTGGAATTTTCCACATTAAAAAATTAAAATGCAAAACAATTAAAGTACAGTCATCCCTCAGTATGCACAAGGGTTGTTTCCAGGACCCCACACAGATACCAAAATCCAGAGATGCTCAAGTCCTTCATATAAAAGGCATAGAATTTGCATATTCTGTATCTATGCACATCCTCTTGTATACTTTAAATCATCTCTAGATTACTTATGTCTAATACAATGTAAATGTGATGTAAATAGTTTCAGGCATGCAGCAAATTCAAGTTTTGACTTCTGGAACTTCTGGAATTTTTTCCCCAATATTTTCAATCAGTGGTTGGTTGAATCTGCACCTGCAGAACCCATGAATATGAAAGGCTGACTATAATGCTTTTTTTTTAATATGAAAAATGTCTTTCAAATACAGAAGGATTTGCACCAAATGGAATAAAAATTAGAGAGAGGCATAAAAATTAGCGGTTAAGAACACAATCTCTGAAAAGGGATTCCTGCACTGTTGATAGGAATGTAAATTGGTACAGCAACTATGGAAAATTGTTTGAGGTTCTTCAAAAAATTAAAAATAGAGCTACCATAAGTTCCAACAATTCCATTTCTGGGTACTTTTCCTAAGAAAACAAAAACACTAATTCAAAAATATGTGTGCATTGGGCTTCCCTGGTGGCGCAGTGGTTGAGAGTCCGCCTGCCGATGCAGGGGACACGGGTTCGTGCCCCGGTCTGGGAAGATCCCACATGCCGCGGAGCGGCTGGGCCCGTGAGCCATGGCCGCTGAGCCTGCGCATCCGGAGCCTGTGCTCCGCAACGGGAGAGGCCACAACAGTGAGAGGCCCGCGTAATGCAAAAAAAAAAAAAAAAAAAAATGTGTGCACCCCTGTATTCATAGCAATATTGTTTACAGTAGCCAAGATAGGAAAGCAACCTAAATATCCATCAACAGATGAATGGATAGAAAGGACGTGATATACATAACTACAACGGAATATTACTCAGTCATAAAAATAATGAAATCTTGGGACTTCCCTGGTGGTCCAGTGGCTAAGACTCTGCACTCCCAACACAGGGGGCCCAGGTTCGATCCCTGATCAAGGAACTACATCTCACATGCTGCAACTAAGAGCCCACATACTGTAACTAAAGATCCCTCATGCGGCAACAAAGATCCCACATGCCACAACTAAGACCCGGCGCAGCCAAATAAATAAATATTTTTTAAAAATGAAATATTGCCATTTGCAGCAACATGGACAGACCTAGACAGTATTATGCTAAGTGAAACAGAAAAAGACAGATACTGTATGATTTCACTTATATGTGGAATCTAAAAAATAAAACAAATGAACCAACATAAAACAGAAACAGAGTTATAGATACAGAGAAAAAACAGGTGGTTGCCAAAGGGGAGAGGGTGGGGGAATGAGTGAAATAGGTGAGAGAGAGTAAGAGGTACAAACTTTCAATTACAAAATAAATGAGTCATGGGGATAATATATACAGCATGGGGAATATAGTCAGTAATATTGTAATAACTTTGTATGGTGACAGATGGTAACTAGACTTGTGGTGGTGATCATTTTGTGTTGTATAGAAATATTGAACCACTATGTTGTACACCTGGAACTAACGTAGTGTTTTAAGTCAGTTGTACTTCAACAAAAACAAAAAGAAACAAACAAACAAAAAACACAATCTCTGAACAAGACTGAGTTCACTTATGAATCAGAAGTCTAAGATCCACAAAGTCTTCAAGCTGCCCATGACTCAGTTCTCTTCCTCTTTCTCCTAAATCACAGAAGTATAATAATTACAACAGCGAACACTTACAGAGCCTTGACTATGCACCAGAAACCATTTTTTAAAATTAATTTTTATTGGAGTATAGTTGCTTTATGATGTTGTGTTAGTTTCTACTGTACAGAAAAATGAATCAGCTCTACATAAACATATATCCCCTCTTTTTTGGATTTCCTTCCCATTTAGGTCACCACAGTGCATTAAACCACTTGGTTTTAAGTTTATTGGTTAAAATCACAATCCCATTGTGCTTCTCTATAATTATACCTAAGTCATCTTTATTGATTTTGGTAATTTCTACTCAGTATTGTGGGGATAGGCTTTGTTTTGGCATTTCCCTCTGACTTATTAAAAAGCCTAGAAACTTACTGAGTCCAAGGAGGCCTGTTCTTTATTTTTTATTGAAGTATAGTTGATTTACAATGTTATGTTAGTGTCAGGTGTACATCACAGTGATTCAGATTTTTACATATATATATGTATATTCATATATATTCTTTTTCAGATTCTTTTCCCTTATAAGTTATTACAAAACATTGAGTACAGTTCCCTGTGCTATACCATAGGTCCTTGTTGGTTATATGTTTTACACACTTGTTTTTGGCTGCACCATGAAGCATGCAGAACTTCCCTGACCAGGGATTGAATCCGTTCCCTATGCAGTGGAAGCTCGGAGTCTTAACCACTGGACCACCAGGGAAGTGCTGTTTATCTATTTTATATATAGTAGTGTGTATATGTTCATCCCAAACTACTAATTTATCCCTTCCCCACCCCCCTGCCCTCCCAACCCCACCTCCGTCCCAAGGAGGCCTGTTCTAATTCCAAACTGCTTAGCTGCTGAAGAAGAATTAAAGAATTGGCCTAGTTCACTAACAGCTGTAGTTCAGGGGTATGATTTTGTCTACTAACGTAACAATGATACTCTTGCTGGTCCAAATTGGGGCCAAGTACCCTCAGTGTAGGCCCCAAAGTTATAACATTTTAACTTATATTTGGGAACACACATTCCAAGACAAGTAGGAGGTGAGGTGGTGAGGGGGAAAGCTTCCTGGTGATCCACATGCTATGCCATATAGGGCTTGGTCCCTATCCCCAGATGTCCCCTTTCTTCATGGCTAATTCTTGGTGCCTTTGGTGTCCTTCACTACCAGGGCATCAGTTGGGACTGGCTCAATCTATTAAATAGATTTTAATAAATTGGAATATCAAAAGAGAAGAGGTCAAGGTCTTGGTTCCTTTCTACCCAGGAGGCTCCTTGTTTTCTATGAAAATTTTCATATGAAGAGGCATTAGGAAGGGCAGGCTTTGTCAAGCCACAAAATAAAGGGTAAGGAGTGCCTGTGTTCTTACATTTACATAATTAAGAGCAGCCATTCCAGTGGCTCTTCTCAGAAAAAAGACATGCTCTAAAGGGAAATTCTGTCTCCACGTAGAGTAGCAGCTGGCCAATTTTTAAATTTGTTTTTAAAAAATGTCAAGTTCTACCTAACGAGGCAACACATTATTCTTCCTCATTCCATTCTCACTGGGGAAGCGTACACATCACGTTGTATCGTTCCTGGCCTTTAGCTCCTTGAACCACCTGAATTAACCCCCTACCCCATTTTGTTACTACATTTTAAATTATTGGTTACAGATCTATCTCAACTACCTAGGTCTTAGAAATATTTGAATTAGGCCTAAGGAACTTTCTCTTGCCTCATATTCCTCTAATTATTTATTTTTCTTTCTTACCTATCTAGACTCCAAAGCAGTTTGTGACCTCCTATTAGTATTTTATCAATTTCATCAGCTTGGATTTTATTTCTCTTGCAGTTATTCTTCTCCCAGAGAGTAAGCAGCTATTCTTTCTTCATTTCAAATCTACAGACTCAGTTTCTGTTACATTCTATAGAATCAGGTTTTATTTTTTTAATTAATTAATTTTTGGCTGCATTGTGTCTTCATTGCTGCATGCAGAATTTCTCTGTTTGCAGCGAGCGGGCGCTACTCTTCGTTACAGTGCGCGAGCTTCTCATTGCGGTGGCTTCTCTTTCTTGCGGAGCATGGACTCTAGGCGCGCAGGCGTTAGTAGTTGTGGCACACGGGCTCAGTAGTTGTGGCTCGTGGGCTCTAGATCACAGGCTCAGTAGTTGTGGTGCACAGGCTTAGTTGCTCTGTGGCATGTGGGATCTTCCTGGACCAGAGATCAAACCCGTGTCCCCTGCATAGGCAGGCAGATTCTTAAACACTGTTTCACCAAGGAAGTCCTGGTTTGTTTTGTTTTGTTTTTTGTGGTACACGGGCCTGTCACTGTTGTGGCCTCTCCCGTTGCAGAGCACAGGCTCCGTGGCCATGGCTCACAGGCCTAGCCGCTCCGCACCATGTGGGATCTTCCCGGACCGGGACACGAACCCATGTTCCCTGCATTGGCAGGCGGGCTCTCAACAACTGCGCCACCAGGGAAGCCCCCTGGTTTATTTTTTTATCACACACAATACCTCTGTTACTTTCCAAGTATGTAACGTTCCCCTATTTCTGTTGCTTAAAAGACTTTAAAGGTATCTTGGGTCTCCTATCTTTGTTATTTCTTCACAAACTTTGGTACACTACACATGTAGGCATATAAAACATTTCAAACATTGTAGACATGTAGAAAGTGAAAGTGTCCCGCATTATCCCTTCCCCCTTCACATTACTCAGAGATAACCATTCTTAATATATTGATATGTGTCCCTCTGAATATTTCCAAATCATCATTCTTTCAAAATACGCTTTAGTTTTTACCCTATTTTTAGAGATTATGCATTTTATAACATCTAGGTTGGTCAATCTGGGTAATTATTCATCTTTGTATGATATTAAGCTCTTTTCTTGGTTTTTCTTCTATACTAAACACTCCCTTCTTGGTAGCACATCACTCCTTCCTCTTTGCTGTAACCTGCTCTTCCCTCTCCTCCAATTCTCTGGCTCACATGAGTCATTACATTGTTACAAATGCTACCCCTTCCCCCAGGCAGAGTTGACTAGTCGAAGAGTGAATTTATAACACAAATTAGGCCAATCATAACACCCCACCATTGCTGAACTTTGTTGATTTGTCCAGGTGTGGGCACCTGACTTAGAACTCATCCTTCCCTGGGATTACATAAACATAGGATCATGGGAGTCATTACCATTACGGTGGCAAAGCCTGTAATATGTCAGTGAGGGTTAGAGTTTTTGAAAGTCATGTTTCCTAGACTCTTCAGAAAGCAAGTGTTGACAGAAAATTAATCAGTTCATCTAAGAAAAAGAATGGAAAATTTCATCCAAGCCAATTTGAGGGTTGTAACCGGGGAAGAGCATATCAGAAAGCTCTGAGAACTGTTCCACCCACTAGAAGCCAAAATACAGCTATACAAGGTTTTTGAGACAAAAAAAGCTGTACATTAGATGATGTATGATTGACAGTTTACACAATCTGGATCTGCAAGTACAAAGTGATGGTCATCGTGACCCCTTACAAGATCAAGAAGAAATTTCACTTGCATTTTCTCTATTCTATTTCCAATAGAGAAAATGCAAGAAACATTAAACAAGGACCTAGAAGAACTAAAGAGGAAACAAGCAATGATGAACAACACAATGAATGAAAATAAAAATACTCTAGAAGGGATCAATAGCAGAATAACTGAGGCAGAAGAACGGATAAGTGACCTGGAAGATAAAATAGTGGAAATAACTACTGCAGAGCAGAATAAAGAAAAAACAATGAAAAGAATTGAGGACAGTCTCAGAGACCTCTGGGACAATATTACATGCAACAACATTCGAATTATAGGGGTCCCAGAAGAAGAAGAGAAAAAGGAAAGGACTGAGAAAATATTTCAAGGGATTATAGTTGAAAACTTCCCTAATATGGAAAATGAAATAGTTAATCAAGTCCAGGAAGCACAGAGAGTCCCATACAGGATAAATAAAAAGGAGAAACATGCCAAGACACATATTAATCAAACTATCAAAAATTAAATACAAAGAAAACATATTAAAAGCAGCAAGGGAAAGACAACAAATAACACACAAGGGAATCCCCATAAGGTTAACAGCTGATCTTTCAGCAGAAACTCTGCAAGCCAGAAGGGACTGGCAGGACATATTTCAAGTGATGAAGGAGAAAAACCTACAACCAAGATTACTCTACCCAGCAATGATCTCATTCAGATTTGATGGAGAAATTAAAACCTTTACAGACAAGCAAAAGCTGAGAGAGTTCAGCACCACCAAACCAGCTTTACAACAAATGCTAAAGGAACTTCTCTAGGCAAGAAACACAAAAGAAGGAAAAGACCTACAATAACAAACCAAAACAATTAAGAAAATGGGAATAGGAACATACATATCGATACTTACCTTAAATGTAAATGGATTACATGCTCCAACCAAAAGACATAGACTGGCTGAATGAATACAAAAACAAGACCCGTATATATGCTGTCTACAAGAGACCCACCTCAGACCTAGGGACACATACAAACTTAAAGTGATGGAATAGAAAGAGATATTCCATGCAAATGGAAATCAAAAGAAAGTTGCAGTAGCAATTCTCATATCAGACAACATAGACTTTAAAATAAAGAAAATTACAAGAAACAAAGAAGGACACTACATAATGATCAAGGGATCAATCCAAGAAGAAGATATAACAATTGTAAATATCTATGCACACAACATAGGAGCACCTCAATACATAAGGCAAATACTAACAGCCATAAAAGGGGAAATCAACAGTAACACAATCATATTAGGAGACATTAACACCCCACTTTCACCAATGGACAGATCATCCAAGATGAAAATAAATAAGGAAACACAAGCTTTAAATGATACATTAAACAAGATGGACTTAATTGATATTTACAGGACATTGCATCCAAAAACAACAGAATACACATTTTTCTCAAGTGCTCATGGAACAGTCTCCAGGATAGATCATATCTTGGGTCACAAATCTAACCTTGGTAAATTTAAGAAAATTGAAATCGTATCAAGTATCTTTTCCGACCACAACACTATAAGACTAGATATCAATTACAGGAAAAAAATCTGTAAAAAATACAAAAACGTGGAGGCTAAACAATACACCACTTAATTGCGAAGTGATCACTGAAGAAATCAAAGAGGAAATCAAAAAATACCTAGAAACAAATGACAATGGAGACACAACGACCCAAAACCTATGGGATGCAGCAAAAGCAGTTCTAAGAGGGACGTTTATAGCAATACAATCCTACCTTAAGAAACAGGAAACATCTCAAATAAACAACCTAACCTTGCACCTAAAGCAATCAGAGAAAGAAGAACAAAAAAACCCCAAAGTTAGCAGAAGGAAAGAAATCATAAAGATTAGATCAGAAATAAATAAAAAAGTAATGAAGGAAACTATAGCAAAGATCAATAAAACTAAAAGCTGGTTCTTTGAGAAGATAAACAAAATAGATAAACCACTAGCCAGACTTATCAAGAAAAAAAGGGAGAAGACTCAAATCAATAGAATTAGAAATGAAAAAGGAGAGGTAACAACTGACACTGCAGAAATAAAAGAGATCATGAGAGATTACTACAAGCAACTCTATGCCAATAAAATGGACAACCTGGAAGAAATGGACAAATTCTTAGAAATGCACAACCTGCCAAGACTGAACCAGGAAGAAATAGAAAATATGAACAGAGCAATCACAAGCACTGAAATTGAAACTGTGATTAAAAATCTTCCAACAAAGAAAAGCCCAGGACCAGATGGCTTCACAGGTGAATTCTATCAAACATTTAGAGAAGAGCTAACACCTTTCCTTCTCAAACTCTTCCAAAATATAGCAGAGGGAGGAACACTCCCAAACTCCTTCTACGAGGCCACCATCACCTTGATACCAAAACCAGACAAGGATGTCACAAAAAAAGAAAACTACAGGCCAATATCACTGATGAAAATAGATGCAAAAATCCTCAACAAAATACTAGCAAACAGAATCCAACAGCACATTAAAAGGATCATACACCATGATCAAGTGGGGTTTATTCCAGGAATGCAAGGATTCTTCAACATACGCAAATCTATCAATGTGATAAACCATATTAACAAATTGAAGGAGAAAAACCATATGATCATCTCAATAGATGCAGAGAAAGCTTTTGACAAAATTCAACACCCATTTATGATAAAAACCCTGCAGAAAGTAGGCATAGAGGGAACTTTCCTCAACATAATAAAGGTCATATATGACAAGCTCACAGCAAACATCATCCTCAATGGTGAAAAACTGAAAGCATTTCCACTAAGATCAGGAAAAAGACAAGGTTGCCCACTCTCACCACTCTTATTCAACATAGTTTTGGAAGTTTTAGCCACAGCAATCAGAGAAGAAAAGGAAATAAAAGGAATCCAAATCGGAGAAGAAGTAGTAAAGCCGTCACTGTTTGCAGATGACATGATCCTATACATAGAGAATCCTAAAGATGCTACCAGAAAACTACTAGAGCTAATCAATGAATTTGGTAAAGTGGCAGGATACAAAATTAATGCACAGAAATCTCTGGCATTCCTATATACTAATGATGAAAAAGCTGAAAGTGAAATCAAGAAAACACTCCCATTTACCATTGCAACAAAAAGAATAAAATATCTAGGAATAAACCTACCTAAGGAGACAAAAGACCTGTATGCAGAAAATTATAAGACACTGATGAAAGAAATTAAAGATGATATAAATAGATGGAGAGATATACCATGTTCTTGGATTGGAAGAATCAACATTGTGAAAATGACTCTACTACCCAAAGCAATCTATAGATTCAATGCAATCCCTATCAAACTACCACTGGCATTTTTCACAGAACTAGAACAAAAATTTTTGCAATTTGTATGGAAACACAAAAGACCCCGAATAGCCAAAGCAATCTTGAGAACGAAAAAAGGAACTGGAGGAATCAGGCTCCCTGACTTCAGACTATACTACAAAGCTACAGTTATCAAGACGGTATGGTACTGGCACAAAAACAGAAAGATAGATCAATGGAACAGGATAGAAAGCCCAGAGATAAACCCATGCACATATGGACACCTTATCTTTGATAAAGGTGGCAGGAATGTACAGTGGAGAAATGACAGCCTCTTCAATAAGTGGTGCTGGGAAAACTGGACAGGTACATGTAAAAGTATGAGATTAGATCACTCCTTAACACCATACACAAAAATAAGCTCAAAATGGATTAAAGACCTAAATGTAAGGCCAGAAACTATCAAACTCTTAGAGGAAAACATAGGCAGAACACTCTATGACATAAATCACAGCAAGATCCTTTCTGACCCACCTCCTAGAGTAATGGAAATAAAAACAAAAATAAACAAATGGGACCTAATGAAACTTCAAAGCTTTTGCACAGCAAAGGAAACCATAAACAAGACCAAAAGACAACCCTCAGAATGGGAGAAAATATTTTCAAATGAAGCAACCGACAAAGGATTAATCTCCAAAATTTACAAGCAGCTCATGCAGCTCAATAACAAAAAAACAAACAACCCAATCCAAAAATGGGCAGAAGACGTAAATAGACATTTCTCCAAAGAAGATATACAGACTGCCAACAAACACATCAAAGAATGCTCAACATCATTAATCATTAGAGAAATGCAAATCAAAACTACAATGAGATATCATCTCACACCAGTCAGAATGGCCATCATCAAAAAATCTAGAAACAATAAATGCTGGAGAGGGTGTGGAGAAAAGGGAACACTCTTGCACTGCTGGTGGGAATGTGAATTGGTTCAGCCACTATGGAGAACAGTATGGAGGTTCCTTAAAAAACTACAAATAGAACTACCATATGACCCAGCAATCCCACTACTGGGCATATACCCTGAGAAAACCAAAATTCAAAAAGAGTCATGTACCAAAATGTTCATTGCAGCTCTATTTACAATAGCCCAGAGATGGAAACAACCTAAGTGCCCATCATCGGATGAATGGATAAAGAAGATGTGGCACATATATACAATGGAATATTACTCAGCCATAAAAAGAAACAAAATTGAGTTATTTGTAGTGAGGTGGATGGACCTAGAGTCTGTCATACAGAGTGAAGTAAGTCAGAAAGAAAAAGACAAATACCGTATGCTAACACATATATATGGAATTTAAGAAAAAAAAAAATGTCATGAAGAACCTAGGGGTAAGGCAGAAATAAAGACGCAGACCTCCTAGAGAACGGACTTGAGGTTATGGGGAGGGGGAAGGGTGAGCTGTGACAGGGCGAGAGAGTCATGGACATATATACACTAACAAACGTAGTAAGGTAGATAGCTAGTGGGAAGCAGCCGCATGGCACAGGGATATTGGCTCGGTGCTTCGTGACAGCCTGGAGGGGTGGGATAGGGAGGGTGGGAGGGAGGGAGACGCAAGAGGGAAGACATATGGGAACATATGTTTATGTATGACTGATTCACTTTGTTATAAAGCAGAAACTAACACACCATTGTAAAGCAATTATACCCCAATGAAGATGTTAAAAAAAATAATAATAAATAAATAAATTTTAATTCCTTTAAGGCCAAATGCTGATGCTTGTTGTAACCTGTTAGGTTGATACAACATTTTTGGAGAGCAATATGAATTCCAATATGTATAAAAAGTGAAAGTTGTGTTGTATTCTATAAACCATTTAATTCCATTGCTTAAAATTTATCCTGAAGTAATTATCTAAAATATGAAAATAAATTTCTCTTGAATGTATGCATTAGAGCATTATTCATAATAGGAGAAAACTGGAAATAACCTGAATATGTAGCCATGGAGAATTAGGTATTGAAATATATCTACTTAGTGAAATATTCTGAGGTCGCTAATGCTACCAATGTTGATGTGATGCTCTAGGAAGGACACAATATTACATAGAATTTCTGCCAAAAATGTACAAGTTTAAAAGTGTTGTATCAACATAAGAAGTCCAGAATAATCCTAACAGCATCGTAGGAAACAATCAGATAAACCAAATTAAGGGATATTCTTCAAAACAACTGTCCTTTACTTTTGAGTGTCATTGTTTCAAAAGACAAGCTGAGGAACTGTTTCAGATTAAGCTGAAGAGACATGACAACTAATGCAATGCATGATCCTAGATTGGAAAAAAAAATTTATAAAACTAATTATTCGAACAATTGCCAAAATTTGAATATTGATTCGATGATTAAATTTTAGATAAAAGTGTTGAATATTACATTTCCTGATTTAATTGTGTTATGGCTGTGTAAGAAAATATTTTCATACTTAGGAGGAACATGTTGAAGTATTTAGAGCTCATTATGTCTGCAACTTGCTCTCAAATGGCTCAGAAATAATGAAAGATTGAGAGACAAGGCAACATGTTAACGATTGTTTACTTTAGAAGGGTTTGTGGAAGTTACTATTGCAACTATTCTGTAAGTTTGATAATTTTTCAAAATAAAATGTTTAAAAAGTATTATCTAGTCTACAAACAGTGTCCAAAATATTCTCAATAAGAGATCACGTGAAAAATACAGTTCAAAACTGTATGTGACCTATAATTGTAAGAGCATAAAATGTTGGCATATTGATGTATTAGGGTAGTAGGGAAGATTTTCCTTTTTTAAAAAAAAATTTCTTTAATGATGTTTGTTATATTGTGTTTAAAATGAAACCATTATATAAGATTAAATGCATTTAAAAAATCACCAAGGGGCTAAAAAACAAAAAAAAACAAAAAAAAAGAAGAAAAGAAAAAAATCACCAAGGGGAAGAACAGTATAAAAACAATAAGAATAATAGAATAATTTTTAAAATTCCAATTCTACTCCAGGGTTCCTTAAACATGTTTTGTTTGTTTGTTTGTTTGTTCTTTTTTTTTTTTTTTTTTTTTTTTTGGCCACGCGGCTTGCAGGATCTTAGTTCCCCAACCAGGGATCCAACCCGGGCCCCTGACAGTGAAAGTGTGGAGTCCTAACCACTGGAACGCCGGGGAATTCCCTCCTTACATTTTGAAAAACGAAAGTTTAATTTATAGATCCAAACCAGTTTAAGCTGTTGTCCCATCCCCTAACATGAAAGGTTTTGCTGAAGTCCAGCTCCAAGTTAAAGAGCAAATAAATAACAAATTCCTCTCTTGGTATGGGTGTGATTTCTTTTTTTTTTCTTTTGATGGAGCTGAACACAAGGCTTTTAAGTAATATTATCTTCTATCAGATATCTGGTTTAATCTCCCAAAATAAGAACATAGTTCCAAGTTTCTTTATGAGTACTTTAAATACTTTTACCCCCTAGGCAGTTTCAGAAAATAGCATGAATTTCCTATATTTAACATTACCTTTTTTCGGCTCTTTGAAAAAAAAGTTTTATTGTGGTACAGTTGACATGCAATGTAACATTCCTCTTTTTTTTTGGCTGCGTTGGGTCTTTGTTGCTGCACGCGGGCTTTCTCTAGTTGCAGTGAGCAGGGGCTACTTCCTTGCGTTGCGCAGTCTTCTCATTGCGGTGGCTTCTCTAGTTGCGGAGCACGGGCTCTGGCGCACAGGCTTCTGTAGTTGTGGCTCGCGGGCTCTAGAGCGCAGGCTCAGTAGTTGTGGCGCACGGGCTTAGTTGCTCCTCTGCATGTGGGATCTTCCCGGACCAGGGCTCGAACCCGTGTCCCCTGCATTGGCAGGTGGATTCTCAACCCCTGCGCCACCAGGGAAGCCCAACATTCCTTTTTAAGACAAAAAAATAAACAAAAGTTAATAAGTTAAAATATTTAAATATTTTCACTTAAATATTTTTAGTCAAGTATCGCTCTGCTCTTCAAGTATTAATTACATTTAGCTAATCCTTTTTGTAACTAACAAAACAATAATTTCCCTTTTCTTCAAGTATTAATTACATTTAGCTAATCCTTTTATTTATTTATTTATTTATTTTTTGAGGTACGCGGGCCTCTCACTGTTGTGGCCTCTCCCGTTGCGGAGCATAGACTCCAGACACGCAGGCTCAGCGGCCATGGCTCACGGGCCCAGCCGCACCGTGGCATGTGGGATCTTCCCAGACTAGGACACGAACCCGTGTCCCCTGCATCGGCAGGCGGACTCTCAACCACTGCGCCACCAGGGAAGCCCTAGCTAATCCTTTTTGTAACTAACAAAACAATAATTTCCCCTTAGTTTTAAAATTTCAACAATGACTGCTGACATTTTCCTATATATTGCCCAAATCTCTTTCAGAATGTAAAAGTTAAGCTCTAATAAAGGAATAGGATCGTGTTTACTTATCTTGCCATCTTATTTTACTGTACAATAAAATAGGTATTTAACTCTCATGTGAACCTATTCTCTTACCTTTCAGGGAGGAAAAGCATATAAGCCTATATGGAAAAACTTTTAAGCAAGGTCAGATTTTTTTCTTTAAGGTTCTGTTTCCATAAATTGCCTGGCAATTAAACTAACAGTTTGTTTCATAAATCTGCCCAGCATAGTAATTTTTTTCATTTTCCAGAAGTCACTTTTTATAAGCTAAGTACATCCAGTCTGCTAATACGCATATCTAGATCAAACCCTTTTCCCCTTCTTAAAACCTGATAATCTCAGGCACTGATATGATAAAAGTATAGACCCGTTTCTTAACTTTCCATTTCAGAGCTGTGAATACTGTTGGTCAGTTTGTACTAAATGCATCCACAGACCTGACAAAAGCTCTCCCCAAATAGTAAGTCTTTAATAGTGATTTGTCATTTTTTAAAAAGATATAAATGGCTCTCTTGCGAGTATTATTACCATTATTTTATTATTTATTTTTAACAAAACAATAATCACGGTTTTCCATTAGCTACTTGAAACACATAAGGTGATATCTGAGAATTTTTAGTACATCCCATGTTTCTGAGCAATGTCCTGAATGAGGATTGGTATCTCTCAAACTCTGAATTTAAAATAAGAGTTTAGAGGCAGGTGAATCAAAAATTTCTAATTCACAGGTCTCCAACAATGCTGTTGGAGTAGAAAGGCACATGGCAAGTCCTGGGGAAGGTAGCCAACCAGACCATTCCTGTAGATTGGTGTTTCCTCCGAGAATCATCACAATCTGAGGACACAGAGAAAATCCAGTCCACAGGGGTAGTTTTCTTTTAGCCAAGCTCATAGAGTGTAAGTAAAACAAACTAAAAATTTAGTGCCAGTTAAGATGGACTCTGAGCAATATAACTAGTCTAGACATTCGTGTATCCATATCAGCCCTACATATATACAAATCAATACCAGAAGATATGTTCATCATATGGTCGCTTGGTAAACCTGGAACCAAACAAGGAGAATTAGTTCTGGTGTCCTCAAGAAACCGTCCCCAATGAGGGCCAAATGGACCAGAGATCCATATTTTTGCACCAGGGCACTCTGTCCCTAGAACAAAACTAGGTGGTCAAATATTGTCATTCTGGATTCCTCTTTTATAGATGGTAAGCAGACCAGCTCCCACCCATTAACATATTTCTTTAGACAAGTTCAATATAAGCACTTACTCATGTATGTAACAATGAAAATCCAATCATGCTTCCCTGAAGTTCCACCCAAATCTCTGAATTTTGGGTGTTTACAATCTTGTGGGTTATTTCTAAAAGCTACTGATCTCATCCCACTACATTTAAATTTTTTTCTAATTTCAATTTTAAAAGGTAAATTACATTTCTTTATAGTATCTTATTGTTGACCCAGCATACTCCTTATATGAATTTTTCACATACTCTTTGCAGATTATTTCTCAGTATTTCAGACAATTATCTTTCTTATTAGGCAGTCCAATTACAATCTAGTCAATATTATATAGTGTTAAGAGCCCTGAAGACAGAACTGTGTTCTTGGGAAAGTTATTTAACCTCAGTTTCCTTATCTATCTCAGAATGTTGTTTTGAAGATAAAATGAGGTATTATCAATGCACATGAACTGCTTAACATGATACCTGGTATATAGTAATTTTCCTATTACATTGTTAGTCCTAAGGCTAGAATTCTGTGAAGTTTTAAAAATCTTGGTTTTTCCCAAATATTTGTTGGCATTCTACCTACAAATCATCAAGGACCTAACATTTTGCTAGTGGAGGCAACCAATGATTAATTAAATAATATTTAATATAATACTGGGTTTAGAGCTAGAGTTATAAAGTGGCCTGAAGAAAAATAAAGCAGGGTTAAGGAGATAAAGAGTAATGAGCATGGTAATTTAGATAGGGTGGTCAAGGAAGCCTTCCCTCAGGAGATGGCATTGGAACAGAGATCTGAATGAAACAAGGGAAGAAACGAAGTGACTGTCTCAATCGTCAGGTGAATGAGTGCTTGTTTTGGCTTGTTAGCTGCACCCTTTCTGTTCTTAGTCACACTTCTTTATATGGGTAGTGAACTATTTATATATCTATGACTTAGGATGCCAAACAGAACAGTCCAGAAAGGAAGTGCCTGGGCTTCCCATGTCCTTTAAATATCCTTCAAATATTACACATTTCCCATTACTAACTTAGTACTTCTTGAATTGTCAGTTTTGAAGTCCTTCAAAGAGATACAGGCATTTTGGAAGACCCTATCAGAGGAAAGCAGCTCTGGTATGGAAGAAAGAATCTTGGAGTCAAGAGAACTGGGTTTGAATTCCAGCTCACCCATTGGCTGTGTGGACTTGCCTGTGTCCCCTACTTTACTGAGTCTGTTTCTTTATCTATAAGATGGGGGTGATAATTTTTAATTCACATATTTGTTATAAAGGTCAAATGAATTAATTGATGTGAAAAATATGTGGTATGTTATAAGAAATCAATAGTTGACTCTGAAAGCTTGGAATATCCTTAAAGATAATGGGCGGGGGTTGGTTCTCTGCACAGAAGAATTCTTAAGCATATTACACTATACAAAAAGTAGAAATAATAAATTTATGTTAATATAATATTACATCATGGTAATTATAGTTACATTGAGTGCTTACTATATTCTAAGAACTATTCTAAATAAGTTACATGGATTAACTCATTTCTCACACTAACCATGCAAGATATGTACTGTTATTGTGCCTATCTAACTGATGACAAAATGAAGCACAAAGAGACTAAATAATCTGCATGTGGTCACAGTAAAGGGGAGAATTGGGATTATGAACCAAGAAAATTTGACATTGGAGCTCATGCTCTCACATACTAAACTATATAATTGTAATTTAAAGGATTATTTATCCTGTTTGAAGCCATCATTTTAGGTCTTTCCTAAAGTAACATCACTGTAGAAAGTGACAATAACAATTTAAAAAATAGAGTATAAAGTATAACCAAGTTTAAAAAGAGAGTGAAAAAGGTTTTAAAAAAAGTGTTAACTAGAGGTTGGTTTAGATTATATCTAAAGTTAATACCCAAAATGAAAATATTAAGGATCATTTACTTTATTATGCGATTTCATATCTTCAGTCTCAAAACCTATTCATTTTAAGAAAAAACGATTGCTTAGTACTAATCCAAGTCTAAGAAAGGCAACTAATTTAAACAGAATGTCTAAAATTCCAAGGCCTGTTTTTTTTTAAATCCTAGACAGTGTAGTAGTAATATTTTTATAGCAGATGTGATCAGTTTGAACCACAGTTGAACAATGCCCAGCAAGACAATGATTTTGATTATTTAGAAAACCTAAATAAAATTCCAATGACAAAATACATGATAAAAATGATGTGCTGTTTTTATTATGATGCGTTCTATTAAATTATTTAAAGTCTCTTTACCATGAGTTAGATCTATAAAGACTAGTGATATACCAGCTTCAGGATTATATTAGGTAGAGAAAAGATCATGACTATTTACAGATGCTAAATGATAACCAATCATTCCAGGCATTTATTTATTTATTTATTTTCCAGGATTTTAAATAATAGTTACCATGATACTATGCTGGGCCATTAATTATGTATTAACTAGATAACTCCAACAAGTAGAATAGTGTTTCAATACCATATCCCATTTCAAATATCTTTTTTATTACTCTTTCCTTTAAGTACAAGCACAAATATGGTAGTAATGTAACAAATGTACTTTTTTGTGCATTAATAGATTAATAAAGAATAAAATATTTCGCCCATGAGCCATGGCCGCTGAGCCTGCACGTCCAGAGCCTGTGCTCCACTACGGGAGAGGCTACAGCAGTCAGAGGCCCGCGTACCGCAAAAAAAAAAAAAAAAAAAAAGAATAAAATATTTCAGATTGGCAAAAGCAAAACAACCATATACACACATAGATAAAAACCTAATCACCAAGTCTTTGACATGGTAGAGTCTAATGGTAATATTAGGAAAAGACACATGAATGTGTCATAAAACACATGCAACAAAGCTCATAGAAAATGGAGAGAAATTAAGCTCCAAAGAGGAGTATATATATATACTTCTACTATACATGTATAGTAGAAGTACTAGGATGATTGACAAAAGTGAGGTGTGTTTTGATCAAGAGAAAAGTTAAAATAATGGAAGCTATTATTAAAAGGAAGTTTTAAGAACATCACTGGTATTCAGTCCCACTGAAATCTCTTTAAATCTCTTTTGTTCTATTATCTAGCAGCATTGGGAAAATAATACATATATACTATCTCTTCAAAGAAGATAACAGGATACTACTTTTAAACAACAGAAAGTATCACTGAGGTCGACTATAATTACTTTGGATAGGTTAACTAAGAGTAGATAGTCTAAATAGAAATTCATTTATCCATTTATTTTATGTTTTCAGAATTCTTTCTACTTTAAACCTACTAGAGCTAAGTTTGTCAAAAGCTTTTATTAATCGTGTCTGGAATCCAGGTAAACCAAAGCCTATGATCAGGCAATGGTTTTGAGTTATTACAGCCTCAATTATGTGTTAGCCAACTCAAGCGACCATTATGTAGTCAGTAATAGGTATGACACAGCTCTGGACATCAGCAACACTGTAAGCAGGCAGGCACAGGCAACCTGCTTATACTGATTTTTCTGGTGTTAACATTCTTAAGCAGCATGGAAAACAGTAATCGTATGTCTTCCTCATTAAAGCCTTACAGTAGCACTCTACTAGATTTCTTTACCTCTGTTTTTTGTATTAATAACCATGCAGAATAACACTGTCTTGAGAAATGACAGCACAGCATCTTACAGGGAAAGGAAATATAGGATGCCACTGTAGGGATAAATTTCTAATTACCAGTGATTATTGTGAATATAACACTATTTTCCTGAACATTAAAGTCTCCATGGAGGGTAGGTACAGTTCAAAAAAAAAACTTGTCTTGAAGCTTTAAAATTGCATTGGTGTACATGATAATGTAAGAAAGTGCACGAAAGAAAAAAATTAAACATTGTTTAAAAAAAAAAACAGGGAAAGCCGCTGATCCTTAGGAAGGCACGAGGTTGACTATTCTGAAGCATTTAGGGAGTCCGATTCATTTTCAAAGCTGGTTACAATCATTAGCATAGCACACCCTTGTGAGGGAAGTGTATTATCATCTGTGGTTCATAAATGAAAAAGCTAGGGCACTGAATGATTAAGTCACTCGCCCAAGGAGAATGAGTCAACGTCGAGTCATAGTTGACCCGGCCTAACGACTCCTGACGGTCAATCCAGGGCTTAGTCAGCGGGGGCCGGAGTGGCTTCCCTGGCTGGCACCCGGACTTGGACTAGTTCCGATCACGTTAAAGCAGAACAGTGGAAGCGAGAGGACCCAACTTGCAAATGATTTTTACTTCCACGCAAGCCTTAGCCTTGAGGTCTTAATCTCAGGAGTTGGAACAGGAAACGCTGTCGGGTGCACTCCCCCTCCCCCAACCTGTGGCAAGTGGGTACTGTGGGCAGCCCCGCCACCCCTTTTGGCAGTGATGGCCATGAGTGACCACCAGCGTTAGCGGAGCCGGGGGACCGGGGAGGGTTGCCTGCTTAAACGATTCTCCATCGCCGCCTCTTTTTGAAACTAAGAGAAAATGGTGTGCAGTCAAAAGAAAATTAAATGAACACACAGGCAACTTGTTCTAGGACCTCAACTAAGCAAACGAAGCCTTATTGTGCGTGCTGAACCTACGGTTCCCAACCTTTCGGGAAAGATGGGAGGACAGGGCGACAAAGGGTACAGCAGGCATGCCTGGCAGTAAGTGCGACAGCAGCTATCCAGGCGGAAGAGCAGAGGACTGAAAACCACCCTCCAGAACGCGTGTGTCCGCCGCGCCGAGAACCGCGCACGGTACCCATCGACCACGTGACCAGTCCTTTTTTTTTTTAAACTTCTTTGCCTGAAAGAAAAAAAAAAACGAAAACGAGAGAGAAAGACAGGAGAAAGACTCCACTTCCCAGAAGCCTCTCGTTAAACACGCCGCCGCAGTCTTGCGCAGGCGCCGCCAGGGCCAAACGGACACGTCCGTCACGTGAACAGAAGCCGGCCAATGCGGTTTGAATCTCATTTTTTTCCTCTCACCCCCCCCTTCAGGAGCGGTTGTGCGATCAGATCGATCTAAGATGGCGACTGTGGAACCGGTGAGTATTGCTTTTGGCCCCCACCCCCACAGGCCCGCACGCTCCATCTCCCTTCGCACTCGGGGACCCCGCGGGACCGCGTTCCCGGTGCGCACGCTACCCCTTGCCGCCCCCTCCCCCTCTTCGTGGGCCTGACCTCCCCGCGGACAACTGGGGGCGCCCCGGAGGTTGGCCGCGACGGCGTGTAGAGCCCACGTTCTGCTGGGGGCCCGAGAGCTCGCGGAGAGGTGTGGGGGAGGGGCGGCGCCTCAGGCGGAGCCGCGAGGGGGTTCGAGGGTGGAGGGCGACCTGGGCCCTGGGCTAGGTGTGTGGGAATTGTGTCTTCGGGATAGGAGGGCGCTGGGTCGTCTCCGAGCTGGCGCCCGGATCCGCAGGGAGGGTGGGCGGCGAACCGGCCTGGAATGAGATGGAGGGAGCCTTGGGGCAGCCTTTCCGTGTCTCCCTCCCTCGCTTTAGCCCAGGGGCTCGGGTGCGGAGCGCGCGCCGGAACTCCTTAGACTGGTGGGCCAGGGAGCCGGTGGGCGCGCGTTGCCCTAGGGTGAGTTGGGCGGGAATGGTGCCGCGGCGTGCGCGGAGAAGCTTCGACCTCGCCTAGGGGAGCCGAGAGCGGCCAGCGCATGTTACGCCGGCGCGTCCAAGAGTCGCCGGGGTGGGCTGCAGGGGAGGCGAGAAGGGTTTGGAGTGGGAAGGAGAACCCCGTGTCACAGGGTAAAGCTCTGCGAGTAGGATGAAGGGTGGTGGTGGTGGTTAGCCGGGGGATCACATTGTCCTCGCTCCTCCATGCTGGAGGCTGGGCTGTCATGGAGGAGGGAATGGGGAGGAGCGAGGCCTACGGATAGCTGCTGCTGGTCTGGTTGCCGGCCGGACCTGCTGCATTTCACACGCGCCCGTCTCCCATTCATTCATCGTTTCCGCGCAGTGCTCACGCCTCAGAGAATGCGAGTGGGTGTAGATCCGTCTGTTCTTCCGAATCTGTCTTTTTCGTCTGGAAGGTTCCTCAGGCACAGATTATTGGAAATAGGAACTTAACTTTTAAAGTTACTTTTCCATTTGATTTTCTCTTTATCCGTTCTACTGGTTTCTCTCCCAGTTTGGGCACCATCTTAAACTTCTTTCAAGCAAGCTGATCCCAGAGCACCAAGTTGATTGATAACCGTCCAAAGGAGGGAGTATCTTTGTCATAGTTTGGGTTTGCCGGCAGTGGCTCACTGAAACTTCTAGGTCTGTGTTGCCGTTTCAGGAATGTTGCATTTAAGTGATATTTTAGAGGCATAATACATTAACCAGAAAACCTTTGATACCCTGGAACCAGTTCTGGACCTTGGTTGCCGGATATTTTCATATATCTTTAATGGTAGTTTGTGATTTTGATAATGGCTTCCCAATTTGCTTTGACTTTTTAAAGACTTTTATAACTATTAAAAAATTAGTTATGAAAAGGTCTATAGAATACAAAAATGCTTATTTTTCATTACATTGACTTAAACACTATCCTTACCTTGTTGCCAGAACTTAAGGCACATTTCCTGCTTGGTTACTTATTCTTTTATTGGTACCAGTGTTTATTTACATTCCTGGAAATTAGGTTGACTACAGAACTTTATTAAGTTGCTGATACAGTTAAATGATTTTTAGAACATAAATGTTAAATAGATAAAAGATAAATATGTAAAACTTGAACTTAAAACCCTTTTATGGGCTCTGATACTACTTCTGACTGGATCAACTCCTACCGACCGTACCAGCGTCAGTAAAAGCATTACAGCTGGTAATAAGGGCAAGGCTAAAAACTCTAAACAATAAAACAATGTAGTCTGTGAAGTTTCAGTAACATTTAGGGCCTGTGGGTTTTGCAGGCTATGCTGTTTTGTTTCAACAACATGGAACAAAACTAAAAAGTGTTGAAGGACTGTTTTGAGTCAGTAAATATTTATAGCTCCTGATACATTTAGGACCTTGTACCAAGTGTTCTTTAGGATACAGAGTTATACAAAATGTGATTCTATACCTTGTTCAGTGTAAATTTTAGGAACTTAATTTCCAGTGATCTGGTCAATGATGCAGTATAGCATTCCTTCTAGTGCTGACCCCAGGGAGATTTCAATGCTGCATTTAAATTTGGGGAGTAGGGAACCTAAAAACTTAGTGTGTGAAAGTCAAAAGCCAGATTGAAGCTATAATAGAGTGAGGATGCATGTAAAATAATCTTGTGTTTATTTTTAGTGAAAAATGCAAGTTTAAAGTACTTTTAATGCACCTTTGTCCACAGGTTAGTCATTTAGAATTCTTTTTGACAATTTTAAATAGTGGTATATATATATTTTTTAAGCAGCTGATTAGTATTTGCTGCAATTGAGGTATCCATGTAAAAGCCTACAAAAAGCATATTTGTTCATTGCTATTTCAGCTAGCTTGTGAGTTTCCTTATTTTTTGCTGAGCATAATCAGAAGCACCTAGAGTCATGGGTTTTTTCTGCTTGTCCCACCTTTGAAGGCATTCAGGGAATTTTTATTTATGGAAATTAAGTAAAATATCAGTCATTTTCAGTTTGATATTGTGCGCTTCTCAAGTGTGTGTGTATAAGATCATTTAGATTAAGAAATGGCTTACATGGAATCTAAAAAAATTATACAAGTGAACTTATTTACAAAACAGGAATAGATTCACAGACATAGAAAAAAAATTTATGGTTACCAAAGGGGAAAGGGAGGAGGAAGGGATAAATTAGGAGTTTGGGATTAACAGATACACACTGTATAAAATAGATAAACAACAGGGACCTACTATAGAGCACAGGGAGCTATATTAAGTATCTTATAATAACCTATAATGGAAAAGAATCTGAAAAAATATATATGTACATATATACACACGTGTGTGTGTGTGTGTGTGTATATATATATATAACTGAATTACTTTGCTAATACACCTGAAACTAACACAACATTGTAAATCAACTATACTTCCAAAAAAAACAAAAAACCCCACAACAAAATACACACAGACACATAAAAGAAGTGGCTTACAAATATTAAACTTGTTGACAAGCTTGATAGGTATACTAAAGGCAGCATTTTACCTCTTAACAGGTAATATGGCAAAGTTTTGAACATTGGGATAAACAATACTCTCCTATTCTATTGGCATTTAAATTGTGGTTAGGTCAAAATTAAACTTTGTGGGTAGATCAAAGTTAGACTTAATACCAGTTGGCGAAGGTGGCAGGCCATCTTACCTCCAGTGGGTCGTGGGTTTTGGCAGCTTTTATCTTCATTCTTCATTCTTCATTATTGGGGTTTTTTTGACTTGTTGTTCTTTTAAAGGTAAGAGATTTTGGTTTATTTAGTTAAACTGAAGGTATATAATTTTACTTGTTTTTACATTGTATCTCTTGAATTTTTTAAACTGTACATTAGTTTCATAAATGGAATCAACTTGGACAATCAGCTGATCTAATGTTTCCTTTTTTTATCCTTTAGAAACACGTTTTGTATTGCAAAGAGTTTATTAAAAGTAAATAAGTCTTAAATACGTGTTGACAAATATGTTGTTATATAATGCCATGTATTTTTGCTAACCAAAGACTATTGATTAACAAGCAGACCTTGCAAATTAATATGCATATTTTTGCTTTAAGAAAGAACCCAGGGGCTTCCCCGGTGGTGCAGTGGTTGAGAGTCCGCCTGCCGATGCAGGGGACGCAGGTTCGTGCCCCGGTCTGGGAGGATCCCACATGCCGCGGAGCGGCTGGGCCCGTGAGCCATGGCCGCTGGGCCTGAGCTTCCAGAGCCTGTGCTCCGCAGCGGGAGAGGCCACAAAAGTGAGAGGCCCACGTACTGCAAAAAAAAAAAAGAAAGAACCCAGTATATCAAAGTTCATTCATAAACCAAACAAATTTAGTTCCGGTGTTTATATTTTAGATTTCACTTTGTTTTTTACTCTGAATTAAAATTATGCCTAATTATTTGACTTAGAGAAGTCCAGTTTAGAAATAGACATAGTTTTACACACCAAAGTTGCAGAGAATAAAATGTTTAATGAATTATGTAACCTTAATCCAATTTGGACAGAAAATTCTATGCAAAATTTTTTTTAAAGTATTCTATTTAATTTATATAAGGTTAAGAATATAGGAGAAGTACCAGCAGTCCTGGATGTAACAAGCAACCTGTGAAGTACTTGTTCTAGCAATGGTAATTTCTTTTATTACTTCTCTGCTACTATTAGAAACTTCCTTGCTCCTCTGGTACCTCTGAGTTGCTCCATTTTTGTCATAGAGAGTTTTTTGAGAAGTGGAAACGAGCCAGAATTATAGTCTAATTTTAATATCTGTGTGACCTTGAAGATGGAAATTTCTAAGTCTGGCTGAAAAATGGGAATAAGATATAGTGGTTTTGATTTTCAAATGCACTATTCAGGGATGAAAATTTATCAGTTATGAAGAACTAGATAGAGGACTTCCCTGGTGGCGCAGTGGTTAAGAATCCGCCTGCCAATGCAGGGGACATGGGTTCGAGCCCTGGTCTGGAAAGATTCCACATGCCGCGAAGGAACTAAGCCTGTGCGCCACAACTGCTTAGCCTGCACTCTAGAGCCTGTGAGCCACAACTACTGAAGCCCACATGCCACGACTACTGAAGCCCGCGTGCCACGACTACTGAAGGCCGTGCACCTAGAGACCATGCTCTGCAACAAGAGAAGCCACCTCAATGAGACGCCAGTGCACCACAATGAAGAGTAGCCCCGCTCACAGCAGTGAAGACCCAACACAGCCAAAAATAAATAAATTTATTTTTAAAAAAAGAACTAGATAAAGTTAATATTCCATAGGTGTGCTGCATGTAGGTGTATCCATGCAAAGTTGTACTCACTTTTTCCTCTCTTTGCTAGGAGATTTACATAGCCGACTTTATCATTTCTTTGCCATTATTAAGAAATACAAGGCTTATGACCCATAACCCACAGATAGTCTTCCTGCTCCTTACTGTAAAAATCACTAGTGTTTCTTTAAAAGTTCCTGTACATGCCTGGAGAAAAAAGAAAGGATGGCTTTTGTCTCTTAAGTACTAAGTAGTCCCTTCTAGAACCTGAGAATGTGGTCAGAAAAATAAGATTGTTTTTCCCAGTTGGAACTTTTGATACATCTTCCATAGAAACAATAGGAAGCTGTAGTTTTGGCTTACTGTGTTCAGTAAGTTTCTATGGAATTATGACAAATTAGGACCCAGCATTGAATTTCCAGGGCTATAGATTTAGAGTTCTAAGCAACTGAATAAAAATGATATTTTAAACACAGTCTGTAACAGTGATTTTTAATGTAGGTGATTTTTATATCTTAATAATAGCTAACACAAAGCACTTACTGTATGTCAGGCACCTTACTAAGTGCTTTACATATATTTATTCATTTAATTTTTAACAGCAAATCGATGAGGTAGGTATTATTCTTATTTCACAGTTGAGGAAACCAAGGCACGGAGAGATTAAGTAACTTTGTGTGACTAACTTGCCCAAGATCACAGAGCTAATAAGTGGTGGGGTGGAGTTCAAACTAAAGCAACCATGTTCCAGAGTGTGTGTTCTTAACCATGACACTGTCTTTCCCATAGGCATTTAACGTGTGTTCCTTGTGTGACTTGGAAAGATTAATTTGATAAACTTAATAGATACTTTGCTACAGTTCTAAAAGTATGTGGACATTTATTTTTAGTTTCTGTTGTACTACAGTGTTGGCTAACTGATATCCAAAGTATAGAATCTTAAGAAAATATCACCAAGAAGAAAATATCACCTTGGTGTCTAAATTTGAGGACTAAACAAGTAGTTATCCTGGCCATACTGGTCCAGAACTTTGTGCGTTGATTTCTAAAGAAAGTGAATGGTCACTCTTCTTCTCCCCCTTTACATTTGGTTTCTGGACCTGTCAATTCATATGTTTTGCCAGTTAAAATATTTTGCTAGTGAAAACAGTGTAGTGAAATTGAAAAAAAATTTGCAAACGTGGAATTTACTCTCATCTACCTTTGTACTTTCAGTAATTTTGGTGAAAGGTCTGGCAAAGAGTCAAGCAGTTTTGAAAAAGTTTCAGTTGTAGTATGTTGCTACTCTTAAAAGCTAAATTATTTGGGGAATGTAGAAGTAATAAGACCATAAGATTTCTCTGAAACTCATGTCTTTGCAGTAATCTTTACTTTTATTTATTTTTATAAATTTATTTATTTTTGGCTGCATTGGGTCTTCGTTGCTGCGCGCAGTTTTTCTCTAGTTGCAGCGAGTGGGGCTACTCTTCCTTGTGGTGTGCAGACTTCTCATTGCGGTGGCTTCTCTTGCAGAGCACAGGCTCTAGGTGCGCAGGCTCAGTAGTTGTGGCTCGCGGGCTCTAGAACGCAGGTTCAGTAGTTGTGGCGCATAAGCTAAGTTGCTCTGCGTGTGAGATCTTCCAGGACCAGGGCTTGAACCTGTGTCCCCTGCATTGGCAGGCGGATTCTTAACCACTGCACCACCAGGGAAGCCCTGCAGTAATCTTTAAAGCTAAAATGTCTTCAGTTACATATTTTAAATGTGTTCATACAAAATGCTATACAGAAATTAGAAATTACAGAAATTTTTCTGTGCTCTGCTTATTACAGTGACAGTCAATAAGTTTTAGTATTTATGTGAACTGATATTAGTATTGCTATAAAAAATTCGGGATTTTACATGGGTCATCTTAGGGCAACAGCTTATGTAACCACAGTCTAATAACATAAAGTATTAACTAAAGTCAATATTTTAATAGAAAGATAAAATATCGTAATTTTTTGTAAATCTTAATATTGTGGGATAAATACTTTTTATAGGTGAGAAATTCATATTTCAAGTGATTTTTTTTTTTATTTTAAAGCTTTTTAAAATTAAATTAAAAAGTTTCTACCAAGGTCACATAGTTCCTAAGTGAGAGAGGTAGAACTCCAACCCAGGTCCTATCTTCAAGCTTTATTACTATACTTAAAAAAAAAAAACTAAAATTCAACCAAAACTAAAATGTCCAACTCTTTGCCTTCAGCAAAACTCTTACCTTATGGATAAAATTGATGCATAGGTCATCATTATACACAAATAAACATAAAATCATATCTGAAAGGATGTATCAGATGGTTTATGGGTGGTGGCATGATGAGATTAGGAGCGATACATTTTATTTTTTCTTTTAAACTGGTGTGACGTATTTTAAAATAATATTTAGTAAAATCTCTTTTGGGTTTTGGTTTATAGATAATGGTATTTTAGCTTTTTTTAATAGCTTTTTTCTTGAAGATGAGTAATAAATGCTCATGTTCCAAAATTCAGATGGATCCTTTTAGCTGTAAACAGCTGGAGCCTGTGACCTCATTTTCAGAATAATGTTTTTAAATTAAATAAAATACATAGGATTACAAAGGAAACTAATTATATTGAAGTTGAAGTACAGTAAGGATTAAGTGAGTTAACATGAAACATTAAGGGTGCTGCCTGGCACAGGCAAAGTCCTGTCTTACTGGTGTGAAAAACCTATCTCCTATCTATTTTCTCCAGTCACCTAGTTCTCCTCTCCAGAGCATCCAGTATTAACCAGTTTTTTTGAGGATTCTTCTTAAAAAAGGCTGTCCAAGAGAACTTCCTGTGATGATGGAAGTGTTCTATATTTGTGCTGACCAATACGGTAGCCACTAGCGGCACTATTGAGCACTTGAAATAAGACTAATCCAACTCAGGAGATGAATTTTAAACTTGTATTAATTGTATTTTTTAATTAATTGAAATTTAATTCCATATGTAGCTAGGGGATACCAAATTGGACAATGTGGCTGTAGAATCTAGACATATCCTGCTGTATACAAACACATGTTGTATTATAACTTTGTAAGGTACAACTGAATATGACAAAGACCAGTTTGGGCAAGTTATTTTTTAATTTTATTCTAGAAAATGTTTCTCTGTATTTTAGTTTTTAATTTTTTTCTCTCTGTATTTTAAACTTCCAAAGATAATTATTTGCTTTTGTATGGACAATTAAAATTGTCCTAAAATTACAATTGTCCTATGACCTTGTTTTGCTGTTTAAGAAAATGTGTGGGTGAGTAGCCCATTGTATACATTGTCCACAACTCAAATTTTGTACAAAAGAGTATACAGTGAAATCTTCTCAAGCTGATCCCATCCAGGTGGATCACTTCTAGGGGCAACCACCATGGTCAGTTCATATCTTTCTGTAGAGATTTGTGTTCATTTGGCCCCCCATCCATGGATTTCCGTCTGAGGATTCAACCAGCTGTGGATCAAATTTTGGAGAGCTGTCTGTACTATACCATGTTATATAAGGGACTTGAACATCTATAGATTTTGGTATCTGAGAGGATCCTAGAATCAGTCCCCCACAGATGTCGAGGGACAACTATATATACAAGCAAATATGATTTGCAGTTGACTCTTGAACAACATGGGTTTGAACTGCATGGCTCCACTTATACATACACGGATTTTTTTCACTTAATACATACTAAAGTACTATGTGATCTGCGGTTGTTTGAATCTGCAAATGTGGGACCTTGGATGAGGAGGGCTGGCTGTAAAGTTATGTGTGGATTTAAGACTGTGTAGAGGGTCAGTGCTCCTAACCCCTACGTTGTTCATGGGTCAGCTGTATATTCTTTCAAAAAAATAAATGGTAGCCAACTCTGTACACTATTCTGGCACATTGTGTTTTTCAGTTAGTAATATATTTTTTAGAGCATTACATGTAAGCACAAAGCTTTCACTTTTTTTCTGATGGTATGTATTACATGGTTTGGTCTTAAAACTTTTTTTTTTTTTAATTTTTTTTTTTTTTTTTTTTTTGCGGTACGCGGGCCTCTCACTGTGGCCTCTCCCGTTGTGGAGCACAGGCTCCGGACGCGCAGGCTCAGCGGCCATGGCTCACGGGCCCAGCCGCTCCGCGGCATGTGGGATCTTCCCGGACCGGGGCACGAACCCGTGTCCCCTGCATCGGCAGGCAGACTCTCAACCACTGCGCCACCAGGGAAGCCCTTAAAACATTTTTATTTCTATACTGATGAACATTTGCTAGGGTTCAATTAAGGCATATAAGTATATTCGAGTTTATAATCCTGTATAGATTGTAAAAGGGAATGTGATCGTTAATTTGGGGATAAATTATAGTACCGTTTGTGTTTATTGGTGTGGCTATGTGATCCATACCAGGTGAGCCAAGGACTAGGTGATAAATTGAACAATTAGAAAGATTGGTAACTACTATTATTATTTGAGAAAGGCAATAGAAAATTTACAGGTATGGAAGATTGTTAGCTATGCCCCCTAAAGAATCATACTTCCCTGTATCCATAACTTTGAGTAGTCTACAGCCCCCCCATCCCCACTGGGCTTAGCCATGTAACTTGCTTTGGAACCATTTGCTATTCCAGTACTGTGATGAATAACCCTTTACCTGTGTCATTCTACACATGGGGTAGTATATCTGTAAGGTGAATGTTTTGGCAACAAATTGAAAATTAAAAAACTACTGGTCAAATAAAACACTTCTGTGACTCTTGTTGTCCATCATGCTACAATTGTTTTTTGTTGATGTTGTTAGAGATACTCTCTTTTCTAATAGCAAGATGCTTTTATGTAGAAAAAATGTGAAATACATTTGTACGTAAGTTTTAGAGTAATAACCTGAAGACCCATGTACCCATCACATAAGACAACATCAGTACCTCAATTTTTTTTTCTTAATTTTTATTTATTTTTGGCTGTGTTGGGTCTTTGTTGCTGTGCACGGGCTTTCTCTAGTTGTGGGGAGCCCGGGCTACTCTTTGTTGCAGTGCATGGGCTTCTCATTGCGGTGGCTTCTCTTGTTGCGGAGCATGGGCTCTAGAGTGCAGGCTCAGTAGTTGTGGCACGCAGGCTCAGTAGTTGTGGCTCACGGGCTTAGTTGCTCTGCGGCATGTGGGATCTTCCCGGACCAGGGCTCGAACCCGTATCCCCTGCATTGGCAGGCAGATTCTTAACCACTGCGCCACCAGGGAAGCCCCAGGACCTCAATCTTACACTCTGATCACATTTTCATTTCTTTGCCTCCTTACCTACTCACTGTTCTGACTTTCATGTTAGTCATTCCCTTGAATTTTTTTTTTTTTACAGTATAATTATCTTTAGAGTTTAATCTCCAGTGTGTATATCTTTCAGCTAAGTATTTTAGTTTTGAAAAACTAAAAACTTAGATGATGTGTAGGGAAAGCACGGTATTGCTACTGTTACAGGTAGGTTCCTGAGATAAGCTAAACACCATTTCTGGGTTATAGTTTGGCTTCAGCTTCCTGGAATTTTTACTAGAGCCGATCTTGGGAAAACGAGTGGGCAAGATCATGAACATGTTCTGGGAAACAAAGGACTCTACAGTTATCTGCTGGGGCTGTGGTATGGGCCAGGCAGAGCCTTCAGTTAGGAGAGTGGTCTCTTCGAGTGAGCTGCTCTGTATCTTGTTTAAGAATAGGTTAATTCTGGTGTGAAATTCTGAGCTGTTCCAGGGAGCAGGGCACAGAAGAGGAAAAAGGAGCTTTGTTAACTATATATATATATATATATATTTTTTTTTTTTTTTTTTTTTTTTTTTTTTTTTTGCGGTACATGGGCCTCTCACTGTTGTGGCTTCTCCCGTTGCGGAGCACAGGCTCCGGACGCGCAGGCTCAGTGGCCACGGCTCACGGGCCCAGCCGCTCCACGGCATGTGGGATCTTCCCGGACCGGGGCACGAACCCACGTCCCCTGCATCGGCAGGCGGACTCTCAACCACTGCGCCACCAGGGAAGTCCATGTTAACATATTTTTAAGCTGAGTTACGGGTACATAAATGTTCAGGCCAGGGACTTCCCTGGTAGTGCAGTAGTTAAGAATCCGCCTGCCAGTGCAGGGGACACAGGTTTGAGCCCTGGTCTGGGAAGATCCCATATGCTGCGGAGCAACTAAGCCTGTGCGCCACAACTACTGAACCTGTGCTCTAGAGCCCCACGAGCCACAGCTACTGAGGCCCGTGTGCCTAGAGCCCATGCTCCGCAACAAGAGAAGCACCGCAATGAGGAGCCCGTGCACCACAACGAAGACTCAATGCAACCATAGGTAAATAAATTTTAAAAAATAATAAATTTACAATTTAAAAAATACCCAAAAAAAAAAAGTCCAGGCCAGACACATGGCAGTCGTTTTTTAATAAAAGGTACAATAGTAAGCCTCTTGGTCATAACAGCACATGAATGTAGCCTGAATCACATTGCTCCAGTCTAGACCGTTGGCTCTCTATATCTGGTGCACACCTGTCTTTTTTGGATCTCTTTTGACTGTGTTCCTTATTTGCTCTCATATGACTTCTGTGTTGCACTCCTCTGTTTGCTGTATCTCTTGTTTTCCTCTTATTTGGTTACTTGTTTCACTTTGGTGGATCACATCTTGCAGAACTTTTTTGAGAAAAGGTACATGAGGGTTATTAAAGATTTTTGAGACTATGCCTATTGAACAATATCATATCTGTAGTTTGGCTGGGTTTAGAATTCTTTTCTTCAGAATTTTGAAGTTCCATGGTCATCTTCTCTTGTAACTGTTAATAACTCAGGAATTATTCTGATGACTTTTTTTTTTTTTAATGTGACCAGTTCCCTTCTACTCACCAGAAATTTATAGAGTCTTTCCTTGTCCCCATTTCACAATGACATGCTCTAGTATGAGTGTTGTCATCTATTGTGCTGGGTACTTATTGGACTTTAATATAGCAACTCCTATCCATCACTTCTGAGAGATTTATTGGTGATTTTCCTCTCCCGTTTCTCTTTGAAACAGTTATTCAGATATTGAATCTACTGCAGTGGTTCGTTAGTGTCTTCGAGCTCTGATGCACTCTCACTCTCATTTAAATTTTGCTCTCATTTTCCATCTCTTTTTGTTTGGTTTTCTGGGAAATTTATTTTCCAACCTTTTCTGCCTCATAATTTTAATTTCCAGATATTCTCTCTCTCTGGTCTTCTGAATGTTCATTTTTATAGCTTCCTGTAATTGTGTGCATGCAAAATCTTAACATCCTTTTGAGGATATATATAGGTACATATTTTTAAAGGCATTTTCTATTCCCTGCCTGTCTGTTACCTCCAAATTGCTTCTTTTCTTTTTATTTTTGAACTCATGGCAGCAAGCCTAGGGACTTGGAGTAGGGGGAGGGGATGGAGGGATCTAGTTATTTCCCGAACAACTTTCCCTGGATTCTTTTTAATTTACTCCCTTCCTTCACTCCCAGTTCTGAAAGGTGCTGCCAGGAGACTTTAAGGTGTATATTGATTACTTAGCCCTTTCCATCTACATTCCAGTTCTTTTTTCTCTGCTCTTCCCATGGTTGTGGGCTTTTTTTTTTTTTTTTTTTTTTGGTAAATTACTATAGTTTTAGTAGGGTTTTGAGAGGGAACAGAATTAGAACCATTTATTTATTGAAACATTTGAGTGTCTATCATGTGCCATGCACTCTTGAGTGATTAACCCACCTCTCTCTTAACCTAAGAGTTACTGGATTACTGAATATAAAAGAAATAAAGAACTAACACTTATTACCACATTTTAAAAGTAACTTTTTGTTGCATTCTAGTGGTAGTTTTTTTAGTTTTTCTTTAGGCAAAAAACGCCAGGAATAATAAACCTAGCAAGTTCTTTGCAGCATTCATATACCCAAATGCCAGAGCCTTCAAGTGCCCAGGAATTATAAACCCTAACAGTTAGTTTGCAGGATTCATAAATAAAAGCGGTACAGCTCTGAGAACTACAGTGGAGGACTTTAATAAGTGAAGAATCACTTAATCACATAATTTGCTTTTGAAAGAGTTAATGTTGGAAAGATGTTAATTTTTCCTGAATTTTATGTGTAAATTCAGTATAAACTGAGTCAAAATGCCAAAATCTTTGCCAGTGGGGTGGGAAGCTACACTCTATTTTTATTCTTTCGAATTTTTAAATTTAATTTATTTTTTTATACAGCAGGTTCTTATTGGGAAGCTACACTTTATGCTGGGGTTCTCAAGCTGGCCTTAGGGCTGCTTTTGTGTGGCCTGCTAGCTAAGATTTTTTTTTTTTAATTTATTTTGGTTGCACTGGGTCATGGGCTTCCTCTAGTTGCGCCAGGTGGGGGCTACTCTTCGTTGCGGTGCGCACACTTCTCATTGTGGTGGCTTCTCTTGTTTCGGAGCACAGGCTCTAGGCGCGTGGGCTTCAGTCATTGTGGCACGCGGGTTCAGTAGTTGTGGTTCGCGGGCTCTAGAGCGCAGTCTTAGTAGTTGTGGTGCACAGGCTTAGTTGCACCACGGCATTTGGGATCTTCCCGGACCAGGGATCGAACCAGTGTCCCTGCATTGGCAGGTGGATTCTTAACCACTGTGCCACCAGGGATGTCCCAAGAATGGTTTTTATTTCAAAAAGTAAAACAAAACAATGAATAAGTGATAGAAGTTTACCAGCCTAAAATATTTACTCTCTGGCCCTTTAGAGAAAAAGTTTGCAAGTTTATTTGAAAGAATAAACAAATGAGAATTAGCAGTAAATTTTTGGAGGAGAAAAGGGGAATGGAGAATTTGCCCTACATGGAGAAAAAAACATTATTCAACAAAGGTAACTTATAAAAATGTGATATTGGTGCAAGTGGGGACTGACATCTTTGGAACAGACTGAACAGTCCAGGAGTAGAGTCTCTGTATCTTTGGGCTTCAGTATAATTTTGTTACAATAAATTTGGAACATTTAGCTCTGTATGAAGAAAAAATAATCTGCAATCCCAACAACATGTTCTCTGGTTAATATTTTGCTTTACTTGTTTGTGGATTCTTTTTTCTCACCATGTCTCTCTTTGTGTCTATTTCTTTTCCTTTGACTTTTTTAGAGCCATTTTAGGTTCACTACAAAATAGAAAGGAGGGTACATACCTCCTGCCCCAACATCCACAGTGTCCCCCACAATCAACATTCCACATCAGAGGGGTACATTTGTTACGCTGGATGAACCTACATTGACATGTCATTATCACCCGAAGTCTGTACATTACATCACGACTCACTCTTGGTGTTGTATATTCTGTAGGTTTGGACACATGTGGAATAACACAGTTAGCATTATAGGTTTCATACAGAGTACTTTCACTGCCTAAAAATCTTCTGTCTGTTCATCCCTCTTCCTCCCTAACCCCCAGCAAGCACTAATCTTTTTGCTGTCCCTGTAGTTTTGTCTTTTCCAGAAATATAGTTCTTATCATACAGTTATCATACAGTCTATAGTTTTTTTTTAATATTTTATTTTTTATATATTTATTTTATTTTTCTATATATTTCTTTGGCTGTGTTGGGTCTTCGTTGCTGCCTGCGGGCTTTCTCTAGTTGTGGCGAGCGGGGGCTACTCTTCGTTGTGGTGCGCGGGCCTCTCATTGTGTTGGCTTCCCTTGTTGCAGAGCACAGGCTCTAGGCACGCGGGCTTCAGTAGTTGTGGCACGTGGACTCAGTAGTTGTGGTTCACAGGCTCTAGAGCGCAGGCTCAGTAGTTGTGGTGCACAGGCTTAGTTGCTCTGTGGCATGTGGGATCTTCCCGGAGCAGGGCTCAAACCTGTGTCCCCTGCATTAGCAGGTGGATTCTTAACCGCTGCGCCACCAGGGAAACCCAGTAGATAGTCTCTTAAGCCTCCTTTCATTTAGTAATATGCATTTAAGATTCCTCCATGTCTTTTCACAGCTTGTTAGCTTATTTCTTAGTGCAGAATAATATTGCATTGTCTGGATGTACCACGTTTATTTGGGACTGGTTAAATTAAAAATAAAGTGCCCTCCCCCACAAAAGTAAAGTTCTCATTATTCAGTCCTGACACCTTTTTTCTACTTTTATGTTAACATTTTAAAATGATTTTCCAAACATCACTTCTAGTGCCTATATTATAAACACCATGATTTATCTGTTACCTTTTGGTCGTATTTTTTAATATATATATTGCCTCTAGTTTTCCTTCCTGATATAAAATATATAAAGCTTTTATTGTCCTGACAGTTCCTTTGAAGAAATCTCTTAAAAGTATAACTGGGTTAAAGAATATAGAAGTTTTTATATTTGGAAGTTTGGATGGTTCATTAACTTAAGTGAAAGGATATAGTCATACTCTATAAACCTGGGGACATTTGAAACAGTGTAGTACCTGGTTTTCTAATTTTTAAAGAAATATTGGTGGATTTCTTTTTTTTTTTTTTTTTTTTTTTTTGGGGTACGTGGGCCTCTCACTGTTGTGGTCTCTCCCATGGCGGAGCACAGGCTCCGGACGCGCGGGCTTAGCGGCCATGGCTTACGGGCCCAGCCGCTCTGCGGCATGTGGGATCTTCCCGGACCGGGGCACGAACCCGTGTCCCCAGCATCGGCAGGCGGACTCTCAACCACTGCGCCACCAGGGAAGCCCAGTTGATTTCTTTTGAAAAATGGTTTAAATACTTGGAGAATAAAAGGATAAATCTAATTTTCTTATTAAACCATAGTTTACATTGAAATTTTAACTTTTAACATTACAGAACTTTAAAAAAACTAACACATGGAATTTAAAAAGAATTAAACTGCTTATTTGTTTAGCTGACATGTTAAAATTGACTTTAAAAAATATTTATTTTTTTAATTGATTGCGCCGGGTCTTAGTTGTGGCAGGCGGGCTCCTTAGTTGTGGCATGCGAACTCTTAGTTGCAGCATGCATGTGGGATCTAGTTCCCTGACCAGGGATTGAACCTGGGCCCCCTGCATTGGGAGCGTGGAGTCTTAACCACTGTGCCACCAGGGAAGTCCCTAAAATTGATTTTTTTAAACAAATATTTAACCAGTATCATTAAATTTTAGTTATGCTTTTCAAAGTTTTAAAAGGAATAAACTTTAAAAGAAGCAGCAGTTAAATTCTTTAAAATGTTTGCCTTTCAAATTGTAATTATAAATCTTTAAAGAATGAATGAAATAGAAATCATCATGTTACGGGAACCAATATAATTTTGTGCAATGTAAATGTTTGTCCTAACATCATTTTAATGTTATTTTGAAGCACTAATTTTTACTTTTGTATAATGTTCAACTTATATAAATTTCTCCTTAGTTATTTAAAAAATGTGAATCTTCTGGTAGCCTTTGGTTTAAGTAGTATTGACATTTAAATTTTATTGTTAATCTCATCATTCTTGATCATACATGTTTGTTATTTCTTATGTCTCTGTCACACTTCCTGAATTTGTAGTCTTGCCCTAAGCTACATTAAGATGTGCAGAGTAATTTGGTTGACAGATATTAGTGTTCCTTTAGGAATTAGTTTATTTTAAATGTAACAAGATGCCTACAAGTCTTTCTAGTTTTAAAATTATATTCTAGAAGATAAGAAATTCAAATGTGAGCTATAGGAATTTTTTTATTAGTAGAATGTGGTTAAGTGTAATTTGCTGACTATCCAGAAATACAAACTTTTAGCTGTAGCATAGCAAATTTAACTCTGTTCACTTAAAAGTCTAGGGCTAGTCATCAGTTTTAGTCAGATAATTACATTATTATTACTTAAATAATTAATTGAACAGCTATTAAATTTTGTCGTAATTTTTAGACACAACACAATTTGTGCAGATGGTCAAAGCTCTTCCCTCTGTACCTCAGCTTTCAATATTATTGTTTAGGTGTCATATTATATTAGTAAAAAGGAATGTTAAAAGGTACTGTCTTGAATCAGAATTGATATATGGGATCTCACAGTCCTTTACATGAAAAATAAATTCTCCATTTGAGCAGTGTTCTAAACTTAAAAGGTTTGTATTTTGCTGAATCTACATATGTTGTTTATCTACTTCGACTTTTTAGTTTATGGCACAAAGGTCACCAATTTGATCCTTTATTACAGACAAGGAAGAAGACCTGCAAAATCCACAGCTGCACTTTTCCTGATGAGTGATGCCAGATTAGCTGGTATTCCTTTACTATAGGTATATTTGAAAACTGACACTGAAAACAGTTGGTTTAATTATTTGTGATAATTTTCACTGTTTACACCAGATTTTTTTTCATTCCTTACAAGGCAGGTGGTGAGGCTTTATTTGTTTTTGTGTACTAGTTAATTAATTATACTAATTTACATATGGGAGAGTGCTGGGGGAAATGTATCTTTACTAAAAAGAGACCTGGGAACTGAATGTTTGGATACTAAAAGGAAGAGTAAAGTATCCTGAAGTCTATTTACATATGTTGTATTAAAAAATAATCTTCTTAGAGTTAATTATTTGTATCCATAAAAGGTAGCTTTTATATATGCTTACCTATATTTCTAAGATATTTTGATCACATAGGCATTTAGTACACTGTCTTGCATAATATAAAATCAGTATAATCAATCATTGGTGTTTACTTGCTTTTTCCCCTAGTAGTGGGATTGTGTGTGTGTGTGTGTGTGTTTGTGTGTGTGTGTTTGAAGAGTGAAGTGTACCATTCATGCCTTTCTTCTAATTTATTGGCAATGGCATGCACTTGGAAGATAGTGAAAGTGTTGAGCCTGAGGCTGTGGTACAAAGCATAGTACATACTGTAGGGTTATGCTGCCTGGAAAGAGTACCTTGGTAACAATATACAATTTATTATCCAATTTTGGGCACTTGTGAGAGTGAACCAGGGTTTTAGTAATAATAATTATGCTGAAACGACAAACAGGTAAAATTTGGACACATAGTATCCCTAGCTATGAATCTTGACAGTCCTGCAATAAAATGTAGAATATAGATAAGACTTGTTAACTTCCCAGGGCTTAAATTTGAGGAGTGGAGAGAGTAGTAGTTTCACAGTATTGTGAAGATTGAATATACTGAATAACATATATAAAAATATGCAGCCCGTTGCTTGTTAGTAACTGCTTAGTAAATGTTACCTATCAAGTAAAAACTCATAGTTTGGTAGAAGTGTGAGGATTGGTGTTAACCACTTTAAAAACCATAAAACACTACCATCTTTTCCTGTTCTTACTTTGCTCACCCTTCTGTTCATTATTTCATATCTTTATTTAATGCCTTCAGTTTACTGAAATGTTGGGTTAGTAACTGGTAGAGATAATTGTAGCTGCCTTGGCCATAATAGCATTTACATTTTTATTAAAGCCACAAATGGTCTTTGCCATTCAGCTAAAAAATAGTGAAGCAAGGAAGGGGAAATATAAGGAAGTGCTACTGGAGATGGGTTACCAATAATATTGTTATCTGTTATTTGGTACTATGGTGTTTTGCCCCACCAAACCATATATCTGTGAATGGCAGAGTTGGGATTACAACCTGGGTAACATGGCTCCAGAGTGTGTAATCTAAACCAGTGTCTCTCATACTTTGGTAGAAAACTAGTTTGTTTTGTTTTTAAACAATTTCCAATCTAATGTTTTGTAAAATGATAACAATAGGATAAAGAGATGAAAAAAGGCATACAAAATGTAAGCCTGAATTTTATATTATTAGTTTGAACAGACATAAATATACTGTCAAATTACCATAAAATTTCTAAATGTTTACTTTCCATTTCTATACTTAACTTGGTTGTAGACTAGAACCTGCAGAAGGTCTGATTTTGAGTGCTTTAAACCATTTTTAGTGCCAGGGAACTATTGATATTTGTGTACTTTTTTGTTTTTGGCTGTGCCGTGCAGCTTGCCAGATCTCAGTTCCCCAACCAGGGATTGAACCCGGGTCAAGGCAGTGAAAGCCCAGAATCTTAACCACTAGGCCACCAGGGAGCTCCCAGTATTTGTGCATTTCAAATGAAGCCTTAGGTGATTGGTTGTCATGAGGGGAAGGCTCCTTATATTTCTACAAGAGATAGTTTGTGTGTTAGGGCCAAGGGTTGCTAAGAAATGTTGAATGTTCATAGCCATGGAAAAAGTGCACCTTGGTTTTGGAATTTAAGCAGTATAGATTTGAACATGGCTAGAAGGAATCTAAATTTTGTAGTCAGATTAGAGAAAACCCCACAGAACTGATGCTACGTCCGGGAAATATCTAGCTTTATACTCTTAAGATTGTACCACATGGTTAATAATTGTGACTGACACATTTGCTGATTTTTGCAGAATGCAGTAAAACTGCTTGAAACTTTTTGCAGCTAATTGTTAGACTTGTCCCACCCTTGCTCGACTTTATTTCTTCCCCTTCAACTTTACTTTCTTCTATTGGTGTGACAGCTCCTTAGCCCTGGGACCACGAAATTACACTGTACATTAAAAATTTTTTTTTAATTGAGATTCAGTTTATTTACAGCGTTGTGTTAGATTCTGGTGTACAGCACAGTGATTCAGTTTAATATATGTATGTATGTACTTCTCCATACTCTTCCATTATAGATTATTACAAGATATTAAATATAGTTCCCTGTGCTATACAGTAGGACCTTGTTGTTTATCTGTTTTATGTCTGGTAGTGTGTATTTGCTAATCGCAAGCTCTTAATTTATTGTCCCCCTCCATACAATTTTATTTGAATCTCATAAACTCAGCAAATCCAAAACCAGGTTTAATAACTTGTACTTAAACTGGTTGTCTCTTCTATTCCCTTACTTGTTATTTGTATTTAATCACTTTGACCTGTTAATTAGTGGCTTCCATTGCTTACATGTGGAAAGATACAGTTTTAGCCTGACCTTTGAGGCCTTTTACAGTCTTGCTCCAGCCTACCATTCTAGCTGTATCTTTGGTTTCATGGACCCTCACTTTCAGACTCCCTGGTTCATTACTGTCTTCTTGGTAAACACTGTACCATCTCATGGCTTTACTCGCCATTCTACCCCCTTGAAAAACAGTGGTTTTTCACTTGCAGATTGTTTCTTAGGTTAAAATTGTATTTGATTACTTTGAAAGTAGTCATAGTCTTTTTTTTTAATTAATATTTTTCTCAATTCACTTTTTCAAAAAATATATTTATTTGTTTATTTTTGGCTGCGTTGGATCTTCATTGCTGTGCGCAGGCTTTCTCTAGTTGTGGCAAGTGGGGGCCTATTCTTTGTTGCGGTGTGCGGGCTTCTCCTTGTGGTGGCTTGAGAGTAGCCATAGTCTTTTAAAGTAGCATTTCCTGGTTTGGGTAATTTTCGAACCTAGAAGTATTGATAAAACATGGATATTTAAAAAGTAATTTCCAAAGAAAATTGCTTATGGGGGAGACCACCAAGCTGAGAGAGTAGGTAGAGGGATGTTGTGGGACTTTCCAGTAGAGAATTTTGTTTTTAAAATGGATGTAGGGAATTCCCTGGCGGTCCAGTGGTTAGGACTCTGCGATTTCACTGTGGAGGGCAGTGGTTCAATCCCTGGTCGGGGACTGAAATCCCGCAAGTCGCCTGGCGTGGCCAAAACAAAAAACAAAAAACTGAGTGTAAATTTAAAACTATTTTACTGTCTGCTCTGTAGGAAGCAACCATAAAAATGACAAGTTTGTAAAAAGTTCCCATGTAATGTGATAACCTTGTTTATTGCTTCTTTGATGATCTCATATAATTAAAAAATATCTAATTAAATCCATTTTAAACATATCCCGTGAAAACACCTGTTAAGGGTTTTTAGGGAGAATTTTGTGAAGTTGGTGCTACAAATATCCCATAGTACTCCTCTTCCGACCTGTTTTTTGGTGATCCTAAGTCTTAGATACCTAACTAGTTAATAGCCTTACAAAGAATTTTAAGAGGAGATATAATTTCAAAATACTTTAATTTTATTTTTAAAGTCAATTTATATTAAAAGTACTTAGCAGGGCTTCCCTCGTGACACAGTGGTTAAGAATCCTCCTGTCAGTGCAGGGGACACTGGTTTGAGCCTGGTCTGGGAAGATCCCACGTGCTGCGGAGCAACTAAGCCCATGTGTCACAACTGCTGAGCCTGTGCTCTAGAGCCCACAAGCCACAACTACTGAGCCTGTTTGCTACAACTACTGAAGCCCACACACCTAGAGCCCGTACTCTGCAACAAGAGAAGCCCACTTGCTGCAACAAAGAGTAGCCCCCGCTCGCCGCAACTAGAGAAAGCCTGCGTGCAGCAACGAAGACTCGATGCAGCCAAAAATAAATATTTAGCAAATTAAGACAAATAATGAATAATTTGAACATCTATTATAGTTAATTGATGTTTATGCTTAACTCGGGATTGACCTGAAAGTTTTGTTTTTTTGCCACACCGAGCGGTTTGCGGGACTTTAGCTCCCGGACCAGGGATTGAACCCAGGCCATAGCAATAAACGTGCCAAGTCCTAACCACTAGACTGTCAGAGAATTCTCCTTTCTAGGGTTCTTTTAAAAATGTATTTCATCATTCTTATTTGGCATATGTCCATAATTATAAGTCATTTTTGATCAAAGAATTTTATTTAATTGTTTGTTTGGCTAAACCAGGTCTTAGTTGTGGCACACAGGATCTTTGATGTGGCGTGAGGGATCTTTCGTTGTGGCATGCGAGATCTAGTTCCTTGACTAGGGATTGAACCCAGGCCCCCTGCGTTGGGAGCACGGAGTCTTATCCACTGGACCACCAGGGAAGTCCCTGATCGAATAATTTAATATAGCACGGCCATCATTCTGGATATTACTTCTCATTGTATATACTACCATGGATTCAAAAGGTATAGGGGGACTTCCCTGGTGGCGCAGTGGTTGAGAGTCCGCCTGCCGATGCAGGGGACGCGGGTTCATGACCCGGTCCGGGAAGATCCCACATGCCACGGAGCGGCTGGGCCCGTGAGCCATGACCGCTGAGCCTGCGCATCCGGAGCCTGTGCTCTGCAACGGGAGAGGCCACAACAGCGAGAGGCCCACGTACCACAAAAAAAAAAAAAAAAAAAAAAAAAAAGTATAGGGGATTGGAATTTCCCCATAGAATAGACCACCCCCATAGAATTAATCTGAAAGTTTAAAATAACATCCTACATGGCCATTACTTTTGTTTTGCTTTATCTAAGTTGAAAATAAGAAAAAAAGCATCCTGATTATTTCAAAGTTAAGAGATTTTAAACAAAAAAATAAAACAAGTTGAAAGAAATGACAGGAAATGATTTTATAATAAGGCATGTCTGAGTAGTCTCAAACAAAAATAATGTTTTCCTTTGCAGTAATTTGCAACATAATTGCAGACTCAAGAAGTTTACAGAGTGGCAGACTTCTCAGGTTGTGCAGTGGTTAAGAATCCAGTGGTTAAGAATCTGCCTGTCAATGCAGGGAACATGGGTTCGAGCCCTGGTTTGGGAAGATCCCACATGCCGCGGAGCAACTAGGTCCGTGCACCACAACTACTGAGCCTGTGCTCTAGAGCCCACAAGCCACAACTGCTGAGCCCATGTACCACAACTACTGAAGCCCATGTGCCTAGAGCTCATGCTCTGCAACAAGAGAAGCCACCGCAAAGAGAAGCCTGCGCACCGCAATGAAGAGTAGCACCCCGCTCACGGCAACTAGAGAAAAGTCCATGCGCAGCAGCGAAGACCCAACACAGCCAAAAATAAAATATAAATAATTTTTTTAAAAAAGTTTACAGGGTGCGGACTTCTCTAGCAGTCCAGTGGTTAAGACTTCGCCTCCCAATGCAGGGGGTGCGGGTTCAATCCCTGGTTGGGGAGCTAAAATCCCACATGCCCCAGGGCAACTAAGCCCACATGCCACAGCTAGAGAGAAGCCCGCACAGTGCAACGAAAGATCCTGCGTGCTGCAACTAAGACTCAGTGCAGCCAAAAAATAAATATTAAAGAGTACATGCATTAAAAAAATTTCTATTGATTATGAATGGATTGTTGTGATAAGTATATGACCATAGCAAAGTACGACCTGAGAAAATTTGTGTTGAGAAAATATGCCCTTTTAAATACATGATTTTTAATATTAATGTTTTCATAAGTAATTTCCATCATGAAAATGATTCTGAATCTTACTAGATTTGGTCTGTGCCATGTGAATGAGTATTTTTGTAGAGTATTTGAGTATTTTTTATTCTGTCACGGAAACAATTGGCTATTAATCACTTTTGCTTTATTAAGAGGAATTAAATTCAAATAAGTTTAAAAATTTAAACATCTATTAAACTGTAGATAATAATTTAAAAGGCCAAAAAAGATGGGAATTCCTGGCAGTCCAGTGGTTAGGACTCTGCGCATGCCACTGCAGGGGGCACAGGTTCAATTCCTGGTTAGGGAACTAAGATCCCGCATGCCTCACGGTGTGGCCAAGGGAAAAAAAAAATCTAAAAAAGAAACATCAATACTACACTTACATTAAAAAAGGGTTTCAAATACTGAAAAGATTGTTTATGGTTAATAAACATTGTTTTCAGTGTTCTAGAGCATTTGTCTTAATCTAGTACGTTTATATAATATTAAAAGCAAACACTAAGTTTTTAAACTAGTATACTTACTCATACATCTACACAATCATTTAAAGATAGTAGCTATATTTATTTTAGTTACAGGAAAACCCCCAAATTATATATTATTAATATAAAGGCTAATATTTCAGCTAATGTAGAATGTAAAATTCAAAGGAACACTTTTTAAGGAAGTGAACATATTTTTTTCTGAGTTATTACCTGCTTTTAGTTCTTATATATCTAGAGACTTTTGATACCATCTAAGCTTTCCACCATTCTCCTAATGGTGAAAAGAGTAGAATAAGAGAAAAGAAAGGAAAGTACTAAAGGAGTTAGGAAGTGACATTTTGTACCCTATGAAACTTGTAATTACTCATACTGTGATTGTCTTTTACATGCTGCTGAGGTAAAAAGTGTAAATATGTGCTGTGAAAGTATGGTTTGTAATGAGGATTGTGAACTTATGAATATGTTTTACTTATCATTTGTCTTTTTTTTTAAAAGATGGTAGCCAGTTCTTTTAAATTTTATTTATTTACTCTTTGGCTGCGTTGGGTTTTTGTTGCTGCGCGCGGGCTTTTTCTGGTTGTGGTGAGCAGGGACTACTCTTCGTTGCAGTGCACGGGCTTCTCACTGCAGTGGCTTCTCTTGTTGCAGAGCATGGGCTCTAGGTGCGCAGGCTTCAGTAGTTGTGGCTCGCAGGCTGTAGAGCTCAGGCTCAGCAGTTGTGGCACACGGGCCTAGTTGCTTCGCGGCATGTGGGATCTTCCCGGACCAGGACTCGAACCTGTGTGGCCTGCATTGGCAGACAGATTCTTAACCACTGTGCCACCAGGGAAGCCCTGTCTTTTAATTTAGGTAAATAAGAGAATTTGCATTATTTCTTAAGTTTGGGAGGAAGAGTATCTTTTTTCTTTTTTGAGCACCTCACGAGGCATGTGGGATCCCAGTTCCCCGACCAGGGATCAAACCCGTGTCCTCTGCAGTGGAAGCTCAGAGTCCCAACCACTGAACCGCCAGGGATGTCCCAGGAAGAGTATCTTTTATTCACACATCCAACCTCACAAATCCATATATACCCAGTCCTTTGGTAGGACCGTCATTATTATGTTAAACTACACAAGGCATCATTATTATTATTCCTTTAAACTGTTAATAGTTTTTCATATGTTTACCCATACATTTACCTTTTCCAGTGCTTTTCATTCTTTTTTGCACTTCCATTCTCTTGTCTGGGAACTTTTCCCTCTAGCCTGAAACTTTCCTTTGGTGTTCCTCTTACTTTGGACCTTGGGTGTGAGAGTGTGTTTGTGTAGTGTCTGTGTGAGTCTGACTTGACTTCTCTATTTCTGAAGGATATTTTTCCTAGGCACTGAATTCTTTTTTAAAATATTTATTTATTTATTTGGCTGTGCCAGGTCTTAGTTGTGGCATGTGGGATCTTTGTTGTGGCGGGTGGGATCCTTAGTTGCAGCATTCGAACTCTTTTTTTTTCTTTTTTTTTTAGAGAAAGTGAACAGTTTTATTTACGACACTATTTATAGTCACCTTTCAGCATCTCAATATTCTAAGATAGTATATAATGATTTACATAATTTCTCTCTATGACATCATAATTTGCTTCAAAAATCTTGCTTCCAGAAGAAAATTCTTATTACTTAACATGAATCCCTATAATATTTATTGTAAAAATGCCAATTCTACTATTAATAATAGAGTAATAAAGTCAGTAATATGTCTGTGTAATAATATGCAGTGAATAACAGTTTATCTTGTCATCAACTTAATAAAGTCCAAACATTCCCAAAGCAACAAGGATTTTGAGAATTACAGAGTCTGGACATCAATGCTTCCAATTACCCAGTTGTCTGCTAGAAAGCTGGTACAAACTGGCACTAACATTTTTAAGTGACTTTTACATATTAAAAATTCAATTAAAAATATCAAAGAAAAAATATATGGTATTCCAAGCATTGTTCTTTATAATATTTCAACTTTTTGCATTGATTAAAATACAGTTTGAGACAGAGTAAAACTGTGTGCAACAATTTCCAGAAATACATATAGTATCCATACATATGAAAAGATCCACCTCAATAAAACAAAATAATATTTAATATTTTCAAACATTCAGAAGCATATGATGCATTAGAAAAGGTCTTTAAAAGCTACATAATAAAACAGTAGTTAAATCAGGAGAGGGATCCTAGGTTTCAGTAAGGTCAAAGGTGAGTTTTTAATTTCTGTTGATTTTTATTTTTTTTTTCAAAAATCAAATATATATTTTTAGACAGTAAACATGATCTATTTTTGCTTCTTTCCAATGATACACATTTGATCACTTTTTTTTTAAAGAGCAGGTTCTTATTAGTCATCAATTTTATACACATCAGTGTATACATGTCAATCCCAATCCCCCAATTCATCACACACACACACCCCCCCCCCCCGCAGCTTTCCCCCCTTGCTGTCCATACATTTGTTCTCTACATCTGGTCTCAATTTCTGCCCTGAAAACTGGTTCATCTGTACGATTTTTCTAGGTTCCACATATATGTGTTAATATATGATATTTGTTTTTCTCTTTCTGACTTACTTTACTTTGTATGAAAGTCTCTAGATTCATCCACATCTCAACAAATGACCCAGTTTCGTTCCTTTTTACAGCTGAATAATATTCCATTGTATATATACCACATTTCCTTTATCCATTTGTCTGTCGATGGGCATTTAAGTTGCTTCCATGACCTGGCTATTGTAAATAGTGCTGCAGTGAACATTGGGGTGCATGTGTGTTTTTGAATTGTGGTTTTCTTTGAGTATATGCCCAGTAATGGGATTGCTGGATCTTATGGTAATTCTATTTTTAGTTTTTTAAGGAACCTCCATACTGTTGTCCATAGTGGCTGTATCAGTTTACATTCCCACCAACAGTGCAAGAGGGTTCCCTTTTCTCCACACCCTCTCTAGCGTTTGTTGTTTGTAGATTTTCTGATGATGCCCATTCTAACTGGTGTGAGGTGATACCTCATTGTAGTTTTGATTTTACATTTCTCTAATAATTAGTGATGTTGAGCAGCTTTTCATGTGCTTCTTGGCGCTCTGTATGTCTTCTTTGGAGAAATGTCTATTTAGGTCTTCTGCCCATTTTTGGATTGGGTTGTTTGTTTTTTTAATATTGAGCTGCATGAGCTGTTTCTATATTTTGGAGATTAATCCTTTGTCCGTTGATTCGTTTGCAAATATTTTCTCCCATTCTGAGGGTTGTCTTTTCATTTTGTTTATGGTTTCCTTTGCTGTGCAAAAGCTTTGAAGTTTCATTAGGTCCCATTTGTTTCTTTTTGTTTTTATTTCCATTACTCTAGGAGGTGGATCAAAAAAGATCTTGCTGTGATTTATGTCAAAGAGTGTTCTTCCTATGTTTTCCTCTAAGAGTTTTATAATGTCCGGTCTTCCATTTAAGTCTCGAATCCATTTTGAGTTTATTCTTGTGCATGGTGTTAGGGAGTGTTCTAATTTCATTCTTTTACATGTAGCTGTCCCGTTTTCCCAGCATCACTTATTGAAGAGACTGTTTCTTCTCCATTGTATATCCTTGCCTCCTTTGTCATAGGTTAGTTGACCATAGGTGCGTGGGCTTACCTCTGGGCTTTCTATCTTGTTCCACTGATCTGTGTTTCTGCTTTTGTGCCAGTACCATATTGTCTTGATTACTGTAGCTTTTTAGTATAGTCTGAAGTCAGGGAGTCTTGATTCCTCCAGCTCCATTTTTTTCTCTCAAGACTGCTTTGGCTATACGGGGTCTTTTGTGTCTCCATACAAATTTTAAGATTTTTTGTTCTAGTTCCGTAAAAAATGCCATTGGTAATTTGATAGGGATTGCGTTGAATCTGTAGGTTGCTTTGGGTAGTATAGTCATTTTCACAATATTGATTCTTGCAATCCAAGAACATGCTATATCTCCCTGTCTCTTCGTATCAACTTTAATTTCTTTCATCAGTGTCTTATAGTTCTATGCATACAGGTCTTTCGTCTCCCTAGGTAGGATTATTCCTAGGTATTTTATTCTTTTTGTTGCAATAGTAAATGGGAGTGTTTCCTTAATTTCTCTTCAGATTTTTCATCATTAGTATATAGGAATGCAAGAGATTTCTGTGCATTAATTTTGTATCCTGCAACTTTACCAAATGCATTGATTAGCTCTAGTAGTTTTCTGGTGGCATCTTTAGGGCTCTCTATGTATAGTATCACGTCATCTGCAAACAGTGACAGTTTTACTTCTTCTTTTCCAATTTGTATTCCTTTTATTTCTTTTTCTTCTCTGTTTGCCGAGGCTAGGACTTCCAAAACTGTTGAATAATAGTGGTGAGAGTGGACATCCTTGTCTCGTTCCTGATCTTAGAGGAAATGCTTTCAGTTTTTCACCATAGAGAATGATGTTTGCTATGGGTTTGTTGTATATGGCCTTTATTATGTTGAGATAGGTTCCCTCTATGCCCACTTTCTGGAGAGATTTTATCATAAATGGGTGTTGAAAGAAAGGTTTTTCTGCATCTATTGAGATGATATGGGTTTCATTCTTCAGTTTGTTAATGTTGTATCACATTGTTGATTTGCGTATATTGAAGAATTCTTGCATCCCTGGGATAAATCCCACTTGATCATGGTGTATGATCCTTTTAATGTGGTGTTGGATTCTCTTTGCTAGTATTTTGTTGAGGATTTTTACATCTGTATTCATCAGTGATATTGGTCTGTAATTTTCTTCTTTTATAGTGTCTTTGTCTGGTTTTGGTATCAGGGTGATGGTGGCCTCATAGAATGAGTTTGGGAGTGTTCCTTCCTCTGCAATATTTTGGAAGAGTTTGAGAAGGATGGGTGTTAGGTCTTCTCTAAATATTTGATAGAATTCACCTGTGAAGCCATCTGGTCCTGGACTTTTGTTTGTTGGAGTATTTTGAATCACAGTTTCAATTTCATTACTTGTGATTGGTCTGTTCATATTTTCTATTTCTTCCTGGTTCAGTCTTGGAAGGTTATACCTTTCTAAGCATTTGTCCATTTCTTCCAGGTTGTCCATTTTATTGGCATAGAGTTGCTTGTACTAGTCTCTTAGGATGCTTTGTATTTCCGCGGTGTCTGTTGTCACTTCTCCTTTTTCATTTCTAATTTTATTGATTTCAGTCATCTCCCTCTTTTTCTTGATGAGTCTGGCTAATGGTTTATCGATTTTGTGTATCTTCTCAAAGAACCAGCTTTTAGTTTTATTGATCTTTGCTATTGTTTTCTTTGTTTCTATTTCATTTATTTCTTCTCTGATCTTCATGATGTCTTTCCTTCTGCTAACTTTGGGTTTTGATTGTTCTTCTTTTTCTAATTCCTTTAGGTGTAAGGTTAGATTATTTATTTGAGATTTTTCTTATTTCTTGAGGTAGGCTTGTATAGCTATAAACTTCCCACTTAGAACTGCTTTTGCTGCATCCCATAGGTTTTGGATGGTCGTGTTTTCGTTGCAATTTGTCTCTAGGTATTTTTTTATTTCCTCTTTGATTTTTTCAGTGATCTCTTGGTTATTTAGTAATGTATTGTTTAGTCTCCATGTGTTTATGTTTTTTATGGTTTTTTCCATGTCATTCATTTCTAATCTCTTAGCTGTGTCATGTGGGATCTAGTTCCCTGACCCCAGATTGAACCTGGGACCCTTGCATTGGGAGTGCAGAGTCTTAGCCACTGGACCACCAGGGAAGTCCCCTCCTAGGCACTGAATTCAGTCAGTGTTGACAGTTTTTTCCCTTAAGCACAAGGATGTTATTCTGTTGTCTGATGGTTTCCATAATTTCTTTTGAGAAGTTAGCAGTTATTCTTATTGTTCCTTTGAAAGTAATGTGTATGTGTCTTTTTAAAATTTTTCTTCCTAACTGCTTTTAATATTGCCTCCTTTAGTTTTCAGTAGTTTGAGTCTAATGTGCCCAGGTGTAGTTTTTGTTTTTGTTTTTTGTTTGTTTTGTTTTTTTTTTGCAGTGGACCATTTTTCAAGTCTTTATTGAATTTGTTACAATACTGCTTCTTTTTTTTATGTTTTGATTTCTTGGCTGTGAGGCATGTGGGATCTTAGTTCCCTGACCAGGGATTGAACCCGCACCCCCTACATTGGAAGGCGAAGTCCTAACCACTGGACCGCCAGGGAAATCCCCCAGGTGTAGTTTTGTTTGTATTTATACTGCTTGGAGTTGCCTCAGTTTTTTAATCTGACTTGAGTCCCTCATGTAATTTGGTAAATTTTGGTATTCTTTCTTTCTGTATTCCTTCTGTCCCATTCTCTCTTATCTTGTCCTTGAACTTTTTAACCATCTTGACATTTCTTGCTATCTGTTTTCCCCTCCTCTGTGATTATTTGAATATTTTCTACTGACCTGTCTTTGAAGTTCACCAGTCGTACATTCTGCTGAGTCGAGTTTCTTGTTATTCAATAAGCTCTCAATTTCAGACATTGTAGTTGGCAGTTCATTAGTGTCTATTTGATTCTTTTTAAAAATTGATTTCAATTCCCTTTTCAAATACTCCTGTTTCTTCTATCCTTTTTCCACATCTTCTATTTTATTTATTTATTTGTTTGTTTGTTCATTTGTTTATATGTTTGGCCATACCATGCGGCTTGTGGGATCTTAGTTCCCTGACCAGGGAATGGACCCAGCCCTGGCAGTGAAAGCACCAAGTCTTAATCACTGGACCATCAGGGAATTCCCTCCATCTTCTATTTTACCATAGTAGTCATAGTTATTAAGACTTTGTCTGCTAACTCAGTTATCTGGATCATGTATCTGTTATCTGGATGTCTTTCTATGGACAGTTTAATATCTTGATCATTAGTTGCTATAAAAAATTTTCTTTGCATGTCTAATAATGTTTGATGGTTTGCTAGGTATCGTAGATAATATTCATAGAGGCTCACACTTCTGTTATTTTCCTCCAGAGTATAGAGTCTGGTTCTTGGGGGCAGTTAATTTATTTATCAGTAGATTACCTTGATCCTGTCACGGATTAGTTTTAGGATTTGTTAGGCATATGTATTTCACTTGATACCTAGGACATGACCTTTCTAGGATTTCATCTGAAAGTTGAGGATTTTCAACCATCCACTCTGGCTGGGTCTGAATTAGTCTTCCTGATGCTGTTCAGGCTCTGAAGTCTTGGCTCAGCTGTTCCCTGCTAGACTACCCGGAGCTGCATTCCGAACATCTCAGTTTAGGAGTCACAGCCAAGGACTTCAGGGATTTTTACATAGATTTTTGAGGCTCACTCCTCTGCAGCTCACTTTTCTCTGGTACCCTGTTCCCCAAACCCCCTGTCTTATCAGTCCCTAACTGTTGGCTATTTTCTCTGTTCACTCAGACTACCTCTGTCTGGAGACCATCATTAATTTTAAGCTAGTAGAGTAAGGAATGGCATTTGGTAATGATCATCTATTTGAAGATGTAAATTGATTGTGATGAGGAATTGCTGGTAAAAATGATTGGTGCTCTGGTGCTATTAAGGCATTGGCTACTCTGTAAATTTTATGGCCTTAACTACTCTGTGTAAACATTTAAATTTATTCAGTTAAGTAATCAAGCCAGTAAGTTCTTATTGGTGTAGCGTTGTGATCATTGGCATTACAGTTGTGAGCAAAGTCAAGATAAAGCCCTTGCTATGAGTGACTTCATAGGCTAGTAAAAAGTACTTACTGGAGGTGTCTTGTTGATAAGAAAAATGTATTTTATTTTGTAAAATGTGTATCACCTGTCCCTGAAGTCTTTTTTTTAGATCATACATCTCTGATTTACAGAATGTTGTTAATGTGAACATATAGCTGTATTGGTTTGCTAGTTGGATTTAAATCTGATATCCAAACCCTTGTTTCAGTGCCCTCCTTTTTTGTATCAGCTTTTGTTTCAGCGTCTGGTCCCTTTTCTTAGCTATCTGTTGATACCAATTTACAGTAGGGTGAAGAGTTACATGGATTAATGTGGAGAACACTTATTATTCCCAGCCTCCCTTTTTCCCTGACATTTTTAGATGACAATTATGTCTAGCCTAGAAGAATTTAAGTTCAAGCCAATGTCCAGCTTTTTTGCTTAGGGCCAATTGAAAATGACAAGTTGCTGAACTTTGTCACCATATATAATAACAGTGTAACATGAAAGCAAGGACCTGTGTAGTATTGCCTTGATCACTTTATAAAGATTTTTGTGTTTGTGTCATTGTGATATAGTTAATATACTCTCCAAACTTTAATTGTATCTCCCCCACTCCCACTATGCACCGTGTTTAGTATGTTAAGAAAGGTACTTGATTTTCCCAACTTTTTTCCATGGTCTCTAACAATCTTATATTAAAATGTGTAAGTGGAAGGTAACAATATACAAAATTATTATTATTATGTTTTTAAATTTGAGAAACCTTTTGCTCATAATGAAGAGATGCTAGAATGAAGAGTCTGGTGCTTAGAGTTTGATCTGTGGTCTATTTTATCCAGTGCTTCTGCTGTTAATTCATTCTCCTTAAAAAAAATATGGACAATATTGGTTCAGATTTATTTAGCGTATTGCTGTCGTAGGAATTAATTTTTCACAGCATTGTGAATTAACTATATTTCAATAAAAATTTAAAAATAAAGAAATTTCTTAATGTTATTTCTTCATGTTAAGAAGTTCATAATGTTTAATTATTCTCCACTAGGAAACCACCCCTACTCCTAATCCCCCACCTACAGAAGAAGAGAAAACAGAATCTAATCAGGAGGTTGCTAACCCAGAGCACTATATTAAACATCCTTTACAGAACAGGTAAGCTTTCTGACACATAGGTGTGTTCTGACTTAGGCCTCAAGGTAAATGGTGAATGGGACAGGTTTGGAGGGAAAAGTTAGATGAGACTAGTTTTAGATAGGTGAAGGATTCCATTTTCATTTGGATGACCCATGTCTAGCAGCAGTTTTATGTGTGAATCTTGAACTCAGATAGTACAACTTTGAAAGAGTGGTTTGAAATTCATTGGTAATTGATGGTAATTGAAAGCACAGTAGTAAATGAGTTCTCACAACAGAGGCTTGGAATATTAGCACATAGGTGATTTTTTTTTTTTTTCTTTTTTTGCGTACGCGGGCCTCTCACTGCTGTGGCCTCTCCCGCTGCGGAGCGCAGTCTCCGGACGCGCAGGCTCAGCGGCCATGGCTCACGGGCTCAGCTGCTCCGTGGCATGTGGGATCTTCCCAGACCGGGGTACGAACCCGCGTCCCCTGCATCGGCAGGCGGACTCTCAACCACTGCGCCACCAGGGAAGCCCATAGGTGATAGTTTTGAGTAAGAGTGCCTATGAAGAGAACAGTCTTGTGGTTGCAAAGTGGGAGGGGTGTGGGGGAGGGATGGGCTGGGAGTTTGGGATTAGCAGATGCAAACTGGTGCATCTAGAATGGATAAACAGCAAGGTCCTATTGTATAGCACAGGGAACTACGTTCAGTATCCTGTGATAAACCATAATGGAAAAGAATATGAAAAAGAATATATGTATATGTATAACTGAGTCACTTTGCTGTATAGCTGACATTAACATAACATTGTAAATCAACTGTACTTCAGTAAAATTTTTAAAAAAAGAATGCCTTTGAAGGGTATAGACATATAAACTGTATAAACTAGGAAAGAGTGCTTGGTCATGGAAACCAAGCAGATGGTTTATTTTAGGACAAGATAAGCATATTTGCCACAGAAAGGCCAAATGTTCATTGGATTGAACAATAAGTCCTTGCTAACATTGGAGAAAGTTTAGTAGAGCAGGTGATGGAAGAAGATTGGCATAGTTTGAAGAGTGAATAGAAAGTATACAAATGTATAGAGCAGGAATAGGCAATTTGAAGTTGGTCTGTGAAGAGAAAAGAGAGCTAGGGGATGTGGAGGCTGGAGATTGGTTGGTTGTATTTAAGAGAAGTTAGGTGAGGAAAAGAGGAGAGTTTAGGATGAGTTAAGTTTTCGTAGTTACTGTGTAGTAGTTTAATAGTTCAGTATATGGTTTTTCCTATCTCTACCCTACCACTTCCCAGTATGTTTATGTTTTTTACTTGATTGTCTTTCTGGCTTACATGATGAAAATTAACACATTCCCTGAGAACTGATGGTGGGAAGAAAATGGCAACTCAGAAACATTGTAAGAATCTGGAGGAAAGTAAATTGGAGTTAACTTTTGAGGATCTTTAATTCCTTTCATTAAAGGAATTAACTTATGAGGATCTTCAGTTCCTTTCATTCCCCCCACTCCCAGGCCTTTTACTCTCTTTACCTTAAAGATCCCATGAGACTGTCTATAATTTAGTTTCATTTATCTGAAAAATGTGTTGTCCCTTTATGTCCCTTTATTTTTTATCATTTCTTCGTTATCATGGTAGACCTATTGAAATAATAGTCCAAACACATTCAGTAGTTTTTTCATAGGAGACCTGTGGTTCAGCAGTTCTCTAGACAATGTGAGTGAGATGTCAAAGGTCAAATAGTCCATAAAGGGTAAAAATTCTTCCTCAGGAAAGCATTATGCCAAAGGTAATAGTTGAATGTTGATTAGTGGCAATTTCATTTAGCTAACCTAGCAGCTGTACCCAAACTTTTAAAGTATGTTTTTTCATCTTTTCAGTCGTATATAAAAAGCTAGCTCTGTCTTCTTGACTGTGAACACAGTTCTTAGTGTTGCTGTTTTGTGGGGAGAAGTAATCAAGGCATGTATCCCTCATAGCTTAAGTGAAATCTGAGAAGAGATTCCTGTCCTATCAGTGAACAAACTGATTAAATCCTAAAATGAAGTTTGTGAGGATTTCAATTTCTCTTATCAATTCTATTTCTTGTGTAAAATAGTATCATATGGAAAACTATTTTAAGACATTTTTGGTTCCAATTTTGGTAGTTTCTTCATTATTTACTTCTTGTAAATATTGCAGAATTATGTTTTCTTTTAAAAAAAACTATATTATTATAAGAATGATTAAATTTTTGGGGTACAAAGTATATAAAGTAAAAGTTCTCCGCTTTTTTCTGATACCTTCTTCCCCATTTTGCTTTTCTCCATTCCCCAGAATAGTCAGTGTTAAAAATTTGGTTTGTATTTTTCCAAAACCTTTCAATATGCATATATATACTTTTTTTATATAGATGGTGATACTGTTGAGTTTTTTTGTTTGTATATGCAGGTTTTGACTCATTATTTTAAACCACTGCCTTGTATTAAATGAATATATAGTCACGTATTTTATCAGGCTTACATTAATGTGTATATAGAATTTTTTTCTATTTACAAACAGTGCTATAAAGTATACGTCCTTATATATTTTTTTGCAGTTGTGTGAATATATCTAGGGTAAAATTTCAGAGTTCTTAGGTTAAAGACTACCTTTTAACTACCTTTGTAGAGATTGCCAAATTATCCTCCTTTATCAGCTTATTAGACTCTTAACAGTTTAAGGGTTACTGGTTTCTACATCCTTGGCAACACCATCAATCTTAAATTTAATTGCCTGTCAGATTGGTTCTAGATTGATTTGTGAAAACAGTGTCTTATTGTTTTAAATTTGCATTTCTTTTATTGAAATTTCAAGACATTTTTGTTGAAAACAATCGCTTATTTGTTTTTTTACCTGTGAGCAGTCTGTTCAGTTCTTTTGTCTATTATTTTCTTTTGGGTTATCTTCCCAAGTTTATTTCCAAGCATTGTGTATTAGGGATGTTCACCCATTCAAGGGGGGGAATTAGGTTGAAAATGCATTTCCAAATCATTTGTCTTTCAACATTGTCTAAGGAGTTATGTTATTTTAGAGGTTTTTGATTTTCATGTAATCAAATACCAGCTTGCTTCCATGGTTTCTGGGTTTCATGTCAGTCTTAGGAGAATTTTACTCACACAATTATCCTATTTAATAGCTGCCTAGCAGTCTCTTGCATGTATTATATTATTTATATTTTATTTAAATCTTAACTTCTTTGGGCTCATGACCCCTTTACATTCTTAAAAATTATTGAGGATTCCACAGTGCTTTGGTTATGTAGATTTTTATCTATTTTCATTTGCTATATTAGAAAATAAATGTTTAAAAATGTAAAATTATATATGTACTTAACCCATTGCATGTTAATGTAAATAATTTTTATGAAAAAAATTTATTCAAAATAAAAAATACGTAGTGGAAGAATACATAAAAAATACATAGTGGGAAGTATTTCTGTAAATCTTTTTAAGTGCCTGACTTAATAGAAGTCAGCTGGATTTTCATAGTTGCTTCATAGTTGCAATGTCTTTGGAGATAAGTTGTTTCAGAGAAAGTATGAGAATAAAATACGGCCTCAGACAGGTACATGGTTGGAAAAGGAGGAGAAATTTTAATAGCCTTTTAAAATAATTATGACTATCTCCTTCCTTTGATGCTAGGTTTCTTATATGTTAGTTGAATTGTAGAATCTGAAACCATATCTAAGAACTTTTTCTACTCTGTTACATTAAAATCCATTGGTCTATCTTGCATTTGGAATGTATCCTTCACCCATGCACACCTCTGGTCATTTGGATAATATTGGTTCAGTGAGTTTGCAGATCTTCCAAATATTGGCACTTTTCATTATATGATATCAAAACAATAACATTAATTATTATCACTACCTAAACTCATCAGAAATATCATCAAGTGTCATTAAATTGTTAAGTGCACAGTGACACATGCTTTCCAAAATTCTGATTTTCTCCTGAAAGCTCAAATTTTAGCAGCTGGCTCAGTCTGTTCATTTTTCAAGAAATAATCATGGTTGATCAGCCAATCTTCTTCCAAGTAAAAGTGGTGTTCTTTGAAAAAAGTAACTAGTTCACCTCACAACTCAATTGCCTAAGCATCGTATTGATATTTGGTATGCAGAAATATTTTTTGTGCAGAAAAAGACATGTACACAGATTGAAATTTAATGAAACCAGTAGTTTTTACTGCTGGTTTCCATTCAGTGGCATTCTTAACTGAAACTGACATTATTACTGTGAGAGTTGGTGATAATAAAGGATACAGTGACTACTAGTACAAATTGGTGCCACTGTATAATTCTTGCTGTGTACGGCACCAGTAGGTTTACCAACTGTTGCTTTTGCATCATCAGTGCAGATATCAACACAGTGAAAAATAAAATGTCTTAGCATTTTTATGAAATAGCTTTTACTCATCAGCACTCCTTGAAAGGGCCTTAGGATCCCCTAGGGGCCTGTAAACCACATTTTGAGAACTGTTGGTAGGCACTTAAGATGTTTCCAAAATTTTCCAAAATTAAGAACATTCCTGTACAAACATTTTTGCTTAGTTATCCAATTATTTTCTTAGGATATATCTTTATATGTTTAATGGCTGAATGCAATTTTTTTTAAAGATGGAATTAAATTTTATTATTTATTTTATTATTTTTAATTGAGATGTAACAGTTTCAGATGTACAACATGATTCAATATTTGTATGTATTGTGAAATGATTACAGTAAGTCAACATCTGTCACAATACATATTTATAAATTTTTTTTCTTGTGTTGAGAACTTTTAACATTTAGTCCCTTAGCAACTTTCAAATTTGCAATGCAGTATTATCACCATGTTGTACTTTACATCCCCATGACTTATTTATTTTACAACTGGAAGTGTGTATCATTTGACCCCCTTCATGCATTCCCCCACGCTTGTGCCTCTGGGAACCACCAATCTGTTCTCTGTATCAGTGAGCTTGGGGTGTTTTTTTGGGGGGTTTGTTTTTTTTAAGATTGCACATATCAGCGAGATCATACAGTATTTGTTTTTACTGTCTAGTGTCTGATTTATTTAAGTTAGCACAAAGTCCTCAGGGTCCATCCATGTTGCAAACAGCAAGATTTCCTTCATTTTTATGACGGAATAATCCATTGAAAATGTATATATATATAAACCATATTTTCCTTATTCATGCCTTGATGGACACTTAAGTTGCTTCCATGTCTTTGCTTATCATGGGAGGGGGGGCACATTATCTTTTTCAAGTTAGTGTTTTCATTTTCATTTTCTTCTGATAAATGCCCAGAAGTGGAATTGCTGGATTCAGTGGTAGTTCTATTTTTAAATTTTTGAGGAAAGACTGAATTAATTTTAGAAATCCAGAGTATAATACTTGACACTGTGTGTGTACGTTTAATAGTTTTTCTGCCTTTGCTTTTTAAAAAAAATTTTTTTCCTTGAGAGTGGGTTGGCAAATATACATTATCAAGTAGGTGCTGAAATGCATCTCATTTTTATGTCTGAGATTATCAAGCATTAACCATAAAGTTATGAAATATATGTCCACTTGGAAACCTGTCTTCAGACAACATTTTTATCAATGAGTAAGTGAAATTTCCTTAGAGGTGGTATAGTAATTCAGAAAATACAGTTTTACTAAAGATGAATCATATTGGGATGATAATATTTAAGCATAACTTTTATGTGACATGAGTTTGTCTTCAAAGTATTAGAATAAAACTTTCTTAGACAAAGTATATACAGATATATAGAAACTACTATGCATTATTTCAGAATATATCTGTGGTAACATTATTCAATGAATCCCTGTATTATATTCCCGTTTGTATGAGTCCCCCCCCCCCCGCCCCCATTCCTAGTGCTCTCATTTCTCTCCTCTTGTTTCTCTGTAAATTCAGCTTCCCTATTCCCCACTTAACCTTTCCAGTTAAGTGCTCCTAGTCTGTTTTTCTTAAATAACTGTGCTTAATTATCTCTATCATAGCACTTAGGACATTGTAATTGTCTCTGTACAACATTTCTGTGAATTCCCTGTGGGATGAGCTTCAGTGGATCTCTAAGTATAGCAGAGAATCTGTTACATAGTAGGTACAAAACACATACTTTTCATTTTATTTATCTATTTATTTATTTTTTAGCCACACCACATGGCTTGCAGGATCTCAGTTCCCCAAATCCTAACCACTAGGCCACCAGGGAACTCCCCAAATATATACTTTTTAAATGAAAGAAATAGAGAAAACTACTCATTTGCTATTATAAATAAAATTTTTATTTATTTTATTTATTTTTAATTGTGGTAAAACACATATATAAAATTTACTATCAACCATTTTAAAATGTACAGTTCAGTAGTGTTAAATACACCCCCATTGTTGTGCAACCAGTTCCCCCCCCCACCCCGAACTCTCTTTATCTTGCAGAAAAACTTAAACTCTCTACCCATTAAACAACAACTCTCCATTCCCCTTCCCTTTTAGCCCCTGGCAACCACCACCCACTCTCCATTCCCCTTCCCTTTTAGCCCCTGGCAACCACCATTTACTTTATTACTCTAGGTGCCTCATACAAGTGGATCATACAGTATTTGTCTTCTTTGATGGACTCTTTTCACTTTCCTTCCTTTTTAAGGCTGTTTAATATTCCACACTACATTTTGTCCATTCATCTGACAATAGACACTTCCCCCTTTTGGCTGTTGTGAATAATGCTGCTTTGAACATGGATGTAAAGCTACGTCTTTTTTTTTTTTTTTGACACTGACTTTCTGTTTTTAGATGGGCACTCTGGTTTTTTAAAAATGATAAAAGCAAAACTTGGCAAGCAAACCTTCGGCTGATCTCTAAGTTTGATACTGTTGAAGACTTTTGGGCGTAAGTAACCATTCATTTTAGGATGTTTGTTGTGTAATTTTTCATTTTAAGTTGCATTCACAAAATGAAGGGTAAGTTGTGAACAGTTAATATTCACCTTTTTGTATGTCCATCTTCTCACAACTGTTTGAATTGGTGATTATTCCTCATCAGTTTTAGAAAGCTTCCGTCTTGTCGTCTTTTAGCTCTGCCTATTCTCTATTCTTTGTCCTGAGATCTCTTTCGTTGAGAATCCTTTATTGTTGCTAGAATTTCCAACAACTCTTAGGAGCTTGTCCCCTTTCTTGGTTGCCTATATACATTTGCCCTATTCTTAGGTATTCCAGAGCTTTCTTAGGCCGTTATTTCTGCAGATTCTTTCCAGTATAATATCTGGATTTCCTGTGATAGAGATTCCAAGATTTCAAAGGCTGAACTGCTCATAATTCAGGGTTTGTCAAAGAATGACAATATCTCTGATGATAGTTTATTAATCTCATTATACTTCGTGGTCAACATCAAGAAGAATAGTTGAAATATTTTTGAGATTTTGTTTCAATTTAGCAAATAGTTAAGATTTCGGGGTCTTAAATCTTTGCATCACTTCAAAATATGATTTAAAATGACAAAGTTCTTTTCAGGAAGTTTTGGAATATTGATTCTTTAAAAACAAAGTTGATTTAGTATGTCTATTTGCTTGAAAAATGTATGGGGAGAAACTACTTGAGAACATGAAAGATACAACTTGTTGAAACCATTTTTAAGAGCTGTAAATTACCTAGCAGTTATCTAAGTATTCTAATTTGTTCAGCTGGTGTATTTTGGATCATATCAGTGATGTGATTCTTATGTTTAATTTAACTCCCTGAGTGTAGCGTACAGACTAACAGATTGTGATTAGAAAATTTATGCATGTAATGTATACTTCCTCCAGGGCAGAAACAATTTTCTGTATATTTCTAGTGCTTTGCCCATATTAGGCATTTAGTATGCATTTGAATCACTGAAAACAAAGCATAGAATAATTAGAGAAAACTGTATATTGAGACCACTTTGAGTGGTCACTTTTAATTGAAAACATTTTTTTTTTTTTTTCTTTCTTAGCGGTACACGGGCCTCTCACTGTTGTGGCCTCTCCCGTTGCGGAGCACAGGCTCCGGACGCGCAGGCTCAGCGGCCATGGCTCACAGGCCCAGCCGCTCCGCGGCATGTGGGATCTTCCCGGACCGGGGCACAAACCCGCGTCCCCTGCATCGGCAGGCAGACTCTCAACCACTGCGCCACCAGGGAAGCCCTGAAAACATTTTTTAAGAAATTTAAAAATTTTTAATTTAGATATTTCACTAGCCTGAAGGTAGAAGCCTAGATCATTTGATCTCCTGAAGTCTATCACAGTAAAATTGTTATAAAACGGGCAACAGAGTAAGAATGCTTTGCCTGTCTCCAATATTTTATACAGAAGTGATGATCTTAGCTATATGACTAGTGACCATGGATGGTGTTATTATCCTTAGTTAGATATTACTATTTGGGAAGTAATTTAAAAGTACAGATTCTATGGTTCCATCCTATACTTAAGGAATTAAAATCTCAAGAAGTAGGGTAAGGAACTGTTTTTTTATTTTTATTTTTTTTGGTTGCTATTTTAATAAATTCATTTTTGGCTGCGTTGGGTCTTGCTGTGCGTGGGCTTTCTCTAATTGCGGTGAGCGGGGCCTACTCTTAGTTGCGGTACGTGGGCTTCTCATTGCAGAGGCTTCTCTTGTTGTGGAGCACGGGCTCTAGACAGGCGGGCTTCAGTAATTGTGGCACATGGGCTCAGTAGTTGTGGCGCACGGGCTTAATTGCTCCATGACATGTGGGATCTTGCCAGACCAGTGCTCGAACCTGTGTCCCCTGCATTGGCAGGTGGATTCTTAACCACTGCGCCACCAGGGAAGTCCTGTTTTGTTTTTAAAAGCTCCCCAAAAGATTATTATGCTGACTTAAACTAGTAATGGTGTGTGGTGTTTGGGAACCATTGCTCTGTCCCACTCTTGGATACTTTCAAGGATAATAATGTTGACTTACTTTAGTCATGCAATCCTGATGGTCAGGGAGTTTGTCTTGCTTTCTCTTGATTTGTCTTTTTGTGTGTTTAAAACTGCTCATTAGCCTCACGGATTCTTTCATCTACTTAAAGCCACCTCATACCTCTCTTTTCAGTTTCTTGTATATACATATGTATGAATTAAGTTAACTAATACATCAAACTTGTCAGAATAAAATTATTAAAAATATTTTCTTGAAAATCATCAGATGTTGATTCTTGAAGCTGACTGTTACTGAGATCTGTTTGGTCCATTTCAGAAATTGACTTCATGGGGGCGGGAAGTAAACATGAGTTTTTATCTTATTTTTATCATATTCTCTGAATGTATATGTACCCACCTAAACTTTGCATTACATATGCTATGTTTATAATTGTTCTTTTCTTTTATCTAGTCTGTACAACCATATCCAGTTGTCTAGTAATTTAATGCCTGGCTGTGACTACTCACTTTTTAAGGTATGTTTAATTGGTGACTTCATATATTTATTATAAGACTGGACCATTCAGGTACTCATTAAAAAATCTTGCCATAAACTTAGGAATAGTTAATGTTGTGGTGCTTGGAGAATAATTAAATTAGCTTTACCAGGTTTTAGCATAAATATATTTTGCCCTATTTTAGTATAAACATTGGGTTGGCCAAAAAGTGCCTTTTTGGTAGAAATAAAAGACACATTTTTTTAAGTAAAAATAAAATACACATTTAATTTAGTTAAACCATGTTTTAAAGTAATAGAACTACATTTGAAGCCCCATAATTCATAGGTCTAGTTGTCTAGTTAAATTAGCATTGTTCTGTTTTGCCCTTCCTCAAAACGTCTAGTGTTTTTCTTCTCTAATTGTTTTTGTTTTTCTTCTCTAATTGTATTTATTCAAGGCATATTTTTCATTTTCTCCAAGAACTTTATTGAACAACGTATTCAGCCTTTGGTGTGGTTGGTGGTGGTTCATTTAGCTTGCCCAGGATCTCTCCCGTTCTACATTATTGTACAGTATCCACTTTTCATCACCTGTCACAATTTGTTTTAAAAACGGAACGTTTTCATTATGTTTAAGTAGAGAATTGCATGCTTGAATACGTTCAAGAAGGTTTTTTTCACTTATGTGGAACCTAAACATCAAAGCGATTCACATAACCAAGCTGGTGCAAATGATTGTCAGCACTTAATTTTGAGTATGTTGGCTCTCTCCTGTGTGGTATTACGTTGATTGTTCTCAGCTAATGTCTCGATTTGATTGCTATCGACTTCAACTGGTCTGCCTGACCGTGGAGCATCGTCCAGCGAGAAATCTCTAGCACAAAACTTTGCAAACCACTTTAGACACATTCAGTCAGTCACAGCACCTTCTCCATACACTGCACAATTCTTTTTTTTGCATTTCAGTTGCATTTTTACCTTTCTTGAAATAATAAAGCCGAAAATGTTGCTTTTTTTCTTCCATCTTCAATATTAAAATGGCTACATGAAAATTCACCAATTCTGATAAGTCTTTTTTTAAATGCACGCTGATATGACAGCTGTCACATACAATCTAACGAAATCGTTTTGAATGAAGTTAAAGACAACTGAGCGCTACTAGATGCACCTTAGGGAAAAAACCAAACAAACCTTTTGGCGAACCCAGTTATTGAAATTAAGTGAGTCAGACTGTATGGGCACATACTGTGATTGATTTTGAGGAGAGCTTTGATAATCCAAATGGGTCATCCAATCCGTTTCTTCTTTATATATTTGAGTAGACTGAAGTCCAGAGTTCGTCAGGAATTCTTAACCTGTAGTGTGTGGGTCCTTGAGATATTTATGAGTTTTGTCAGCTGGTAGTGGGTGGGACAGTCATTAGCTCTCTGAAATTGTGTAAGTTTTTAATATATTTTCTAGGTATAGAAATGTATACAGCTTCTCAAAGGTATCTGTTACTCAGAATGTTTTAGAGCCTCCAAATTAAGCGAAACCCAAGGTTTGATAGTTAATAAGTGCCCAAGTCAGTACTCTAATTTTGCTTTAAGTCTTATGTGCTTTTTTCCCCACTACATCAATTAACAGTTTTTATGGATATAAAGTAAATAGTTAATAGGGTTGTTGCTTGCTGTTTCTAGTGGTGATCTCAAGTTAAAGTAACAATATTGTCTCATATTGTTGTCTCCCTAACCTTGTAGGATGGTATTGAGCCTATGTGGGAAGATGAGAAAAACAAACGAGGAGGACGATGGCTCATTACATTGAACAAACAGCAGAGACGAAGTGACCTCGATCGCTTTTGGCTAGAGACAGTAAGGTTTTAAAATTATAAAGCTGTTTTGGAATACTAAAACTTCACTTATGTTACATTTTATATTGGTTACTTAATTCAAGATGAGATAAGGATTCTCACAATAGCTAAGCCAGCACTTAATTTTGTTCTGTCCTGTGAATCTTGTATACTTCTTACATACTAATACAGTGAAACTCCCTACCACATATTACACATCCAGAAAGTGATCGGCAGTTGACTCACCTTCCAGAATAAGGTCATCCTGGTCATCTCATTAAGTTCAAAATTATGTAACCTCTCACATTTTGTATGATGTAAGTTTTTTTACAATCCTCTTAGAGTATTGCTCTGTATACTAAACTTTTTAGATCAGTGAAGGAAACAGTGAAATTGTAGCTTGATATCATTCACCTTATATGTTGTGATGTAACTTGGGACTTTTGGCTTCATATGACATTTATTAAATATGAGATAATAGGCATTTTCTCTAGTGAAAGTTTTCAAACCCCAAGCTTTTAGGAGCAGGGATTATAGTCTCTTTTGTATCCCTATCACTTGACAGTGTCTGGTTTATAGTTAGCCCTTACTAAGTTGAGCAATAATAAATATTTCAGTGAATGGCTTTTTAAAGAAGAAACTTAATTTTGCGGGAATTCCCTGGCAGTGCAGTGGTTAAGACTCCCGGCTCCCAATGCAGGGGGCCCGGATTCGATACCTGGTCAGGGAACTAGTTCCCACATGCATGCCGCAACTAAGAGTTCGCATGTCGCAACTAAGGAGCTGGCAAGCTGCAAAGAGGGAGCCCAAGAACTGCAACTAAGGAGCCCACTGGCCGCAACTAAGACCTGGTGCAACCAAATAAATAAATAAGTTAAAAAAAAAAACTTAATTTTGCTTTTGGGAGAGATTATCAGTAATTACCATTTTAGAATTCTGCATTAAAAAGTCATTTCAGTTTTGCAGGATGACAAAAGTTCTGGAGATTGTTGGTGGTACAATGTGAATATACTTAATGCCACTGAACCGTACACTTAAAAATGGTTAATATGGTAAATTTTATGTCATGTATTTACTACAGTTTTTTTAAAAGTTAGAAAATATTCATGAAAAATAAGAACAAGAGGCAATTAAGCAGCTTTTTCAGTTATTCCATTAATGTTTGCTGGCAAGTATAAGCAGCAGCAGAGCAAAGTGAATATTAATAAAATAATTCACCTTTTATGTGCCCTGACATCAGTTGCCCAATTTGCTAAAAAAGTTAACAAAACTGATCATGTTCTTGATATTAAAGAATCAAATTAACAAATTTTTTAAAGACCAGGACAAAAAACTATATATAAATATAATTTACGCATTCAGAAAGTCGACTCTTGATTTAAAAACTGTTTTTCAGTTTTGTATATGTACAAATATTTGAGACATTTGCAGCTTAATAAGCTGTTTATCATCTATTGAATGTAACTTGAGATTTGGGTTTTTTCTTTTAAGCTGCTGTGCCTTATTGGAGAGTCTTTTGATGACTACAGTGATGATGTATGTGGAGCTGTGGTTAATGTTAGAGCTAAAGGTGATAAAATAGCAATATGGACTACTGAATGTGAAAACAAAGAAGCAGTTACACATATAGGGTAAGTTTTGCTTTTTGTGTGCTTCTTTTAAAATAGATAGCTAAAAGCAGAAGTACTTTTTAAATTAAAAGTATTTATGTAGATCATTATTTTCCTTTTTTTCATGAGCACTTTTATAATCTTGAACTGCTCTTATTCGTATTTTTTTCACTTCTGTAAAATTTCTTTTTCCTAGCAGTGGGGTATATAATCACTATTTTAGCATGTAGCATTTTATTATTTAGCATATGAGAATATGTCTTTTTTGCCCTACTTTAAAACCATAATGCTAATGTATAATACTCAATAATTTGGTGAATATTGGCATTTGCCATTGAAGTTTAAGTGACAGTAGCTTGGTTTTGTCCATATTTAAAACCCACATGTATAAATTTTAAAACTTTGTTTTGGCAAATATTACTATTTGCAAAAGTTGCCTATCGTCCCCGCTCCCCCCCCCCCCGCAAATGTCAGTCAATGTTAACTAGGATTTTCTCTTTACTATGTTTAAATTAGTAAAATTGGACTTTAAATTTTGTGTTAAAATTAAGTACCAGTCATAAGTCACAATATGTTTAGTTTGCCTCTTTGCATGTTGATTTTTCAAACATTATGAATTCTCCTGTGAACATAATGCCTGTCTGGATTAAAAGATGTGGGGATTTTCCAGGTTTCATTCTCCACGGGGTTTCTTATAAGAGAAGGTTGATTGTTGATTCGTCACCATATTCCTGATCTTTCTGTCAGCCTTAAAACTTACTGACAGTGGGGGTCTCCTATTTCTTTGAAAATGTGTTAAAGAAACTAAGTATGAACTTCTTACCTCGGAAAGTTTTTTATTTGTGTCAATATTAAACATTTTTGAAATCTCTGTAAAACTTTTGGCCTCACTTTTTCAAGGAAAAATTTTTTTTCACCCTTTTAAGTTGCATGGCTCAGTGCTCATTCTGGCATTTTTAGTGATTAAGTATAATTGAAGGTAATACATTATATCCTAATGTAAATCTGATAATAGTTATAATTTTAGTTATAAAATTATTTTTAAATACTCTATTCGAAGGAAGGTAGTAAAGTCTTCTGAAGGGTAGAGTATGAATAAAATTTCCTGGTATCATACTGCTAGAGTTTTTAGCTCCATGAAAATCTCTTTTTTTTGTTTATCTTTTTTTGTTTGTTTACCATGTATTTTTTGTTTACCGTATTTTTTTGTTTACCATGAGTAAAATTTCCTGGTATCATACTGCTAGAGTATTTAGCTCCATGAAAATCTCTTTTTTTGTTGTTTGCCATATATATCTCTTTATTTTTGTTTCATTTTGGTGCCTGTTTTTAAAATTTTGCTATTTTTTCTCAGATACCAGATTCCTAACTTGACCTATGATGTTCTCATAAGATCATATGATGATCTGTCCCCAATTTTACCTTGTCAGCCTTATCTCTCATATTTACCTTTCTTGTGAGCTGTAGCCACACAGCCTTAATTTTGTTCCTTGGCCTTCAGATGTGCTTCATTCTCTTAGCATTATACTTTGACCTCATGAGTTTTTAAAAGGAGAGAGTTCTCTGATTTCAAAGAGGAGATTAGATCCTCCTTGCTAATATCACAACCCCTGTGCTTACCCTCATTGATACTCAGTCACATCTTATTTGAAAATTAGGTTGTAGAGTTAATATATAAGGCAGAAATCATGTTATGTTCTAAATTATCCTTAAAATATCATAAATCGCCTTCACAGTGTTTGATTTTTGTGTGTGAATTCTTGTCGGTAATAGGTAAGGTAAATGTAACTGCAGTAACATACAATATTTACTAAGGTTTATATGTAAAATATAATTGAAGCATTTTAGATCAGAAAATTAAAATGTGCATGTAATTGATTTTGAATACATTAATTATGTATGTGATACAGCTCCACCGTATGTATTTGTGATTATTTGTTTGCAAATAATCAAATACTCTAAACTATAAATACCATGAGCCTAGAGAGTGTCCTTGCTTTGCTTATTATTAATTTACTGATAATTATCACAGTACCTGATACATAGTAGACTCTCAAATATTGGTTAAGTGATTATGAAGAGTAAATTTTGCTAAAAGGAAAAAGGTGTGCAATTTCCTATTTCACTCTCTAGGTATTATTTTTTAATGAGAAGAGTAATAATACTGGATTTGGGGTGTATGTTTGAATAAAAATTAATGGCTACTTTTCTTCTTTTTCATCTTCTAGGAGGGTATACAAGGAAAGGTTAGGACTTCCTCCAAAGATAGTGATTGGTTATCAGTCCCATGCAGACACAGCTACTAAGAGCGGCTCCACCACTAAAAATAGGTTTGTTGTTTAAGAAGACACCTTCTGAGTATTCTCATAGGAGACTGCGTCAAGCAATCGAGATTTGGGAGCTGAACCAAAGCCTCTTCAAAAGCAGAGTGGACTGCATTTAAATTTGATTTCCATCTAAATGTTGCTAAGATATAAGAGAAGTCTCATTCGCCTTTGTCTTGTACTTCTGTGTTCATATATTTTTTTTTTTCTTAATTTTGGCTAGAGTGTCCACTATCCCAATCAAAGAATTACAGTACACATCGTCCCCAGAATCCATAAATGTGTTCCTGGCCCACTCTGTAATAGCTTAAAAGAATTAACGATTACAAACACATTTGACCCATCTACAATATTAAAGAAAAGAATTTGCATTTCTATACCTTACAAGAGAACGATTCTGTTTATGTTCCATTGTATGCAGGAGCATATTTTGCTGGTTTGAAAGAGTATGATGCATACAGTTTTCTAACAATTTTCTTTGTTTCTTTTTACAGCATTGTCTGTGCTGTACTCTTGCTGATGGCTGCTAGATTTTAATTTATTTGTTTCCCTACTTGATAACATTAGTGATTCTGATTTCAGTTTTTCATTTGTTTTGCTTTTGTTTTTTTCCTCATGTAACATTGGTGAAGGATCCAGGAATATGACACAAAGGTGGAATAAACATTAATTTTGTGCATTCTTTGGTAATTTTTTTGTTTTTTTGTAACTACAAAGCTTTGCTACAAATTTATGCATTTCATTCAAATCAGTGATCTATGTTTGTGTGATTTCCTAAACATAATTGTGGATTATAAAAAATGTAACATCATAATTACATTCCTAATTAGAATTAGTATGTCTGTTTTTGTATCTTTATGCTGTATTTTAACACTTTGTTATACTTAGGTTATTTTGCTTTGGTTAAAAAATGGCTCAAGTAGAAAAGCGGTCCCATTCATATTAAGACAGTGTACAAAACTGTAAATAAAATGTGTACAGTGAATTGTCTTTTAGACAACTAGATTGGTCCTTCCTTTTATTTCTCCATCTCTATAGAAGGAATTTGTACTTCTTATTGCAAGGCAGTCTCTATGGTGTCTTCCCTTGTAGTGTCTTCCACGTGAATAGCGTAAGTTTGGAGCATCAGTTTGATTATTACGTTTATTTTAATTTTTAATAAATTGAATAGGTAGCATCATATATGGAATTAAATTGACGTGGCTATCTTTTTTTTTTTTTAAATAAAGTAAGAGGCACAGTCCTTCAGTCTTAGGTAAACAATGTACTCTTAATATGTTAAAACTCATGAGAATTGCGACCTTGGTGCATCACCATTTGATTGGTAGGAATAGCAGTTGTAAAACTTGGTTGCTGAATTGAGACGTTATTTTTCAAGTGTCCAAATGACACCATAGGGAAAGAGTTACAGGTGGTGGGCGTATGCATTAAGAATTTTGTTAGTGTTGCTGTCTAAATAGAATTAGAATAAACAGGTTATGAATGCTTGTATTTATAATGATGAATTGGTGTAGTATAGATTTATGTAAACTTGAAAACTTGATCTACTCTTTATAGGCATCATTTGAAAGCAAATTTGAAAACAGTTTGTTTATAATTACTGTATATTTCAGATCCCGTAAAATGAAATATGGTTATATTGTAGACAAAAGGGTAAGTTGAACTGTAGGTAGAATGAGAACCATTAATTGAGAGGAAATTTCATCTTTAGATGGTGATTATGAATGAATCATTTTAAAGCTGCTAAGTTTGACAAAAATCCTATATAAAATAAACATGAAATTAATAGTATTGATTTTATTGAGGAATTTAAAACAGTTTAAAGTGTACCACAAGCTACCATCTGAGTACTCGCAATACCACAAACACCCCTTGTTCAGTAGTCTGGAAATAACTGAGTCTTTTGTGTTTATAATCTGAATATACTGTACCTAGTAATATCTGTTGTTTAAGGTTGGGTGATTGTTTAAGGTGATTTATTGTCTTTGTTGATATACGTAGTTGTGAGCACTTCAAGAGCTTGCTTAAAAGTGACCGTGGAGGTGGTAGTGTGTGGGCAATGGGTGGCATTGGAGGAATATATCTATTAGAAATTAATGCTTAATTTCCTTAATTCTAGGATGCAGTCCATTTTAAGAAGTACCAGCTTTGGCGGGTAGAGGAGGAATAATGCATTAAATGTACAGAGTTCTAAATTTTTAAAAATCCTAATTTATAGCATTTGATTGTCCTCATTATTACCATCTGAGAATCACATTCGGTTTTAAGTCTTTTTCCCGGTATGGGTGGGGAGGAATGATTCTGAGTCACTTTTGGCAAATGCCACTTAAGTACCACAATGACTTGCAAATTTCCTAACTTTATTAGCATCTTTTCTAAATATAAGATTAGATTGTACATGATTTTCTAAGTTACTTTTCCCTCTCTAACAGGATATTATAAATAAATATATTTTCATAGTAGATTATTAAAATAATCTTTAATGGGTAAATAGTAGTTCATTGTAGGGATGTGCCATATTTCATTTAACCAATTTTGTTAATAATTCCAGTTCTGCAGAAGGATTTGAGGCATACTGTGTAAGAATCAAAAAGTCGAAATCCTTACTTAGTACTTATGTGCCAGGCAGTGTTCTAAGCACTTCACACGCACTTTAACCTGCACAATAATCCTTTGATGTAGGTGCTGTTATCCCCCTTTTACAGATGAAGAAACAAGCAGTGAGGATTTAAGTCGCTTAGTATGGATTTGAATCCTGGAAATTTGGTTTTGGAGATCCTGTAAAGCACATTATACAGTCTCAGTGATATAGAGCCTACCTGATGGGCTATAGTAAATTGCACCAGATTGTAGTAAGTTTATAGGTCAGGACATTTTAAATTTTACTTCCTTTGGTAATGAAACGTATAATAGATGGAGCGTCCCCCGAGGCCACTCTGTTCGCAGTCAGCTAAACTAATCATTTGGGGTTTTTTGAGAACATGGAGACAAAGGTACAGGAGTTTAGAGGTGCATAGATTAAGTGAATATTTTCGTATACAGTTTTAAGTGTCTATATCCTGTATCTTCTAAGCTAAATGGCAAAATAAAGCAGAGTTTTCAAGTTGAGCTGAGATTCTTAAATGCTGAAGTTTGCATTCAAAAGTATAATTTTAATTTACTAAGGCAGTGTGATAATGTGATGTTTTACATTTTAAAATTAAAACAAGTTAATGACAAGTCTCTGTGCTACTTTTTATCTCTTAATTGTTATGGATTGTCTTCATTAGTGAGTAGAGGAAAAAAAAGAGCTGAATTTTCTCACTCAGAGTTAGACCTTCTGGGCAAATGCAGAATTTCAGGTCAGATTGACATTAAAAAACAAAACCCTAGGTCAGTGCTATCTGGTGTCTCTCTGGACCAGTATAGAAATTAAAGAATGTCTAGAAACTTCTATGGAAATTTGATATTGCTGTGACATTAAAGTATGTGATCATTTCTCTACTAACGGATTTTTAAAAATATATTTGTGACAAGAGTGCAGTTTGGGATTTAAAAGTGGTCCTTCATCACATATAATTTGAGAGACACTACTCTTAGGTTTTCCTCAGTAGCCAAGACCAGCTCATTTGCCCATCAGTCTCTAAAAACATCCAGCTTACTATCTCTTCACTCCTCATCTCACAAGTAATGGACTTCGTGTCAAAGTTTCAGCCATAGTCTGTAGTGTCTTTCAATAATACTTTCTGGTATCTTGCTTATTGTGAATTTCAAAGTAGAAATTCCTAATACCTTGGATAGTTTTAGACTTCAATAGTCTTGTGATTATTTCTTCCACTGCTAGAAACAAAAGAAAAATGAAATTGTGGGCATGAGATCACATGTGCTATGTCTTTCCCAATTCAGAGGAAACAGTTTCCACATTTTAATCTTGCCCCTTTTTCTTTTACTTCAGAACTTACAAATTCCTCATAGTTTTGCACAGAACTTATATACCTACGTTTCCTCCAAAAAATACATATTGAGTACCTCCGTTTACTGTGCTCTAGGTGCTGGAAAATACAGCAGAAAACAAAAGACTGGTCCCTGCTCTAAAATTTTAAAAGCAGACATCTATTCAGAATAAATAAATCTTTCCACAGGGTTCTGCAAATAGTTTATGTTATTGAAATAGAAACTCCTAGGGTTTCTGTTACTGGGTATTAGTAGTCTAGAGGTAAATATAAAATGAAGTTGTTTGCTCTGAACACCCTTCCAGCTGTAACATTGAGTCTAAACAGATCACACTATATAGGAGGACTCGACCAAACCCTCACATGTAAATTACAGCTTTTGCAAGACTTAATTTCTACTTTATATTACTGAAACCTGTGTGATTGTCCACGTAAAATTTTGTGGGTGTGGCTCTTTTTTGGTTATGAGATTGTGCTTAACATACTTTTGAATTTGTTGAAGCATTTTAAATGATTGTGTCTGTATTGGTGTGGTTTTATACATAGCAGTTCTCCCTTTATTCACCTTCTAAAATACTGATTTTTTTTCTTTAATGTTTGACATAAAACACAAACATAACACATGCCTATTTTGTTTTGACTGTAGAAGGGTAGAAGGTGACAATTTCCTGCCTCCTTCAATCCTACTCTTCTTTTTCAAGGTACCACTCAAATTTCTTGTATATGTCTGAATTTTCTGTGCATACACCAGATGTATGTGTGGGCACATGTGTGTAACTTTTTTCTTTGGACACAAATCATTTTATTGAGAATATCAATAGCATTGTTTTCTCATTTAATAATCTTGGACAGTTTTACACATCATAACGCATATAAGACATTTTTAATTGCCTAGTGATCCATTATATGAATGTATGCCTTATTGGAGGACTGCCTGTCTTCCTTCTTTCCTTGTAATTTTTGCCTTTACAGTCTCCCAATGTAAGTTATAGTCTTAACTCTGTATAGTGTAGTTTTTTGATACGTGTAAGTTTGCTTTTCTTTAGCAGTACTGTATGGCCCTATTCTCTACCCATTCCACACCCAGACCGTTCTAATCCACATGCAAGGATCATCATCAGTTTTGTAATTGTGTTCTACAGAATGCTGCTTTGCAAGTTTTGCAGTTTTGGTCCTCATGGTATTTTTCTGATTGACTTTTAATTGTTTTATTTTCTTCTAGTGAGTCAACATTGTTTTAAAATACAAATAAAATAGTTTATTTGCTAGATAGTACTTCTTCCAGAAAACAAGCATTAAGCTAGCAATTCTATTTTAGACCTGTAAATATTAAAAAAAGCTTGAATCAGGTAACACTGATATAGGACCTAGTTTTGTTTTCAAGCCTTGTAATGAATTTAACTTCACAATTTTTGAACTGAGAGCATTTCCCAAACACATCTTTATATTGTCATAACAAGTTTCTTTTGACATTCGTTTTTAAGGGTTTTTTGTTTGGGGCTTTTTTTTGTTTAGTTTTGTCTTCAACCTTTAACTCAATTTTGGGTAAGTGGTTTGTGCATGATGCTTGACACTTTGTTTCTGGTGTAAGATAATTTATAAGGTATGTGAGGCAGAAGATTTTGTCCCAACTTGACCCTGCTTTGCATTGTCTTGTTATGTCAAAGTGTTAATTAGGTGTATTCCGTATACATTTGGGGCTTTTTCTGTGTTCTAGCAGTGCCTTCTAGATAATAACCATAGTTAATTATTGCAGTGTTCTGTGCTTCTCCAAGCATACGGGATTTGTATTGAGCCAGAATGATATTTAAGGGAATCATAAGTTCCTATTTCATGCAACGTTTCTCCTTTCATTAATTATTAATTATTTACCATCAATTATTTACCTCCTCTTCATGTTTTTTTTAAGTGTTGCTATTTTATAAGGGTTCTGTCTTTAAATGTTCATATCTTCCATCTCTACTATTCTTAGGTTATCCATACTGTCAGTGGCTTTCAAATCTCTGTCCTTGTCCATGACCTTCCTCTTGTGCGTCAGATCATGCTTCTCCCTGCCTATTGGACTTCTCTGTCAGGGGTCAGCAAACTATAGCTCATAGGTCATATTTGGCCTGCATTCTGTTTTGTAAATAAAGTTTTATTAAAACATGGACTTACATGTTTGTTCACATGTCTGTAATTTTTGTGTGTGTGTGTCCTATAATGGCAGAGTTGACTAGTTGTGACTGAGACAGCCCTGTAAAGCGTAAGATACTTATTACTCTGAGCCTTTGTAGTACGAAGTTTGCTGATCCTTACTCTAAATGTTTTGTAGTGACAGTGTCAGCAAAACCAAATGTTTTTAGTGACAGTGTCAGCAAAGCCAAATGTCTTATCCTATTTTCTTTTCCTTTTCACTTCCAGCAAGCCCCTAACCCCATTCCTACCTGATGGCTTTACCATTAATCCAGTCAACAGAGTGTGATTTACATCATTATTTTCTTCTCTCCCCTCTACATAGACAATGTCCTTGAGTCCACTGCAGTTTCTCCTGATTGTCCCTGGTACTATCTGGGTTCTTAGGCTAAAAGACATCCCAGCTGACCTCCCTGCTTTTTTGCCCATGTCCTCAAATGCTCATTGTTTGTCTGCATGTTAAGATTTCTTTTACTATTTAGAAAGCAGCCAAGGTAATCAAGTTTTCTAACTGGGAAATACTGGAGCTTATGTACTTATTCTCAAAGTGATAGTTGGTGTTTTTAACTACAGAAATGATTGCATGGTGGTTTATAAATCATCAAGCAAAGCTTGTACTCTACAGGACAGTCTTAATATATTTTTTCTATTACCTAAAGCAGCATGTGGTATGCCTCTGTTTCTTGCTTTATTATAGAAAGTAAAAAAAAGGGGGGGGGGATGTGAGAAAAGATTAAGCCAGAAGTGAAGTTAGCATGCAAAATCCATTCCATAAAGCCCATTCTAGTAACCAAATAAAATGGAGAAGCAAGTTACTCAAAGATGCTAATGTCATGCTTGGGCGACTGCCATTTGTGGGACACAATTTTTGTCTTAAGTATACAGCTGGCTATGTCAAAGGAAGATGGGATTCAGTACATACTCCACAGTAAAATTAAAGAATAGCAACCTGCTCCAGAAAAGCACACACATGCTTTGGTGTCAGAGAGCCTCAGTTCAAATTCTAGTTCTGCCATCTATTCAATGTATGAACCTAGTCAAGTTAGTTGAGCTCTCTAAGCCAGTTTTCTCATCTGTGAAACAATGAGTGATACCTATATCAGAGGGCAATGGTGAGACTTAAATGACATCGTTTGTATAAAGTATAGTGCAGTACCAGGTGCAGAGCAAATGTGTAATGAATTTTAGCCTTCTTCCATGGGTCTTCATTAAAAAAAACCTGTAGTGTATGTAATGCAGTGGCTGACATTCTATACTAATTCTAGCGTTTATGGGATTGGGCTTTTTTTTTTTTTTAACATCTTTATTGGAGTATAATTGCTTTAAAATGGTGTTAGTTTCTGCTGTATAACAAAGTGAATCAGCTGTACATATACATATATCCCCATATCTCCTCCCTCTTGCGTCTCTCTCCCACCCTCCCTATCCCACCCCTTTAGGTGGTCACAAAGCACCCAGCTGATCTCCCTGGGATATGCAGCCGTTTCCCACTAGCTATCTGTTTTACATTTGGTAGTGTATATATGTCAATTCCACTCTCTCGCTTCTTCCCAGCTTACCCTTCCCCCTCCCCGTGTCCTCAAGTCCATTCTCTACGTATGTATCTTTATTCCTGCCTTGCCCCTAGGTTCTTCGTAACCTTTTTTTTTTTTTAGCTTCCATATATATGTGTTAGCATACAGTATTCATTTCTTTATGGCTGAGTAATATTCCATTGTATATATGTGCCACATCTTCTTTATCCATTCATCTGTCGATGGACACTTTGGTTGCTTTCACGTCCTGGCTATTGTAAATAGAGCTGCAGTGGACATTGTGGTACATGACTCTTTGAATTATGATTTTCTCAGGGTATATGCCCAGTAGTGAGATTGCTGGTTCATATGTAGTTCTATTTTTAGTTTTTCAAGGAACCTCCATACTGTTCTCCACAGTGTCTGTATCAATTTACATTCCCACCAACAGTGCAAGAGGGTTCCCTTTTCTCCACACCCTCTCCAGCATTTACTGTTTGTAGATTTTTTGATGATGGCGTTCTGACTGGTGTGAGGTGATACCTCATTGTAGTTTTGATTTGCATTTCTCTAATGATTAGTGATGTTGACCATTCTTTCATGTGTTTGTTGGCTATCTGTATATCTTCTTTGAAGAAATGTCTGTTTAGGTCTTCTGCCCATTTTTGGATTGGGTTGTTTGTTTTTTTGATATTGAGCTGCATGAGCTGCTTGTAAACTTTGGAGGTTAATCCTTTGTCAGGATTAATAGTCTAGTGTAGGCTGATGAAGTGATGAAATTGCAGTTCCATAAATGTAATTGGGTGTGGGGCTTGACCACATTTTGAGATCCAAGTTTATAATCCAGCCCAGCATATATAGTCTCAGGGTGTAATGTAATGGTACTTAAGCTAACAGTTTGGGATGGAACAAAGTTATATTGTTAACCCCCCAAGGTTGCTATACATATGTATCAAATTGTATGTATTATTTAGGATTTCTGTTGTTCTGAAGCCACTCCGTGGATTCCTTAGGCTGAGTGTCCTTGTATTCCCAAATTAAGGGCCTCTGATCTAGGGGGATGGTAACGGCTGCATAAATCCTTAAACCAGTGATTCTTAAGGATCACTCTCAGACACAGCACCCCACATGTCAGACAAAGCACCCCATATGTATAAGCAAATGTATCACTGCATGCTCTTATTATCCTGAAGTGAAATTGCTTACCGCTTGTTAAAATATAAATTCCCTATCTAGACAATAATAGATAATAAGAGAATAATCAGAGGGGAAATTAGAGGGAGGTAGTTTTGAGTACAGCTATTTTAGCCCAAATGTAACTATATAATGAAAGTAGTCTAGTAATTGAACACATACCTAGTGTCAGTGTGAATGTGACAACTCTAAATGCAAGTTGTTAAGTTACTCTGAAGTGAACAATGCTTAGTACTAAGTTCTGGACAAAACTATACATTTTTTTAACTTAAGGTATTTCTGGAAAATTCAGAGTATATTAAAATTGTGCAAAAACTGCTTGGTGTTAGATGTTAGGTAATACAGTTAGATTCAAAATTTCAGTATTAAAAGTAGATTTTTAAAAAGTTTACATGGCAGGATAGTTGAATGTCATTTGGGATACCAGCTCCTAGGTGTGTACATCTGTGTATTGCTCATCCCTAATAATGCCAGATGCGCCTCACCTATAATGGTTATAATCAAAGTGTCACATAAATTTCTACTGGTTATGGTAATAGTCAGTGGTACTGTGTCCCTTGAGAACCAGTCCTTTTCAGATTTCATTGTGCCTGATCCTAAGTGATTCTTGTGATCTTGTGATGATTATTGTGACCCAGGGACCATACTTTAAGGCATAATGATCTAGATCGGCAGTGTCCAGAACAGTAGCTCAGATATCGGACATTCCGTCATTGCAGAAAGTTCTAGTAGACAGCTGTGCTGTATAAATAGTTTCTCAAATGAGCTTTTTAATGAGTTTCAAATAGCAGTGAGTTTTACTTTTGGACTGGTGTCGGAAGAACTAGTTATGTGTGCAGTCATATGCTTTAGAAGCAGTTTCACATTCTTTTTGTGAAAGTTGAGCTTGATAAAGACATGTGCCAGAATGGAATGTCACCATGTGACATGTATTTGTGTCTTTTACGTTATTTTCCCTGTAATTCATTTCTAATCTCATAGTGAGTGGTCAGAAAAATGCTTGATATGATTTCAATTTTCTTAAATTTACTGAGGCTTGATTTGTGACCCAAGATGTGATCTATCCTGGAGAATGTTCTGTGCGCACTTGAGAAGAAAGTGTAACCTGCTGTTTTTGGATGGAATGTCCTATAAAGATCAATTAAATCTATCTGGTCTATTGTGTCATTTAAAGCTTGTCCTTCCTTATTCATTTTCTGTTTGGATGATCTGTCCATTGGTGTCAGTGAGGTGTTAAAGTCCCCCACTATTATTGTGTTGCTGTCAATTTCCTCTTTTATAGCTGTTAGCAGTTGCCTTATGTATTGAGGTGTTCCTATGTTGGGCGCATATATATTTATAATTGTTATATCTTGTTCTTGGATTGATCCCTTGATCATTATGTAGTGTCCTTCCTTGTCTCTTGTAATATTCTTTATTTTAAAGTCTATTTTATCTGATATGAGTATAGCTATTCCAGCTTTCTTTTGATTTCCATTTGCATGGAATATCTTTTTCCATCCCTTCACTTTCAGTCTGTACGTGTCCCTAGGTCTGAAGTGGGTCTCTTGTAGACAGCATATATATGGGTCTTGTTTTTATATCCATTCAGCAACCCGGTGTCTTTTGGTTGGAGTATTTAATCCATTCACATTTAAGGTAAGTATTGATATGTATGTTCCTGTGACTATATTCTTAATTGTTTTGGGTTTGTTTTTGTAGGTCCTTTTCTTCTCTTGTGTTTCCCACTTAGAGAAGTTCCTTTAGCATTTCTTGTAGAGCTGGTTTGGTGGTGCTGAATTCTCTTAGCTTTTGCTTGTCTATAAAATTTTTGATTTCTCCATCGAATCTGAATGAGATCCTTGTAGGGTATAGTAATCTTGGTTGTAGGTTCTTCCCTTTCATCACTGTAAATACATCGTGCCACTCCCTTCTGGCTTGTAGAGTTTCTGCTGAGAAATCAGCTGTTAACCTTATGGGAGTTCCCTTGTATGTTATTTTTCTTTTTTCCCTTGCTACTTTCAATAATTTTTCTTTGTCTTAAATTTTTGCCTATTTGATTACTATGTGTCTCAGCGTGTTTCTCCTTGGGTTTATCCCGTATGGGACTCTCTGCGCTTCCTGGACTTGTGTGGCTGTTTCCTTTCTCACGTTAGGGAAGTGTTCGACTATAATCGCTTCACATATTTCCTCTGGTCCTTTCTCTCTCTCTCTTCTCCTTCTGGGACCCCTATAATGCGAATGTTGTTGCGTTTAATGTTGTCCCAGAGGTCTCTTAGGCTGTGTTCATTTCTTTTCATTCTTTTTTCTTTATGCTGTTCCTTAGCAGTGAATTCCAGCATTCTGTCTTCCAGGTCACTTATCCATTCTTCTGCCTCAGTTATTCTCCTATTGATTCCTTCTAGTTTAGTTTTCATTTCAGTTATTGTATTGTTCATATCTGTTTGTTTGTTCTTTAATTCTTCTAGGTCTTTGTTAAACATTTCTTTCATCTTCTTGATCTTTGCCTCCATTCTTTTTCCGAGATCCTGGATCATCTTCGCTATCATTATTCTGAATTCTTTTCCTGGAAGGTTGCCTATCTCCACTTCATTTAGTTGTTTTTCTGGGGTTTTATCTTGTTCCTTCATCTGGTACATAGCCGTCTGCCTTTTCATCTTGTCTATCTTTCTGTGAATGTGGTTTTTGTTCCACAGGCTGCAGGATTGTAGTTCTTCTTGCTCCTGCTGTCTGCCCTCTGGTGGATGAGGCTATCTTAAGAGGCTTGATGCGAGGGACTGGTGTTGGGTAGAGCTGACTGTTGCTCTGGTGGGCAGAGCTCAGTAAAACTTTATTCCCCTTGACTGCTGATGACAGCAGCTGGGTTCCCTCCCTGTTGGTTGTTTGTCCTGAGGCAACCCAACACTGGAGCCTACCTGGGCTCTTTGATGGGGCCAATGACAGACTCTGGGAGGGCTCCCGCCAAGGAGTATTTCCCAGAACTTCTGCTGCCAGTGTCCTTGTCCCCACGGTGAGACACAGCACCCCCCCCCCCCCCCGCCTCTGCAAGAGACCTTCCAACACTAGCAGGTAGGTCTGGCTCAGTCTCCCCTGGGGTCACTGCTCCTTCCCCTGGGTCCTGATGCGCACACTACTTTGTGTGTGCCCTCCAAGAATGGACTCTCTGTTTCCCCCAGTCCTGTTGGAAGTCCTGCAATCAAATCCTGCTAGGCTTCAAAGTCTGATTCTCTAGAATTTCCTCCTCCCGTTGGTGGACCCTCAGGTTGGGAAGCCTGACATGGGGCTCAGAACCTTCACTCCAGTGGGTGGGCTTCTGTGGTATAAGTGTTCTCCAGTCTGTGAGTCACCCACCCAGCAGTTATGGGATTTGATTTTACTGTGATTGGACCCCTCCTACCATCTCATTGTGACTTCTCCTTTGTCTTTGGATGTGGGGTATCTTTTTTTGTGAGTTCCAGTATCTTCCTGTCGATGATTGTCCTGCAGCTAGTTGTGATCTGTAATTCTAATCTATTAAAGATGTTTCTTTTTACTCAATCTCCCACAAGTATTAAAGTGTAGATTCAGTTATTAGTCGTTAAACAAATATTCATTGAGTACCTATTATGTGCCAGCCATTGCTAAGTGTTGTATAGAGCGAGGAGAACAAAATAGACATGTTTCCACACTAATCATGTTTATAATCTGTGAGTTTATGTAATGTAAGTGTGTGAAAATACACTTATTAAATGGTTCCTATGTGCCAGGCTAGTTTACACTAATAAAGCAGAACAGAAAATCACCTAATGAAGCTTTTGCTCCCATTGATTTGTAGATAAGTTCGTTTTCTCCATGTATTTCTAACAGCTTTTGCTGTATACAATTCAATGTTATTTGATGCTACAAGATGACAGTTTACACTGTTAATTGAATGCTTTATCACATAGAGAAATGGCTAATTTTCCTTTGCAGTAGACATCACTGGTGTTACCTGCCCTGAACACTTTGCTTCTAGGAACTATTGCCTCTTTCTACTCCCTGAGGTCCATGTGGCTTTGGGTCTGACTCTTTAATGAATAGGTTTCATTTCAGACCAGTAGGAGTTATCTATGTGTGAACTCCAGATAGGCATTTTTAAACTTTTAATTTTGACATAATTTCAAAGTTACAGAAAATTTGTAAGAATAATACAAAGAATTTCCATATACCCTTCACCCAGATTCATCATATGTTAACATTTTACCCATTTTATTTTTATTTTGTTTTTTTGGCCGCACTGTGCGACATGTGGTATCTTAGTTCCCCAACCAGGGAGCAAACCCGTGCCCCCTGCAGTGGAAGTGTGCAGAGTTAACTGCCATGGAATTCCTGCCATTTGTTTTAAAGTACCTGAGAATAGGCCAACGTTCCCCCTCTGACCTAAACACTTCAGTGTGTTTCCTAAAATTCTTGGTGTATATTTTCTAAACGCAAGGGCATACAATGATCAAATCAGGAAATTAGCCTTAGTACAGTAATATAATCAATAAATTTTATTCAGATTTTACCATCATTATTTTACTGGACAGTTTCCTTGATAGTAAATGAAAGCCTACATTTATAACTTGCTTTCAGCTGTCCTATCCCTTTAGTCTCTAATTTGGAAAAAGTCCTCAGTCTTCTGTGTTTATGGACATAATTTTTTTTTTTTTTTTTCAGTACGCGAGCCTCTCACTGTTGTGGCCTCTCCCGTTGTGGAGCACAGGCTCCAGATGCGCAGGCTCAGCGGCCATGGCTCACGGGCCCAGCCGCTCCGCAGCATGTGGGATCTTCCCGGACCTGGGCACAAACCCGTGTCCCCTGCATCAGCAGGCGGACTCTCAACCACTGCGCCACCAGGGAAGCCCTGGACATAACATTTTTGAAGAGTACATGCCAGTTATCTTGTAGAATATTTCTCGGTTTGGGTTTGAATAATGTTTCCACATGATTAGAATCAGGTTATGAACTTACGACAAGTATACAACAGAAGTCATGTGTGTTTCTCAGGGCATTATACCAGGGAATACATGATACAAATTTCTTCCATTACTGGTGATGTTAACTTTGATCACTTGATTAAGGTGATCTCTGTGGGTGTCTCCATTATAAACTTGCTGATTTTTACTTTATAGTAGTTAAGTATCATATAGCACAACTTCCTGTTTCTCCATAACTATTACCCACAGAGTTTTAGTACCTATTGATGGTCTCACTTTCAGTTATGATCAGCAAATGGTGATTTTTCTACTTCCAGTTGGCTTCCTATTGTAAGAAATAGCTTTCCCTTGTTTAATTAATTTCAATGTAGACTGAGGTTTCTGTTTTATTCAGTTGATAATCCTTTACTGTCATTATTTTGATGTTCATATTGTCCCAGATTCGGCCAGTGGGAACCCCTTCAAGCTGCCTCTTTATGCTTTGACATGCTCACATCATTGTTTTGGGTGCAAAAGGATGTCTCAGGCTTATCTTGACTCATCTTGTACTTTCTCTACTTCAGCCCTGAAATTGATGATGTCTCCATGGAGCCCTGATTCTTTTAGTAGAGAATGGAATTTAGTAACCAAGATCTGGGCAGTTGGTATACTCATTACTACCAGGGTGACATTGCTTGTAAGTTCTCACAGCAGGGCTAGGAAATAGAAATTTGTTTGTATACATACCCACAAATACTTTTTTTTTCTATAATCATGTTAATACACACACACACACACACACACACACACACACACACACACACACACACCCCTTAAATCCATGAGTTCACACCGATATCTCATTCCAACCCAATATCACAGGAGTCTTATTCTCTCTTTCCATATATGTTATTATTTTCTGTGTACAATGAGGAAGCAGGATATCATCCCCAATATATTTATTTGTGTAGCGCTAGAAACAACAGAAAATAATTTCATAATTGCTAGCCTATTCCTTTGCAAAAAGGAAACGTAAGAATTCAAGATATGTTTAGAGTTCATTTTTATCTTTAGATTTAGGGCATTTAGTTCAAACACTGTTCAGATCTTCCGTTTTCCCTCCCACCCTTCCCTTCCTTTGGTGTAGCTATGTTACCTTTCAAAATATTTCATTCATTCATTTCTGTTTGTATTCCATTTTAGGACCTCCTGTCCCCATCATTTCTTATTTCTCTCTTCTCCTCCCTTCTCCCTTCTTTCTTTTTCATTTCCTTTTTTCTTCTCTTTTTCCTTACCTCCTTTCCTTTTCCCTTTCCCTTTTTTCCTCCCTCCCTTTACTCCTCCTTTCTCTCTTTCCCCCTCCCCCTTCTTCCCTTTCTTCTTCCTTGCATGTATAAAACAGTAACATGGTTCCAAAAGTCAGAATAGTTTATAAAGTTAAACTCACAAAAATTACATCCTTCCCTCCCCCCTAATTCCTTCTGTCCTTTCTACCCCATTCCGCCCTTCCTCCTGTAAACCAAATTCATGCATCTCTGGGGTATCTTTATTTCTTTGGCACAAAGGAGTAGATGCATGTATATTTTCTTATTTCTCCTTTCTTATACAATGAGTAACATATTGAAGATATCTTTTGCACTTTGCTTATTTCACCTGACAGTGTGTGCTGGAAATTGTTCTACATCAATCCACAGAGATCTTATTTACAGCTACAGTGTACTACTCCATTGTCTGTCCCATAGTTTATTCAACCATTCTCCTATATATGACGATATGCTTTTCAGTATATGTAATTACAAACAATGCTGCAATGAATAATCTTGTAGTTAAATTTTCATGTATCTTCAGATTAAACTCCTAGAAATGGGATTGTTTGGTTAAAAGCTAAGTGTGTATGTAGTTATACTAGTCCCTTCCTCAAGGTTTTCATCAATGTGCATTGATACCTGCAGTGTATGAGGGTGCCTGTTTCTCCACGGCCTCACCAACAGACTATGTTATTAATACTTTAGTGTTTGGGACTTCCCTGGTGGTCCAGTGGGTAAGACTCTATGCTCCCAGTGCAGGGGGACTGGGTTCGATCCTTGGTCTGGGAACTAGACCCCGCATGCATGCCGCAACTAAGAGTCTGCATGCCGCAACTAAGGAGTCCCCATGCTGTAACAAAGAGCCCATGAGCTGCAACTAAGACCTGGTGCAGCCAAAATAAATAAATTTTTAAAAATACTTTAATATTTGTCAGTGGTAACAGGAGAAATGGTATAGTTTTAATGTTATTTTGAGTGATGTTGAATATATTTTACAGGCTGTGTGTATGTTTAAAGTTGTTCATATCTTCTGCCCCTTTTATTACCAAGTTTTTCCATTCTGGCATTTTTGATAGCTCCTCAGGTAGTCACCAGGTAATTAAGTGTGCAGCCAGGATTGAAAATTGCTGCTCTGTTCTTATAAAACTTCTCTACTTTGGCCACATTTGTAGTTCTTTCCCAAGATGTGTGTGTGTGTGTGTGTGTGTGTGTGTGTGTGTGTGTGTGTGTGTGTGTGTGTGTGTGTGTGTGTGTGTGTGTGTGTGTGCGCGCGCGCGCACACGTGCACATGTGCATGCCCCAGAATCAATATGGAGAGTCTTGAGAACTGGTTTTTTGGGGTTTCTGATTCCAGTTGTTACTGAAACCCATCTATTTCTCTACTCTTTCTACTTTTTATTTGATAATTTCTGCATCGTGTGAGCAAATAAATCTGCCACCCCTTTTTAAGTTAGTCAGATTTAACTTGCTATCAGAATAGCCTAAAGAAAATAACCATTTAATTCTTTTTTACTATAATTTTTCGTATTCTCTGGAGGAGTATTCTTCATCTGATGGTTAGTTTTGCTCTTTTTTCACTTTAGTTCTGACAGTATTTTTGATGTGATCATTTAAAAATGTTAGTGAATTGCAATTTAAGAGTACTTTTCTGGCATTTCTTATATTTTCTGTTGCTGGGCCTTATTGATAGCATCTAAGCTTTCCATTCCCCTTTGCCTGTGACAACCCTCACTTCTTGCACTGGTTGTTCTAAAGAAGGAAATGCATCTTATGACACAAGTGTATATTTCCTGGTGCTCTCTGAGATCTGCCGTCACTGTGCCATCTCTATTCACTTCTGCACAACTGTATGTGCTTTTGGCAGTACTTATCTATGTTTTGGTGTCTGTGGATTACACTTTTCCTATGTTTCATTGAGGAAAGTCACCGTTTCCCTCCTCCTATATTCTTGTTGTTTTTGTTGAGTATCCAGGAGGAGAAAGGGAAAGATGTTGATTTTGATTCGATCAGCTATTTCACATCAGAAGTTGTTATTCCTCTTCATTGTTATTTCATTATGATTTGGGGAAGGAAGGGAGATAAATTTACCCTCAGTCTGTTATCTTCAATTTGAAACCAGATTTTGGTCATTTTTAACCCTTTCTGAGATCATCTGTCTACAGAAGATTAATTTATTGTTATAATTGATAGCTTTGGTGATAGTCATCTTTTTATTTGTTTTTAAATGCTTGATTGCTACTTCTTTTTTCAGTGTTTTGCTTTAAACTATTTTCTTTGCTTTTGTCTTTCTAAAATGTGTATTTTATTTTTGATTCTTGCAGTGGTTAAAGTTTTCAAAGAATTCTTTAACTTGTGTTCTTTGTCAATGTTAACTATTACATCACAGGTAATATCTTTAGCCCTTTTTTAAGAAAATGCTTAAACTTTTACAGTTTTAAGTCTTTTTCAGAGGATAGATTATTTTTATTACTTTTTTTACACTGTCAGTTTTCTCAGTGAGTAGTAATTTTGACAATTTACACTGTTTTGTAATCACATTTTCAGTATTTAATATTTATCTCTGATCCTGAGGTCATCACTTTTAAAATTAATGAAATCAGTTTCATTATTTTTTTTTGTTGTTTTTTATTTTGTTTGTTTGTTTGTTTTTTGGTGTTTTTTGCGGTACGTGGGCCTCTCACTGTTGTGGCCTCTCCCATTGTGGAGCACAGGCTCCGGACGCAGCCATGGCTCACGGGCCCAGCCGCTCCGTGGCGTGTGGGATCTTCCCGGACCAGGGCACGAACCCGTGTTCCCTACATCGGCAGGCGGACTCTCAACCACTGCACCACCAGGGAAGCCCAGCTTCATTATTTTGATCTGACTATATAAATGACAGTTGTTCAGTAAAAATTCAAACAATTTAAACAATTTATAAAAGTATGAGAGCTATTGTTAATATTTTTTGGTCACATTTTAATACATTCATAATACCCACATAAACACAGGGCTGTTTAAGATATTGGGCTATAATTGACCCAGATATATTGCTAAAAATAATATCAACAATAAAGGTTTATTAATTAAATATATAACATATAATACTAAAGCTAGAGGTTGACAGTTACAGAATTTATAGCGGCTTACCAAAGTCAGGACTTTGGATTGGCTTCTTTTGATTTTCTTGGCTTTCCTCTCATAGTCACAAGATGGCTCTCACAGCTCTAGCCATAACTTCCTCAGATAACTCTGTTCAAAAATAGGAAATAAGGAAATAAGCTGCTTCTCCTTGTGTCTGTCTTTTCAAGGAGCAAAGAAATCTCTCCTAGGAGACCCTAGCAGATTTTTACTTTCCGTTGGTCAGATGACATGGCCATGCCTCAACTGTGAGGGAGGCTGGGAAAGAGTGCTTCTGGCATTTTCTGTTTCTATTGGATTGGCCATAAAGTTTGTTCAGGTTTTCCCATAAGCTGGCAAAACCAAAACGAACTTTTTGGCCAACCCACTATATTGAGAGGTAGACTTTGAAAGCACGAAAGAATGGTGGGGAATAGCTGTTGGATAGATAGCCAACAGTATCTGTCACATGTATCATTGTAAGTAAAGTGGCCATGTCTTGTGTTTATTTTGGTGTGGACATTTTTTCAAAAGAATTCTTGTTTTCCTTACCATACTCACACCCCACATAATCATTATTAAAAATCTAGGACTTCCTTATGGCGCAGTGGTTAAGAACCCACCTGCCAGTGCAGGGGATGCAGGTTCGAGCCCTGGTCCGGGAAGATCCCACATGCTGTGGAGCAACTAAGCCCGTGAGCCACAACTACTGAGCCCGGGTGCTACAACTACTGAAGCCCACACGCCTAGAGCCCGTGCTCCGCAATAACAGAAGCCACTGCAATGAGAAGCCCGCGCACCGCAACGAAAAGTAGCCCCCGCTCGCAGCAGCTAGAGAAAGCCCGCACGCAGCAACGAAGACCCAACGCAGCCAAAAATAAAATATAAATAAATTTTTAAAAAAATCTGTTACCTCACGCTTTATCGTGCTTATATATGCACACACATACAGAGTGAAAGGTTAGTCATTGTTTTATAAAATGGGCTCACATTATATACATTTATCTGAATCTTGCTTTTCTTGCTTACTAGTTAGTACAAATCCTCCTAATGGGCACAGATCTAGTTTCAGTTATTTTAAAGCTTACATAATCTGTGCTGTGTATGTACCGTGTTTTATCCAAACATATGCTTCTTGATAAGCATTCATTCTTATTTATTTATTATTTATTTATTTATTTTTGGCTGAGTTGGGTCTTCGTTGCTGTGTGGGCTCTCTCTAGTTGCGGTGAGCGAGGGCTACTCTTTGTTGTGGTGCGCTAGCTTCTCATTTTGGTGGCTTCTCTTGTTGTGGAGCACGGGCTCTAAGCACGCAGGCTTCAGTAGTTGTGGCACACGGGCTTAGTTGCTCCACAGCATGTGGGATCTTCCCAGACCAGGGCTCGAACCAATGTCCCCTGCATTGGCAGGCAGATTCTTAACCATTGTGCCACCAGGGAAGTCCCGAGCATTCATTCTTGTTTTTTTCCTCTACAAGTAGTACCATTACAGACATTCTTCTTAAGCATATGTCCTTATATTTTGGAGCTTTATTTAGATTATGGGGATGGTAACCCATTGCTGGGTTAAAAGGGATGTTGTCATAGATGTGCATAATTATACATAAATTCAAAAATGCTATTGTAAATCCACATATCCCCATTTAGAAGAGTTCCATTTTCTTAGCACCTTTACTAGTGGTAGTTGTTTGCTCATTGTATGCTTGTTCATTCCATCAACAAATTTTGAGTATCTCTGCCATGTGTCTGGCACTATTCCAGACATTAGAGTCAAAAAAGTTTCTGCTCTCTTGGACTTTCGAGTCTACTGAGGGAGATAAGTAATAAGCAAATGCAGTACAACCACTAATACGATCTAATAAATATTGCACCAATACAATAAAACAATCAGTTATACTAGGTAACTGGTAAGTGTTATAAGGAAGAATAGAGTAGGATAAGATGAGAGGGAGTATTGTGGGAGAAGGATTCTGTATTGGGTGATCAGGGCAAATTTCTGAGCATTGACTTTTGGGCAAAGACCTGATGTAAGAAGGAGTAAGCCATGATAATACGTAAGGAGAGCGTGTTTTAGGCAGAGGGGATCGATGTTTCTTGCGTCTGAGGATGGTTTGAAGCTGGACAGTGTGGTTGAGTGATAGGAGAAGAGTGAAAAGAAATGAGGTCAGAAGGGGTAGTGTAGGCTAGGTTAGGCCTCGTCAGCCATAGTAAGGACTTTGGTAAGGTGTTAACTGAGGCTCTTGATTCTTGATGCTCTGATAGATGTAAAGTAGTATGTCATTGATACTTTGTATTTTTCTGTATAATAGTGTTTTTAAAATATTTTCATCTGTGTCTTTGGATTGCCTCTTCTGCCTATTAATACTTACTCTTCTGCATATTTATATCCATAGTCCATTTTCCTGTCAAGTTGCTTTTTACTATTGTTTTCTATGAGATTACTTAATTATTTGTTTTGTATTACAAATACTTTTACAAGTATATCATTTAATGACTTGAGTTATGGTATTTTTTCTCATCCACAAATTGTGAATTTTTTTGAAGTCAAAATTATTCATGGTGTTAGTGTTTACAGATTTATGACCATTGTATCTGCATGAGTTGCCTTTTCTATAAGGTGTCTCTTTATTCTGCTTATGACTTTTAATTTTATATTGCACATTGGCTGATATTAGTAGAGAGAAAAGATTTTGCCACTTACCAGCTTGTGACTTTGGACAAACTTTTAACCTCTTGATGCTTTCTTTCCTCATCTATAAAATAGGGATTATAACACATCTACCTCATGAGGTTGTTATGAGGTTTAAAGAGTTAATACTTTTAAAGTGCTTAGAACAATGCCTGGCACACTATGTATTCTACAAGTGCCTGTTATCCTTCATTAGCTGAGTGAAAAAAACAAAATCTCAGAAAGGGAAATATTCAGAAAATCTACCAGCTGTCTATACCATCTTAGCAAAATACTCAAGAAAAGACTCAAATTTAATTAAGAAAGAAGCTAAACTAGTTTTACCTTGCGTTGTTAAAAAGAATCCAGTACTGATCTTTTTTGGGGGTGGGATGATTCTTTTTCTCTCTCAATCTTTTGTTCTTTTAGCCTAGAAGCTTGTATGATTTTTGTTTTTTACATCTTTATTGGAGTATAATTGCTTTACAATGGTGTGTTAGTTTCTGCTTTATAACAAAGTGAATCAGTTATACATATACATATGTTCCCATATCTCTTCCCTCTTGAAGCTTGTATGATTTTATCCTTGAAGTAATAGAGAATTTTATGAAGCTAATCTAGGGTGTGTATTTTCTCAAACAACCTTAACTGTGGCTCCTAACCCCTTCAATCTACAGGCTTATATTTTCTTTTATTAATTTATTTAATGATTGCCTTTCCTTCATCTATATTTTGTGAATTTCTCCTGGCACTCCGTGACTTTTTTATGAGAGATGCCTTTGGATCTGTCCAGGTCAGTTGTCATCTTTTCTCTCGAGTCCCTTTTTTTGCATGCTTGCTCAATGTTTTAAGATAGGTCTCTGCGTCTCCCCTGGTGGCGCAGTGGTTAAGAATCCACCTATCGATGTAGGGGACATGGGTTCGAGCCCTGGTCTGGGAAGATCCCACATGCCGCGGAGCAACTAAGCCCGTGCACCACAGCTACTGAGCCCACGTGCCACAACTACTGAAGCCTGCGTGCCTAGAGCCCGTGCTCCGCTACAAGAGAATCCACCACAATGAGAAGCCCATGCACAGCAATGAAGACCCAACGCAGCCAAAAAATAAATTAAAAAAAAAAAGGTAGGTCTCTGACTTGACCTTTAATTAATCAAGGTCTAAATAGTGACATTTCTCTGCTTTCATTTATCTACTTAATTTAAAAAATTTAAATCCATCATCTGTGATTTGTAATCAAATTTCCTTAAGCACTTTCATTTTGTATGTTTAAGGTCGGTGCTTTGCCCTCCAGTAGCTCTGTTTCAGGAGGTGATCTCAGTGCTGGGTATGCTGCTGCTTCCTCACTCTGGCTGCTAGATTAGGGGCCTTGTTATTTTCCTTTGCCTCCATGGGGTCCCACCCTTGCTCAGGGCTCAAGTCCTGCTGCTGGTGTACCTCCAGGGCAACTCCACTAGTTCTGAGAGGCACTGGTGTTTTCTGTCTTGGCAGCCTGCTGACACTCAAGCCAGAAGGTTGTTTATCCCCTACTGAGAACTCTCTGCTCTCTGGATTCCTGATTCTGGGGCAGGAAGGATTCAGTCAGTTTGTCAATTCCCCACTATCCCTAAGGGCCAGACAGGTGAAAAGGAATGAGGTTTGGTATGATCATATATTAGTGACTTTTCAATCCTCACACCAGGACTCTTGCTGTTTCTACAGGACCCCAAGGTTTTTATCTGGCCTGAAAGGGAAAGTCCGGAGTTTAATCTCTTCTGAAGAGATCTAAGCAGACTTGAAGTTTAGCTTATACACTCTACCTGCTTGCTTGGAGGAAGTAGTTGGTATTTGGGCTGGAGTTGAAAGAGTTGAGCAGTAGGAACTAATTCACACGGCTGTTTTCCCTGAAATCTCCCAATGTTGAGCTCTTAACTTTGGGTCATTTGTTAGACATCTTTTTGTAACTTTTTCAAGGACTCATGGATGCTTTATTTTCTCAGCTCATCTGAAATCATCTGTTTCTTTTTACATGTTGAAGGAAACTTGAATAGACATAAGTGGTTTACCATTCTAGGGTTGCAGTTTTCTCTTTGAGAACTTTATAGATATTGCTTAATTATTTTGGTATTTGAAATTGCAGTCAGGCCCACCCCTAATGTTTACAGGATCCAAGGCAAGAGTTCAAATGGAGATCCATGTACAATATATCTAAATATTTTAAATGTTTGAATCATGATAACAAACTTAAAATATATTCCATCCTCTTACCTTGGCAAATAAATTTTTATTACAATAAAATTGAAAAAGATGGGTAGCACTATGGTTTTTATATGACAAAGTACAAAATATCAAAGTGGACTGAATTTAATTATTGCACATATCTTGGTGTTCAACAGCAGTGTCTGGGTGAGTAATAAAGTCATATGCCTTTGAATAATGTTTTTGTTTCTTTTGTTCAGGTCTCTCCTTCAGGAATGCTGCTTATTTTGATTCTATTCTCTATATATTTGGATATTCTTCCGTTGCTTTTATCTTTTCTTGTCTTTTCAAATTTTTATTCTGAAGAAACCTTTTCATTTGTTTTGCTTTCATTCTAACAAAATCATTAATTATATTCTTATAAGAATTTTCTCACAATATCTGTTGGTACTAACATAAAGTATAAAAAATGTATTCCAAGTGTATAATATTTAAATATATTTCATTAAAATGGAAATTAAAATAAATATTAAAATTATTTTTGTTTTAAAAAGTTGTCTTAAAATATTCAAAGTTATTAAAGCTAAAAGACAAAATATGAATACAGCTAGTGTTCATATTTTGTCTTTGAGCTTTAACAACTTTGAATATTTTAAGACAACTTTTTTTTTTTTTCCTGTACGCGGGCCTCTCACTGTTGTGGCCTCTCCCGTTGTGGAGCACAGGCTCCGGACGCTCAGACTCAGCGGCCATGTCTCACGGGCCCAGCCACTCCGCGGCATGTGGGATCTTCCCGGACCGGGGCACGAACCCGTGTCCCCTGCATTGGCAGGCGGACTCTCAACCACTGCGCCACCAGGGAAGCCCAGTGTCTCAATTTTAAATAAAATTTAAATAATTTTTGAAACTTTAATGAAATGTTATTAAATGGTTTTATAAATAAAACTCCTTGCAATTTTAATGTTCAACGTCCATCTTGTTGATAAGGTAAAGAGTCAGTAACACTTCACACGTTACTTGTTATTTCTACAACTATTTATACACAACTGTAAGAGTAATAATAAGTTACTTAATATTGCAAAGTGTTGAACTTTATGTACCTGGTGTGAATACCTTACTATTTGTGAATCATTATGTCATTTTAAAATTTAGTCTTATTTAGTCTCTTTAGAACAGCTCTGCCACCTTTCCTCCTTGACATTGCCATTGGAAGAAACCAGATCACTTGTCTAGTAAGATGTCCCACATTCTTGATTTGTCTGATTGTTTAACTTGTTCTTTTAACTCCCATATTCCTATTAACTGGAGGTTTAGCCCAAAGGTTTGGCTGGAAACATGGTAAACATTTCTTGGCAAGAATGCTTCATGGTTAATGCTGTATATTTAATATTGCATCCCATCAGTGAGCACAAAGTGTCAAGTTTGTCACTTGGCTAAGATGATAATGCCAGCTCAATCAGTTGTAAGATATGTTTTTCCTTTACAATAAGCAAGTAATCTGTGGGGTGATATTTGGTTCTGTGCCAATATCATCTTCAAAAACCTTTACCCAATGGTTTTAACATCCTGTCTGAATTAATTATTTCAATAAGAACTGCAAAAAGATTTTTCCAATTAAGTAATTCCTCCTACATTTATTAGCTGGCATTTTTCTCTAAAGAAGAAGTTTCCCTCATCAACAGGAGATAAATAATAGTTCTTCCCCAAAGGCAGGATAAATGTTTAATTCTTTACAGAGTGAAGAAATGTTTACCTATAAGGGATGAAGAGGCCATGGGAACAGGAGAAGGATGGGAGCAAGACTTCTCTGAGTATAATTTTTTTTCTTTTTTTTAACCATTAAAAAAAATTAAAGTATAGTACAATGTTGTGTTAGTTTCAGGTGTATAGCAAAGTGATTGAATTATACATATGTATATATGAGTGTAATTCTTATAGTTTTGATTTTCTCTTACTAATGTGTTTTATATATTCAAAATTAAGTTTAGAAGGAATATAAAATGTAAATATCCAAATTTAACTCCAACAATCAAAAGGCCTATTTTTATTTCATTTTGGTAGGATCTATACAGAGAATATAATTATTCCAATGAATGTTGCATATAATACTCCATTTGTACTTCCTTAATAGGATACATTCTAAGGACGAAAAGAACTGCAAAGAAATCTTGAAACTTCACTGGTAATTTTATTGCTGATACGAATAGAATTATGAGGACCCAAGACTTTCACTGCCAGAGAAAATATACACAAATATAAACCCAGAAGTTCATAAAAATCCCTGTAATATCAAATATGATTATAAATATTACTATGAACTCATTTAAAAATATTTAAGAACATTTCCTAGTTTTGTCCATGGAAAGAACATAGAATTAATGATGCCCCAACTGGTAAAAATAAGATTCCCAGGTATATATGATCTCACTCACAAAATTGGCACTCTATGGCAAAACTGCAAAGCTGGTTAAATCCAGTGCTGTACCCCTCAGGTGCCTGCACCTATGAAGATGGACTTACCTGGAGAAAAACACACCACACTAACTGAATTCATCACCCTAACCTGACGTGGGCCTCAGTGATACCTCACGGTTGAAATATAGATTCTTGGTCCATTCACTGTGCTACTCTTTGGATTATTTCACACTTCTCTTTTCCCCTATTTCCAAGTCACTTCCTCTATCCTCACTCTGCCAGTTTTGCTTCCTAATTCTCTGAGAAGATGGAAACAATCAGAAAAGAACTTCCTAGGCTCTCATCACATCTACACTATACAATCCAAACCATCCCTCACATGTAGTCTAGCATCTTTCCTGCTGTTATAGACCCTCCCTTTCCTCCACATAGGGAGAACATCTCATCCTCTCCCACCTTGCATAGGGACATTACGCCAGCATTCTCCCTCCATCACCATTGTCCCTCGCTACTTAATTATTCCTATGAGCATATACATATGTTATTTCCCCATCCTTTAGGAAACTTCTCCTAACCTCACTTTCTCTGCCAGCTACTGCCTTGATTCTCTGCTTGGCAGAAAAACTCCTCAAAAGAGTTATCTGTATGTTCCATAGGGCCCATGAAACCACCGTCCATATAAATTTATGGAATATTTTATCTCTCCAGAAGGTTTCCTCATGCCCCTCCCTAATCAACACACCCTCAAAAGGTAATCACTATTCTGACTTCCATCATTATTTGTTTTGCCTAAACTACATATAAATGCATCATCAGTATGTACTGTTGTGACTACTTTCACTTAATATAATGTCTGTAATATTCATCTGTTTTGTTGCAAGTATCAGTAGTTTCTTTTTTAATTAAATTACTATGTAGTATTCCATTGAATAGCCTCTTTTGTGACAGACCTCTTCAGGAATTTCGCTCATTTAAAAAAGTTGGATTATTGTCATTTTCTTACTGATTTAGAGATGTTGGACGTACGTGTCATGAAGATCTCTCAGTCTGTGATTTGCCTTTTTACCTGCTTAATTGTGTCTTTTGATGGGTATGGTTCTTAATTTTAATGAAGTCAGTCTTTTATGGTTAGTATTTTTTGTCTTCTATTTAGGACTGTCTCGAGGAAGTTTTCCTGTTTTACTCTAAAAGCTTTATTGTTTTACACATTTAGAACTGTGATATATCTCAAATTAAATTTTGTATACCCTGTTTGGTAGGGGTCAAGTTCCATTTTGTTCCATAAAATATCCACGTGTTCCAATACCCCTTATTGCAAAGCTATTCATTCCCTTATAGACTTGCATTGATATCTGTCATAAACTGGGTCTTTTTCTGACTATTCTCTTCCATTGGTCTATTTGTATATCCTGTGCCAATCCTACACTGTCTTAACTTCTGTAACTTTGTACTATGTCTTGTTCAAATACGTTCTTCTCAAGCTTGACTGGGTTCTTCTGGTCCTGATGTTTTTTGATACCACAAAGTAATACATATTGATGCACCCAATGCAGATAAGGCCAATTTTATGTTATCAGCAATCAGTTGATAGGAAAAAAAATATGTATATGGTGCTTGAACAAATATTTTGAAAAGCCTCAGATGGCAAAATCTCACCAATAGTATTTTAAGTGTCCATAGTTCACCTATTCTCATTCCTTCATTCTCCCCAGTCCAATCATGTGTGGAAATGTACCAGTTTTTAAAGTGAGCGTGAAGTTATTTCTTTATAACAGGTCCATAATGTTCATTTTGAGAATAGTGGTAAGAAGTGGAGGGTTAACAATGATTATCTATGACAAAAGCACAGAATAAAGGTATAGGTAACAAACCCCCGGCTTTATCCCATGTTTTATCATTGACAGCACCAGGATCTATTAATAATGTATTGAGAAACTTTACATCTATATCAGTGGCTCTCAACTGGGTGGGGGGTGATTTTTACTTCCTGGGGGACATTTGACAACGTCTGGAACATTCTTTTGGTCACAACTGGGGCAGGAAGTGGGACAGAGAGGAAGGTGCTTCTGACTTCTAGTGGGTCCAGACCTAGAATGTTGCTCAACACCCTACACTGCACCAGACAGCAAAGGATTATCCAACCGAAGATGTCAGTCTGCAGAGATTAAGAAACCCTGATCTAGATGGTCACATCTTTCTCCAACAGAAAGATATTCAGGTAAGTAACTCACCCGTTTAATTCTGCTACGGTATGTGCAAATCAAGAGAGCAAGAAGAGAGCAGATGCCTTGATGAGTCAATATGCTACAGTGGGGTGGAGAGGTAGGATTTAAATGTTAAGATAAATCACATCAGTTTACCAGAGAAGAAAATCAAGAACTGAAGGAGGTGGTAATGTGAACTAAGGGGTCACAGTACCCCCCCCCCACATACCATGGAGATTAAAGTTGACAAACTCTCTCTCACTTCTGTGGGAAACTATTCTCTCCTGACACATAATTGTTATGTGGAAGCGGGTGGAGATACGCTACCCTACTCTCAGATGTTCAGAGGGAAATGGGTTTTTTGGTAGCTACAATCTGAAGCTAGAGTCTACATGTCTACATATTGTTCTTTAATAGCCCCTTATATTTTTCCTGCTCTTCTGCTCTCTCTGTCAATTGTTCCTTGTCTCTCCTAGAGTTTAGAATCCCAGGTTTTGGAACCACCCATGTTTTTTTCTATTGGGTCATTTCCGTTAGCATACAAATATGACACTATTATGTTTACCATCTTAAAACATAAAACCTTTGCTTGAATCATTTCTCTGTTCCCCTTTTCAGCAAACCTCAAAAAGGCTCTGTTTACTCATTGTATCCAATTTCTTTCTTCCAATTTTTCCTGAAGTCACTTAAATAAGGCTCAGCCTACCTTCTGCCTTGTCTCCCTAATTCCATCTGTGCTCGACGTTCTATTCTCAACACAAACAGCCAGAATGAGCTTTTAAATATGCAATGGCTTTCTTCAAAACACTGCAATAGCTCTTCATTTCTTAAAATAAGAGCCAACGTTCTTTCGTATCTAGAAGGCCACGTGTGATCTGGCCCCATTTACTCCTTTGATTTTCTGTCTCCCAGTCCTCTCCTTACTCATTTCACTTCAGCCACTCTGGTCTTTTTGATGTTTCTGGGACTATCCCAGACTCAAGATCTTTGTACTGCTTTTTCGTTTGCCTGGAACCCTCTTCCTCCAGATGTTCACATGGTACACTCTGTTATATCCTCAAGTCATTTCTCAATGAAGTCTATCCTACTATAACTCTTTAAATTATAAATACTCCATGTTGCATTCCCAGATCTGTTTCTTCCCATACTGCTCATCAACTTTTACAATTGTTTATTCAACATTTATTGATTACCTACCGTGTGCCAGGCATAGTGCTAGTTGCTGGGGATACATCAGTGAACAAAATAGACAAAAATATCTTCCTTCATAGAGCTTATATTTCAGAGGGAGGAGACAGAGAAACATAATAAGGAAATCATGTGGTTTTAGTAAAAAGACAAATTAACAGTGGATAATCATCAGAATAATTTCGCAGTTAAAAAAACCCACTGATTCCTGGGTCTCACTTCAGACGTACTGAATCAGAGCCATTAGAGTGAGGCCTAGGCTTGGGGCCTGTATTTTATAAAACTCTAGGTTATTCAGAAAGATTGAGATAAATGCTTTAGAGTATAATTATGTCTCAGAACCAAGGATAATGGCACATTTGCTCCTTTCTCTAACAATTTATTCACATTATACTTATATCTTGACAGAGAGGAAAAAAGAGATAACCACAGGGAAATAAGTATTCTAAGATTTACGTTTCTGGATGATTTTTTTCTGGGCCAAGATTTTCCCACTGTATGGGCATTATTTGGGAAAATAGTCATTAGGGAAATGGTGAGGGCAGACCATCATTCAGGAAGAGGAACTCTCACTTTCACAGCCTGGGTGAGAGGCAATTATCTTTTTTTAAAAAAAATATTTATTTATTTATTTATTTGGCTACACTGGGTCTTAGTTGCGGCATGCGGGATCTTTGTTGTGGCATGCGGACTCTTAGTTGCGGCATGTGGGATCTAGTTCCCTGACCAGGGATTGAACCCGGGCCCCCTGCATTAGGAGCGTGAAGTCTTAGCCACCGGACACCAGGTTAAAGTAATGAAAAAGATCCATTATGAGGAAAGAAAGGTTTTGGAGAGGTAGGTACCTTTTAGCAATTCTGTTGGGAGGAAACTATATGAAACTTGGTATTAGTTATCTATTGAGTAAAAAAATGACCCTAAAACTCAGTGACTTAAAAAGCAAACATTTATTATTGTATCGTTTCTGTGGGTCAGAAATAAAGGAGTGGCTTAATTGGATGGTTTAGCTTGGGATGTCTCGTGAGGTTGCAGGCAAAACACTGGCTGTGGTTGTGGTCATCTGGAATCTCACTGGTATTTAAGGATCCAATGCCAAGATGGTTCATTCACATGGCTGTTGGTAGGAGACTTTAGCTCTTCATTATGTAAGCCTCTCCGTAGGGCTGCTTGCATGACCTTACGACATGGCACCTGCCTTCCCCCAGAGCACGTGATCGAGAGAGAACAATACAGAAGCTGCAACTGCAACATCTTTTATGACTTAGGCTTAGAAATCACGACCTATTATTTTTTGCAATATCCTATGGCTACCTAATGTGGGAGGAGGCTACCCAAGGTCATGTATACCAGGAGGCAGTGATCATTGGGGGCCAGTTTGGAGGCTGGCTATTATACTTGGGGTATTGTCATTATGGATGGCCCCTGCTTGTTGATTACTTTACTTTTCCACATCTGTAATGAACACAGTATTATAACTTATTCTACAGTAAAAAAACAGAAAAAGTGATAAAATAACCTCAGCAGCTGCCTATGCCTTAAGAGATTTCCTATAGGAGACCGAAGTGAAATTAACCTTCTCTTCTCCTTAAGATTACCCAGGTTGTCCCATAAAGGACAGTTAGAATCCAGTAGCAAATTAATGCAGTAACAGTCTATGCCCTCATTGGATTCATACCAGGAATACAAGGAAAATTACTAAGGCAACAATAATAACTAACTAGATTAATAGATAAAGGAGAGAAATGATAGGAGTATCTTTGCAGATGTGTACAGGCATTTTACACAATTTGACATTCTTGACTTTAAAAAAAAATCTTAATATCACAAGAATTGGTAGACATTTCTTTAACATATTTTTTTAAGAATTCATGTATAGGCTGGACTGGGCTCTTATCTTAGAGGTTCTGGAGAAGAATCCTCTTCCAGCCTTTTCAGGTTGTTGGCAGCATTCTGTTCCTTGTGGTTGTAGGACTGTCATTCCCATTTCCTTGCTGGCTGTCAGCTGGGGGCTGCTCTCAGCTCCCAGAAGCTGTTCATATTCTTTACCACATGGCCAACTCCATCTTCAAAGGCAGAAATGGCATGTCAAATCCTTCACATATTTGGAATCTCTCTGACTTCTACTACCAGCTGGAGAAAACCCTATGCTTTTATAGGGCTCATGTGATTAGGTTAAGCCCTCCTAGATCCTCTCTCTGGCTTAAGGTCTACAGATTAATACACTTAACTGCACCTGTCAAATCCTTTTGCTATGTAACTTATATAATGATGGGGAAATCATTAGAGGACAGAGACCATGGAGGACATTAGAATTCTGCCTGCAACAGAAGTTTAGAAGAACAAGGACAGGATTCTGAAGGTGGAGTGTACAATAAACAGAGAAGTGACATGAGGCTATAAAGAAATTTTAACATGTTCTTCCTCTGTAATTTAAATATAGTCTCAGGACTTCCCTGGTGGTCCAGTGGCTGAGGCTCTGCGCTCCCAATTCGGGGGGACCCGGGTTTGATCCCTGGTCAGGGAACTAGATCCCACATGCATGCTGCAACTAAGAAGTCTACATGCCATGGTGAGGATCCCGTGTGCCACAAATAAGACCCAGCGCAGAAAAAATAAATAAATATTAATAAGTATAGTTTCAGTGGGGAAAAAAAATTGTTCTCATATAGAAAATTAAAAGAAAACAAAAGGAGGGCTGTAAGTTATGAATATTAAATTGCACATTTTTGAAACAAAGTGTCACTAACCACTTCTGTCATTAATTATATGAATTATATGAAGACTATTCTGAAGTTCCATTCTCTGACCATTACAAGATTTTTATGTGGGTTAATTTGGAGATGTGTTTCTTAAAAACATTTACAACTGGTGAGAACCTACTGTATAGCACAGGGAACTCTACTCAGTGCTGTGTGGTGACCTAAATGGGAAGGAAATGTAAAAAAGAGGGGATATAGGTGTATGTATAACTGATTCACTTTGCTGTACAGCAGAAACTAACAATATTATAAAGCAACTATATTCTAATAAAAATTAATTAGAAAAAACATTTACAAATCTTTTTTTGAGTATTTTCTTTTTGAAGTATAGTTGATGTACAATATTATGTAAGTTACAGGTGTACGATGTAGTGATTCATAATTTTTAAAGGTTATACTCCATTTATAGTTATTATAGAATATTGGCTATATTCCCTGTGTTGTATACTATATCTTTGTACCTTATTTTATTTTATTTTTTTATTGAAGTATTGTTGATTTACAGTGTTTCAAGTGTACAGCAAAGTGATTCAGTTTTATATGTGTGTGTGTATATATATATACATATATATATATTCTTTTTCAGATTCTTTTCCATTATAGGTATTACAAGATACTGAATATAGTTCCCTGTGCTATACAGTAGGTCCTTGTTCCTTGTAGCTTATTTTATACATAATAGTTTTTATCTCCTAATCCCCTACCCGTGTACTGCCCCTACCCCCTTACAAATCTTTCTTAATGACTATCTCTTTTAAAAAGTGGTTTTTACACGGAAAAAAAGAATTATGAAATTGGAAGTATGTTTATTTTGCTTTTCTTGACCCATTGGTACAAAATGGATCACTGAGGCCTTTTTCAAGGGACCACTGGAAATCATTCAGGTACACTATAATTAACCATCTCACAATATTCCAAAGTAATAGAAAGTATGTGACTAATTCTATTCTGATAGGAGACAGTAATGCCACATGACAATTATTCAAACATTTTAAAAGTATTTTTTTAAATGGAGGTTGATTAAATTAAAGTTTAGAAATTTCTAAATGAAAAAAGGTATTAGGGATTACTAAATAAACATGAACAGGTTTTGTGGCGTGCTTACACTGTATAGGAGGGGTCCTCAACCCCCAGGCCGCGGAAGGGTGCCTTATCTGTTAGGAACCGGGCTGCACAGCAGGAGGTGAGCAGCCAGTGAGCAAGCGAAGCTTCATCTGCCGCTCCCCATCACTCGCATTACCTCCTGAACCATCCCCCCCCCAACCCCGCGCCAACTCCCGTCCGTGAAAAAATTGTCTTCCACGAAACCGATCTCTGATGCCAAAAAGGTTGGGAACTGCTGTTGTATAGTGTATTATTTTATGTTCTAAGGATCAGTTGTTAGATAAATTGTCCAAAATACATAATCTATGACACAGAGTATCCAAGTTCATACCATCTCAACCCGTTATATCTTGATCCTTAGATACAGAGGGCTTCAGTGTGTTACTTAGAAGCTAACATCTTTGTCCTAAATTTTCATACATTCAAACATAATCTGAATAACAGTAGCCTGAAGAAAAAGCAATTTCTCTCCACCATTCACCAATTACAAGCCTCCCATTTATGCACACACCACCAAGTTTTAAAAAATGTTCTGGTAACATCAACTGGAAAGGAATGGAAATTGATAAGAACGCACTTTGTATCCACCTGGGTTTTCTCTGTTTCACTTTCGTAACAGGTTTTCCATAATAATTTCTAAAGTTTTTATGAGGCCGAACAAAGGCAGCATGTCATAATAGAGTATTGGGGGAACCTGGGTTTCTGGTCCTGATGGCTATTACTTTCTTGGGCAATCTTGAACAAAGTCTCTTAACCTTTCTCTGGTCCTAGTTTTACAACCAATAAAATACCCTGAATTAGATCATTGTTTCTCCAAGTGTGTTCCATTCATGAATGTTAAATGCTAAAGAAAGTTTGGGAAAACTGTATTAAACCAAGCTGAAGAGGTTATTTTAGGGCAGGGCTTCTTAGAACCTTTAATGTGCCAGTGTGTATTGTGAATTTCCAAGGGAGAAATACATTATTCAGGATCTTCTAAACTTGCATGACTATAAAACTCTTCTATTGAAAGCACTTAATAGAAACACTGTTGAGAAATGCTGAACCAAGAAATTTATGAAAAATACCATGATTCTATAATGATATCCAGGCCATTGTTCTAATCCTTTAGGGACCATATTCACATCTCAGTATCAGACTTTAAGTCTACTGTCACAGAAATTTGTCCAGGGAGTAAGAGATGCAGGTAAATGGGCTTACAAATTTTTAGTAATGTAGACTCGAATCCTAAAATATGTCAGAAGAGACACATGGAGACTTATACCGTTACTGACATTATTACCATTTATGGGTAAAATATAATTTTTCTGACCATAGGAATGAAAAAATTTAGACTTTACATTAATATTTTGCTCTGACTTTACTGAAGTTGTTAAAATAAAAGTAAATTGTTTGGCAAACTTATGGTTACCAGGGGGTGAGGGAGGGATAGATAAATTGGGATTGACATATATACACTACTATATATAAACTACATAAGTAATAAGGACCCACTATATAACACAGAGAACTCAACTCAGTCCTCTATAATGGCCTATATGAAAAAAGAATCTAAAAAAGAGTGGATATATGTATATATATAACTGATTCACTTTGCTGTACACAACATTGTAAATCAACTATACGCCAATAAACATTTTTTTAAAGTAAATTGTTTTTTTAAAAGGATGATTGTTAAAACTATTAAAGCAAGAAAAAGATTTATGAGACCCGCAGTCTTTAATAACAAATAGAATTTTTTTTTTTTTGGCTACACCGTGGCATGTGGGATCTTAGTTCCCCCATCAGGGATCAAACCCGTGCCCCCTTCATTGGAAGCATGGAGTCTGAACCACTGGACCGCCAGGGAAGTCCCCAGATAATACGTAGATTTTCCATTAACTCTTCCTGCCAAGGTTTTTGAGGAGTGACATGTTTGCACATCATTTGCAGTTTTAAAGGATTATTTTTATACCTGCTAAGCTGCTCCACTGTTACTTTTTGGTATTCATTTGAAGTACATTGTAACCATAATGGTATCTGTTTTGAACACATTTTACTGACACTGGATTCAACTTCCTGTGGTGCTCCCCTGAAAGACATTTTTGATCACTGTTTCTCAGGTTATTGTATTTAATGGGTCAGTAAGATATATATTTCTAAAATTGCAGAGGGGAGTTTCCCAACCATTTAATTTTGCCAAATGGGGCAAAATGAAAGCAACTAACAAAGATAGTTAATAGAAAAATAGAAAAAAATAGTAAATGGAAAAATAGTTTCTATTAAGTGCTTTTCAGTGAAAGAGTTGTATAATCAGGCAAGTGTAGAAGATCCTGAATAATGTATTTCCCCCTTGGAAATTTAAAAGTGACTAGCAAACCCCCCCCAAAAACAAGCAAACAAAAAAAGAACCAGCATCTACTGTCTCCATAAGGTGAAAAAAAGAACATTTTAACATCACAAATTTAAAAAGGGCATAACATCAGAATAAAAGAGTTATTTCAATTTTAGCTTCATAAAAAGTTAAGTGCGTTGCTCCCATTTTCCTCAGTTTCACATGGACAAGGAACAATTTTATTACAAAACTCGTTTGGTCCAGGGAACAGCCACTGTTTCTGATAGAGTGTGAGGGGCTTCCTTGCCTGGGAGGCTGGGGTCCTGGCAGGTACGTGTGCATGGCTGAGGGAGTGCTTCAGAAGCCGCTTCTAGGCTGCAGCGTCTGAGAGAAGAGGTGGGTTTAGTTTGTTTGGTTTGGTTTTTTTTTTTTTCTTAACGTTTTTATTGGAGTATAATTGCTTTACAATGGTGTGTTAGTTTCTGCTTTATAACAAAGTGAATCAGTTATACATATACATATGTTCCCATATCTCTTCCCTCTTGCATCTCCCTCCCTCCCACCCTCCCTATCCCACCCCTCTAGGTGGTCACAAAGCACCGAGCTGATCTCCCTGTGCTATGCGGCTGCTTCCCACTAGCTATTTTACGTTTGGTAGTGTATATATGTCCATGCCACTCTCTCACTTTGTCACAGCTTACCCTTCCCCCTCCCCATATCCTCAAGTCCATTCTCTAGTAGGTCTTTGTCTTTATTTCCGTCTTACCCCTAGGTTCTTCATGACATTGTTTTTTTCTTACATTCCATATATATGTGTTAGCATACGGTATTTGTCTTTCTCTTTCTGACTTACTTCACTCTGTATGACAGACTCTAGGTCCATCTACCTCACTACAAATAACTCAATTTCATTTCTTTTTATGGTTGAGTAATATTCCATTGTATATATGTGCCACATCTTCTTTATCCATTCATCCGATGATGGACACTTAGGTTGCTTCATCTCCTGGCTATTGTAAATAGAGCTGCAATGAACATTTTGGTACATGACTCTTTTTGAATTTTGGTTTTCTCAGGGTATATGCCCAGTAGTGGGATTGCTGGGTCATATGGTAGTTCTATTTGTAGTTTTTTAAGGAACCTGCATACTGTTCTCCATAGTGGCTGAACCAATTCACATTCCCACCAGCAGTGCAAGAGTGTTCCCTTTTCTCCACACCCTCTCCAGCATTTATTGTTTCTAGATTTTTTGATGATGGCCATTCTGACTAGTGTGAGATGATATCTCATTGTAGTTTTGATTTGCATTTCTCTAATGATTAATAATGTTGAGCATTCTTTGATGTGTTTGTTGGCAATCTGTATATCTTCTTTGGAGAAATGTCTATTTAGGTCTTCTGCCCATTTTTGGATTGGGTTGGTTTTTTTTTTGTTGTTGTTATTGAGATGCATGAGCTGCTTGTAAATTTTGGAGATTAATCCTTTGTCAGTTGCTTCATTTGCAAATATTTTCTCCCATTCTGAGGGTTGTCTTTTGGCCTTGTTTATGGTTTCCTTTGCTGTGCAAAAGCTTTGAAGTTTCATTAGGTCCCATTTGTTTATTTTTGTTTTTATTTCAATTTCTCAAGGAGGTGGGTCAAAAAGGATCTTGCTGTGATTTATGTCATAGAATGTTCTGCCTATGTTTTCCTCTAAGAGTTTTATAGTGTCTGGCCTTACATTTAGGTCTTTAATCGATTTTGCGTTTATTTTTGTGTATGGTGTTAGGGAGGGTTCTAATTTCATTCTTTTACATGTAGCTGTCCAGTTTTCTGAGCATCACTTATTGAAGAGGCTCTCTTTTCTCCAATGTATATTCTTGCCTCCTTTATCAAAGATAAGGTGGCCATATGTGGGTGGGTTTATCTCTGGGCTTTCTATCCTGTTCCATTGATCTATATTTCTGTTTTTGTGCCACTACCATATTCTCTGAAGTCAGGGAACCTGATTCCTCCAGCTCTGCTTTTCTTTCTAAAGATTGCTTTGGCTATTCAGGGTCTTTTGTGTTTCCATACAAATTGTGAAATTTTTTCTTCTAGTTCTGTTTAAAAATGCCAGTGGTAGTTTGATAGGGGTTGCATTGACTCTGTAGATTGCTTTGGGTAATACAGTCATTTTCACAATGTTGATTCTTCCAAACCAAGAACGTGGTATATCTCTCCATCTATTTGTATCATTTTTAATTTCTTTTATCAGTGTCTTATAGTTTTCTGCATACAGGTCTTATGTCTCCTTAGGTAGGTTTGTTCCTAGGTATTTTATTCTTTTTGTTGCAATGGTAAATGGGAGTGTTTTCTTAATTTCACTTTCAGATTTTTCATCATTAGTGTATAGGAATGAAAGAGATTTCTGTGCATGAATTTTGTATCCTGCTACTTTACCAAATTCATTGATTAGCTCTTGTAGTTTTCTGGTAGCGTCTTTAGGATTCTCTATGTATAGTATCACGTCATCTGCAAACAGTGACAGTTTTACTTCTTCGTTTCTGATTTGGATTACTTTTATTTCTTTTTGTTCTCTGATTGCTGTGGCTAAAACTTCAAAAACTATGTTGAATAATAGTGGTGAGAGTGGGCAACCTTGTTTTGTTCCTGATCTTAGTGGAAATGGTTTCAGTTTTTCACCACTGAGGACAATGTTGGCTGTGTGTTTGTCATATATGGCCTTTATTATGTTGAGGAAAGTTCCCTCTATGCCTACTTTCTGCAGGGTTTTTATCATAAATGGTGTTGAATTTTGTCAAAAGCTTTCTCTGCATCTATTGAGATGATCATATGTTTTTTCTCCTTCAATTTGTTAATATGGTGTATCACATTGATTGATATGTGTATATTGAAGAATCCTTGCATTCCTGGGATAAACCCCACTTAATCATAACGTATGATCCTTTTAATGTGCTGTTGGATTCTGTTTGCTAGTATTTTGTTGAAGATTTTTGCATCTATGTTCATCAATGATATTGGCCTGTAGTTTTCTTTCTTTGACATCTTTGTCTGGTTTTGGTATCAAGGTGATGGTGGCCTCGTAGAATGAGTTTGGGAGTGTTCCTCCTTCTGCTATATTTTGGAAGAGTTTGAGAAGGATAGGTATTAGGTCTTCTCTAAATGTTTGATAGAATTCGCCTGTGAAGTCATCTGGTCCTGGGCTTTTGTTTGTTGGAAAATTTTTAATCACAGTTTCAATTTCAGTGCTTGTGATTCGTCCGTTTATATTTTCTCTTTCTTCCTGGTTCAGTCTCGGAAGGTTGCGCATTTCTAAGCATTTGTCCATTTCTTCCAGGTTGTCCATTTTATTGGCATAGAGTTGCTTGTAGTAATCTCTCATGATCCTTTGTATTTCTGCAGTGTCAGTTGTTACTTCTCCTTTTTCATTTCTAATTCTATTGACTTGAGTCGTCTCCCTTTTTTTCTTGATGAGTCTGCCTAATGGTTTATCAATTTTGTTTATCTTCTTAAAGAACCAGCTTTTAGTTTATTGATCTTTGCTATCGTTTCCTTCATTTCTTTTTCATTTATTTCTGATCTGATCTTTATGATTTCTTTCCTTCTGCGAACTTTGGGGGTTTTTGTTCTTCTTTCTCTAATTGCTTTAGGTGTAAGGTTAGGTTGTTTATTTGAGATGTTTCTTGTTTCTTAAGGTAGGATTTTATTGTTATAAACTTCCCTCTTAGAACTGCTTTTGCTTCATCCCATAGGTTTTGGGTCATCGTGTTTTCATTGTCATTTGTTTATAGGTATTTTTTGATTTCCTCTTTGATTTCTTCAGTGATCTCTTGGTTATTAAGTACTGCATTGTTTAGCCTCCATGTGTTTGTATTTTTTACAGAGTTTTTCCTGTAATTGATATCTAGTCTCCTAGCGTTGTGGTCAGAAAAGATACTTGATAGGATTTCAATTTTCTTAAGTTTACCAAGGCTTGATTTGTGACCCAAGATATGATCTATCATGGAGAATGTTCCATGAGCACTTGAGAAGAAAGTGTATTCACTTGTTTTTGGATGGAATGTCCTATAAATATCAATTAAGCCCATCTTGTTTAATGTATCATTTAAAGCTTGTGTTTCCTTATTTATTTTCATTGTGGATGATCTGTCCATTGGTGAAAATGGGGTGTTAAAGTCCCCTAATATGATTGTGTTACTATCGATTCCCCCTTTTATGGCTGTTAGTGTTTGCCTTATGTATTGAGGTGCTCCTATGTTGGGTGCATAAATATTTACAATTGTTACATCTTCTTCTTGGATTGATCCCTAGATCATTATGTAGTGTCCTTCTTTGTCTGTTGTAATAGTCTTTGTTTTAAAGTCTATTTTGTCTGATCTGAGAATTGCTACTCCAGGTTTCTTTTGATTTCCATTTGCATGGAATATCTTTTTCTATTCCATCACTTTAGGTTTGTATGTGTCCCTAGAGAGGTGGGTCTCTTTTAGACAGCATATATACGGGTCTTGTTTTTGTATCCATTCAGCCAGTCTGTCTTTTGGTTGGAGCATGTCATCCATTTACATTTAAGGTAAGTATTGATATGTATGTTCCTATTACCATATTCTTAATTGTTTTGGGTTTGTTATTGTAGGTCTTCCTTCTCTTGTGTTTCTTGCCTAGAGAAGTTCCTTTAGCATTTGTTGTAAAGCTGGCTTGGTGGTGCTGAATTTTCTTAGCTTTTGCTTGTCTGTAGAGGTTTTAATTTCTCCATCGAATCTGAATGAGAACCTTGCTGGGTAGAGTAATCTTGGTTGTAGGTTTTTCTCCTTCATCACTTTAAATATGTCCTGCCACTCCCTTCCGGCTTGCAGAGTTTCTGCTGAAAGATCAGCTGTTAACCTTGTGGGGATTCCCTTGTGTGTTATTTGTTGTTTTCCCTTGCTGCTTTTAATGTTTTTTCTTTGTATTTAATTTTTGATTGTTTGATTAATATGTGTCTTGGCGTGTTTCTCCTTTTTATTTATTCTGTATGGGACTCTCTGTGCTTTCTGGACTTGATTAACTATTTCCTTTCCCATATTAGGTAAGTTTTCAACTATAATCTCTTCAAATATTTTCTCAGTCCCTTTCTTTTTCTCTTCTTCTTCTGGGACCCCTATAATTCAAATGTTGGTGCATTTAATGCTGTCCCAGAGGTCTCTGAGACTGTCCTCAATTCTTTTTTTTCTTTTTTCTTTTTTCTGCTCTGCAGTAGTTATTTCCACTATTTTATCTTCCAGGTCACTTATCCGTTCTTCTGCCTCAGTTATTCTGCTACTGATCCCTTCTAGAGAATTTTTAATTTCATTTATTGTATTTTTCACCACTGTTTGTTTGCTCTTTAGTTCTTCTAGGTCCTTGTTAAACGTTTATTTTATTTTCCCCATTCTATTTCCAAGATTTTGGATCATCTTTACTATAATTATTCTGAATTCTTTTTCAGATAGACTGCCTATTTCCTCTTCATTTGTTAGGGCTCGTGGGTTTTTGCCTTGCTCCTTCACCTGCTGTGTGTTTCTCTGTCTTCTCATTTTGCTTAACTTAGTGTGTTTGGGGTCTCCTTTTCGCAGCCTGCAGGTTCGTAGTTCCCGTTGTTTTTGGTGTCTGCTCCCAGTGGCTCAGTTTGGTTCAGTGGGTTGTGTAGGCTTCCTAGTGGAGGGGACTCGTGCCTGTGTTCTGGTGGATGAGGCTGTATCTTGTGTTTCTGGTGGGCAGGTCCACATGTGGTCATGGGTTTTGTGGTGTCTGTGGCCTTATTATGATTTTAGGCAGCCTCTCTGCTAATGGATGGGGTTGTGTTCCTGCCTTGCTAGTTGTTTGGCATAGGATGTCCAGCACTGTAGCTTGCTGGTTGCTGCGTGGAGCTGGGTCTTGGCGTTGAGCTGGAGATGTTTGGGAGTTTTTCGCCGTTTGATATTACGTGGAGCTGGGAGGTCTCTTGTGGACCCGTGTCCTGAAGTTGGCTCTCCCACCTCAGAGGCACAGCCCTGTCGCCTGGCTGGAGCACCAAGAGCCTGTCATCCACACGGCTCAGAATAAAAGGGAGAAAAAAAAGAAAGAAAGAAAGAAGAAGATAAAATAGAATTAAAAAAATAAAGTTATTAAACTAAAAAATAATTATTAAAAAAATTTTAAGTAATAAAAAAATTTTTTTAATTAAAAAAAGAAAGAAGAGAACAACCAAACCAAAAAACAAATCCACCAGTGATAACAAGTGCTAAAAACTATACTAGGAAAACAAACAACAACAAAAAACCGGACAGACAGAACCCTAGGACAAATGGTAAAAGCAAAGCTATACAGACAAAATCACACACAGAAGCATACACATACACACTCACAAAAAGAGAAAAAGGGGAAAAAATATATATACCCTTGCTCCCAAAGTCCACCTCCTCAGTTTGGGATGATTCGTTGTCTATTCATGTAATCCACAGATGCAGGGTACATCAAGTTGATTGTGGAGCTTTAATCCGCTGCTTCTGAGGCTGCTGGGAGAGATTTCCCTTTCTCTTCTTTGTTCTCACAGCTCCCAGGGGCTCAGCTTTGCATTTTGCCCCGCCTCTGCGTGTAAGTTGCCGGAGGGCGTCTGTTCTTCCCTCAGACAGGACGGGGTTAAAGGAGCCGCTGATTCGGGGGCTCTGGCTCACTCAGGCCGGGGGCGGGGGGTGGGGGGGTGGGGAGGGAGGGGCACGGAGTGCGGGGAGGGCCTGCGGCGTCAGAGGCCGACGTGACGTTGCACCAGCGTGAGGCGCGCCGTGCGTTCTCCCGGGGAAGTTGTCCCTGGATCCCGGGACCCTGGCAGTGACGGGCTGCACAGGCTCCCCGGAAGCGGGGTGTGGACAGTGACCTGTGCTCGCACACAGGCTTCTTGGTGGCGGCAGCAGCGGCCTTAGCGTCTCATGCCCGTCTCTGGAGCTCCTTTAAGCAGCGCTCTTAATCCCCTCTCCTCGCGCACCAGGAAACGAAGAGGGAAGAAAGTCTCTTGCCTCTTCGGCAGGTCCAGAATTTTCCCCGGACTCCCTCCCGGCTAGCTGTGGTGCACTAACCCCCTGCAGGCTGTGTTCACGCCGCCAACCCCAGTCCTCTCCCGGCGCTCCGACCGAAGCCCGAGCCTCCGCTCCCAGCCCCGCCCGCCCCGGCGGGTGAGCAGACAAGCCTCTCGGCCTGGTGAGTGCTGGTCGGCACCGATCCTCTGTGCGGGAATCTCTCCGCTTTGCCCTCCGCACCCTGTTGCTGTGCTCTCCTCCGTGATTCCGAAGCTTCCCCCCTGCAGTCTCCGCCCGCGAAGGGGCTTCCTAGTGTTTGGAAACGTTTTCTCCTTCACAGCTCCCTCCCACTGGTGCAGGTCCCGTCCCTATTCTTTTGTCTCTGTTTATTCTTTTTTCTTTTGCCCTACCCAGGTACGTGGGGAGTTTCTTGCCTTTTGGGAGGTCTGAGGTCTTCTGCCAGCGTTCAGTAGGTGTTCTGTAGGGGTTGTTCCACATGTAGCTGTATTTCTGATGTATTTGTGGGGAGGAAGGTGATCTCCGCATCTTACTCTTCCGCCATCTTGAAGCTCCCCTTAAGTTAATTTTTGTATTTTGCAAGGTAATGATCCAACTTCATTCTTTTGCATTTGGATATCCAGTTGTCCTTGCACCATTTGTTGAAAAGATTATTCTTTCCCCACTGAATTGTCTTGACATCCTTGTCAAAAATGTAAGGATTTGTTTCTGGATTCTCAATTCTTTCCCATCGATCTATGTCTATCTTTTTTTAAAAATTTATTTATTTTGTTTTTGGCTGTGTTGGGTCTTCGTTGTTGTGCGGGGGTTTTCTGTAGTTGTGGCTAGTGGGGGTACTATTCATTGCAATGAGCAGGCTTTTCATTGCGGTGGCTTCTCTTGTTGTGGAGCACGGGCTCTAGGTGCGCAGGCTTCAGTAGTTGCAGCACACGGGCTCAGTAGTTGTGGCTCACGGGCTCTAGAGCACAGGCTCAGTAGTTGTGGCACACGGACTTAGTTGCTCCGCAGCATGTGGGATCTTCCTGGACCAGCGATCGAACCATTGTTCCCTGCTTTGGCAGGCGGGTTATTAACCACTGCGCCGCCAGGGAAGTCCCTATATGTCTATCTTTAAGCCAGTACTTCATTGTTTTGATTACTATAGTTTTGTTGTGGCTTGAATCTTTCAGTAATATAATTAACACAGTGCATTTAGTAGTCCTAGTGGTGAGCTGCAAGAGGCTGTCCAGGTGACCTCACGCAGCGTGGTCCAGATTTTTGTTTGCTCCAAACTGGACTGGAACCTTTATTCACTTGCCACAGCAGGAATGTAGGAGGTGTACACTGGGACTGTGAAATTCCTTTAGGGCATAATAACATGGTGTGACGTTGACCAGACCTGTAAACTGAGCAGCTCTGAATACATACAGACAAAGCCACTAGCAGGATAAAGGGGGGGGGGGTGCTTTGGGTATCAGATATAAAATTCACACTTAGTTTGCTGTTTCTGAGAAGCTTTTAGAGATGCTCTCCCCAGACGCGCAGCCCAAGGGACTGCAGTAAAGGCTACCCTTGCTTAACCACTCTGCCTTCCAAGTCACTCCTCCTTGGCTCTCTGCTCCCAAGACTTGGCTCTGTGAGATCTTCTGTAGGTCTACAGTGGTAGCATGCTCTTGGTGTCCATATAAACTAAGCCATTTTAAAAGGATACTTCACAGACACTTTTTAGACAATATGCTTATGCCATGGTTGTGTATCTTTAAAGAAATGGTTTTCTAGATGTGCTAAATCTTTATCTCCTTGGTCCAGATTTTCAGTGACGTTGGTCAGTTAAGCATTGTACATTTGAGGAACTGACAGTGAAGAATACAATGAATATTAGCACAGTTTGGTACCACTGGCTTCATGCTAATGTGCTGTCTATTTTACCTATCATGACTTTTGCACCATGAGTTCTAACGACAATAAATTTTGTAATTCCTTTCTGTCATAATTTCATAGATTATGATTTAATTTTTAGAGAAAACAGGTGGCATTTACACACAAGTCAAGAAGCATTAGAAGAACCAGGGATGTAATATACAACATGATAAATATAACACTGCTTGCTGTATGTTATATAGAAAGTTAAGAGACTGAATCCTGAGAGTTCTCATCACAAGAAAAAAACTTTTCTATTTCTTTAATTTTGTACCTATAGGAGATGATGGATGTTCACTAAACTTATTGTGAGCGTCACTCCTCAGTGTATGTAAATCAAATCTTTATGCTATACACCTTAAACTTATGCAGTGCTGTCAATTATATCATATAAATTATAGCATATAACTGGAAGAAAAAAAAAGAATTGTATACTTGAATGGTAATTTTGAGTGAAATTCCAGAGGCTGAATATGGACTGTTACGAGTGAGAAATTCCTGGGACCACAGTGTTTGGGGAAAGTCCCCACAGTTTTGTGGTTCTTACCTCCAGGAATGCTACCAGATTTTCATGGTGGAGTTATGTATGTGAATGATCTAGATACACCAGTTAAAGACAGAGATTGTTAACGTGGATTAAGAAAAACAAGACCTAACTATAAGAAACCCATTTTATATATAAAGACTGAGATTATAAATAAAGGGATGGAGAAAGATATACCATGATAACATTAACTAAAGAAACTTGGAGTGTCTATATTAATTTCAGACAAAGCTGACTTCTGAACAAGAAAGATTATCAGGAATAAAATGAGGCAGTTGGGCTTCCCTGGTGGCGCAGTGGTTGAGAGTCCGCCTGCCGATGCAGGGGACGCGGGTTCATGCCCCGGTGCGGGAGGATCCCACATGACGCGGAGTGGCTGGGCCCGTGAGCCATGGCCGCTGAGCCTGCGCGTCCGGAGCCTGTGCTCCGCAACGGGAGAGGCCACGGCAGTGAGAGGCCCGCGTACCGAAAGAAAAAAAAAGAGGCAGTACATCATGATGAAGGGTGTAATTCTCCAAAAAGACATAACAACCCTAAACAAGAATGCACCTAAATATGTACCAAAATACTTGAGTTAAAAACTGAGAGAACTGAAAGGAGTTATAGACAAATCCACTATTTTAAATAGAGGCTTCAACATCCCTCTGTTAATAGCTGATGGATCAAGCGGGCAGTAAATCAGTAAGGATGTGGATAACCTGAGTAGCGCTATCAATCAACTGGATCTTGTTTATTTTGTTAACATCTTTATTGGAGTATAATTGCTTTACGATGGTGTGTTAGTTTCTGCCTTATAACAAAGTGAATCAGCTATACATATACATATATCCCCATATCTCCTTCCTCTTGCATCTCCCTCCCACCCTCCCTATCCCACCCCTCTAGGTAGTCACAAAGCAGCGAGTTCATCTCCCTGTGCTATGCGGCTGCTTCCCCCTAGCTATTTATTTTACATTTCATAGTGTGTATATGTCAATGCCAATCTCTCACTTTGTCCCAGCATACCCTTCCCCCTCCCCATGTCCTCAAGTCCATTCTCTAGTAGGTCTGCGTCTTTATTCCCATCTTGCCCCTAGGTTCTTCATGACCATTTTTTTTTTGCGGTACGCGGGCCTCTCACTGTTGTGGCCTCTCCCGTTGTGGAGCACAGGCTCCAGACGCGCAGGCTCAGCGGCCGTGGCTCACAGGCCCAGCCGCTCCGCGGCATGTGGGATCTTCCCGGACCGGGGCACGAACCCGTGTCCCCTGCATCGGCAGGCGGACTCTCAACCACTGCGTCACCAAGGAAGCCCCATTTTTTTTTTTTTTTTTAGATTCCATATATATGTGTTAGCATACGGTATTTGTTTTTCTCTTTCTGACTTACTTCACTCTGTATGACAGACAAATATATGGAACGCTTCACAAATTTGCGTGTCATCCTTGCGCAGGGGCCATGCTAATCTTCTCTGTATCGTTCCAATTTTATTATATGTGCTCCCGAAGCGAGCACAATCAACTGGATCTTATTGACACCTGCAGACCACTCTATCCAACAACAGCAGAACATACATTCTTCTTAAGCTCATGCAACAATTCACCACGATAGGCCACAAAACACACCTTAACAAACTTAGAAATCATATAAAGAATGTTCTCACCACAATGGAATTAAACTAGAAATCAGTAGCAGAAATATAGCTGAATCATCCTCCAAATTATTTGGAAATTAAACAACACACTTCTGAATAACCCATGAGTCAAAGAAGAAGTCTCAAAAAAATCTAGAAATATTTTGAATTCTACTTGAAAGACATCTCAAAAGAAAAGACAGGAAAACTTGACAACACAAACAATAAAATGTTTGATTGTCAGAAAACATCACAAAGAAAATGGAAAGAAACAACAATCTGGGAAAAATATTTACAGCAAATACGACAAATACAACATACATATTTTTTAAAAGAAAAAAAAATTTTTCCTGTTACATTATCAAATAGGTAAAAAATGATACTATTCCAGTAGCTATACATTTGAGATTAGTGCACTTTACTGAATGCATGCTAAAATCTATTTTTAAAAATTCTGTGCAAAGTTGATAGTTTAGTAAGAAAGGCACTTTCCAACTTTGTTAGTGATAATTTGTTGCAACTGTCCTAGAAAACAATATGGCTAGTAATCAAGAGCATTAATAATGTTCAAATACTTTAACCTAGGGTTTCCACTTCTAAAATATGACAAAAGTTTACACACAAAGACATGCCTTATATGAATGAAAACCTGGAGCACAGAAATCGACAGTAAACTAGTGCTTTTACAAATATCGTGATAAATCTGCTTGGTGAGATTTCAAGAAGCTATCAAATATTAGTTTACCAAGTTTTTAAATGATAGAACATGTTTTGAGAGTAAACAATATACAAAGTTATAGCTATAGAATAAATATAATTTTATGTTAAAATGAATAGAAAAAGAAAATAAGGAATTATGGCAGAGTAATTATTGCTGCTGTATTGCATCTATATATTAAAGTTATGGGTCATTTTGGTTTTTTTTTTTACTTCTTTATAATTTTTTGGTATATTCCATATTTTCTAAGTGAATCTTCAGTACTTTAATAATCAGTAATAAAACCAGTAAGTAAATAAACAAAAAGTTAACTCCCAGTTTCTGGAATCCTCTGTTTCCTCCTGCTAAACTCTTAAGCATCTTCCAAGGTACAGATCAAAGGTCACCTCCTCTGTGAAGTCTTCCTAGACCCTCAGAGTTAGTTACTCCCTCCTTTGTTTCTGTCAACTCTTTGCCTGCAGCTCTCTCCCTCATGCATCACCGTGACTCATTTATTTGTTGCTCCCACTAGACAGAGGATCAAGGGCCATGTTTTGTCGTCATCTTGTCTCCGTGGTAACCAGGACAGCATCTGGTACAAAATAGACATTTAATTCATCATTATTATGTTATTGACAGGTCAGTTCACAATCCCCCTGATTCTCTTGGTTGCGATACATATCCTTTCCCAGCTGATATTCCTAAGAAACCAAAGAACTAGGAAGGCGTGAGGGAAGAGACATTTCTCAGATCCATTGAGGATTGACTTCTGTTTTCCTGCGCATGGCCACATGATCCAAGGTGAGTGTCATTTCTCTCCCTGGGAGAAGAAATTACATCATCTTCTGAAACAGAATGAGTAATTTGTAGTTGATTCCTGCCACAGCTGAACTCTGATCTTTTGTTTTCTATAGTGAATGTGTTAGACTGTTCTAAATAAAATCAGTCAAAAACTTTTAGGTGAAAACATCCTTATGTCTTAGATCTCTTCTGTAGCACCCTTAAGACCGGGTCCTGAGAGTAGCCTTTCTTGATTCAGGTCTGTAAAGCAGATGGGCCTAGATTTTCTCACTCCATGAATAGCTAGTAAGAAACTTTCCCACATGTTTTATGCTAGTGAGATGGTTACAAAATGCATTTGCCAGGTGGCAAAATGAGTCCCAAACTTTGATGATACTCAAGGCTGCTTTTCCTGCTGAAAATGAAAACCAGGTAAAAAAAATGAGATAAAGGTGTACACATTACTGAATGACACGAGATGAAAGTAAATGATCTTGAATCCAAAAAGGTGAGCTCTTATTCTATGCATATGTCCAACCCAATGACAGTGGGTTCTTTTTTCCTTGTGTGAAGTTTAATATTCTGGGTCAACTTAGCTAGGTTACAGTATCCAGATACTTGGTCAAACGTTATTCTAGATGTTTCTGTGAAGGTATTTTTTTAGTGAGATTAACATTTGAATGTTTATGTGATACACACACACACACACACACACACACACACACACACACACACACACACAATGGAATACTACTCAGCCATAAAGAGAATGAAATTTTGCCATTTGCAGCAACATGGATAGACTTGGAGGGCATTATGCTAAGTGAAATAAGTCAGAAAGAGAAAGACAAATACTATATGATATCACTTATATGTGGAACCAAAAAAATAAAACAGACTAGTGAACATAACAAAAAAGAAGCAGACTCACAGATTTAGAGAACAAACTAGTGGTTACCAGTGGGGAGAGGCAGTACAGGGGTAAGGGATTAAGAGGTACAAACTATTAGGTATAAAATAAGCTACAAGGATATATTGTACAAAACAGGGAATATAGCAAACATTTTATAATGACTATAAATGAAATGTAACCTTTAAAAAATATGAATCACTATATTGTACACCTGTAACATATAATATTGTATATCAATGATACTTCAGTTAAAAAATTAAAGTATTAAAAAAACTTAAATCTTTAACTTAAGCAGATTACCCTCCATAGTGTAGGTGGATCTTATCAAATCATATAAAGGCCTTAATAGAAAAAGACTGACTTCCCCAAGCAAGAAGGAATTCTGCCTGCAGCCGGCTTTTGGACTCAAACTGCAATTCCTCCCTGAGTCTCCAGCCTGCCAGCCTACCCTGCAGATTTTGGACTTGCTAAGCCTCCAAATCATGTGAGCTTATTTCTTAAAATAAATCTCTCTCTCTGTATATATACACATCCTGTAGCTTCTGTTTCTCTGGATAACCCTGACTAATACACCCTGCTACAGCTGAATTGTTAGATCAAGTGATACCCCTGTGGCATTCTACTACCGGGAAATAAATTTAATAAAGTTGTGTAAAACCATTTCAAGCTGTGGAGGAAAGGAGAGTACAATCCTTAGTTATTAACAAGGACATCTACCTCTTCAGGAATATTAACTATTTTCCTGTTAGCCTTCTTTTTAAAGATAAACCCACTTTAACAGTGTACTAGATCTGTGATTTTCCTTGGATCTTCAAGCATGATGATACGGGAAATGTTGAATATCTCCAATCTTGCTTCAATTCATTGGTAACGGAGAGTAGCCAGGTACGGCAACATCTACTTCTTGATCAGCCATCATCTCTACCGTGGTGACTTTAAGTGTTAGGGAATGATTCCAAATTCGTTTCATTGGTTGTTGTAACAAATAACCATAAACTGAAACAGAAATACTTTCTTCCACAGAAATCCAAAACAAGCTTCAAGGTGTCAGCAGGTCCATGCTCCCTCCAGAGGCTGTAGGGAACAATTCATTCCTTGCCTCTTCCAGCTTCTGATGGCTGCCAGCATTCCTTGACGTGTGGCTGCATCCCTCCAAATCTCTGCCTTCCCAGCCACATTAGTTGTCATTTCTCTTTCATCACCTTTAATCTGGAATAGTTTTGAAGTCCTCCCTTGACTCTCATGACCTTGAGAATTTTGGAGATCGGAGGCCAATCATTTTTTATAATATTCCTCAGTTTGGGTTTGTCTGATGCCTCCTCATGAGTAGATTCTGGTTATGTTTCTTTGGCAGGGATATCGCAGAAGTGGTCCTGTGTGGCTCACTGCAGCCTGTTAGGGCACACATTTTATAATACTTTGTTCCATTACTGGTGATACTAACCATGATCACTTGGTTAGGGTGGTGGTTGCCAGGCTTCTCCAATGTAAGTTTACTACGTCTTTCTTAATAATTGAGTATTTTGAGGGGTGGTACTTTGAGGTTATGTAAATGCCCTGTTCCTCATCAAACTTTCAATTTCCCCATTTATCTATCTAGATATTTATATAATGAATTCCTATGTTGTTTCCTGGGTTTTAATTCATTACTCTCATTATTTATTTTGATGCTCTGACTCAGATATAGCCAGTAGCAGCCTCTTCAAACTGGATTCTGTTTCCTTTTGACATCATTTTTCTTTTTTTTTTGAGCACTTCCTTAGTTATGGCAGAATAGGATATTCCAGGCTCATTTCTTACTTTCCCTGTCTCAGCTTTGGAATCAGCTCTTTTCCCAAGGAGTCCTGATTCCTTTAGTTTAGAATAGTATTTAGAAGCCAAGACCTGGTGCTGGGTGTGGTCATTTCCATTGGGAAGTTGCTACTCCCAAGCCCTTTCAAGAACTAGGCAATTTATATATATACACATGTTTACAATTATATTTATCTACATATATTGAAAACCGTGTGTTCACATTAATATCTCCAATTCCAGTCCAACTAAACAGGGTCTATTCTAATCTTCCCCCTTTCCATATTTGGAACTCCCTTCTCTGATAGTGAGAAACTTGACTCCCACAATCCATAATATAGTTACTGATTTGACCAAGCCTCCTGGTCTTGCTCAGGCTCTGACACCCTGCTTTTTTTTTTTTTTTTGCGGTACGCAGGCCTCTCACTGTTGTGGCCTCTCCCCTTGCGGAGCAAAGGCTCTGGACACGCAGGCTCAGTAGTTGTGGCTCGCGGGCCCAGCCGCTCCGTGGCATGTGGGATCTTCCGGGCTGGGGCACGAACCCGTGTCCCCTGCATCGGCAGGCGGACTCTCAACCTGTGCCACCAGGGAAGCCCTGACACCCTGCTTTGTGTCATGACAGCTCCTCTTCACACCTTTGCCAAACGCCTACCTTCCTCTGCCCCTTATAATGGCTTTCGGACTGAATTGTTTAGAAAAGAAAGGGAAGGGAAATGAAAGAGTAAGAGAAAAATAATATTCAGCCAATTTTTGTTAAATGTGCACTATGGGCAAAGGATTATGCTAGGTGCTCTCTGGGATACAAATAATAATAATAATAAAATGCATCAGAGCTTATAGATTTAGCAGTCAGCTGGGCAAGATTATACTGCGATAGCAAACGGCTCCTACATCTCAGGGGCTTAATACCACAAAGGTCTATTTCTCACTCACATTTTGTGTCCTTCGTGTCTCTGCTCTATCTCGTCTTTATTCCAGGACCAGGCTAAAGGAACAAACCGTTCCTGAGATGTGCTAATCTGGGGATGGTCTTGCAGTGGAGGAAATAACAGGATGGTTGGAACCACATGATAAATCCTAAAGCTTCTGACTGGAAGTTGCCTCTGTCATTTCTGCTCACATTTCACTGACCAATGCAAGTTATAAGACCAAACTTGACATTATTGGGGCAAAGAGTTACAATCTTTCTGCAGAGAGAGGAAGCGAATATTTGAAAAAAGTCACGCAATAAACCACGTAGATCTGTGGCCCTGTACAGTTAACTACCAGGCACAATATAATAGAGGAAAATGCATACTCCATTTAATCCCACTTTACACTAAGATGGATAGGAAATATATAGCAAACTGAAGGGTATGGCCCTTATGCTATCAAGACATTTTGTGGTCTTGAAGAAAAAAAGATTTCAGGTAAAAGTGAGAAATAGATAAAAATGGCAATAAGGACACTTGCCTGGGTAGGATAAGCAGAGGAAATAAGGAAAGCAGTACGTTCTTTAAGACCTGGAGAAGGAACATAAAATAGTATGTAACATTCCTGAGGAGGTCGATGTTCAAGTTAGTAATTTAGGTTTGCACCCTCCTCTCACCAACAGCCCTAAAGGGTTTTGTAGAGCTTTATGAGATTCACTTCCCAGCAGTGGAATCCCAGAGGGGTGTTTCTTGGACTAACAATTTATTTGTAACAGGGGAAGAAAAAACCCACTATCGCTGGACTGCATATATAGATAGAATAAAAAACGATATTTCAGATTTTCCCCAATTTAATGATTGAAAAATGGTATCTCAGTGTAGTTTTAATTCAGATTTCACTTATTCTGAGTGAGGATGAGCATCTCTTATGTTTTTACGCCTCCATTTCCATCTCAGTGGGCTGTTTTTATTCATCCCCTACACCTATTTTTCTGTTGGGTTTTGAGTCTTTTTCTAATTGATTTCTAAGAAAGGTTGAGAAGGATTTTGTTGGTCTGGGCTGTGATGAGGAATTCTGCCAGAACTGTGCCAGGTGCTAGGGATGGATGGGACACAGCAAACGGAAAGACTCACCTGTTTCGAGTATTTGGGAAATAGCAACCAGCTCAAGGGTGGGACTTAGGGCTCACGGAGGCCCTGGAAGGAGCACAGCCCCATCCAGGGTAAAGAGAAGTTCTTAGCGTCAGGCTTTCTAGGAGCAGACGCTGAGATGGAGGTTCTTTTTCAAGCGATTAATTTCCAGAGTCCTCTCGGGAGAAGATGAGTGAGAGAACCAGGACAGGTCAAAGGAGGAAAACTAAGCTGGAATGTGGTCTCCGTGGGAGACTAGCTTCAGCTGGGCCCCATGGGAAGCTCCAGAGCATGAACTGCCCCCCAGAGCCGGCTGTCCCGACCTTGAGAGAAGCAACTTGCTCTTTGTACTCCATTTCGGTAAGTCCTTGGTGGAAAAATGTAATATGGTACCATGAGATCCACAGTAATATATATATTTGGCAAAACCAAAATATTACACATTATTGGAAATCAAGTACCACCTGGTTGCCCTGAAATAGTAATTTATGAATGCATGTAAAAGCAAACTCAGATTTCATACCCACCTGGTAGGCGGTTTGGGATGATACGTTTTATGAGCGGCACAAGAAGTATATACTGTTAACTTTGTTTAAGATTTCACTTTGAAGGATACATTCTAACAAACATAGCTCTATATACATGAGCCCTGCTTCTGGCTCCATTGTGCACTTACAGAAAAATACACATGTTCATTTCCATATCTAAGTTGAAACTATTACCACGGTTTGTACAAATCTTACTACCCGACCTTTATTACAAGATGTGGAGGTGAAATAAATTCAGAATTTAGTTTTTTTTTTTTTAAGTGGGGAGGACACGGCTTCCAGGTCAAGACGGTTTGGGTTTGTTGGAGAGCAGGCCTCCAGAGAAGAGGGCAGCTGTGAGTCATTGGCAACCTCTAGTCACAGCAGCAGAGGGATGGGTGCGCCGGCCCCTAAAGGGCATCTGGGCGGGGCACCGGACAGCTTCCATTACATGTAGTAGGGTCTGGAGTTCCCCCCCCCCCGCCAAATTCTGCAGTATCTGCCGATGTACAAGTCCAACTGTGTACTTGAATGTCCCCTAAAAATGTTCCCAAATAGCAAGTGAAATGGCTTTCAACAAAAGCTAATGGATACAGCCCAGAACATAATTGGGAAACTCATGAATCAGAGACTTGTAGTTCCATTGTCTAGGATAATCATTTGTTATCTCAAGCAAGATACTCTGCTGGGACCCAAGTGTTAGTTGATGAACGTTTTGATTATTGAGTCCCAGGTGCAAAACGCTGGAAGCTTGACTCTTCAAATGTATCACGTGGTTACAGGTGGTAATGGCTCCTATGATGATGGCAGAGTTTAGCCCAAGCAAATATTTATAATTGACAATGAATGTGTGAGCAGGTTGCTAATGAATGGATGTGCTGATTACTTTCCCCTGTCACAATCATTAGCTCTTGCTGGGTTTAACTGCCAATCTGACGCTATAGATTAGAAATGACAGGATGCTGGCAAAGATCCACTGTGGGGAAGAATATTAAGAAAATTTGTACATTGTATAAGTTTTGATACTTTTATTTCCAAATATGAATTGTTTGTGTGTGTTAGCAGGGGGTTGTGGCTTAATTATAGATCTAAATGAAAAGCATTTAGATTTATAAGTATGTCTGGATTTCTGAAGTCTTTCATTTTAGAACAGGAAGCCAAGCTGAGAAAATGATGATATTTTCTTGGCTTCAGGTGGATATCTTGAACTAAACAGTGGACTTTGAGGTGAGATGTATTCATAAGAGAAACGTTTTGTTCTTTCCTGTTACCAATGTTAGTATTCAGTTTTTGGTTGTAACGTTTGATGTGCCTTTGTGTATACTTGCATATGTTTGTTGGGTTGTTGATAACGTTGTTTTCCGTATTCATGGTGTGGTGTTATCATCCATGACGGTGACCACTCCTTCCAGCAGAGTTTGTGCTGGTGGCTTTAGGTTGTGATGATTTTTGTGTCTGAACATAGCAGCTGCTGAGTCTGTCTTGCCTTCAGTGTCACGTGTTAGCTCTTAGTGACAGGACCCTGAATGCCCAGGCATGGGGTATGCCATCTGGGCAGGAGTATCCCTTGCAGCTATGACATGACATACGGACCCCGAGCTTAGCCTATGCCTTGTGGGTGCCTTGGTGGGCCTTTTGTCCTCCAGTGACCCTCCTGACCTGCTTATTCGGTGGGTTGTCTCTTTGTACATCAGTGAGTCACAAAGTGGCTAGTGAATGTCAGGGGCAGATGTGGTGACACAGTGTGCATAGGGCTGCTTGAAAAGAGTGACACTCTCCATGAATCCGCCCTGTCCCCATTTGGGCCGCCTTCATTTCGGCAGCAGGACTTGCCTTTAAGGCGTGTTAAAAGCTGGCTTATCAAGAGTGAGAAGAGGGCAGAGGGAACCAGCAGCTGTGTTCACTGATGGGGTAAAGTGGGCTTTTGATCAAGATTTTCCTAGAATAGCTATACAGGGATGTGTGTACCTTCCTGTTTTTAATGTCAGACATAGCAGTACAGCTTTGCTTTAAGATAAAGGGCACTGCCACCTCCTTCAGTCACCCTGTGTGTTCCTCTAGGGACTTAGAACAGCAGCAGCAGGTGACAGTTCACATCGTGGCAGCTCAATGCTTATTTACCGAGAACTTACTATGTGCCAGGCACTGTGCTAAGAAAAATACATACTCTATCTTATCCAATCCTTCCAACCATTCATTGTTGTACTAAAGGTACTAGGGGTAAGTGCCTTTAGTATCCTTATTTTGCAGTCAAGAAAGCAGAAGCTTGTAGAAATTTAAATGTTTGCTGAGGTCACACAGCAAGAGAGGAGCTGGAATTCTACCTCAGCCTTCCTCACATCAAAACCCATGGTCTTTTTTTCTTTAATAGATATGAAGCTTTTTAAAAAAACTTTATTTTATTATTTATTTTTGGCTGCGTTGGGTCTTCGTTGCTGCGCGCAGGCTTTCTCTAGTTGCGGCGAGCGGGGGCTACTCTTTGTTGTGGTGTGCGGGCTTCAGTAGTTGTGGCACATGGGCTCAGTAGTTGTGGCTCATGGGCTCTAGAGCGCAGGCTCAGTAGTTGTGGTGCACGGGCTTAGCTGCTTCTCGGCATGTGGGATCGCCCCAGACCAGGGATCGAACCCATGTCCCCTGCATTGGTAGGCAGATTCTTAACCACTGCACCACCAGGGAAGCCCCAAGACCCATAGTCTTAACCATTAGGATAACTGCCTCCAGGGCCAATGTCTGCATGGCTGGTAACAGCCTGCCTCTTTGTCCCGGAGGTGCAGGACCTGGTGATCTGCCCTGATAGAGGAGCACTTAAGAATATGGCTTTTGGGCTTCCCTGGTGGTGCAGTGGTTGAGAGTCCACCTGCCGATGCAGGGGACACGGGTTCGTGCCCCGGTCCGGGAAGATCCCACATGCCGTGGAGCGGCTGGGCCCCTGAGCCATGGCCGCTGAGCCTGCACGTCTGGAGCCTGTGCTCCGCAACGGGAGAGGCCACAACAGTGAGAGGCCCGCGTACCGCAAAAAAAAAAAGAATATGGCTTTTTACAATTTTTAATCATAGGACTTGGCCTGACATATTTATTCAGGTGAGTTTCTCTGATTACTTCAACCAAACAGAGGTGTTCTGGACCCGTTGCAATCATCTTTGGTTTGTAAATTCAGGCTGATGCCAGATCCTGTCCCTTTCCCTTTCCCAGCTCCTGGAATCAGCTTCTCAGTCCTGCTACAGGGTGCTAGACAAGGCTCAGGTCAGGCCATGTCCTCAGACTTCTTGTCCCCGTGCCTTCCCACAGGAGCCAAAATCCTTCCGGAGTTATTCTCTCTGTCATGCCAACATGCAGCTCCACTGTGGGACTTGCTGGTTATTCTCCACTGAGTGGAAATCAGGGCCATAGTTTTTCACTTTCTTTCTCCAGGTCACAGAGAGCACATTGTTGCTTTTCTTATCTCCTTTGTCCTGCCCAGGCCCACTTCTCACCACTTCTACCATTACTACCCTATTCTAAGTTGTCTCTTGATTACAGCAGTGGCCTTTAATTGGTCTTTCTGGTTCTACTCTTATTTCCCCTGTATGAGTTATCAATTGCTGTGTAACAAATTATCCCAAAACATAATGGCAAAACCAATAATCATACATTGTGACACCGTTTCTGTGAAACGGAATTGCCACTGAGCTGGGTGCCTCTGGCTCAAAGTCTCTCGTGAAGTTGCAGCCCACCTGTGGGTCAGGGCTGCCATTACGGCAACATAAGACTGGGGCAGAAGGATCTAATTCCAAGATCACTCACATGTCTGTCACAGGCTTCAACTCCTCATGGGCTTTGGACTGTGGGCCTCTGTTCCTTGTCACCTCGTGTGGACCCCTCCATAAGGTGGCTCATTAGTATGGCAGCTGGCTTCCTCCAGGATGAGTGATCTAAGAGATGGAGAGGGAGAGAGGAAGCAAGAGAGAATGCTCAAGATGGAAGCCACAGTCTTTTTGTAGCCTAGTCTCAGAAGTGTCATGCCATTACTTCTGTCATTCTATTCATTACACATGAGTCCATGATAGCAGACTGTCCTCAAGGGGAGGCATTATAGAAGGGCAGGAACACTGAAGGTGGGGGTCATTGGGGGCCATCTAAGAGTCTGCCTACATCCCCTGTGGTCTATTCTCCACCCAACAGCCAGTGATAGCATTTTTTAAACTGTTTATTTTGAGATAATGATAGATTCCAAAAATGTCTTTATTGTGTGTGTCATAACAGATCAATTTTAATTTTAGCAGCTGAAGCTATACAAAGGTACACTTATAAACTTCATGGGAGTGTTGTACACATTCAATAAAGTGACAACTGTGCAGTATCACTTAGTATCTCAAAATCAGGAACATACTTTTGAATTGTTTAAACACAATCTACAGAATTAAAAACAAAATCAGAATCCACCCACAGTTACACTAATTGTCAATTAAAAGTTTTACCACTTACTACTTGATATAACAATCAATATCTAGTAGGGAATATCAGAAATGATTTCAGATTCTCATCCTGTTGTACTCTGTTGGGAAGATTTCTTGAATAGCTATGGGATTGGCCAAAGACGGGTACAACCAGGACCAGAACAGCAAGTAAGGTTCTACCACAGTTTCTGTCATTTTCACTTTTTTTCTTTGTCAGTTAAAAGTGAACAGTGAGAATTAAATACTTATCTTTACACATACAAGGTATGCTGTGAAAGCATATTTGCTTACAAACATATAGAAATGTTTATATGTGAACTAGTTTAAGAAAATAATGTATAAAAGTAAAAACATTAATCATCTCTGACCCTGGAAAGATCAATTCCATATTTTATGTTATAAACAAAAACAGTTTTAGTTTTTTGAATCCCTTATCCAGAAATACTTGAAATGGAAGACAGACAGAAATTATTTATTTTTACTCTCAACATGGCTGTGAAAAGAGTTAAATTAAAAAACCAAGAACATTGAAACGCCTAAGTCCAGAATGAGTCCAAATATTTGGTCACATAGAATATTTTTTTACAACTTATTAAAATTTTATTCAAATGTACTTTTGTTTATATTAAAGAAAAATAGCCTTGGTCTAGTGGATATTATAACTAAATGAAGGAGAGGGAGGTCCACTTCTAGAATTACACGTGGGTACATACAGTGGTTCTTTGTTACCCAGTGATAATTATTTCACCTGTGCTGTTCAGAAAAAGTAACCACCAAGGTGAACTCTGTTGTTTCAAAGGAAGATTTCTCTGGTCACATAGAATATCATCTTTAAGAGTAGGATTAACAGAAAAGGCTTTACACGCAGTTTTTAGTCTATAAATACAATAGGCATTTTGGTATTTTGGCCACCAAAGATGTCGTTTTAAAATGTAAATCAGGTCATGGAGCTCACCTGCTCAAAACTTGTCAATGGCTTCCCAGTGTCCAAAGTCCTTATGACCCACGAGGCCCTTCAAGGATCTCCGCAATTTTTCTGACCCCTTTTTCTTCTACTCTCCCCTTTGCTTCCTTCCTTTCTTGTACAGGCCTCCACTATTCCTGTGAAACCCACTTCCATCTCAGGGCCTTGGCCTTGCTGTTCCCTCTGTACTGGACCCTTCTCCTGGGGGAGCCACAGACTACATGCAGTTCTCTTCGGAAGTGGCCACTCCTCAGACTCCATCCCTTGCCACCCTAATGAAAACATACCCCTTGTTGGTTTCCACTTCCTTATTCAGTTGTTTTTTTCTTTGTCGTGTCATACATCAATTACCTGACTTGTGTATTTTTCGTATCCTCCAGTAGAATATCAAACTCCTAGAGGGCAGGTCTTGGTTTTGTATTTGCCTGTGTCCTCAGTGCCTAGGACAATTCCTTGCCATACATAGGGGACAAATATAATAGGTCCCACTGTACTGAATCATGTGGAAGCGATAAACAAAGTCCGTATCCACCAGAAGCCAAAGGAGAGATAAAATGATTTTCATGATGTCCTTATCCTGTGCCCACATGCCATCTTCTACCCTTGGAGTAACAGTTCAGTCACTCCAGCTCACCAAAATCAACAAGGAGATTTTATCATCAAGAAGTCAGAATTCAGGTGCTGTCCTCACAGTGCAATGAAAACCCACTAAGAGCCCAAAGGGCAACTTTATGGGAACACTGCTTTCAGCCTCCTTCATTTTGGAATGAGAAACAGTGCCCCTTCTCTTGGGAGCTCCTTAGTGAGCTGTGACTCCCTTCATGGCTGAGAGAGAGGGGGCTGGAGAACACAGGCTGATTAGGATGTCAGCTGGGGCAAAGGGAATCAAAGGTCCTTCTTGTAAGCGTTTTTTGTAAGCACCATAACATCAGTTCAAGCCTCCTACACGGTGACGGGGGAAAAGCCCAAGGCTGAATGGTTTATTTTGTTGTCTTTACTTCAATAATAAAATATCAAGTATATTTTAGTGGAGAGTTTCTGATATACCTTTTAGTATGTCAGGCTTTTATCCTGGACTCTATCCTAACTTGTGAGAAGATGCTTGAGGCTAGTGCCAAGGGCTGGTGAAGGGAGAGACTATGTGATTTTTATCATTGTCTGGTGAGAAAAAAAAAAAATTGGTTCTCTTGTGTCAAAACAGAGCATTTGCTTTGTACGCACTGCAGCTGAGAAATGGAAAGGAATGGAAAGAGGAGGTACCATCGCTATACAGGAATTTTCTTCCTTTAAAATGTTAGAATCTCTTATATAACACATGGGCTATTTTTTTCTGAATAGCACCTGAATGTGAGAAGTGTCTCTGTGGAGTAAATAGAGTAATCTCTGTGCAATAAATTGTGTGTCAGCATCTTCGTTTTCTGGGTGGCATGATGGACTTTCAAAGGCCTTTTCTGTTTTTAAATTTCTCTTCTCAAAGCCATACACATTAGAAAACAGTTGCTCCATAGTATCTAGAAATCAATTAAAATAGAAAATACTAATTTGTCTAAGTTTCTATTTTCTCACCTTTAAAATGGGGTTCAGGCTTCCCTGGTGGCACTGTGGTTAAGAATCCGCCTGCTAATGCAGGTGACACAGGTTCAGGCCCTGGTCCAGGAAGATCCCACGTGCCGCAGAGCAACTAAAGCCCGTGTGCCACAACTACTGAAGCCTGCACGCCTAGAGCCCGTGCTCCACAACAAGAGAAGCCACCTCAATGAGAAGCCCGTGCACCGCAACTTAGAGTAGCCCCCGCTCGCCGCAACTAGAGAAAGCCCGTGAGCAGCAACAAAGACCGAACGCAGCCAAAAATTAAATAAATTTATTTATTTATTTTAAAAATGGGGTTGGATGCCTGAAACTAACATAATATTGTGAATCAACTATAGTTCAGTTTTTTTTAAACGAGGTTGATAGTCCCACTGTATAAGATTATCAGGAAGATTAAACAATATAACCACAGCTCTAAACTCAAGAGTTTTACAAATAGCAGTCCTTCCATAAATTGTTCTCATCATTGTTATATTATTGTTATAAGGAGAAGGAAGACAACTAAAGAGTTTAAGTCATAGGCTTAAACAACAATTTAAGGAAGAAGTAATTCCAACAACAGGAATGGCCAAAGAGAAAGCAAGCTGGTGGTGATTTTGTTTCAGTTTGTACAACTTTAAGGTTTAACCCAGTAAAGTATCATTGCCCTCTTCTATTATGCAGTAGTTAAATATGAAAGGCAATTAATTGGTGTGCTTTTTTAGCTTTTTACTTAAAAAAATAAGTTTTACTTAAAAAAATAGGTTTTGTATTAACATGGTTCAAAATTCAAATGACACAAAGGGTGTATAGCAATAATTCTCCTGTCCTCCCCAGTCTCACCCACCCCATGCCTGTCTGGAGGCCACCAGTGCTACTAATTTCTTAATAGTCTAGTTATATACCAAAACTTGTATATATTTCCCCCTTCACACAAATTGAAGCACATAGCACTTGCTGTTCTCATCTTCCTTTTTTCACTTAGCAAATTATATCCACAATAATTCTCTCTCTTTTTTTTTTTTTTGCGGTACGCGGGCCTCTCACTGTTGTGGCCTCTCCCGTTGCGGAGCACAGGCTCTGGATGCGCAGGCTCAGCGGCCATGGCTCATGGGCCCAGCCGCTCTGCGGCATGTGGGATCTTCCCGGACCGGGGCACGAACCCGTGTCCCCTGCATCGGCAGGCGGACTCTCAACCACTGCGCCACCAGGGAAGCCCCCTCATTTTTATGGTTGTAAATAATTCTTTGTACGGATGAACATAATTTATGTCTCCCACTAATGAACATCAGGTAGTTTCAATCTGTTGCTATTATAGACAATGTTGCCGTGAATAATCTTGTGAATATCTCATTTCTTGCAAATGCAAGTATACCTGAGGGAGAAGTCACAGAAGAGGAATTTGATAGGAATTTTACCCAAGTGCCCTTCAGAGCAGTTATGTCAGTCTTTACTCTCACCAGCAATGTAAGGGCAAGCTGTTTCCCCCATACTCACCACTACAGTGTGATACCAGGTGTTCTTTAGCTTTGCTATGGTGGTGGGTGAAGCTGTAATTTGCATTCCTCTTATTACGAGTATAATCGAACATCTAAAAAAATATATGTTTAAGGCCCTTTTCTGCAAACTGTTGGTCCTCTCCTTTGCCCATTTCTCTATTGGGCTGTTGGTAAATTGGGATATTAAAGATTAGAGTGGAGACTTCCCTGGCAGTCCAGTGGTTAAGACTTCGCCTTCCAATGCAGGGGGTGTGGGTTTGATCCCTGGTTGGGGAGCTAAGATCCCACATGCCTCGTGGTCGAAAAACCAAAACATAAAAAAGAAGCCGTATTGTTACAAATTCAGTAAAGACTTTTGAATGGTCCACATCAAAAAAATCTTAAAAAAAAAAAAAAGGTTAGCGTGAACTGGACAATAGAAAGAAATAGGTCTTAACGTTGGTGGACCGTATTCAAATTCTGGTTCAATCTTTTATTAGTTATGTAAATACTTTCGTACTTCAATGTCCTCGTCTCTAAACTGATGATAACAATGCCTTCTTCACAGGGCTCTAGGGAGGATTAAAAGAGATCACTTATGAAACACTTAGTACAATATCTAGCCCTTAGCAGGGGCTCAATAAATTAAAATGTTTTCTTTTGCCTCCCATGACTTTATGAAGATGACTATAAACATTTTTCATATTCCGAAGGAGTCACATATAATTCCTCAAAAAAAAAAAAAAAAGGAAAGAAAGGAAGGAAGGAAGGAAGAAAACAAGGCATGGAGAGGAAGGAACAGAGAGCGGGACAGAGGAGCCGTGTTTCTTGGCTCGGGCATCTTCAATCCTTTTTTATCTTGTTGCCCAGCATGCTTCTAAAGCACTTCTTCCTCTGAAGATGATCAGGGAATACAGGCTCATTTTAATATTAGCACAAACAAAACATAATGAGGGAAATAAATCTACCCAGATGAACATTCCGTGTTACAGAGTCAATATGTACTGTGGCTTTAAAAAGCCACTTGTGGCCTGGCATTATTTGGGTGTTTCTTGGGGCCTCGCACAGGACCTTACAGTCAGCTCTCTAAAATGTTTGCTGCACTAACTTGGTGCATTATTTCTTCTGGAGAGCAAAATAGCAAGAATGTCAACTTCTCGACTCTTTCTGGGCAGATGTGTGTGATTCTCCTCTGTCTCACTAGTGCCTAGCTCAGTGCCGAGCACGTAGGAGAAGGTAAATCAAACTGGATCGTGAACTGAGACTGTGCTTTTGAAATTTAATATGAATCGAGGTTAAAACCCCAAACGAAGAATTACAAACATCTATGACATTCAAAAAGGACAGTGATGCACTGTTCTGCTCTGTGTCCATTTAAGATGCCAGTTTTGTCTGGAGAGCTATGAGTTGCACTATTTTTTAGATCACCACATTCTATTTTTATTTTATTTCAGATTTCCTCTCTGACTCACCAAATGCGATCTGCTATATATTCATTTGAAATAAAATTAATTGTAAATCTGTTTTGTGAATTCTTTAATACCTCATGGGGTAAATAAAGAGGCCGAAAGGTGTGGTGAAACCTGATGGAAACTCACACTCTGGAGACTCCAGGATGTGACTATTTTAATGGCTTCCTAGACGCGGGAATGCTGAGGATGACTTTCGTATATTTTCTCTCTTCCTACGCGTTTAGAAATCAATTGCCCTGTTCTCTATAGGCCTAGTTTGCAGTTTCATGTGAGTGAATACAGCATGCGCTTCAGCCATGCAAGTTCTCCAAGCTGTGAATGAGAGATTCTCAGAAGCCCCGCCTTCACTTGCTGAAACTGGAGGGTAGGACCTCTGTGGTTCACTTTGGGAAGAGAGCACGCATTGCTGCAAGAGGCTCATCTGGGTTTCTGGCAACTTGCCTCCTGGCCTGTGGAGAGCGGCTTCTCTCTGTGGGTGCTGAAAAGCCACGTACAGACCCCTCCTCTTTGCTCGTGCCCGAACCCCATCCTGCAGGGCAGGGGACAGGGAAGGGGAGATCTGGAGTCTCCTCATAGCGCCTGGTGCACTCAGCCCTCTGAGGTCTTTCTGCAGGAATGAACCCACGATCTCTTCCTGTGTTTTAACACACTTTAGCCTTAGGAATATTTGTCAGACTTGGCAGGAAGGCCACATGCGTATAAAACATTCCTGCCAGGGCTCTGAGCCTGCGGGTGGAGCCCAAAGTGCCAAGTGAGATCTCGTTCAGTCCTCGTGGTCCAGAGATTTGCCGTTCACGCGACGGGCCCTTTCTCCCTCCTTATTCCCTTCCTTATTTTTATCCAAAAAAGATAATCCTTGCTGTCTTCTTCAGGGAACGTGTGATAGAGTGAGCGGAGGCAACAACATCCTGATTAACTCTGGCCCTTGCTAGTTGATCTGGTAAAGAAGGGTGAATCGCAAGGGCAGAATCTAGCTTGTGGTTCAGCATCGAGATCCCCCTGTTCCTGAGGCCTGTAGCCAGGGCGAGTTGACAGCTAGCAGCATCAGTCTGGTTAGGCTTCTGGGCTTGAACATACTCTTCAGGATAGGAGCTTAACAGAAACTCTCACAGGGAGGAGCTTGCCAGGAGTGGGAGAGTGACTAAGCCGTGACTCAGGAAGCGAGATGCTAAATGCCGAAGACCTGGTCTGTCAGTCTCAGAGAAGATTGATGGAGTAGGAGAAACTTCAGGGATTGAGGTAAGGAATGAGGTAATTCAGGTCGAACCTCTTCAGTCACCATGTGCTCCCTTATTTCCCTCTTGCTAGTTGTAGTTTCAAAATCAGCAACAATTCCCCCTCCCGATAATTAGGGATTATAAGTGCACCGTGTGCACATTTGAGAGGTGTACATGTGATACTCAAGTGTTATACAGCTGACATTATTGTATGTATTTGTGTAACTTGTTTGTTGAATGAGATGAATTCAGTAGGATACAGTCAAGAGGCAGCTCTTTTTCCTCCTACCTCTGCCAATAAACACAATTGGTCAGACCTCTGTTCAGAGCGTCTTGAATGCATCTAGGGTAGCGATGAAGTTCTTTGGTCTCTTGTTACCTTATTGGGTTCTCTTATCATTTATAATAGGTTTTCAATAGTTTCTCTTGTGTTTTCCAAATACTCATCATATCAAATGAAAATAGTGGAGGTTTAAGTTTTTCGTCTCTAACTTTTATGCTTTTAATTTCATTTTCTTTCCTATGTGTGTTTATTCCAGTACAGTGTTAAATAATAATACTGATAATGGATATCCTTGTCCTGTGGTTTTTAAAAGCATAACTAGAGGCTGCAGTAAAACAAATACTCTTGTATAATGCAGCTGTAAACCTACATTGTTCATATCTAGTAATTTCACTTCCAAGGATTTAGTCTAGAGTCACACTTAGAGATTCAGACAATTTACTATTTATCAGGTTTTTCATAGTAGCATTGTTCTGTAATGATGAAAAATTAGAAGAAATCTAAATGTTCAACACTGAATTATGGTATATCTGCATGATAAGATAAGACTGAATTATTTATCTACTAGTAATAACAAATTACCCCAAAACTTAGTGGCTTAAAACAATAAATATTTATTATCTCACACAATTTCTGTGGAGAAGGAACCCAGGAACATCTTAGCTGGATGGTTCTGCCCCAAGACATATCATGAGGTTTCAGTCAAGTTGTTGGCCAGGGCTGTGGTCATCTGAAAGCTTGACTGGGGCTGGAGGTTCTGCTTCACAGGTGGCTCACACACATGCTTGCTGAGGCAGTGCTGGTTGTTGGCTGGAGGTCTCAGTCCCTCCCCACGTGGACCTCTGCATAGGACTGGAGTTGTTCTCTCGTGACATGGCAGCTGGCTTCTCCTCCAGCGAGTGATCCAAGAGAGAGCAAAGTAGAAACTGCAATGTTTCTTTTTGGACGTCACACTCTGTTATTTTCTAATATACTGTTGCATTTCACAGATCGGTTCTATTCAGTGGGTTAGGGACCTCAATAGGGACATGAAAACCAGGAGGCAAGAATTACTGGGGATCATTGGAGAGGGTGGTTACCACAGTCAGAGTCTGTGCTCTGGCCTCCAATGATTCGTATCCTTTACTCTTGCAAAATGCAATCACCCTTTCACAAGTTCCTCAAAAGTTTCATTCTGTTTCAGCATCAGTTCCAAGTCCAGAGCCTCACCAGCTAAATCAGGTCCAGGGGCGGATGAAGCTCTTTGGGTACAGTTTCTTCAGTATGTGGTTCCAGGTACAGTTCAAATGGACTTCCTGTCGCCCTGAAGACCCATGAATTACAGAGACAAGTTATCCGCCCCCCTCCCACACCTGATATATACTGGTGGGACAGCCTTACAGTACTGCTGTAGATATTCCCATTCAAAACGGGGAGAACAGGAGGCACGCAGAGGGTACTGCTTCACAGAAATTCTAACATTCACCCAGGCAAATATTGAAAGTTCCTTAATTAGGACTCAGGTCTACTCTTTCCTGGGAATGATTCTCCATGGCTCCTGGTTCTGCCCTCTGAGCCCTTGGTTCCACCCTCTGCTTCTTCCTTCCTGTTCCATTAAAGGTAACCTGTGATTTGCAGCTAAGAGATAGTCTCAGCCTGCTTCCTGCATCTCAAAGTTTGGGAGTCTGAAGGTCTCTTTTCACTTTGTATGGTTTCTGTCCATTCAGTCCAACCTGATAATGTTTCTGCCAATATTAATTAAAAAAAAAAAACAACTTTGTAGGTCATCTGCAATAGGGTAGTAGGTAGCGTTTATTCCATTAGACAAAAACCACACCATAAATCTCTTCAAGACGAGCCCTTTTCTACCTTGGGCTTTGGTTGAAACTGCTGAGGAACATTGCCTGTAAGCTTCTCAGAAGCCTTAGAATTCTCTGAAGCACTCCCTTAGATTTTCCTTAATCATTAAATGGGATTTTACAGTCACAACCTCAACTTCATCTTTAGACCATGTTTTCTTGGAAGAGCCCCGGATTTATCTTTGCCTGGAAGCTATTTTACAATTTTAGCATCTTCTGTCATCTGGAAAATTTCAGAAGCAGAGAGTCTTGACTCCTTTTTATTCAATTCAATAGTTCTTCCTTCAGCTTATCTCTCCTCTCACATTTTGCTAAAAGAAGAAACCAAGCAGCACTTTCAGCACTCTGCCTGGAAATCTCCTTAGCTAGATCACTTAGTTCATTAAACATATTTTCTTTTTTCTCCCCATATTTTTGCATGTGACAGTGTTGTTTAATTTTCTATCGTATCTAACAAGGATCCATTTTTTAAATTTTTTTTCTTGGCTGTGTCGCGCAGCACGCGTGATCTTAGTTCCCTGACTAGGGATTGAACCTGTGCCCCTGCAATGGAAGCACGGAGTCTTAACCACTGTGCCACCAGGGAAGTCCCTAACAAGGATCTCTTATCTTCTAGTTCCCAATAATATTTTCCAGATTTTTCTCCAAGTCCTTACCAATAGCATCCTTGAAGGTCACCAGGCTTCTGCCAAGTTTCTTCCATGTACCTTATGCTTTTACTTCTCAGTCTTCCCTGTCACAAAGTCACCTCCACATTTTAGGTTTTTGTTATAGTAGTGCCCCACTTCCGGTCCCCAAATCATTATTATTTATCTATGTGCAACAAGTCATTCCAACATTTAAATATTTAAAACAATAAATACCTATTAACTCACACAGTTCTATGGGTCAGGAACCCAGGAGCAGATTAGCTTGGTGATTCTGTCTCAGAGTCTCTCATGAGGTTGCGGTCAAGGTGTCAGCTAGGGCTGCAGTCATCTGAGAACCTGAGTGGGAGGATCTACTTCCATGGTGATGAACTCAAATACCTGGCAAATTGGTGATGGTTATTGGTGGGAGACCTCAATTCCTCACCACCTGGACCTCTCTACAGGGATGCTGGACTCCTCATGACACGTCAGCCTGCTTCTCCTATACTGAGTAAACCAAAAAGGATGAAAACTGCAATATATATATATATTTTTTGCGGTACGTGGGCCTCTCACTGTTGTGGCCTCTCCCGTTGCGGAGCACAGGCTCCGGACGTGCAGGCTCAGCGGCCATGGATCACGGGCCCAGCCTCTCCGTGGTATGTGGGATCCTCCCGGACCAGGGCACGAACCCGTGTCCCCTGCATCGGCAGGCGGACTCTCAACCACTGCGGCACCAGGGAAGCCCTGCAATATTTTTTATGACAGAGTTTTGGAAGTCAAACTATTACTTCTGAGTTGATTACACAGGTCACCTCTATTCAGTGTGGGGCAGTACCACACAAGGTCATGAATACCAGGAGGCCATAATCATTGGGGGTCATCTTGGAGGCTGGCTACCACAATGACTGACAAATAATTATGGTAGATATCTAAAATAAGGTGTTTGAAAGATCTTTAATAATAGGTTAACTGAAAGAAAGGATTCAGAACTTTTAATTCAATATAATCTAAAATTTATTAAAAATAACTTTTCATGATATTGTCTGGGCATGCCTCTTCATGCAGAAAAGATAGACCAGAAGGAAAGCGAAAACATTAGCATTGTTTATTTCTAAGTGACTGGACTGTGAATTTGAAAGTTTTCTTTTTTATGTCTTTGAAACACAACACTATACATAAACAATTTTATAATTAACAAACTTGTGAATTTTGAGGGCACAATTAGAATAAAGATTTACAGGGAATTCCCTGGCAGCCCAGTGGTTAGGACTTGGCACTTTCACAGCTGTGGGCCCAGGTTCAATCTCTGGTCTAGGAACTAAGATCCCGCAAGCCACCCAGTGAGGCCAAAAACAAAGATTAAAAAAAAAAGAATAATGATTTACAATTTTTATTTACTTTCTTTAAGATAGCAAACAATATCATTTCCCCATAGTTTAAAAATTAAAATTTCTACACTCTTTTAAAAAAAACTAATGACAATTTTAAATGACAGGAGCTGTTAACTCCCAATTTGGCAATCGATGACTTACTATGAGAAAAATCATACTGCCAAATTTTAATATTTGTACTAGCACAGATGGACTATGTGTATATGCATACATGAGTGTGTTCAATAGGAAAGGTGGGAAAAAGACTCCTTTAAAGATCACTCCTGGGACTTCCCTGGTGGTCCAGTGGTTAAGAATCTGCCTTCCAATGCAGGGGACTCGGGTTCAATCCCCAGTCAGGAAAATAAGATCCCACATGCTGTGGGGCAACTAAGCCCGAGCACCGCAACTACTGAGCCCGCACACCTCAACTAGAGAGACTGCGTGCTGCAAACTACAGAGCCCACGTACCCTGGAGCCCCTACGCCACAACTACAGAGCCCATGTGCTCTGGAGCCTGCATGCCACAACTACAGAGCCCATGCACCAAAACTACAGAGCCCAAGCCCACGTGCTCTGGAGCCCACGTGCCACAACTAGAGAGAAGCCCGGGCGCCGTGATGAAGAGCCTGCATGCCGCAACTAAGACCTGATGCAGTTAAAAAATAAAATAAATAAATACTATTTTTTAAAAAAAGATCATTCCTGAGAGTCACTGCTTAGCAAAATATTCTTTGGGCTACTTAAATTCAATACAAATTAACAAGTACAAACTTTTATATTTTCTCTGTCATTTGAACACTTGTCTTCACAATTTCTCCTAAAACAAAGAAGTTTAAAGATGAAATGTAAGACATTTCCATAAGATTGTTAGAAACAGAAAGACAGAGCAAAGTTTAATCAAGCTGGATGTGAACTTCCAAAAATATACCAGGCTTGAGATCCTTTGAAGCTCTTTCTGAAAATTAACGTGGAAGTTATTTTCTTTCCTTTGGAGATGAGGACAGTCCATATTCATGAAGCAGAGCTCAGGACCCTGGAAGTCTTTCCTAATTATTTCTGTATCTGCTGAGATCAGAGCCTGTGCAGTTTCATTGCCCACTGAGGGCTGGTGGGGCTGAAATTCAAGCTTACACATCCTTGTCCAACGATGAGGAGAAACGTGGTTTCCCCCTCCTATTTCACAAAACTTCTCCAGATGGGCTAGGAGTGAGTTCTATCACTCCTTTGTGTCAGGAACCCTAGGAAAACTTAGGCATTTTGTCTGTTCTTGTATCTTCCAGTCACTGCTTTGTAATTATTGCTAAGGTATTTCACTGTTGTATATTTTGCTTTCTCAACTCCTTGTATGATCCTTGATGTCAAAGACCATGTTTCCTATTTCTGTTGTTCCTCTGGTTGGCTACTGAGTTAGCAAGTAGCAAACTTTAGGCATGATAAGAAGGAATTTAGGGCTTGCCTGGTGGCGCAGTGGTTGAGAGTCTGCCTGCCGATGCAGGGGACGCGGGTTCGTGCCCGGGTCCGGGAGGATCCCGCATGCCGCGGAGCGGCTGGGCCAGTGGGCCATGGCCGCTGAGCCTGCGCGTCCGGAGCCTGTGCTCCGCAACGGGAGAGGCCACAACAGTTAGAGGCCTGCGTATGGAAAAAAAAAAAAAAAAAAAAAAAGAGGCATTTAATTAAAGTAAATGTTAGACACCAGAAATTGAGGCTTCTGAAATGTTTATACCCTTGTACTTTGTGTTATTGTTGTCATATACAATATTTTATATCTCCACAAATTGTAAATGGTAAAAATAATCTTTTTGAAGAGTCATTTATCTTTTAACATAATTAATAAAAGGGAAAATGATAGCCTTTCATGTATACCAACATATTTACATTTCTGGTGCTCCTCATTACTTCCTGCAGATCTGAGTTTTCATCTGTTATCATTTCTGTTCAGCCTGAAGAATTCCCTCTGTCTAGCATTTCTTGTAGAGGTTTGCTAGTGATGACTTCTTTTAGTTTTCATATTACTTGACAATGTGTATTTCCCCTTCATTTTTGGAGTGTATTTTAACTGTGTATATATTTCAAGATTGGTTTTTTTCCCCTTTTAGCACTAAAGATGTCTTTTTCGTTTTGACTTTCATTTTCTAATATTTGAAATATCTTCTCACTTCTTTTTTGATGTGCTTCATACATCAAAATATGTTTTTTTAATTGAGATATACCTGACATATAAAATTATATTAGTTTCAGGTGTACAACGTAATGATTTGGTATATGTACATATTGTGAAATGATCACCACAATAAGTTTAGCTAATATCCATCACCACATATATCAATAGTTACAAATTTTTTCTCTTGTGATGAGAACTTTTAAGATCTACTGTCTTAGCAACTTTCAAATATAAAATATAGTGTTGTTAACTATAGTCATCATGTTGTATATAGTCATCAGGTTGTATATTACATCTCCAGGACTTATTTAATCTTATTTGTGGAAGTTTATACCTTTCGACTGCTTTCACCCATTTTGCCCACCCCCGTCCCCTTAAAAATTTTTTTATTGAGGTATAGTTGATGTACAATATTATATAAGTTTTAGGTGTATAACATAGTGATTCACCATGTGTAAAGATTGCACTCCATTTATAGTTATAATATTGGCTATATTCCTGTGCTGTACAATATATCCTTGTAGCTTATTTATTTTATACATAGTAGTTTGTGTCTCTTAATCCCCTACTCCTATTTGCCCCCCTTTCCCTCTCCCCACTTGTAACTACTAGTTTGTTCTCTATATCTCTGAGTCTGTTTCTTTTTCATTATACTCATTAGTTTGTTGTATTTTTTAGAGTCCACATATAAGCAATATCATACAGTATTTGTCTTTCTCTGTCTGACTTATTTCACTTAGCATAATACCCTCCAAGTCCATCCATGTTGTTGCAAATGGCAAAATTTCGTTCTTTTTTATGGATGAGTAATATTCTATTGTGTGTGTGTATGTATATACCACATCCATTCATCTGTTGATGGACACTTAGGTTGATTCCATTTCTTGGCTGTAAATAATGCCTCTGTGAACATTGGGGTGCATGTATCTTTTCAAATTAGTGTTTAGTTTTCTTTGGATGTATACCCAGGAGTGGAATTGCAGGATCATATGGTAGTTCTATTATATTTTTAGCTTTTTGGGGAATCTCCATACTGTTTTCTACAGTGGCTGCACCAATTTACATTCCCACCAACAGTGTACAAGGATTCCCTTTTCTTAAAGATGTCATTCTGTTGTATTTTGGCCTCCATTGTTTTTGATGAGAAGTCAGATATCATTCTTATAGTTCCTCTGTAACATCATTTAAGAATTTTTTCTAGCTGACTTGAAGATTTTATCTTTAATTTTCAACCAGTTTAACTATAGTGTGCTTAAATGTGTGTGTGTGTGTGTTTTTTTTTTTTTTTTGTATTTATTCAACTAATGGTCTTCTGAGCTTCTTTGATCTGTAGGTTGGTATTTTTTACAAAATGTGGGAAATGTTTGGCCATTAGTTCTTCTAATATTTTCTACTGTATCCTTTCTCCTCTTCATTTGAGACTTGAATCACATGTATGTTGGACTACCTGATGTGTCTGAGTTGTTCTTCATTATTTAAAATTTTCTTCCTCTCTGTTATTCAGTTGGGACAATTTCTATTGATTTGTCTTCAAGGTTATTGGCCTTTTCTTCTGTAACATCTTCTGTCAAACACATCCTTTGAATTTTCATTTCAGATGTTTTATTTTTAAATTCTGGAATTTTCATTTGTTACCTTTTTTGTAGTTGCAATTCTCTGCTGAGACTCCCATCTATTTACTTATTATGTATATCTCTTCACTTATTCTTAAATATATTAATAATAGTTTTAAAATACTCCTCTGATAAGTCCAACATCTGGGTCTTCTTGAGATTCCTTTCTTTTGATTCTGGATCATATTTTCTTGCTTTTGTGCGTGTCTAAAATTTTTATATTGTATGCTGAACATTGTGAATGTTATTCTGTAGGGAGTTTAAATTACGATTTCTTGTTGAAAGGATGGAGTTTTGTTCTGGTAGGTAGGTGATTTACTGGAAGATTGTTTCTAAATCCTTTCAAGCTTGATTTTAGGCTTTGTTAGGATCTATTTTGATATTTTTCTTATTCCTAAGGTGTGACCCTTTTCCTAGTGCATGGTCATTATTCCTAAAGTGTGACCTTTCTGGGGTCTCATTGAAATGCCCAAGGTGCTAGTGTGGGTGTCTTCATTCTGGCTGAAACAGAACTCCAATGTCTTCCAGGACTATACAACCCCTGGTAACCCTGTTCAGCTCTTAAGCCCACTCTCTGCTGGGCCTCAAGATGTCTCTCACTGCCCATGTACAATTAAGAACCTAGGTGAATGCCCATGTAGACTTCCATGGACGCCCTTTTGGGCAGCTCTCTCCTCTTTGGTACCTTGCCTGGCAGAGTCCAGCCACATTGGCAGCCCTGCACTCTCATCTCTGCCTCCTAAGCTCAGCAATGTCACGTCTCTTCTCTTGGTCTTCATCATTTTGCAGTTTGGTTTGGAAAGTATCTCTAGGCAGAAAGCAGGAGTGAACACAGTGCTCACTTTTAATGTGTCCGTTTGTCTCACAGATCTCAGTGGAGAAAATAGTATCTTCCTTATCTGTGGCACAGGATATCTGTGATGCTTAAAGTTATGTGAAAAATTATTTTGAAGATTTATATTTCAGACTCAATATGCTGAACTAAAAAATTGAGCTTGTAATAATACTATTATGTTTGTTATAAGGATCAAATGATTTTTGAAAGAAGCATGAAAGAGTCCCTGGCATATTGTGAATACTCAAAAAATTATTATTGTTATCTGTATCAGTTAGCTATTGCTATGTAACAAATCACCCTACACACCTATCGTGGCTTAAAACAATAGTTGTTTCTCACAAGTCTATGGGTTGTCTGGTATCTCTTTTGATCAGGGCTGGGCTCATCTGGGCTCACTCACATGTATGGGGATCATCTGCCTGTCATCTAATCTATGATGGCCTCAGCTATCATGATAGACCATGGTTGGGTTTACCACATGAGTTTCATCCACCAGCAGACTAGTTCTCATGATGATGACAGAGAACAAGAGAGGAGGTGGAAACATGAGAGGATTTTTTCAAAGCCCTTACTTGAATCAACATTGCTACAACCCAACTGACCAAAGCAAGTTATGTGACAGAAAGTCAGTGTGTATAGGGCACTACCAAGAGCATGGATATAAGAAGGCATGAAGGATTGGCTCATTAGTGCAATCAATATACAACATTACCCTTAATTAGTGCTATTATCTTCATTTAATTCTTCAAATAATTCACCAGTAAGTTACACTAATCATCTTCTTCCACATCTACTTACTTTTAGGGCATGTCAGTCATCTTAGAGCAAAATAATCTAGGAATGGCAGAGAGCAGACTCTCCACTCTGTATTTTCCTTGAAAGAATTGGGTCTCATAATAAGTGACACACATAGTAGCTGAGCAAAGGGTGAAGAAAGTGTGTTTTGCTTTCTCTCTACCACCTTCCATTTCCACCCGACTGTCATTAGCAAGAGACAACTGCAGATAAGAATTTAGTATTGCTGGGGTATTTTTGGACCATCTTTTTCCCTCATTGTCTGTCCATACCATTCCTTTCATCACTGTGCTATATATTTCTTTTTTTGTAGGTAAAAGGGTATTGAGAAAATCTCAAGGGTAAGAGCATGGTAGGAGAATTCACAAAATAGTACTAAAATATAGGGAGTGAGAAGAGATTGAAAGGAGATAAAAATGTTAAGGATTTGATTGACAATTATAACAGATTTGTGAACTCATATGGAGTATAAAAAAATAACATTCAGAATTTTCAGTATCATTTTATTTGGTTTCATTTTTCCCCATTGCCCATCTTTTGAATAGAATGTACTGGAAGAGTAGGAGGGGACAATTTCTTTTTCTTTCAGGTGCAACTTGTCTTTCCATTTTCATGCTACCAAAGCAGAGTGCAGCACAGCAGAAACAGATGGAAGGAAAGTTTCAGAAGAGATGGGATTTTAAAACCACCAATCTGTTAGGAAGCAGCCTTGTTTCCTCATTCCCATGGAAACAAGAATTTGTTGGGATTTGTAGACACGACAGAAATCTATGACTCCGCTGCTATTGCTGCCCTCTGTCTGTGTCCAAAGAAGTGGATTTCAGATCCTTCTTCCATTTGATAAAGGAGACATTCCTAGCCATTTCTTTTCCATGCCTTTCTGCCTGCCATTTCTTTACTGACTTTGATACTTGCTATACCATACCATCTTATTTTATTTTATTAACTTTTTGGTCACTGTTCTCCTTAGAGTCGGAGAACACTGTAACTGGAAGGTCCACAGACATCATCTAGCCCAAGCCAAATACATGGCACGTGAGGAAAAGGAATCCTGGAGAAATGACACCGAGGCAAAGATAGATTAGAGGCCAGGTTTGCAGCCCAGCATGTTTCACATACACTTTGCTTTCTCCTTGTAGTATGTCCATTTCACTAAATGGTGTCTTCTGAGTCTCATGTCTGACCAGCTGTTTGGGGCACTGACATCATGCACTCCCAGGCACGTGTGCCCCAGCCCCTCTTCACTCCTTCAGCCACAGACAGTTCTTCTTATGTCAATTTTTTTAACATCTTTATCAGAGTATAATTGCTTTACAGTGGTGTGTTCGTTTCTGCTTTATAACAAAATGAATCAGCTGTATATATACATATATCCCCATATCTCCTCCCTCTTGCATATCCTCCCACCCTCCCTATCCCACCCCTTTAGGTGGTCACAAAGCACCAAGCTGGTCTCCCTGTGCTATGCAGCTGCTTCCCACTAGCTATCTGTTTTACATTTGGTAGTGTGTATATGTCAGTGCCACTGTCTCACTTCATCCCAGCTTACCCTTCCTCCCTCCCTGTGTCTTCAAGTCCATTCTCTACGTCTGCGTCTTTATTCCTGTCCTGTCCCTAGGTTCTTCAGAACGTTTTTTTTTTTTAGATTCCATATATATGTGTTAGCATATGGTATTTGTTTTTCTCTTTCTGACTTACTTCACTCTGTATGACAGACTCTCGGTCTTCTTATGTAAATTATTAACTCTAAGGACTGCCTACTACTCAACAGTTACATTAGATGTGTTTGAATCCCATTTGGGCCCTACGTCAGACATCAGCTATAGTATCCTGTAATAGGACATAGTATTTTATCTGTTTGGAAATCTCATTACAGGCGGACCTCATTTTATTGTGCTTTGTTTTACTGTGCTTCGCAGATATTGTGTTTTTTACAAACTGAAGGTTTATGGCAACCGTATATCGAGTAAGTCTATTGGTGCCATTTCTCCAATAGCGTTTGCTCACTTCGTGTCTCTGTCACATTTTGGCAACATTTCAAACTTTTAAATTATTATTATATTTGTTATGGTGATCTGTGATCAGTGATCTTTGATGTTACTACTACAACTCACTGAATATTCCGATGATTGACATTTTTTTTAGCAATGAAGTATTTTTAAATTAAGGAATATACATTGTTGTTTTAGATGTATGCTGTTGCACACTTAATAGACTGAAGTATAGTGTAAACATAACTTTTGTATGCACTGGGAAGCCCCAAAATTTGTGTGACTCACTTTATTGCAATATTTGCTTTATCGTGCTGGTCTGGAACTGAAGCTGCAATGTCTTCGAGGTCTGCCTGTACAAGAATATTTGGCCTTCTTGTCAACAACCTTTCCCTTCACTTTCATTAAACTTTATTGTGCTTCTATTTATGTGACAGTCTCCCCAGTATTAGTCTGCAAAGGCATTTTCTCCCCCTGTTAAAAGTGTGACATAAATTCTTATAATTCAGTTGATACTTTTGTAGTTATTCAAAGGTTGTGATTAGTTTTTAGGGTGGTCGTAAAAAACTTAAACTCCTGTTTTAGGATGTTTCTTGTTATTCTTAGGAGAAAACACACCAAACATCTGGTTTGATAAGGGACTGTACCAAGTAGCTTGGAATTTCTCTAGATTTTAGGGATTTAGGACGTTGGCAGGTTCCAGACCCTATTTTGTTTGGGAAGAAACAGGTTTCATTAATAAAATGAACTCAGGAAACTCAGGGGATAGAGTAAAAGTGAAATTTTGATTTAGACTCTATAAGCTCATATTCCAATGTTTGGGAAGTATAGGACTCTGAACATGGTTGGATGTAGGATGATTTGGGGTCTTACAGCGCCTGAGCTATGTCATTACCGGAACCGATGCTTTTCATGGAGTCTGTTGGATATTAATGGAGACAGGGCTGAATGTTTATTGATCCCAAGATGTAGCTGGTGGGTTGTTTTGTCTTTAAATATAAATCCTTGATGTTAGATCATTTTTCTTACTTATCTTGTCGTCCTAAACCTTCAGGCTCAAGCAAGCCTGTTTTGGATAGAGCTGCCAGCCTATAATTCTGATGGCTACCAGGGTCTCCCACTACATGCAGGAGCCCTGGGTGGGTTCTGAAGTGACAGGAGGGCTGTGTGTTCTGCTGTCATTGCTCCATCTTAAATAAGGACTGTATCAAAAGGGTTGGGGGAAAGCCATAGCAGGACTGTCCTGCAAGCCTGAAAAAGCAGATTCTACCTAGACCACCCTCTACACCAGCAGTCCAACAGAATTTATTCCTTTTAATTTCCAAGACTTCTAGAAATCATGAAACTTGGTACCACCCTTCATCAAGATCAGATTCTAGGCAATACAATTGCTTTCACGTGACCTGCAAATGCCATTTGATGATTAAGACAACTGAAAGGGGCTTCCCTGGTGGCGCAGTGGTTGAGAGTCCGCCTGCCGATACAGGGGACACGGGTTCGTGCCCCAGTCCGGGAAGATCCCACATGCCGCGGAGCGGCTGGGCCCGTGAGCCATGGCCGCTGAGCCTGCGCGTCCAGAGCCTGTGCTCCGCAACGGGAGAGGCCACAACAGTGAGAGGCCCGCGTACCGCCAAAAAAAAAAAAAAAAAAAGAAGACAACTGAAAGAACCAGACTCTTTGTAACTAACTTTTTCTAAAATTAAAGTGTAGTTTATTTACAATGTTGTGTTAGTTTCAGGTGTACAGCAAAGTGATTCAGTTATAAGTATATATATATATATATATATATATATTCTTTTTCAGATTCTTTTCCATCATAGGTTATTACAAGATATTGAATATAGTTCCCTGTGTTATAAAGTAGGTCCTTGTTTATTTTATAAATAGTAGTGTGTACCTGTTAATCCCAAATTCCTAATTTATCTGCCCTCCCCACCTTTCCCCTTTGGTAACCATAACTTTGTTTTCTATGTCTGTGAGTCTGTTTCTGTTTTGTAAATAAGTTCATTTGTATCATGTTTTTTTTTTTAGATTCCACATGTAAGTGATATCATATGATATATGTTTTCCTCTGTCTGGCTTACTTCACATAGTATGATAATCTCTAGGTCCATCCATGTTGCTGCAAATGGTATTATTTCATTCTTCTTTATGGCTGAGTAATATTCCATTGTGTGTATATGTGTGTGTGTGTATGTATGTATATGTGTATATATATATATATATATACCACATCTTCTTTATTCATTCCTCTGTTGATAGACACTTAGGTTGCTTCCATGTCTTGGCTATTGTAAATAGTGCTGCTGTGAACATTGGGGTGCATGTATCTTTTCAAATTAAAGTTTTTTATAACTAGCTTTTGGATCAAATATTGACCAACTTTGTTCTTTCACTTATTTGTTCATTTGTTCAATGAATGAATCATTCATTCAGTTAATACTCAGTGAGTGCCTACTTCCGTGCTCTTTCATCAAAAGACCTCAGCTCTCTGCAGCACAAACTTTTCACAAATGAGCAGTTAGATTTTGGTCAATGCATAAGTTTTATTTTGATACAGATGAGAGCAGCTTATGATTACAGTAATGTCTGGTCTGTAAAGTTGAGCAGGTCCTATTGTAGGACCGTGGAGAGGGGGACACAACTTGCTGCAAGAGACAACAACTAAGAGGAATAGTATAGTCAGTGCCTGAGAGACCGTTTCCTGGTCACAGAAGATATTTCACTTTGAGAGTATATGAAAGAGTATGATCAGGATTGGAAACCATTTTCCTTCAACAACAATACTGTTATGAAGGGTGACCAAGTGAAGACTGCAATAACTGAGTTTTATAGACTTTATAAAAATTGTTCTATTTTGGGAGTGATTTTGGTAATTTATTGCTGATTTCTTCAGCTCACAGTCTAAGTTGTACACAGATGATTATAACAGAGAGGAGATAACAAAATGCTGGGGTTGGGGAGTAGGGAAAGTTTAATTTTAACTAAGTCAAAAAAGGGCAGAAAGGGAGGTTCAGGGATGTGATCAAGGTGAGCAAAGTCCATTCCTGAGAAGATGGCAGACTGGTGGCAGATGGGTACCATTAACAAGAACCCTCCCGTCTCCCCTATTTATTTATGTACCTTTTCAAATCATTGATATGGTCTGATGCATTCCCATTTTAAAATAGTTTATTATTGTCCTTAATATTTTAGTGCTCCAACTGTATGCAATTTGGGGGCCAGTGGGTCCCCTTTGACCTGTCGCCCAAGTTCTGGTGACATCCTCCATTTAGTCCCCCTTCCATGAAAGAATGTGATATGTTTGGGTAGAGCACAGGGCCACCAGGTAGAGGGTATACTTTCCAGACTCCCTTGCAGCTAGAAATAACTATGTAACTAGGTTCAGGTCAATAGAGAGTGAGCAAAAGTTACGTGTGTAACTTCTGAGCCATCTCTTTAGAGAGAAAGTTACTTTTCCTGGACTCTCTCTTTGCCAGACATGAAGGTAAAGCCCACTTCAACTCTGTGGATGATGGCAGTACCCCAGGAGATGATGATATAACAGGATGTTAGGAACCTGGTTCCTTAAATGGGAGCAGCGCTGCCATTCATAGGGAGAAAAACTTAATTTAGTGTCCTCTATTTTTTTCTCTCTTTGTTACAGCAGTTTAACCTGAAGTCTAATGTAATGCTCAAAGACAGTAGTGTGAAACAACACGATATGTTCAGGGAAATCCTTGTGACTGGAGCATGGAGAAAGGAGTTAGGGAGTGGTGGGACGTGGGGCTGGAAAGACAGGACTCAGTGTAGTTTTGTGTATTGGGAAATCGTGGCTGGGTTTGGTGTCTCCCAAAAGAGGATGTGATGGGCTGGGAAGAGTCAGCTTGGTCTTAGTCGTCCTGCAGTGAGGTCTGTCCTCTTCTCTTCTCCACAGTGAGTCCTGCCTCCAAAACAAACAGCTAACGACACTTCAGCACTGGCCTCTCACAACCCTGTCCCAAATCACTGGCCAGGTTTTGTCATATGCCACACCCCCTGCTCTTCCTCCAGACCTCCCAGCTTCTCATTTTATGATTCATCTTTCAGTCGTTAGTTTCATCTTGCCCCTTGAATCTCCTTTGGGAACAACCCATGCTGTTAACATCCTGCCTTGTCCTCCTGCCCTCTGCAGAGACCCCCACTGAATATACCACCTATGCTGGGCCACACTTTGGTGGAGCATTCCAGAAACTTAGCACTTTGTCAAATCCAATAGGTATTCTACTTCCAGGAAAAATTAATGGGAGAATTTCTCCATCCAGATTGAATGTAACTGCTACGTTGTTAATGAATTCTCCTATGTTTATCTTCCTACTGGCCATGGTTGACAATTTAGAAAATTACTTTTCGAGAGAAAGTAAGGACTGAAAAAATCCTATTTCCAAAAATCAGGAAAACAGCACTTTTTTTTTTTCAACTTTCCTATCAAACTCTTTAACCACTCCAGTTCCAAGAATCTTCTCCATACAATCAGAACTCTTTTGCTTGGTGATGTTGAATGTCAGCTCTCTGTGCTTCTACAAAGTTAAACATTCATTGCAGCCCCAAATCACTGCTAAATCCATCTCCCCTGTAAGATTCACTCTCTACCCTCCTCCACCCTACAATCACCCAGTATAGCCCTGGGAGATTGACGTGTGTAGGCTCTCTTCCCTCCCGGCTGCCAGGGGGATTCAGCCAATGGGAGACCCTGGCAGGAGACCAGAGGGTGCAAGGAAAGTACAGTCAGGGTGTTTGTTCCCTATAGCTCCCTCCCTGCTGGGTTGCTGAGGGTTGGCTGCAGAGTCAGGTGCATCCCTCTACCAGAGACCACAGCTCCTGTCGAGTGGCCAGACCAGGTCTCCACACAGCTTTTCTCTGGGCTTCGAGTTCAGGGAACTGCTCTCTCCCTTCATTTATTCTGACAGCACTGGCTCCTCACTGCTGCTTTTCATGGGGAGCTGCACCTTCCCTTGTTGGTTTCTCTAATTCTGTCCCCCACTTTGGTAAATATCCTTTATTAAACTGTCCTGGATGATCTAGTTCCAGCCTGCCATCTGTTTCCTGCTGGAAAGTTGACTGGCACAGTGATTAAGCTAGAGTTTATAATGTACCATAGCACCTGGACACTGAAAGGGAGCTAGTGCAATAGGTGTATTCACTTGAGTCTAAATCTGATTCTAACCAGTGCCCCAAATTCACCTCGTATATTCTTGGTCATTTCTTCAGGCCAGAGGACTAGTTCATCCAGCCTTAATATGCGCTACAGGCACAGGGAACAAATGTCTCTCTTCCCCCAGAGCTCTCTCTTTCCCCAAGGAACTTTGTTCTTTCTCTCTCTCTCTCCCTCCCTGTTTCCCTCTCTCCCTCCCTCCCTCCCTCTATCTGTCTCTATCATCTATCTATCCATCCATCCATCCATCCATCCATGCATCTGTGTGTATATAGAGACACACACACATATGTGTGTGAATACAGAATTCTTTTTTCTGAACCCGTTGAAGGTAAATTGCATATGGTATTTTCCCTTTAAATACTTCAGTGTGTATTACCTCAGAATAGAATATTCTCTTACATAACCATAGTACAGTTATCAACTTCATAAATTTACATTGATGGAATACCTTCATCTAATCTGGCAGCCGTATCCTGATTTTGTCAGTTGATGTAATAATGTTCTTTTCAGCACTTCATTCTCTTCCAGCACAGGATTCAGTGCAGAGTTGGGTACTGCATTTAGTTGTCACGCTCTTTTGGTCTCCTTTAATCTGAAACACTTCCACAGCCTTTCATTGTCTTTTGTGACATTGACATTTTGAAAAATAGAGTCCCCCCTCCCATACATGTACCTTTCTTTTAGAAAACAGAACAGTCCTGATTTTTTGTCTGTCTGATGATTCTACTGGGGTTATGTGTTGCTGGCCATAATGCCGCACAGGTGAAGTTGTGTCCTTCACAGGGTGGTGCGTCAGGAGACACACACTATGCACTGGTGAAGGTAATTCTGATCGCTGCTAAATAATTATTAGGTTTTATTTTCTCCCTTGAACTCATAAGCAGTCTGCGAGGAGACACTTTAAGGCATGTATCCTGTTCCTCTTCAAAATCTCCCCCTGGATTTAGCATCCATCGGTGTTTCTTGCTGACCTACTCTCTACTCTGTAGCTGCAAAATGATGATTTTCCCTCTCCAGCACTCCCTGCACATTGGCTGTTTGGCCCTTAGCATTCTACTATAAGCAGAATAACCTTCTCCTCTATTTATGCATATGTCTTTTTTTTAATTTATGTATTTGTTTATGTATTTATTTTATTCATTTATTTTTGGCTGTGTTGGGTCTTTGTTGCTGTGTGCGGGCTTTCTCTAGTTGCGGTGAGTGGGGGCTACTCTTTGTTGTGGTGCACAGGCTTCTCATTGCGGTGGCTTCTCTTGTTGTGGAGCATGGGCTCTAGGCGCGTGGGCTTCAGTAGTTGCGGCACGCGGGCTCAGTAGTTGTGGCTCACGGGCTCTAGAGCACAGGCTCAGTAGTTGTGGCGCATGGGCTTAGTTGCTCCGCGGCATGTGGGATCTTCCCGGGCCAGGGCTCAAACCCGTGTCCCCTGCATTGGTAGGCAGATTCTTAACCACTGCGCCACTGTCTTTTAAAACAGTGATATGGATTGCTTTTTCAAGAGTTTATTATTGTGCTTAATGTCCTGGTGCTCCAGTTGTACCTGATTTGGCCTGTGGGAAGCCTTTGAGCTGCCTCCCAAGTCCTTGTAACATGCTGCATTATTTTTTGTGTGCACTTCTTTTCTTTCTGGCTTAATAATATGTTCCAGACTCATCTTGTACCCACCCTGCCCTAGCCTCAGAATCAACAATTTTTCTGTGTAGTCCCGGTCAGTTTTTGTGGGGAATATGAGAGACCACTATCTGGGCACTAAGTGTACTCATTGCTGCTGCTGGGGTGTATTTGCTTCTTGAGATTTTCATCAGGGAGAACTAAAGACATATAAGCACGTAGATGCACTCATGCCTACACATGCACACACGTTAACACCCATACATAGGCATCTACAGGTGTATATACATACTCGTATATGTATTTCAGAAGTCCTGAATTAGCACAGTACCTCCTGTTCCCACCCATCCCCAGAGCATTCTTTCTGGCCTTGCCCCATTCCATTTTTGTACGGCCCTTCTTGCACAGCGAGAACCCAACAAGACCAACACGTTTATTCTTTTGCTCAATTCTGTATTACATCTAAAATAGTTCCCAAATTGTTTCACCCATACCCCTAAATTGAACAGATCTACTATATTAGTTAGGGTTCCCCAGAGAAACAGAACAAATCGGGTGTGAAGAAATAGAGACTTATGTAAAGAAGTTGGTACACGAGGTTGCGGAGGCGGGCGAGGCCAAGATCTGCAGAGCAGGCTGGCAGGCTGAAGGCTCAGGGAAGAGTTCATGTCACAACTTGAGACAGAATCCCGGACCTCAGTCTTCTTCTCTTAAGGCCTTCAGCTGATTGGATGGGGCCCACCCACACTGGGGAGGGTCATCTGCTTTACTCAAAGTCTGCTGATTTAAATGTTAATCTCATCTAAAAAACACCTTCATAGTGACATCTAGACTGGCGTTTTACCAAATATCTGGGTACTGTGGTCCAGCCAAGTTGACACATAAAATTAACCGTCCTACTTACTAAGGAGAAAAAAGATTTTTTTTTAATGGAATCTCAAAGGGAAGCCTGATATGTAACATAGAGGAATTAGGAGCGCCGCTATTTAAAGGTGAGGGAAAGGGTACAACACCACCTCTCCTGGCCTTGCTTGTCCTGGAACCCCTAGAGCTCCATGCAGCCCAAAGTGAAACCTGCTGCATTAGCCCACAAGAGCCATTAATGAGGGAATTGAAGGCAGTATCACCAGGGAACTCCCTTTTGGGAGGAGGGAACAGGGGGGTAGCTTTTCAGGGCCCTCAAGCCAGACCTCATCTCTGCCTCCCATTGTGAGGCAGTTCCCACCGACATCTCTCATGGCTCGCCCTTTTCCTGTGCTCAGCTCGCGGACCAGAACACACAGCGGACAACCTCTTGCAAATCCTCCTCTCTGCCTACACTCGTACGCTTCCTCTTAGCCATATACGGCAAAGAAATATGTACCATTTTTTGGGGGGGGTGATGGAGAGTCGCTGCTGATACGAAGGGTTCCCTAGAAAATTTTGTTATCTCAAAGGACACGGTTACAGTACTCCTCAGATAAATACTTCTCTCTTGGGTAAGGAACAGTACTCCAGATAACCATGCCTCTCACAGCCCAATGCACGCTTATCTGTTTTGTGCCACTGTGTCATTTTGCTTCAGTAGAAGCGTTTTATTCTGCTGAGACAGTGGTGAGCAGATGTTTGATCCTCAACCAGAGATAACCCTGGAGAGGGTCTGTCTTACCTGCTGGGAATGCTAAGTGAAAGGGCCTTTCACAGAATCCTGGAGAGAAAGGAGGGCCTCGGTTCCAACCTGAAGAACATCTTGGAGACCTGCACACACATGTCCTCAACCGGCAAGATTCTTCAGTGCTCGGTGTGTGAGGGCAGCTGTTGGATTGGGGCAGAAGGACACACGTACTTCTCTCCACGTACACTTCGGAGGAGCTCACGGTCGCAGCCCAGGCTGCAGCTGTTCCATGTCTTTGAGGCATCACGGCGACCCGCTGTGGGCAGTCAGTGCCAGGGCATTCCTCAGGGGCCCATAGCAGCAAGGCAGGCCTACCTCTGTCACAGGCAGTGACCTGCTTGGAGAAAAAAACCTGCAGAAATGAAAGAGACAGGAGAGCTAAGGAAAGTTCCTGCAGCTGTGGAGAAGGTGACAAGGGAGGCTGACGATAAAATGCATTTCCCCAGTGCTGGTGTGTTCCCCCCAGACGCAGGCCTGTTGCCTCACTGCCCTTAGGAGGACCAGGTAGATCAATGTCTGCAACCCAGATTCCGCACATCTCTCCCCCATCAAAATTCTTCAGGATATGGTCCAAACTTGCTTCTAATGCGTGCTGTCCAGCCTGACTCTGGGTACCTTTTCAGACCCTCTGTACCCATAAACAATACAAGCCTGCTGCGTCATACTGCTCTCTGTTCCGCAGACATGCCGTTCCCTCAGGACATCATGGCTCTGCACTGTGCTTCCTTTTCCTACAATGTCCTTCCACACCCTCATCCGGTAAATGCCTCTTCTTCAAGACCCAGTTCACACCTCACTCTTGCACATCACCCTCCCTGACTTCCCTTCCCTGATTCCTTCTCTGTGTTCCATGGCATCTGGGCGTGACCTCCCATGGCTGTAATTATTCAGTACGGTCTCTGCCGGGTTCCTCAAGCGTGTGCATATTTGTCACGTAAGGCCCCGAGACCTGAAGCCTGTTGGCTCCCTGGGGCCACTCAGCCACCCCTGCCCCCCGCCGCGCTCACAGCCCACAGCCTAGACCTGAAGAGCCTCTGTCCTGCAGCTCCTGCCGACTTGATGTCCTGCTGGAGACCTCTGTGCCCCCTCACTTCCTACCTTGTCCTCCATGCATGGCCTGCCCCTCTTGTCCCACATCTGTGGCTGGGTGTCTTTCCTCTAGGTCTAAGCACAAATTTTAATTCCTGTCGGTTCTTGCCCTTTGGTTGTGATTTCTTTCGGCTCCACCGAGTAACAACTGTGCTCATCCCCATGTGGCCCCCGGCATTGACTTCCCTATATCCCCCGTTCTGTTGGGGGGCCCAGAAGCCAGGTACCACCATCCCGTCAGCATTGGGGTTCCGAATAGCACCACATCCTCCTTTGTATGCCAGCAGCACAGGGTCTTGCACATAGTGGGAATCAGTGCTCATTGCATAGTCAGTAAATACATCTTGATACTCTCACGTGATATTATTTAATATAAAACTCTGTTGGGGCTTCCCGGGTGGCGCAGTGGCTGAGGGTCTGCCTGCCAATGCAGGGGACATGGGTTTGAGCCCTGGTCTGGGAGGATCTCACGTGCCGCGGAGCAACTGGGCCCGTGAGCCACAACTACTGAGCCTGCGCGTCCGGAGCCTGTGCTCCCCAACAAGAGAGGCCGCGACAGTGAGAGGCCCACGCACCGTGATGAAGAGTGGCCCCCGCTCGCCGCAACTGGAGAAAGCCCTTGCACAGAAACGAAGACCCAACACAGCCAAAAATAAATAAATAAATAAATTTAAAAACAACAACAACAAAAAACAACTCTGTTAACAGTACTTACCTCAGGGGAGTGATTACAGAAGGTTCAGGGGAGTGATTCCAGAAGGTTCAGGGAAGAAAAGAGAAATTAAAGTGTTCATTCTATACCATTTTCCACTGTTAGAATTTTTTTTTTTTACCACAAATATGTTTTAATTAACAATATTAGCAATAATAAGACAACCAATAATAGCAATAATAAGGCAATAATCATCAATATGGTGCCTGTGCTTCCTGTATTAGTTTTCTAGGGCCGCCATAACAAATACCAAAGACTGCGTGGCTTAAACAACAGAAATTGGTTTTCACACAATTCTAGAGGCTAGAAGTTCTAGAGGCTAGATCAAGGTGTCAGGAGGGTTGGTTTTCTCTGAGGCCTCTCTCCTTGGCTGTCAGATGGCTGCCTTCTCACTGTATCTCTAGATGCTCTTCCCTTGATACATGCCTATGTCCCAATCTCCTCTTCTTATAAGCACAACAGTCGTATTGGATAAGGGCTCACCCTTATCATCTCTCTAAAGACCCTCCATTCCAAGGTATGGAGGTTAGGACTTCAGCCTATGAATTTGGGGGAGGGGCACAATTCAGCCCACAGCACTTCCCCGTAGGTATAAACCCCAACTAGTGCAGAGCAGGCATGGGAGATGACCATAAAGCCCTCCTCCTGCCTCTAGCCCGCCCTGTCTCACCATCAGAAGCAACACCACTCCCTACCTCCCTGCTCCCTGGATGATTGTCTAGCCATTCTCTTTTGTTCTCATGCAACTCTAAACCAGCCTGGAGTTCAGTCTCCATTCTGGCTGTACCCAGAATCACCTAGGAAGATTTACAAATTCTGATGCCAGGGTCACCCTCAGAGATTGGGATGTGATTGATCCAGGAACAGTGGGGGGCTTAGAGTTCTTAGCACTCCCAGGTGGATCTAACAGCAGCCAATGTTGATCATCATGGATGTAGCCCCCCTCTGTCAGGTCCATGGAAGTGGGTAGAAATTCAAGGTAAACGCAGGTGCTGCCATTCTCTCTCTGTTGCAGGTGATGATTTGAGGCAGATGGAAGCCAGGACTGGGTGCAGGATTTTGAGGCAGAGCTTTAAAATCATCTCTGAAGTTGGTCAAGCCTGTGTCTGGAGTGTAAATAGTGGAAACCCAGAAATTCATCTTTATAGTGCTAATATTTAGTAATAAAATCATAGATGCTTGATAAAAATTTGTTGAGTAAATGAACAAGGAGGTGAGTGAACACATGAATGAATGAATGGTCGCTGCCCAACCATGCAACACTCTTCACTAATTCCTCATAGTGCCTGCCAGGTATGGAGTCCTTGGGTGATTCTAGATGAACAAGTTTTCTTTTCCTCTTCCCTTTTCTATACATCTAAAGACCACCACTTATAACACTGTTACGTTAGACAGGGTCCAAGACCGTCCAATATGTAACAGCTTTCTTTAACTTTATGATTTTTCCTCAGCCTTGGCCATGGGAGTTGGCAGCTTCCTGGGGTCAAGAAGCACAGTCCATGCAGTTTTTACCCTTTCTACTTGCAGTTTCTTGAGCCTAAACTTTCCTCTGATTTTGGCCCACTTTGGGATGCTTTCAGATGTTTTACATTTTGTTTTCCATTTTGTCCAGTTTTTATATGTATCTGCTAGGTACTTGCATGACTGCTTTACTTCTCCTCTATTAGTGAAGCAACTAATATCCAAATTTTTTGACAAGTAACCACAACTAAACTTTTAATGAGCATATGTGCCTAGATAGACACTGGACTGAACTCTTGGCATGGATTATCTTATTTCATTCTCAAAATGAACCTATTTTGTGGCTCCTACTACTGCCCCATTTTACACATGTGAAGACTGAGGCTCAGGTTTCAGGTTTTACCCAAGGTCACATAGAATACTTGTCAGAGCCCCGCCTGTGTCTTAGCCACCACAAGAAACCCTTTTTTAAAGAAAAAAAAATCCTAGAACCCACATAAAGCTATAATTTTATTAATTTAGTTTACAAACAGTAGATTCACAAATTATTACAGTTTACAGATAATGGATTCACCATGCCCTTGGAACAATCCTTCACAGTTTTGGAACCTGTGTTATGATGTTGACTTTGGATTGAGCTACCGTTATGCAAGTTGATTTATCTACCAATTTACAAACATCTTGGTGTGGCTCACCCTACACTAGTTGATTTTTTGTTAGTTTTACTACAGAGCTCATAATTATATAAGTGATGAGCTACCACTTCACACCCAATGGAATGGCTGAAATGAAATATACCGATAATAACACCAAGTGTGGTGAAGGTGTAGAGGAACTGGAGCGCCCATGCCTTGCTAGTGGGCATGCAAATGGTGTGTCATAGAGCAGCTTGACTCTTTAAACCGTGTTCATGTATAATTTTGATAAATATCTATTGTTCTAATTTTCCACATTAACATTTTATAAAAGAAAAAACACACGATCGTCTCAAAATCTAATCTAAGAAGCATTAGATCAAATTGCAGACCCTTTCCAATAACATTATATGAGGTCATGAACAGTAAGAAGCATTTCATTACAAATCAGGAAAGGTAAAATACCCATTATTACTATTATCTATTTTATAATATACTAGAGATCCTGTGAGTACAGTAAGTTAAAAAAATTAAAAAATAAACAAATGAAAGGTGTATAGGTTGCTAAGGAAGAAGTGAAACTGCCGTTGCTCACAATTTATATGATAGGCTGCATAGAAAGTCCAGGGGAACCTACAGTCTAATTATTTGAACTGACCAATGAATTTGGCAAGATTGCTGGATACGAGCACATAAAAAATCACTTGTGGGCCTTCCCTGGTGGTACAGTGGTTGAGAATCCGCCTGCCTATGCAGGGGACACGGGTTCAAGCCCTGGTCCGGGAAGATCCCACATGCTGCGGAGCAACTAAGCCCCTGTGCCACAACTACTGAGCCCGCGTGCCACAACTACTGAAGCCTGCATGCCTAGAGCCCTGCTCCACAACCAGAGAAGCCACTGCAATGAGCCATTGCTCGCTATTCTGTTCCATTGATCTCTGTGTCTGTTTTTGTGCCAGTACCATACTGTTTTGATTACTGTAGTTTTGTAGTAGTCTGAAGTCACAGAGCATGATTCCTTCAGCTCTTTTCTTCTTTTTCAAGATTGTTTAGGCTATTCAGGGTTATTTGATCATTATTTTATATTTTAGAAATCCTGTAATTTAAGTCTCTAGTCCATTTTTATCAATTAGAGAAATAATAAAATGAATAGTAATGTTAGATATGAGCTGACTCTTCTGATAAAGCATAACACAAGTTTTCAGAGTGTATTGGTTGTTGAGACTCTAACAGCATTTCTGTGGAAATCACAATTTTTATTTCAAATTTGTGAAATATACATTGAATCAAAATCTCTTTGCTTGTCCCTGTGAACCTGCCAGGGGACTAGCCCTGTTCTGAGAACACATTTTTAGAATAGTGCCTCAGAGGTAGGTCCACCAATTGCCTCTATATTGACCTCTCCTGGCCAGAAAGGCGTAAAAACTACGTGACTGAAAGTTATTTTCCTGGGTATTATGCTAAGATAGTATTTTAGTATAGGGAAAGTCATGTTCTCAAATGTGGATATTTGGGAAGTCAGGAAAGAAGATTGTCTGAGTTTCCTGGGTTACAACAGTGTTGCTTCACAATCCTTGCAGCCTGGAGGCTCTCTCTACATTGCAAGAACAGAGAATGCTCTACAAAACAGTGATATTAGTCACCAGTAGCAACCAAGGAACATATGAAGTGCAGAACTCTATGAGGTTTGACTACACAGTAGTGATACTGGTTTTGCAAAGCTGTACATGAAAGCTAATCTTCTTATGTTAATCATTCATTTATCCATTCATATAGTGATCCTTCAATGAACATTTATTAAATGACTATTTTTCTTGACTCAAAGGTATTAAAATCTCTGCCTTTACCCTCTCCACCTCACCCTATTTACCTCATCAATTAAGCTTTTGAATCGGTTTTGAGTCTCAGCTTTTAATCCGTTTTTAAAAACGGAGGTATAAGTTACATACAGTGTATGTACAGATTTTAAATGTACTGTTTGCGTAGTTTTGGCAAATTGATATAAAGAGAACACTTCTAGAAATTAAGTTTTGAATTACAATTATATTTTTAGTATGAAAAAGCCTTTTTTAAATCATTTAACATCTACCTGGTCATATTTTTAGGTCTCATATTTTTAGTCATTAGACATGACTGAAGAGAGAATTACTGAAGTAGAAAAAATTACCTAGAGGGTAGCATATATACACAAATGGATGGTATAAAAGAGATTAAGAGATATCGAGGCTATGTATCCAGAACATTCAAAGAACTCAAAAAGTCAATAATAAAAAGACAACCCAATCTAAAAATGGACAAAGGATTTGAATAGACATTTCCCTAGGAGATATACAAAGTAGCCCATATGCCATATGAAAACATGCTCAACATCTTTTGTCATTAGGGAAACGCACATTAAAATCACAGTAGGATATAACTTCCCCCACACTAGGATGGCTATAATAAGAAAGATGGGAATAACAAGTATTGGGGAGGATGTGGAGACATGAGAACCCTTGTGCAATGCTGGTGGGAATGAAAATGGTGCAGCCACTGTGAAAAAACGATTGGCGGTTTCTCAAAAAGTTAAACATGGAGATACCTGGTAACCAATCATATCTACTCCTAGATGTACACTCAAGAAAAATAAAAGTATGTAAGTCCTCACAAAAAGTTACACATGAATATTTATAGCAGCAGACTATTCATAATAGTTCCAAAAATGGAAACAACCCAAATGTCCATCACTGATAAATGGATAAACAAAATATAGTATTTCTATGCAATGAAATATTATTTGGCTGTAAAAAGGTATGAAAGTACATGCTACAGCACAGCTAAACCTCAAAAACATTATGCTAGGGCTTCCCTGGTGGCGCAGTGGTTGAGAGTCCGCCTGCCGATGCAGGGGACACGGCTTCGTGCCCTGGTCCGGGAGGATCCCACATGCCACGGAGTGGCTGGGCCCGTGAGCCATGGCCGCTGAGCCTGCGCGTCCGGAGCCTGTGCTCTGCAACGGGAGAGGCCACAACAGTGAGAGGCCCGCGTACCGCAAAAAAACAAAAAAAACCCCTTATGCTAAGTGAAAGAAGCCAGTCACGAAAGACTATGTATTGTATGATTCCATTTACATGAAATGTCCAGAATAGGCAAAACTGGTAAAAAAAAAAAAAAGTCGATTAGTGACTGCCTAGTGCTGTGTTAGAGGTAGAGTGAGGAAGAATGGGGAGTGACTGCTAATGAGTACAGGATTTCTTTTGGGGGTGAAACAGATGGTCTAAAATCAGACTGTGGGGATAGTTGGACAACTCTGTGACTGTACTCAAATTCACTGAATCATAAACTTCAAATGGGTGAATCTTATATCTCAATAAAGCCGTTTAAAAAATATGATAGGCAAAACAGTGGAAGAAATCTAGGGGAGGATTTTTTTTTTTTTTTTGGCTCAAGGTAAGAAAGGATATCTTAACTAAGTTTCCCAAAGTGCAAACTATAAAGGAAATGATTGCTAGAATCAACTACATTGATAAATCTAACTGCCTCAAATTAAGAACTTCTGTTTATCAAAAGATACCATAAAGGAAGTGAAGAGACAAGCCACAATCTTGGAGAAGATGTATGTAGCTAAGTCTGTGGTAGTATTAAAACGTGTAACCACTTTTGAAAGGAATTTGGTATTTATAGTAACTCTGATGGTACATTTTCCCAAATGTCATTTGCATGAGATTTATGAATTAGAGTGCTCATTTCCACCAAGCCTCTGCCATTTGGGATAGTTATACCATCTTATACTCTTGCCAGTACTAAAAGAGTTCTGGTTGCTTCACATCGACTTGCTAAGACTTGGCATTGTCAGAGCTTGGCATTTTTGTCCATCTGTGAGAATACCTGACAAACATTACATGTTGATTCCACCTGTGGCATATATCTTTGATATATGCCCACCCTTGGTATATGTCCAAGAAACTTTTGGACCTGGGCACCAGGAGAGAATAATATTCAAAGCAGCATTGTTTATAAAAGTAAAAGACTGCAAATCACCAAAATGTCCAATGAATGGAGAAAAGAAAAAATATTTTTTCATCTATTCACACAATGGAATACTATACAGTAGGAAATGCAATTGAATGATAGCTACAAATTTCAATGTGGATTAATCTTATAAACATAATGTTGATGAAAAAAGCATGTCCCCGAAAAATAACTCCAGCACAATTAGTTATATATAAAGGTCAAAAACTTTTAAACTTTATTATCTATAAATAATAAATAGATACATACATATGTGATAAAACTAAAGTTAAGCAAGAGAACAAATAGTGCCAGTTTCAGGAGAGTAGGATGATAATTACCTTTTGGAGGAGGGAAGGCAGTTTGACTGTAAAGGGGTACACTGGGCGCATTGAAGGCATTGCTTTTGTTTTATTTCTTAAGTTGAGCACCACAGGTATTTGCTTCATTATTATTATTTATACTGTGTATATATAGTAAACATATTCTCATATATGAACGCTTCATTATAAAATTTTTAAATAAGTTGATGAAAATATATGACTTTTTTTTTTTTGCCCACACTGCGCAGCTTATGGGATCTTAGTTCCCCGACCAGAAACCGAACCCAGGCCCTCCGCAGTGAGAGCACAGAGTCCTAACCACTGGACACCAGGGAATTGCCTGACATGTTTATATAAAACAAAAAGTATCCCCAAATTCTATATGCATATGTAAATGTACCTTAAAAATATTAACTGTTCAATAACTTTAAAAGTTATTCATGTACAAAACAGGCAACCTGGTTAAAGCTTAGAGTGGGCTGACAATGCCCACTAAGCACATGCTCTGTGTAACTCCTGAGCCATGTCCAGCACAATTTGGTACTATGATATCTTCATGTTAGATCATTTAGCATCTCTCTCTTTTTTCTCTGCTTTGTTAAAGACTTCCAGAATTGCCCCCACTTAATACTACAGAGTTTTGTTATTGTTGCTTTTTCAAAAGAGTATCTTATACTTAACCTTACTAAAAACTCTCTTATTAGTGTAGCTTGGTGTGATCCAGAGAATAAGAGAGTCAGTGGGAGAGAAACCTGCCACACTTGATTGTAACAAGTGTGTTGTTACATGCTGGCAGGGGAATTTTTAAACAGTCACATCAAAATATTCTGCTTCAGTGGTATCACAGGTAATAAAACCCAAAATGTAACATCATTTTTACAACCTAGATTTTTTGTTGTTGTTGTTGTTGAACGCGGGCCTCTCACTGTTGTGGCCTCTCCGGTTGCGGAGCACAGGCTCCGGATGCGCAGGCTCAGTGGCCATGGCTCATGTGCCTGGCTGCTCCACGGCATGTGGGATCTTCCCGGACCAGGGCACAAACCCGTGTCCCCTGCATCGGCAGGCAGACTCTCAACCACTGCACCACCAGGGAAGCCCCCTAGATTTTTTTAAAATAAATTTATTTATTTATTTTTGGCTGCGTTGGGTCTTTGTTGCTGCGCATGTGCTTTCTCTAGTTGCAGTGAGCAGGGGCTACTCTTCATCATGGTGTGTGGACTTCTCATTGCAGTGGCTTGTCTTGTTGCGGAGCATGGGCTCTAGGCATGTGGGCTTCAGTAGTTGTAGCACGCGGGCTCAGTAGTTGTGGCTCGCGGGCTCTAGAGCGCAGGATCAGTAGTTGTGATGCATGGACTTAGTTGCTCCAAGGCACGTGGGATCTTTGTGGACCAGGGCTCAAACCTGTGTCCCCTGCATTGACAGGCGGATTCTTAACCACTGCGCCACCAGGGAGGTCCCTACAACCTAAATTTGAGTATTCCTGGTTTGTCAGGTCTGATTAGAGACAGAAAGACATTCTGAAAGATAATTCTATTCTTCAGTGGTTTCTGCCTTGTTTGTATGCTATTACCCTGTCAGGAAAGTTCTTTCTCTTCTTCCCCTGCTGCACATATGGCGAGCAGGGGAAGAAGAGAAAGAACTTTGCAAGGCAATCCCTGCCCCACCACAAACATACACATTCACATGCTTTATCAAAACATAGATAGGCAGACAGACAGATGTGTGTGTGTATAAAATAACGACTTCCTAACTTCTAATTTGATGATAGAAGATTAGTCTGTGTTGAAGTTTTAGAATTATGTTTGGGAACAGTGAGCCTGGAATGCTAACCACTTAGAAGGTGATCCTATGCCTACATATATGTATCTATGATTTTATGTATATTATATTTATGTATACATAAGTTCTAAATTTAAATGTGTATATTGAAAATTCAAGTTACCTGATAATGCTAGGGTACAGCATTTATTGAGCAACTACTGACAGATTTGATGCTTACCTATACTAATTTAATGTTCACAGCAATCCTGTGAGACAGATTCTATTATTATCCTCAGCATCACACAGCTAAAATTTAACATGCTCAAAAGGGATCTCCTGCCTGCCCCACCACAGACCTTCCTTATAGTATCACACTTCTTTGTTCATGGAAATTTCATCCTTCCTGTTGCTCACACCAAAAGCCTGGGAGTCATCTTTAATATTTTCTCTCTCTCTCTCTCTCTCCCCCCCCTCCCTCCCTCCCTCTCCCCTCAACACATGTGGTTGTGCAGGTTGCACACTGCACAAGAGTTGCCATATGCATTGTAGGCATCATAGGTTTGTGTACTATGTACAATAATTTCCCAGCAGCTGCCAGTTCTAATATAAGTACATTATAACAATTTTCTGTGAGATGGAAAGAAAATGTCACGATTATAGGCAATGAAGGTCCCTTCAACCATCTACACAGAATTATTACCGTGGCCTCCTTGCTTCCACCCTTGTCCTCATTCGGCCATTCTCAGTCGTCAGCATGAGGCTGTAAGGTCAAGTCATGCCTTTGCTCAAAAACCTTGCAGTGGGCCTTCACTCAGAGAAAAGTCCAAGTCCTTACAACAGGTCTCCAAGATCCGCCCCGACGCTGCTCTGACATCGTGCTGGTACTTTCTTCCTCTCTCACTTGGCCACACTCACCTCCTGGCTGTGCCCACAGCTCCCACCTTGGCCCTTGTTCTTATTTTCTGCTCCGCTCTCTCCCTTTCCACTTTCAGGTTCACACAAATGTCCCTTTCTCTGGTCACTCTATTTATTTAGTTACTTATTTATATTTTTATTTTATGTTTTAAAACTTTTTATTTTATATTGGAGTATAGTTGATAACAATGTTGTGTTATTTTCAGCAAAGCGATTTAGTTATACATATACATGGACCTATTCTTTTTCAAATTCTTTTCCCATTTAGGTTGTTACATAATATTGAGCAGGGTTCCCTGTGCTATACAGTAGGCCCGTGTTGGTTATCTATTTTATTTAATTAATTTATTTTTTGGCTGCATTGGGGCTTCATTGCTGCACGCGTTCTTTCTCTAGGTGCGGCGAGTGGGGACTACTCCTCGTTGCGGAGCGCGGGCTTCTCATTGCAGTGGCTTCTCTTGTTGTGGAGCACCAGCTCTAGGCACACGGGCTTCAGTAGTTGTGGCTCGCAGGCTCTAGAGTGCAGGCTCAGTAGTTGTGGTGCACTGGCTTAGTTGCTTCGCGGCATGTGGGATCTTCCCGGACCGGGGCTCGAACCTGTGTCCCCTGCATTGGCAGGCAGATTCTTAACCACTGCATCACCAGGGAAGCCCTATCTCTTTTATTTTACTTTATTTATTTATATTTTTGTTATTCAGATTTTTTCTTTTTTTTTTTTACAGCAGGTTCTTATTAGTCATCAATTTTATACACATCAGTGTATACATGTGAATCCCAATCGCCCAATTCATCACACCCCCCACCGCCACCCCCCACGGCTTTCCCCCCTTGGTGTCCATACGTTTGTTCACTACACCTATGTCTCTATTTCTGCCCTGCAAACTGGTTCATCTGTACCATTTTTCTAGGTTCCACATGTGTTAAGATACAGTATTTGTTTTTCTCTTTCTGACTTACTTCACTCTGTATGACAGTCTCTACATCCATCCACGTCTCAACAAATGACCCAATTCGTTTCTTTTTATGGCTGAGTAATATTCCATTGTATATATGTACCACATCTTTATCCATTCATCTGTCGGTGGGTGTTTAGGCTGCTTCCATGACCTGGCTATTGTAAATAGTGCTGCAATGAACATTGGGGTGCATGTGTCTTTCTGAATTATGATTTTCTCAGGGTATATGCCCAGTAGTGGGATTGCTGGGTCATATGGTAATTCTATTATTAGTTTTTTAAGGAACCTCCATACTGTTCTCCATAGTGGCTGTATCAATTTACATTCCCACCAACTGTGCAAGAGGGTTCCCTTGTCTCCACACCCTCTCCAGCATTTGTTTGTAGATTTTCTGATGATGCCTATTCTACCTGGTGTGTGTGACCTGATACCTCATTGTAGTTTTTATTTTTTTAAATAAATTTATTTATTTATTTTTGGCTGTGTTGGGTCTTCATTGCTGTGTGTGGGCTTTCACTAGTTGTGGCGAGCGGGGGCTACTCTTCGTTGTGATGCGTGGGCTTCTGATTGTGGTGGCTTCTCTGGTTGCAAAGCATGGGCTCTAGGCACACGAGCTTCAGTAGTTGTGGCTCACGGGCTCTAGAGCACAGGCTCAGTAGTTGTGGTGAATGGGCTTAGTTGCTCCGAGACATGTGGGACCTTCCCAGACCAGGGCTCAAACCCATGTCCCCTGCATTGGCAGGCGGATTCTTCATCACTGTGCCACCAGGGAAATCCCCTCATTGTAGTTTTGATTTGCATTTCTCTAATAATTATTCATGTTGAGCAGCATTTCATGTACTTCTTGGCCATCTGTATGTCTTCTTTGGAGAAATGTCTATTTAGGTTTTCTGACTATTTTTGGATTGGGTTGTTTGTTTTTTAAATATTGAGCTGCATGAGCTGTTTATATATTTTGGAGATTAATCCTTTGTCATTTCCAAATATTTTCTCCCATTCTGAGGGTTGTCTTTTTGTATTGTTTATGGTTTCCTTTGCTGTACAAAAGCTTTGAAGTTTCACTAGGTCCCATTTGTTTACTTTTGTTTTTATTTCCATTACTCTAGGAGGTGATCAAAAAAGAACTTGCTGTGATTTATGTCAAAGAGTGTTCTTCGTTTGTTTTCCTCTAAGAGTTTTATAGTGTCCGGTTGTCCATTTAGGTCTCGAATCCATTTTGAGTTTATTTTTGTGTATGGTGTTAGGGAGTGTTCTAATTTCATTCTTTTACATGTAGCTGTCCCGTTTACCCAGCACCACTTACTGAAGAGACTGTATTTTCTCCATTGTATATCCTTGCCTCCTTTGTCATAGATTAGTTGACCATAGGTGCATGGGTTTTTCTCTGGGCTCTATCTTGTGCCATTGATCTATGTTTCTGTTTTTGTGCCAGTACCATATTGTCTTGACTACTGTAGCTTTGTAGTATAGTCTTAAGTCAGGGAGTCTGATTCCTCCAGCTCGTTTTTTGTTGTTGTTATTTTGTTTTGTTTTGTTTTTTTGCGGTACGTGGGCCTCTCACTGCTGTGGCCTCCCCCGTTGCGGAGCACAGGCTCTGGACGTGCAGGCTCAGCGGCCATGGCTCACGGGCCCAGCCGCTCTGCGGCATGTGGGATCTTCCCGGACCGGGGCACGAACCCGTGTCCCCTGCATCGGCAGGCGGACTCTCAACCACTGCACCACCAGGGAAGCCCACTCCAGCTCGTTTTTTTCCCTCAAGACTGCTTTGGTTATTCGGGGTCTTTTCTGTCTCCATACAAATTTTAAGATTTTTTGTTCTAGTTCTGTAAAAAATGCCATTGGTAATTTGATAGGGATTGCATTGAATCTGTAGATTGCTTTGGGTAGTATAGTTATTTTCACAATTTTGATTGTTCCAATCCAAGAGCATGGTATATCTCTCCATCTGTTGGCATCATGTTCAGTTACTTTCATCAGTTTCTTATAGCTCTCTGCATACAGGGCTTCTGTCTCCCTAGGTAAGTTTATTCCTAGGTATTGTATTATTTTTGTTGAAATGGTAAATGGGAGTGTTCCCTTAATTTCACTTTCAGATTTTTCATCTTTAGTGTATAGGAATGCAAGAGATTTCTGTGCATTAATTTTGTATCCTGCAACTTTACCAAATGCATTGATTAGCTTTAGTAGTTTTCTGGTGGCATTTTTAAGATTCTCTATGTATAGTATCATGTCATCTGCAAACATTGACAGTTTTACTTCTTCTTTTCCAATTTGTATTCCTTTTATTTCTTTTTCTTCTCTGATTGCCGTGGCTAGAACTTCCAAAACTATGTTGAATAATAGTGGTGGGAGTGGTCATCCTTGTCTTGTTTCTGATCTTAGAGGAAATGCTTTCAGTTTTTCACCATTGAGAATGATGTTTGCTGTGGGTTTGTTGTGTATGGCCTTAATTATGTTGAGGTAGGTTCCCTCTGTGTCCACTTTCTGGAGAGTTTTTATCATCAATAGGTGTTAAATTTTTTCGAAAGCTTTTTCTGCAACTATTGAGATGATCATATGGTTTTTATTCCTCAATTTGTTAATATGGTGTATCACATTGATTGATTTGCGTATATTGAAGAATTCTTGCATCCCTGGGATAAATCCCACTTGATCATGATGTATGATCCTTTCAATGTGTTGTTGGATTCTGTTTGCTAGTATTTTGTTGAGGATTTTAACATCTAGATTCATCAGTGATATTGGTCTGTAATTTTCTTTTTTTGTAGTATCTTTGTCTGGTTTTGGTATCAGCGTAATGATGGCCTCATAGAATGAGTTTGGGAGTGTTCCTTCCTCTGCAATTTTTTGGAAGAGTTCTAGAAGGATGGGTGTTAGGTCTTCTCTAAATGTTCGATAGACTTCACCTGTGAAGCCATCTGGTCCTGGACTTTTGTTTGTTGGAAGATTTTTAATCACAGTTTCAATTTCATTACTTGTGATTGATCTGTTTATATTTTCTATTTCTTTCTGCTTCAGAGTTAGAAGGTTATACCTTTCTAAGAATTTGTCCATTTCTTCCAGGTTGTCCATTTTATTGCCATAGAGTTGCTTGTCGTAGTGTCTTAGGGTGCTTTGTATTTCTGCGGTGTCTGTTGTAACTTCTCCTTTTTCATTTCTAATTTTATTGATTTGAGTCATCTCCCTCTTTTTCTTGATGAGTTTGGCAAATGGTTTATCAATTTTGTTTATCTTCTCAAAGAACCAGCTTTTAGTTTTATTGATGTTTGCTATTGTTTTCTTTGTTTCTATTTCATTTATTTCTGCTCTGATCTTTATGATTTCTTTCCTTCTACTAACTTTGGGTTTTGTTTATTCTTCTTTCTCAAGTTCCTTTAGGTGTAAAGTTAGATTGCTTATTTGAGATTTTTCTTATTTCTTGAGGTTGGCTTGTATAGCTATAAACTTTCCTCTTAGAACTGCTTTTGCTTCATCCCATAGGTTTTGGATCCTCATGTTTTCATTGTCATTTGTCTCCAGGTATTTTTTGATTTCCTCTTTGATTTCTTCAGTGATCTCTCGGTTATTTAGTAACGTATTTTTTAGGCTCCATGTGTTTGTGTTTTTTATGTTTCTTTCCCTGTAATTCATTTCTAGTCTCATAGCGTTGTGGGCAGAAAAGATGCTTGATATGATATCAATTTTCTTAAATTTACTGAGGCTTGATTTGTGACCCAAGAATGTTCCATGTGCACTTGAGAAGGAAGTGTAATCTGCTGTTTTTGGATGGAATACCCTATAAGTATCAATTAAATCTATCTGGTCTATTGTCTCATTTAAAGCTTATCATTCCTTAGTTATTTTCATTTGGGATGATCCGTCCTTTGGTGTAAGTGAGGTGTTAAAGTCCCCCACTATTATTGTGTTATGCCTTATGTATTGAGGTGCTCTATGTTGGGAGCATATATATTTATAATTGTTATATCTTCTTCTTGGATTGATCCCTTGATCATTATGTAGTGTCCTTCCTTGTCTCTTATAACATTCTTTATTTTAAAGTCTATTTGAAGTCTATTTTATATGATATGAGTATTGCTACTCCAGCTTTCTTTTGATTTCCATTTGCATGGAATATCTTTTTCCATCCCCTCAATTTCAGCCTGTATGTGTCCCTAGGTCTGAAGTGGGTCTCTTATAGACAGCATATATATAGGTCTTGTTTTTGTATCCATTCAGGAAGGCTGTGTCTTTGTTTGGAGCATTTAATCCATTCACGTTTAAGGTAATTATCGATATGTATGTTCCTATGACCATTTTCTTAATTGTTTTGGGTTTGTTTTTGTAGATCCTTTTCTTCTCTTGTGTTTCCCACTTAGAAAAGTTCCTTTAGAATTTATTGTAGAGCTTGTTTGGTGGTGCTGAATTCTCTTAGCTTTTGTTTGTCTGTAAAGCTTTTGCTTTCTCCATCGAATCTGAATGCGGTCCTTGCCCAGTAGAGTAATCTTGGTTGTAGGTTCTTTCCTTTCATCATTTTAAGTATATCATGCCACTCCCTTCTGGCTTGTAGAGTTTCTGCTGAGAAATCAGCTGTCAACCTTATGGGAATTCCCTTGTATGTTATTTGTCGTTTTTCCCTTGCTGCTTTCAATAATTTTTCTTGGACTTCCCTGGTGGCACAGTGGTTAAGAATCCACCTGCCAATGCAGGGTACATGAGTTCGAGCCCTGGTCTGGGAAGATCCCACATGCCGCGGAGCAACTAAGCCCATGTGCCACAACTGCTGAGCGTGCACTCTAGAATCCTTGAGCCACAACTACTGAGCTTGCATGCTGCCTGTACTGAAGCCTGCATGCCTAGAGCCCCTGCTCTGAAACAAGAGAAGCCACTGCAGTGAGAAGCCTGCGTACGGCAACAAAGACCCAACGCAGCCAAATAAATAAATTTATTTATTTAAAAAAATAATAATAATTTTTCTTTGTCTTTAATTTTTGCCAATTTGATTACTATGTGTCTCAGTGTGTTTCTCCTTGGGTTTATCCTGTATTGGACTCTCTGCACTTCCTGGACTTGTGGGGCTATTTCCTTTCCCATGTTAGGGAAGTTTTCTGCTATAATCTCTTCAGATATTTTCTCTGGTCCTTTCTCTCTCTCTTCTCCTTCTGGGACCCCTATAATGCAAATGTTGTTGCGTTTAATATTGTTCCAGAGGTCTCTTAGGCTATCTTTATTTCTTTTCATTCTTTTTTCTTTATTCTGTTCCGCAACAGTGAATTCTACCATTCTGTCTTCCAGGTCACTTATCTGTTCTTCTGCCTCAGTTATTCTGCTATTGATTCCTTCTCGTGTAGTTTTCATTTCAGTTATTGTATTGTTCATCTCTGTTTGTTTGTTCTTTAACTCTTCTAGGTCTTTGTTAAACATTTCTTGCATCTTCTCGATCTTTGCCTCCATTCTTTTTCTGAGGTCCTGGATCATCTTCACTATCATTATTCTGAATTCTTTTTCTGGAAGGTTGCCTATCTCCACTTCATTTAGTTGTTTTTCTGGGGTATATCTTGTTCCTTCATCTGGTACATAGCCCTCTGCCTTTTCATCTTGTCTATCTTTCTGTGAATGTGTTTTTTGTTCCACAGGCTGCAGGATTGTAGTTCTTCTTGCTTCTGCTGTCTGCCCTCTGGTAGCTGAGGCTATGTAAGAGGCTTGTGCAAGTTTCCTGATGGGAGCGACTGGTGGTGGGTAGAGCTGACTGTTGTTCTGTTGGGCAGAGCTCAGTAAAACTTTAATCTGCTTGACTGCTGATGGGTGGGGCTGGGTTCCCTCCCAGTTGGTTGTTTGGCCTGAGGCAACCCAACACTGGAGCCTACCTGGGCTCTTTGGTGGGGCTAATGGCAGACTCTGGGAGGGCTCACGCCAAGGAGTACTTCCCAGAACTTCTGCTGCCAGTGTCCTTGTCCCCATGGTGAGCCACAGCCCTCCCACCCCCCCTGCCTCTGCAGGAGACCCTCCAACACTAGCAGGTAGGTCTGGTTCAGTCTCCTCTGGGGTCACTGCTCTTTCCCCTAGGTCCCGATGAGTACACTGCTTTGTGTGTGCCCTCCAACTGTGGAGTCTCTGTTTCCCCCAGTCCTGTCGAAGTCCTGCAGTCAAATCCCACTAGCCTTCAAAGTCTGATTCTCTAGGAATTCCTCCTCCTCTTGCCAGACCCCCAGGTTGGGAAGCCTGATGTGGGGCTCAGAACCTTCACTCCAGTGGGTGGACTTCTGTGGTATAAGTGTACTGCAGTCTGTGAGTCACCCACCCAGCATTTATGGGATTTGATTTTACTGTGATTGGGCCCCTCCTACCATCTCATTGTGGTTTCTCCTTTGTCTTTGGATGTGGGGTGTGTTTTTTGGTGAGTTCCAGTGTCTTCCTATTGATGATTGTCCAGCAGCTAGTTGTGATTCGGGTGTTCTCACAAGAGGGAGTGAGAGCACGTCCTTCTACTCTGCCATCTTGTTCAGGGCTCGAGTTTTTTTGTTGGCAGCAGCTTGCTTGCTGAGCTGCAGTTTCTAGGCAGCAAAGAAAATGCCTATTTTAAGTATAGTAGCCTGTATATGTCAATCCCAAACTCCCTACCTATCCCTCCTCCCCCTTCCCCCCTGGTAACCATAAGTTTGTTTTCTTTTTTGGTTTGTTTGTTTTTTGCGGTATGCAGGCCTCTCACTGTTGTGGCCTCTCCCGTTGCGGAGCACAGGCTCCAGATGCGCAGGCTCAGCGGCCATGGCTCAAGGGCCCAGGCCGCTCTGCAGCATGTGGGATCTTCCCGGACCGGGGCACAAACCCGTGTCCCCTGCATCGGCAGGCAGACCCCCAACCACTGCACCACCAGGGAAGCCCCATAAGTTCATTCTCTAAGTCTGTGAGTCTGTTTCTGTTCTGTAAATAAGTTTCATTTCCATCAGTTTATTTTTAGATTCCTCATATAAGTGATATCATATGATATTTGTCTTTCTCTGTCTGACTTACTTCACTCAGTATGACAATCTCTAGGTCCATACATGTTGCTGCACGTGGCTTTATTTCATTCTTTTTAACGGCTGAATAATATTCCATTGTATATATGTACCGCATCTTCTTTATCCATTCCTCTGTCGATGGACTTTTAGGTTGCTTCCATGTCTTGGCTATTGTAAACAGTGCTGCAGTGAACACTGACTGGCCACTCTATTTAAAATGCAGTCCTCTCCCACTCCCCATCCACGTCCTGGCTTTTCTTTCAGTCATGGCACTTATCACCACAAACATTTTCTTTAAGATACATTTTATTTATTCTGATAGGCTTTATTTTGATAGTGTAAACCCCATGTAGGTATGGGTCTTTGTTTTATTCACTGTGGATCCGAGGCACCTAGAGCAATTCTTGGCACAGAGAAATCAATCCATAAATACTCCTTAAATGAATACATCTTCATTTTACAGATTAGGCAATTTAGACTCAGAAATCATTAAGATGCTTTTTATTTATTTATTTATTTATTGTATTTTTAAAATTTTGTTTTATTGAAGTACAGTTGATTTACAGTGTTATGTTAATGTCAGCTATACAGCAAAGTGACTCAGTTATACATATACATATATTCTTTTTCATATTCTTTTCCATTATGGTTTATCACAGGATATTGAATATAGTTCCCTGTGCTGTACAGGAGGGCCTTGTTGTTTATCTATTCTATATACACCAGTTTGCATCTGCTAATCCCAAACTCTCAATCCATCCCTCCCCTACACCCCGTCTCCCTGACTCCAAACCCTGTGCTCTCTAACCTCTATGCTCTGCTGCTGTTTATCCAACAACATGACTCTTTAAGGCTGCTGCTGCTGTTGATGATGATGGTGACGGTGATGACGATAACAATAGGTAATATTTTTAATGCCTGCTTGTGCCATACACTGTGCTTTACATGTATTATCTAATGTAATATCCAGGAAACATCTCATCTGAATCAGATTGGAGTCCTTAAACTTCTGGCAAATGAACTGTCATGCCACTGAAGTACAACTAGGATGAACAGAACTTTATTCCCAAACCCTAAAGATCAGTACAAATGTCCCTTCTTCCTGTGGGGAAGGCAGGAAACTAACAACTTCAAATTTCACATGAACAAATTAGAAGGTGTGTAGCCATGAGAGAGACCCAGTGTAATCATCCTATTATGGTTGGCTTCTTATGCTTAATTTATTGCTCGTTTATTCACCCATACATTCATTTATTTGTTGACTCATTCAACATTTATTGAACAATTGCCATGCAATGTACTATGCCAAGTTCAAAGGCTACAAAGATAAAGAAGACGTATCCTCTGCCCTTGAGGGATCCACAGCCTAGCAAGAGAGACAAATAGGAGAGCAAGTAATCCCACTGAAGGAGTAAGTGGGATATTAGAGGATCAGCACAGAGTCCAGAGCAGGAAATGCCTAACTAACCCTGTCTGGGGAGACAACGGTAGTATTTCTCGGAGGAGATGACCCAAGATGAGGTCATCCCGTCAGGCAGGATGAGAGAGAAAAACCTTCAAGCAGGGGAAGGGTTTGCAGAGGCGTGGAGTCATGAGTCACGTGGGCATTCGTGGACTTGTGTATAGTTTGATATAAGTGGAGCTGGGAAGCCATGTGGGGACGGGGTGGGAGAAAGGAAAACAGGAGCTAGAGGAACTTTAACTAAGGTCATGATTAGATCAGATTATCATCTCATAAAAATCCCTCGGGAGTCTAGATGGAAACTAAATTAAGGGGGCAAGGCCAGACGAAAGAGGCAGCAGATACCTGGCACTGAAACTGCTGCTTTGATGCAAGTGTTTTCACTTGGGGATATTTTGAGGTGGCATAAAAGTAATTACATTTTCAGCTGTTAAAAATTACCAAGTGATGTGCAAAACAGCCGTCTCACCTTCTGGCAGAGCCTCTGCACACCAACTCCTGAATCTGTGGCGGCTAGGGATGGGGTCAGAAAGAGGGTGAGAATTAGACAACATCTGGCAGATAAGCCACATATAACCAGGAATCATGTGCTTACAGCAGATTCTTATCTCAGAAAGAGCCATTAATATACAATGAGCACACTGCTCTTCCTCTGAGACTTCCCTTTTATTTTGCAAGAGCTGCACCTCAAATTCTCTGTTTGGTCCCTTGAGGTTATAACTGTAACAATAATTTACTTTTAGTTAATAAGTATTACTATGTGCTTTAACTAATGTTCTATTTTCCATTAAAGAAATCTCAAGAATGGAAACCTCTGCCTTTACGGGATTCCATATAATGTTCAATTTCATTTGGGGTCCATGTTATACACTGTAAGGGGAGCTGGAGAGAGGGCATATTATTAAAACTATTTTAACTGATTTTTAAAAAGTCATGTCTTATTGAGCTGGGGAGTCTGGAATGCAGCTGACTTGAAGCGTAGTCGGTGATGTCACTGTGGCGCTCTCACTTTGACATAGGCTTTCTCCACATGGCAGGCTAAGTAGTCTCTGGAACACCAATGCTCATATCCAACCGACTGAGCAAACCTGGATAAAGGAGAATTTTTTCAGAAAGTGCCTGTAAAACTTTTCAGGAAGGACTCTGATTGACTAGCATGGGTCATACGCTTTTCCCTAAACTGGGGTCCAAGAGGTAGGCTATTCTAACTGGCCAAGCTGGAGGCATGTGTCTATCTAGGAGGATGAGGGCTGGGAGAGTAACCATGGGGGTTCATCCCTACTGGAATCCCCTATGATGGGTACGTTCCAAATAAAGGACTCTTTTACAAGAAAAAAGGGGGGAAATTGTATGAGATAGCCATTCTAGATATAGTAACCATAACATTTATTGCCCAAGCTGGATAAATAATGATCATTCCAGGACAACAGGCATGACCTAGAACTAGAATTGTCTTTGACCGCTTAGGAAATATGGTCCCCCTAACTGTGGGACAGAGGCTATTTGGGCATAGGAGGATCCTTTATTTTTTACTCTAAACAGAAAATCATCAATTAAATTTCTAACAGTTCTTTCAGTGCTCTTATAATATATACACACTATATTTAATAACATCAAACTCGATGATTTGATGACTTTGATACCCTTTTATAGGTTAACCTTGACTTATCAGATTTAAAACATAATTTTCTCCTGATTATAGTAGCCATCTTTAAAAAGAACTCATGAAAAAATAATATTAAATCATATAAATGTGATCAAAGTATAAAGTAAAAGTCACTGTCCTTGGGGAATCAGGAAATATGTAAGTGTCAGCAATATCTTTTGGTAATAAAAAACCAGTGAGTTTTGATTCAGGTGCTTAGAGACGAAATAGGAAGTTATCCCAGTAATACATGGGCCTCAATGAAAGTAGTGATGGTGGCTTTGGAATGGAGGGCACTGAGTTGAGAGATTGATCTAAGAGATAGGACCAAGGACTTGGTGATTTGACCTGAAAATGCAAGGGAGAGGTTAATGTCCAGGATTCTGGATCAGGTAACTCCCCAGAAAGGGGCCCATCATAGAAGTAAGAACTATTGGAAGACAAGGAGGACTGAAAGATGTGAAAGAAAAATGATCCCAGACACTCTCTGGGTCTAATTTAACTTGCAACCTCATTCTGGGAGGAAATGAAAAAAATGCATAAGCAATTTTCTGATAAACTTTAATGGGATTAACCCTTATTCTGAGAACCAGTTGTCCCCCACTTAGCTATCAATCAAGAGTCTTGTGACCAATAATCAAAACTTCTTTTCTTTCTCTTCCTTGTTTAACAATGATGATTTAACATTCTCTTTACCTACAAAATGTCCTGCCAAGACTTACTCTTTGAAATGATCACAATGGGCCTTTTCTTTTGCAGCAAAATCATGACAAAATTCCAACACATGCTTGTAACTGGGGGGTTGTAGAGGAGGAGAGCGAATGCTTCATTTATAGATATTTTAAGTCCTAGTTCTATGGAGCCTTTTGTAACATAAAAATAATAATTAAAAAATAATTATTAAAGTAATACATGTCCACAGAAAGGAGAAAGCATAGGAATCTCATTTTCAAATCATCTTTATGCATTATTTTTTTCATTATTTGTATTTCTTTTTTTTTTTTTTTAAATTTATTTATCTTATTTTATTTTTGGCTGCATTGGGTCTTCGTTGCTGCACACGGGGCTTTCTCTAGTTGCAGTGAGAGGGGGCTACTCTTCCTTGCCATGCCCGGGCGGCTTCTCTTGTTGCAGAGCACAGACTAGGTGCACAGTCTTCAGTAGTTGTGGCTCGCAGGCTCTAGAGCGCAGACTCAGTAGTTGTGGCACGCGGGCTCAGTAGTTGTGGCTCACGGGCTCTAGAGCGCAGGCTCAGTAGTCGTGGCACATGGGCTTAGTTGCTCCGCAGCATGTGGGATCTTCCCAGACCAGGGTTCGAACCCGTGTCGCCTGCATCGGCAGGCGGATTCTCAACCACTGCGCCACCAGGGAAGCCCTATTTGTATTTCTTTCTGTGAATTTTCTGTTCTTGACAATTTTTCTGTTGCTTTGTTGTCTTTTTAAAATTCAATAGTTGGAACTTTTTATAAATTAAGGCTATTGCTCCAGATCAGTTGACTTTCTAGGTGGGAGCTTGCTTTGTGACTAGGACCTCTGCTTAGAGTTGGGGTCTCCTGTAGTTCCCCTCGTGGACTTGTTTTACTACTATCAAAAGCTGACTGCTCTTCAGCAGTTGCTATGCATCAGGCACTGGTCACCTTGGCCTGCTGAGAAGAACCATCTTTTGCTGCTGCAACCTTGTGGGTGAGCACAGTATCTGCCACGTCGCAGGGAATAAGTACTTGATGAATAAGGATAGCAGTAAGGTTCTCGGATGATGACTGTTTTTCAGGAGTTACTAAGTATGTTGCAAATATTAGTTCATTCAAATTCCTCATAGTAATTCTATGAGGTAAGTGCAATCATTGTCACCATTTTACAGATGAGGAAACTGAGCATAAATATTTCACCTGAGATCCCACAGTTGGAACTGAGATTAAAACCCAGTTCTGTCTTACTTTGGAGTTTAAGCTTTTAATTATGATGCTATCAAGAGAATTGTATCTAGAAGGGAACTTTTAGACTTGAGGCATAGACATTTGATCCTGTGAAGAAATCAGCATTAATGTGGTCTCACATCAAAAAGTTTATCTCCCAAAGTTATTTTGAAGCAGTTTTTTTTTAAATGAAATTGAGAGCATTCCATTATATAGCTAGAAAAATCCCAGGCCATATGTTTCACATTTCTCAAAACTCCTGAATTATAATGCCAGGCTGAATTTGGCAGGGAAAGGACCCAATGGAGGCTGAAAAGACCCTACAGGTAATAAAATGAGCTAATGATCCAGACTAGCGTCATGAAACTACCCACGAGTGTAAAAAGGCAAAGTGAGTTTTGTGGAATTAGCTCTTACTTCGTTGAGCTTTCACGGTGGCTCAGACTGAAACCTTGGTCTTACATTATAATCAATTTTTGCAATACAAGTTAATTGAGATCATCTTCCACTGATGAGTGCTGATGTGTAAAATCCTCTTGCTGTAGGTAGAATCAAATTCCTAATTGACTTGGCCAATTTAGATCGAGTTCACTTCTGTAAGCAGAGGGCCACCTTCGTGGTCACCTGCCACTTTCTCAGCTCAGCCCTGGCTGACTTGATGCTGGGATCAAGAAAAGAGAGGCCTTCTTCAGAGCCAGCTAACTCCTGTTTCCTGGGATGCTTCCAAGGATGGCTCCATTTGCACTGCTTTGCAGCCCAGGGGGAAAAGGTGATTGGCCACACAGACTGGACCTACAAACTAACTCAAAAATAGGAGCACTGCTTGGGCTCCTGACAAACAGCTGCATTTTGCCCATCTTCTTTTCAACTCATTTTCTAGATTGCTAGTTGGTTAGAATGTATTTTGTGTCTTTTGCGGAGAGAGCACAGGGCTATGAATCAGAAGATACCTGTCCTTATCCTATGTGATTTAGGACATTTCAATTTCCCCTTTTTAAACAATTTTATTTTATTGAAGTATAGTTGATTTACAATGTTGTGTTAATTTCTGCTGTACAGCAAGGTGATTCAGTTATATATATATATACATATATATATTCCTTTTCATATTCTTTTCCATTATGATTTATTACAGGATATTGAATAGAGTTCCCTGTGCTATACAATAAGAACTTGTTGTTTATCCGTTCTATATACACTAGTTCGCATCTGCTAATCCCAAACTCCCACTCCATCCCTCCCCCCTCTCCCTTCCCCTTGGCAGCCACAAGTCTGTTCTCTATGTTTGTGAGTCTGTTTCTGTTTTGTAGATTAGTTCATTTGCGTCATATTTTAGATTCCACATGTAAGTGATATCATATGATATTTGTCTTTCTCTTTCTGACTTACTTTACTTAGTATGATAATCTCTAGGTCCATCCATGTTGCTGCAAATGGCATTATTTCATTCTGTTTTACAGCTGAGTAGTATTTTATTGTATGTATGTGCCACATCTTCTTTATCTATTCCTCTATAGATGGACATTTAGGCTGTTCCCATGTCTTGGCTATTGTAAACAGTGCTGCCGTAAACATAGGGGTGCCTGTATCTTTTTGAATTATGTTTATCTCCAGATATATGCCCAGGAGTAAGATTGCTGGATCATATGGTAGTTCTATTTTTAGTTTTTTTAAGGAACCTCCATACTGTTCTCCATAGTGGCTGTACCAATTTACATTCCCACCAACAGTGTAGGAGGGTTCCCTTTTCTCCACACCCTCTACAGACTTTTTAATGATGGCCATTCTGACTGGTGTGAGGTGATACCTCACTGTAGTTTTGATTTGCGTTTCTCTAATAGTTAGCAATGTTGAGCATCTTTTCAAGGGCCTGTTGGCCATCTGTATGTTTTTTTTGGAGAAATATCTATTTAGGTTTTCTGCCCATTTTTTGATTGGGTTGTTTGTTTTTTTTTGTTATTGAGTTGTATGAGCTGATGAAGACATTTCAATTTCTGAGCATCAGGTTCCTCAACTGTAAATTAGGGATAATAATAGCTTCTTTGTGGAATAATTGCAAAGATCAAATGAGAGTGTGATTGAAAATACAACATAAAGCTCTGTGCACTATATGAATTTTTTTCATGCGTAATTTTATTCCAGTTTTACAGCTAGGAGCTTGAAATTCATTGAGGTTAAGGCACACCTCTAGTAAGAAACAAAGCAAGGATCTGAACTAAGTCTAATTCCCGAACCTCTGATCTTTTTTTAGCATGCTGCCGCCTTAAACAAATTCAAGTTGTTATTGTGACTATAATTTTTTTAACCATGTATGCTAGAAATGTTTAACTCTGACTTCAGGAGTCCCATACAACACTCCACAGAACTCGGCCTCAGCTCTCCCTAAAACCCAGCAAAGAGAAGGTACCCAGGTCTAGACCTCCTTTGGTTGCCGATTTCTCGTAGACCTGAAAATGGGGCACAACGTACGTGTGTAAATGCCTGTTACAGTGGCACCAGCGGCTATTACTCAGTGTGCTATTTTAACACTAAACAATTCAGAGTGAAGAATACACATCCTGTGTTTATTCTTTGTCCATTGTACTCCTGTGCCCTACAAATCAAGACCTTATAACAATAAGTGGTTGCAAGTGGCTTTAGAGAGTCCTTTTACCAGGATGATACAATGGGATGCTGCAGTCTCCTGACCCTAACAAACAAGGAAGAATATGCTTGTTGTCTGTCAGATGAAGTTACTTATGAAAAATAATATCTACTAGGAAAACCTGAAAAAATACTTTAAAAGGGGAGGAAAAGAATGAGACATTTACCTGCTTTCTCGCCTGAGAAATCTCCTCCAAGCGTTGATGTGTATCTTAAATTTGGGGAATCACAGTTTCTTTACAAGGAATAAACGCTTCTTTGTTGATCTGGTTTCTCATTGGGTATTTTTCTTGCATCTGGCTGTACAAATTCTATTAACTAACTGACTCCTTAGTCATTCCTCCATTGTTGCAATATGGAAGGTTCTGATTAGAACAGCTATAAATAGCAGGGTGGGCAGGGCAGGCAGGCATACAGTTTACACATGCAGCTTCTAAAATGTAAAAACTGAAGGTAATGTAATCTACTGTTGCTGTGTGAGTGTCTTCAGGCAGCTCCTTTCCCTGACTGGTGACGACCTGAGCTCTCCTTCTGGGCCAGCACCTGGTTCCTGGTGCATGGGAGAGTCACCCACTCCTCCTCGAAAGGGGCCACTGGTAACAGAAGCTCAGAGGCCAGAGCAGGGCCATGTGGACAGCTCAGGGACTGACCTTTGATTTCAAAGCTGTTTACAGTTTACAGTCCAAAATAATTATGGGATGACTAGTCCACTTCTGACTGTTGGTTCATAGACCTAGACTGGGGTTACTTTGGAGTTTTTTATGATCTTTTCTTTCTGGTATGTGTTATATGCCCAGTGCAGACAGAATTTCAGAAAACAACAACAAAAAGAAGGAAAAGAAACAGAAAACCGTACTTTCAGAGAAAACTTTTTGTTGTGCACGTTTCAGCACACACACACACACACACGCACACGCACACACACAAGAATGTGCTTAATACTGTCATACCTCACATATAATTTTAGCCTTAGTGATAGGTTGAACATATTTTCATGCCAATGGGTATTCATCTGCAGAATGGTATTTAATGACTAGTGTGTTAGTCTATAGATAATCTTATAATTGATATAACCAATCACCTCTTTTTAGGTATTTAGATCATGTCCAGATTTTAAACCATGATGTGATAATTATCCTTGTATAATAAACATTATTTCTTTACCATAAATCCATAGAAGTGAAATTCCTGGGTCAAATTAGTATATATTATATATTAGTTAACTATATATTTTAAATACATATATATTTAAATATATAAATATATATACAAATTTTATATATATTTAAATGTATATAACATATTAATTATATATAATTAGTTAATTATATATTAACTTTGTTGGTACATATCACCTAATTGCCATCCAGAAAAGTACCCATTTCCCTTCTGCCAGCTGGATGGATGAGTGCCAGTCTTCCCTTACCCTTGCCACTGTCATATTATTCTTTTTATTACTAGTCAATGTTTTGGGTTTGAAAATGATATCTCATTGAATTACTTATAAAATTTCCTCTGTTATTTTTAAGCGAATAGTGAGGTTGAACATTTTTTCATATATTTATTTAGTATTTGCCTTTTTAAAAAAAATTTATTTATTTTATTTTTGGCTGCATTGGGTCTTTGTTGCTGTGCGTGGGCTTTCTCTAGTTGCGGTGAACTGGGGCTACTCTTCGTTGTGGTGCGCGGGCTTCTCACTGCGGTGGCTTCTCTTGTTGCAGAGCACAGGCTCTAGGCACGCAGGCTTCAGTAGTTGTGGCTCACGGTCTCTAGAGCGCAGGCTCAGTAGTTGTGGCGCACGGGCTTAGTTGCTCCGCGGCATGTGAGATCTTCCCAGACCAGGGCTCGAACCCATGTCCCCTTTCATTGGCAGGCGGATTCTTAACCACTGCGCCACCAGGGAAGCCCTAGTATTTGCCTTTTTTTCTTAGAATTTCTCTTTTACGTTCTATGCCCATTTTTCTATTGATGATTTCCTCCTTTCCTTATTAATCTGAAAGAGCAGTTTTATATTTTAATAATAACCATTTTTCACAAATGCTACAAAGATTTTCCCCTAGAATATAATTTATCTGTTATTTTGCATGTGTGCATATTTAATCAACAAAAGTTTTTAACATCTAGATTGTGAATTTTACTAATCTTTTTAATAACATTTTTCACCTTGGTTGCTTTGGTTATAATAGATTTCTCCATCCAAAGAGTGATTAGCCAGTTCTTTTGTTTTTATTTTGGACACTTAATTTATTTGGAATTTATTTTGGATTATACTTTGAAGTAAGTAAGGATCTAACTTCATTCTTTTTTCAAAGAGCTAACCAATTTTCTCCAGATCATGTATTGAACAATCTACTTTTATCATATATTAAATACTAATGAATCCTCAGGTTGTTGGGATTTTGTTTTGTTTGTTTGTTTTTAATTTTTTGGCTGCTCTGCACGACTTGCAGGATCTCAGCTCCCCAACCAGCGAATGAAGCCAGGCCCCGTGCAGTGAAAGCCCGGAATCCTAACCACTAGGCCACCAGGGAACTCCCCTCAGGTTTATTTTTAATGCAGAGGCAAAGCAGGGCAGATAAGTCCTTCAGGACATGGCAAGGGCTGTTGACACAGCTATGTCTCTTCCTATAGAGTATGACTACAGACTAGAAATGAAGGGATGAAAGAGGTACAGCTTTAAAATGTAGATTTAAAAAAATGTAGATGGTTATTTTCAAGTGTCTAAAAGATGCTGAGATATAGTTTTCTCCCCAGTTTTCTTTGATGTGTGGTTGGTTTTAAAAATGTGATCCCAGTTTAATGATTACACATAAATTACATATACATTTTAAAATTCTTTTTCTTACTAGTCCACACTAGCTCTCCTCATAAATAATGTATTATTAAGAAAGCTCTTCTAGTATAATCAGTTTGTACTTGGTTACAAATGCATAACAGATAACTAGGTTAAAGCTAGAGAATCATTGTTGGGATTTTTAAACTTAACTGAAAATAGGGGAGAATATGTCCCTTCTTCCTTCCATTAGGACCAGTGCTAAACTATCTAGAAACCGACAAGTTTTATTTTAGTAACCCTTAGAGAAGATTCCATATCAGCTCTTGGTGTAATCCATTCCAATATTGAATGATTTTCATTGATAAAGAAATCTCTCATGCAGCAATTTAAACTGTTTCTCCTTTCTTAAAAACAAGATATTGAATATAGTTCCCTGTGCTAAACAGTAGGTCCTTGTTGTTTACCTATTTTATATATAGTAGTGTGTATCTGTTAATCCCACAATCCTAATTTATCCACGCCCCCCACCCCCTTTCCCCTCTGGTAACCATAAGTTTGTTTTCTATATCTGTGAGTCTGTTTCTGTTTTGTAAATAAGTCTATTTGTACTATTTTTTAAATTCCACATATAAGTGATATCATATTATATTTGTCTTTCTCTGTCTGACTTACTTCACTCAGTTTGACAATCTCTAGGTAAATCTGTGTTGCTGCACATGGCATTATTTCATTCTTTTTTATGGCTGAGTAATATTCCATTGTGTATATATATATATATATATATATATATATATATATATATATATATACCACATCTTCTTTATCCATTCACCTGTTGATGGACACTTATTTAGGTTGCTTCCATGTCTCGGCTATAGTGCTATAGTGCTGCAACGAACACTGGGATGCATGTATCTTTTCAAATTAGAATTTTCGCCTTTTATGGCTATATGCCCAGGAGTAGGATTGCTGGATCATATGGTAGCTCTAATTTTAGTTTTTTAAGGAACCTCCATACTGTTCTCCATAGTGGCTGCACCAATTTACATTCCCACCAACAGTGTAGGAGGGTTCCCCTTTCTCCATTCCTTCTCCAGCATTTATAATTTAAAGATTTTTTGATGATAGTCATTTTGACCAGTGTGAGGTGATACCTAACTGAAGTTTCGATTTCCATTTCTCTAATAATTAGCGATGTTGAGCATCTTTTCATGGGCCTGTTTGCCATCTGTATGTCTTCTTTGGAGAAATGTCTGTTGTGGTCTTCTGCCCATTTTTTGATTGGGTTGTATGTTTTTTTGATATTAAGTTGTATGAGCTGTTTGTATATTTTAGAAAAAGAGCCCCTGTTGGTCACATAATTTGCAAATATTTTCTCCCAATCTGTAAGTTGTCTTTTCATTTTGTTTATGGTTTCCTTTGCTGTGCAAAAGCTTATAAATTTGCCTAGGTCCCATTTGTTTATTTTTGCTTTTATTTCTTTTGCCTTGGGAGACTAATCTAATATAATATTGTTACAACGTATGTCAGAGAATGTTTACCTATGTTCTCTCCTAGGAGTTTTATGGTGTCATGTCTTATATTTAAGTCTTTAAGCCATTTTGAAGCCATTTAAGCTTTTTTGTAAACTTAATAGTGACTTTCTTCAGGCTACTGTCCCTCAGACTTCACTCCTTTAGACTGAAGAATCCCAACCCCATATGCAGACCAAATCAAGATACTTTCTCTTATATTTATCTGGTGTTCAAGAACATCTGAGGAACTAGTGACGCTAATTGAGACCCAACACACAGACACACACACACACACACACACACACACACACACACAAGCATGTGCACATGCAACACTCTCTCATTTAAAAAATATTTAAGATTGACTCCAAATTTTCCATTTTAATTTTGGCAGAATGTCTTTTTTTTTGCCTAACCAAAGACCAACTGTAATACCCTGAATTGGCTTTTCATCTTAGTGAAAAATCTGAGCAAAGCCCAGGAGGATCCCTTACTGTAGAGGGGCCTGGGGTTGGCTGTGGGGAGGCAGAGGATTGCCAGGCCATGTTTGTTCCTGGTACTTGCTGTCATTGTGCATGGAGCTCTGCTCTGAGAACAAGCTTTCAGGAAGGCGTTTATCCTTTCCCGGGGGAGGGGAGGGAGCAAACAAATGACACATCCATGTTAACAGAGTGGATGGATACATAAATAAAGAGCTACAGCTGTAGAGCTAGGGGCTTGGGCATAGGAGTGGCAAATGACATGGGGCAGAATTCATGAATTCCAACTTGAATTTGTTGTAAAGACAGATTCAGTAGGTTTAGAGGCTTTATTGTAGGTCAAGGGACCTCAAGCAAATAACTGGGCACAAGGGAGGTTAGTCACATTTAGGCTGTCAACAGAGTGCCTTATCCAGGGCCCAGATGCCTCGCCAGCCTCGTTGAGAAATGATTTCATTCCCTAGGCCAATTTTCCTTCACCTCAGCTCTTCATCCATAGCCGTCTGCCTTCTTAATTTCTACGAGGGTGTGGGGGAGCTTTAGGTTTGGGGCCCAGAGACTCTCTATGTGGAGCCAACTCATCTCAGGTGGGTCTTGGCTGAAATGGGACAATGCCTGGGGTAAGAGAACTAGGGAGTTGAGTAACTTTACCCTCATTGCCCAGTGAAAATTGGCTGAGCAACTGCACAGGTGTCCTGCTTCCTATTTTATCCCTAAAGTATAGATTTGCCTTGAGAGCTCCCCACTTACACCCACTTCCCGAGAGGTAAGTCTGGAACCAGGACACACTTGAATCACCTAGTTTAAAAACTGTCCAGAGGAACAGTGCTGTCTCCACGGTATGAAGCGTCGGAGCTCCAAGATGGCAGGCTCCTCAGGGCCAGGGTCTTAGCCAAATGTGTGGGTCTCTTGGCAAGCTAACATTCTGGCACTCCTTCAACTAATACTTAAAAGATAGACTGTTCATTTCACTGGTTGAGGGAGATGCAAAAAGCTCTGGCAGAGAAGGAGGACACGGGTGGCAGGACTCAGCATCTCCTCTGCTGACCCAGCAAATCTGCCCTGGCTGCACTTCACTAAGGAAAACAAAAGCTTAGTAGTAATTAATTGCCCTTGTCGTCCTTAGAAGGTGGTTTTTTTGGCCAACTCTCTTTATCCTATTTATAAAGATGCCTCGTAGAGGTTCTAATTCCCAGCCTGGGTGGCTATACAAGAACTTTATGCCTTTGAACCATATACAGCACTTTTTGCTCTGGGAGGAGTTTGGTGAGTACAATTTTCACCGTCTCATTGTATTTCCAGTTTGGGGGTTTTTTTTCTTCTTTAAGCACACACATTGGGTCTCTTGGAAATTACCCTGCTGGCCCATGTCTTGGTGTAATCTACATGCGTAGAGCTTCACATGGGTCGCCTATCACTCTATTACTTTTTGAGCTAGCTCAGTGCAAGCAGAAAAGAAGACTAGAACAATTTACTTCCTAACCAAGTCAAAGCAATTTACAGAACGCTCAATTCCAGGTTTTGTTCTCAGATGGTATCAGACAGGCAGGAAGTGTTTTTCAGCAGGTGTAGACTGTGAGGGATTGTTTTCTTTTAGGAAGCAATCTCTTATCATCAATAAGCTGGAGGCCCCAGAGAAGGTCTTTGTTGCTTTAACTTGGGCACGTGGTGTTTGTCCAGCTGCTTTGACCTTTCGTGGTGTGAGGAAGGCAGTGGGGAAAGGGAAAGGCGGCAGCCATTGAAGGCAGGCCTAGGGAGCCCTCTGGAGGGGGAAGCAGCCTCCGGACAGAACCCAAAACAACACAGCGCGTCTGTGTTTTCCCGTCCCCAACTGATGAACCCACTTCATGGTAGTGACAGCAAAAGAACCACCCAGTAGGAAGTTTGTTGCATGGTCTTCAGGGAAATAAGGAGATTGTGTGAGCCCCATTTCATCAAGAGAAGGGGTCAGTACTTAACGTGGCCAGATCTCCAAGTTTACCTGAAGGACAGACACCCCCAGGATGTTGTGGATGTCCAAGCCCTTATCCTGGGGGCCGTGTGGATGGATTTCTGGGCTTCAGGGTTCAGGCCTTTTCAAAAGCATTGTAAATAAACCAATGCTGCAAGAGAAGGTCAAAATTATTTCCATAGGGTCAAGCATTCCTAGTTCAGGCAAGTCAGTTAGGGGTCCTAAATGGGTGATCAGCAGGGTGAATTCAGTCTGTGATTGGCTTGGTTTGCAGGGTGCTTAAAAAACAAAAATATTGCAAGCCCTGCACAAAGACATAATTGTAGTCTTGCTGAAGTTCAGGATTTCGATGGAGACCCACAAGGGGTTCCTTGAGGAAACACATGATGGGGCAGGCTTTCTGCTAGAACGGTCGTTCAACATACTTCCGAGCCCTGTGGCCTTAAAATCAGTTGCAGAACCAAATAGCGGTGGGCTCCACCTTCTGAGTATCTGAGCCTCTCCCCTCCTGAGCGTGGCTCAGAGCAAGACTTAGAGCCTCTCGTGTTGGCAGCAGATAAGGGGATCAACGGAGGCAGGACCAGCTGAGGCCTCGTGGAAATTAACAAAAGCCTGTGAGAAGTGGAGCCTCCGGAAGGGACGGGAGAGAACCAGACCAAAAGAAAACATCTGTGATGAGCTGAGAGGGCAAGTGAGCTGCAGAGGGTGGAGCAGGCGCCTCCCCACTTACAGAACAACCATGCAGCTGCCAAAGCAAACCTTTCTCCACTTGGGATTTCTTTTATTGTCATGCTTCCCTTTCCAGGGCTGCCAGCCTTTGAAGTAACACTCAGTGTTAAACCTTAGGGGGATGTGCACGTAAGACGGCCTTGGGGAAGGCTTGTAGGGAGACCCTATTGGGTTGGAAGAGAGAACAGGTGGCTGAAACCTTAGCCATGTCGGGGCTTCTTAAAGCACCAAGCCCTACAGCCCGGTCCAGGCGTCCTACTTCAGCGTGGCCCTAGGGATCTCATTCCTGTGCCTGCCAGGGTGGAAGAATAGTTAAAATGACCTCAGTGACTGTACCCCCAAACTACTAAGGATCCTTTAGAAAAAAGATCCTTTGTTGATCTATGTTCGTGAATAAAAAGTAATTATTTGAACTTTTTTTAACACTAGAAAAATCTAGTGAGTAAGGTATAGGTGGCAGAATAATAATAAGGAATTCAATATTCCTGCGCTGCTCTCCCATCGGACTCAGAAACGTGGAACTTATACTTGCTCCACTGGGGACTTGCAAGAAACAGAGCAGAGAGGCAAAGAGAAAAGCAACTTTGCTTTTTAGGGCAAACCCTGGGCTCTGATGTAACACTAGAGAGGTTTACAAAGGGGATATGAATAGACAAAGCAGGTACCTCATCGACCCTGCCACTAATGCCGATAAAGAGCTTTGAGCCTAAAAGAGGGAGAAAAGTTTGCAGGTGAGGAAAACTAAAATGAAGCATGAAGTCCTTCTACTGTGCCCCTATATGCTGAAATAAACCCTGTGCAAAGGGTGACATGGCCAAATGTTTTCTGATGCTTGGGGGATCCAAAAGTAGAGAGAACTCATGCTCTGTTTTCAGGTCTGTATGGGGAAGGCCAGCAGGACGACGGCAGAGAAGAGCAGGAGAAGGCTATAGACTGGCCCCATCTGAAGTGGGGCTGGAAGGGGCTCCAGAAGATTTTGAGTGGAAGGAAGTTAACTCAGAAAGAAAGAGAGGGAGCAGGTCTGCAGCAGTCCAAGTGAAAGACCAAGCAGCAGAAGGGGGTGGGAGGGCGCTGCCAGGGAAGGGAGAAGGTCACTGCTGCAGTCTTGGAGGAAACACCAGCCCAAGGTGCTGAGGGGCAGCAGGATGGGTACCCGTGTGCAGATGAACTTTCCCCATTTCCAGGAGCGAGACCCATGGGTGGTATGCCAAGAACTAGACTGACTCAGGTGACCTGGGGTGGGTGTTGGGACTGCTATAGAAGGAGCCCAGAGTGGACCCACTTTCCTCCCCTAAGGATCCCACTCAGTATTTTGTATAAGCCCCCCGGGGAGTTTAGGATAGCCATCAGAAGGAGGAAGGGGGAGTTCCCGAATAGAACGAAATTTCAAGTTAGAAAATACTGCAAAGTCACTGGCCAGGCCTGACAAGGCCCAGAAAGTAGCCCTCGGGATGTGGCAAAGAGAGTTGGCTCAGCTCTAGGAACCAACACTCTTCAGGGCCCCAGGGCAAGTGGAGGAAGTACTTCAGTAAGAGAAAAGACAAATGAACTTTTAGATAGCTCTAATGCAATAAATCCTTGCATAATGAAGATCATTTAGTAGTGATGGCAAGTGCCCATTTTCTTGCTTCTCTTCAGATTCCAATTTATGGATGCAAAGGTATTCACGGAGTATTTGCAACAGTGGCCCTGGAGGAGCAAGGATCATGTTGCAGTATTAGGCGATTCACATTACTTTTAAATTTATAATACGTTGTTATAGGTCAGTGGTTCTGGGGAACCCTGAAGTCCCAGAGACCCTCTCAGGGTCTACAGGTCAAGCTATGTTTTTCTTAATACTACTAAGACTTTGTTTGCCGTTTTCATTCTCATGCTTTCTCAAGTATATAGTGGAGTTTTCTAGAGATTGCAAGACAATGTAATGTCATCATTGCTCTGGAAGCTAATGGAATGTGTGCTTACATATTCTGTGTTTTAAAAACTTCCCAATATTAATTCTAACATGTAAATATTGATAACCCACATTAACAAAGGCTTTTTGGAATCCTCAACAACTTTTAGTAGTTTAAAGGAGCCTTGAGACCAAAAAATTTAAGAACCTGTGGTCTAGGTATCACATGAATGAAAGTAGGATACTAATTCTGACATTGGCAACTTGATGGACATTTAGTACTAGAACTGCAAATGGTTTTATTTTTATAAAAGTATTTAACATAATTGAATTAAATTTACAAAATATTTTCAAAATTCAGCTATATTTAAATAATTTTAAAAACTGTTGTTATAATTTGTATTTCCCTTTCAATTTAATATCTGCTTTAAATATCTTAGAAGAAAAATAAATTTTTAAAAATATAAATAAAAGTACCTAACACATTTTTGTATTCCCACTAATGTACTTTTAAAATGAAAATGTATGCAAACTGTGCACACTTTGAATAAAATCACATTTTAATTTTAATCCGTCAGGTATTTGCTGTCAATAGAACACAAGTTAAGTAAGAATCTTCTTTATAACAACAGATGAGGTGGTCACCATTGTAGAAATAAGCATGAAATAAAGGCAAGAAAAATACATTTTATGGAATAATGTAAAATTAATTAATTATTAATTACATGTATTTTAAATTTATTAGTCATATAGACATGGCCAACTCATCATCAGAACACCTGTACATATGCAATAATAACTAAATTCAGTAGTTGTTGATATTTTAGCAACTTTCAGATACTTATAAGACATAACTTTATACCCAAATTTTGGTTTTGTCATTATGAAGGTGCACTTGCTACATGAATGTATACCTGTGAAGAGCAGTAGCATATTCTGTTTAACACGTGAGATGAGGACTCTTCCCTTGGCGTCACGGAAGTTAGAGCAACCTGTGTATTTTCAGCACCTCACTGATTCCTCTAATAACCCTCTAACATAGATTTCCTATCCTCCACTACAGATAAGCCAACTGAACATTAGAGAGATTAAGACTCAACCAAAGGCATCCATCTCACCAGTGTTGGGGCTTGAATTCTATCACGGGTCTGTCTGAATAAGAACCTATAGTGTTTAACAGTTAGACATTTGTGTGGCAAACAGGAGTAGAATCTGGGACACCCCAGAGGGTAAGATGTACATCACAGGTGGTGAGGTTTTTGTTTTGTTTGGTTAGTTTGTTTAAGCATTACTTTTTTCTGAGTGTAATGTATAGCTCACTGAAAAAATTAAAAAATCAAATTAAGGAAATTATACAAAGAAAAACTGCAAAGCCACCTGTAATCCCACCCTCTAAACAGAACTACTTTAAAAATTGTGGGGTGGTGGGCATTTCTTCCAGAGGTTTTTTTCCTCTGCTTTTGTACACACGCACACACACACACACAGACTTCTTAAAATGTGATTGTGTTGTAAATTCTGTTTTATAACCCGACCTCTTCTCCTATTTTGTGACCATCTTTCCATTTGAATAATTATAGATTTACATAATTATTTAAGGATTGAACAGTATTCCACTTTTGTAGATTTGCCAACATTTACTTAACCTCTCCCCTATTGATGGATATTTAAACAGTTTCCAATTTTCACTATTACAAACAATACTTTGAGTCTTTGTGCACGTGTTTAATTCTTTTCTTTGGAAAAATTTCTGAAGACAGAAATTGGGTAGCACATCTTAAGACTTTTGATATATTCACCAAATTGCCCTTTGAAACTTGTACAAATTCGTGTTCTCAACAGCACTGCTTCCGAGCATGTTTCCGCAAACCCTTACCAGCTCTGAGCATTCATTTTCTCTTTATTCTTTGCCAATTTCACAGACAACTGTGAGATCTCAGGATTATTTTAATTTGTATTTCGTTGATTACTAGTGAAATTAAACGTAGTTTATGATGCTTATGGGCCATTTGTACTTCCTTTATGAACTGTTTTTTAATACTCCTGTCCTTCGCCTATTTTTCAGTTGGGATAACTGGCTTTTTTAAAAAATTTAATTTCTTTTTTTATACAGCAGGTTCTTATTAGCTATCCATTTTATATATATTAGTGTACACATGTCAACCCCAATCTCCCAATTCATCCCACCCCCACCCCCACCCCCTGCCGCCTTCCCTCCTTGGTGTCCATACGTTTGTTCTCTACATCTGTGTCTCTATTTCTGCCCTGCAAACCGGCTCATCTGTATCATTATTCTAGGTTCACATAAATGCATTAATGTATGATATTTGTTTTCCTCTTTCTGACTTACTTCACTCTTCATGACAGTCTCTAGATCCACCCACGTCTCTACAAATGACCCAATTTTGTTGCTTTTCATGGCTGAGTAATATTCCATAGTATATATGTACCACAACTTCTTTATCCATTTGTCTGTCGATGGGCATTTAGGTTGCTTCCATGACCTGACTATTGTAAATAGTGCTGCAGTGAACATTGGGGTGCATGTGTCTTTTTGAATTATGGTTTTTCTCAGGGTATATGCCCAGTAGTGGGATTGCTGGGCCATATGGTAATTCTATTTTTAGTTTTTTAAGGAACCTCCATACTGTTCTCCATAGTGGCTGTATCAATTTACATTCCCACCAACAGTGCAAGAGGGTTTCCTTTTCTCCACACCCTCTCCTTCTTGTTTGTAGATTTTCTGATGATGCCCATTCTAACTAGTGTGAGGTGATACCTTATTGTAGTTTTGATTTGCATTTGTCTAATAATTAGTGATGTTGAGCAGCTTTTCATGCGCTTCTTGGCCATCTGTATGTCTTCTTTGGAGAAATGTCTATTTAGGTCTTCTGCCCATTTTTGGATTGGGTTGTTTCTCTTTTTAATATTGAGCTGCATGAGCTGTTTATATGTTTTGGAGACGAATCCTTTGTCCATTGATTCATTTGCAAATATTTTCTCCCATTCTGAGGGTTGTCTTTTCATCTTCTTTATAGTTTCCTTTGCTCTGCAAAAGCTTTTAAGTTTAATTAGGTCCCATTTGTTTACTTTTGTTTTTATTCCATTACTCTAGGAGGTGGGTCAAAAAAGATCTTGCTGTGATTTATGTCAAAGAGTGTTCTTCCTATGTTTTCCTCTAAGAGTTTTATAGTGTCCGGTCGTCCATTTAGGTCTCTAATCCATTTTGAGTTTATTTTTGTGTATGGTGTTAGGGAGTGTTCTAATTTCATTCTTTTACATGTAGCTGTCCCATTTTCCCAGCATCACTTATTGAAGAGACTGTCTTTTCTCCATTGTATATCCTTGCCTCCTTTGTCATAGATTAGTTGACCATAGGTGCCTGGGTTTATCTCTGGGCATTATATCCTGTGCCATTGACCTATATTTCTGTTGTTGTGCCAGTACCATACTGTCTTGATTACTGTAGCTTTGTAGTATAGTCTGAAGTCAGGGAGTCTGATTTCCCCAGTTCCGTTTTTTTCGCTCAAGACTGCTTTGGTTATTCAGGGTCTTTTGTGTCTCCATACAAATTTTAAGATTTTTTTCTTCTAGTTCTGTAAAAAATGCCATTGGTAATTTGATAGGGATTGCATTGAATCTGTAGATTGCTTTGGGTAGTATAGTCATTTTCACAATGTTGATTCTTCCAATCCAAGAACATGGTGTATCTCTCCATCTGTTGGCATCATGTTCAATTACTTTCATCAGTGTCTTATACTTTTCTGCATACAGGTCTTTTGTCTCCCTAGGTAGGTTTATTCCTAGATATTTTATTCTTCTTGTTGCAGTGGTAAATGGGAGTGTTTCCTTAATGTCTCTTTCACATTTTTCCTCATTAGTGTATAGGAATGCAAGAGATTTCTGTGCATTAATTTTGTATCCTGCAACTTTACCAAATTCATTGATTAGCTCTAGTAGTTTTCTGGTAGTATCTTTAGGATTCTCTATGTATAGTACCATGTCATCTGCAAATACTGACAGTTTTACTTCTTCTTTTCCAATTTGTATTCCTTTTATTTCTTTTTCTTCTCTCATTGCCATGGCTAGGACTTCCAAAAGTAGGCTGAATAATAGTGGTGAGAGTGGGCATCCTTGTCTTGTTCCTGATCTTAGAGGAAATGCTTTCAGTTTTTCACCATTGAGAATGATGTTGGCTGTGGGTTTGTCAAATATGGCCCTTATTATGTTGAGGTAGTTTCCCTCTATGCCCACTTTCTGGAGAGTTTTTATCATAAATGGGTATTGAATTTAATCAAAAGCTTTATCTGCATCTATTGAGATGATCATATGGTTTTTATTCTTCAATTTGTTAATATGGTGTATCACATTGATTGATTTGCATATATTGAAGAATCCTTGCATCCCTGGTATAAATCCCACTTGATCATGGTGCATGATCCTTTTAACGTGGTGTTGGATTCTGTTTGCTAGTATTTTGTTGAGGATTTTTGCATCTAGATTCATCAGTGATATTGATCTGTAATTCTCTCTTTTTGTAGTATCTTTGTCTGGTTTTGGTATAAGAGTGACAGTGGCCTCATAAAATGAGTTTGGGAGTGTTCCTTCCTCTGCAATTTTTTGGAAAAGTTTGAGAAGGATGGGTGTTAGCTTTTCTCTAAATGTTTGATAGAATTCACCTGTGAAGCCATCTGGTCCTGGATTTTTGTTTGTTGGAAGATTTTTAATCAGTTTCAATTTCATTCCTTGTGATTCGTCTGTTCATATTTTCTACTTCTTCCTGGTTCAGTCTTGGAAGGTTATACGTTTCTAAGAATTTGTCTATTTCTTCCGGGTTGTCCATTTTATTGGCATAGAGTTGCTTGTAGTAGTCTCTTAGGATGCTTTTTATTTCTGTGGTGTCTCTTTTAACTTCTCCTCTTCATTTCTAATTTTTTTGGTTTGAGTCCTCTCCCTCTTTTTCTTGATGAGTCTGGCAAATGGTTTATCAATTTTGTTTATCTTCTCAAAGAACCAGCTTTTAGTTTTATTGATCTTTCCTATTGTTTTCTTTGTTTCTATTTCATTTATTTCTGCTCTGATCTTTATGATTTCTTTCCTTCTGCTAACTTTGGGTTTTGATTGTTCTTCTTTCTCTAGTTCCTTTAGGTGTAATGTTAGATTGTTTATTTGAGATTTTTCTTGTTTCTTGAGGTAGGCTTGTATAGCTATAAACTTCCTTCTTGGAACTGCTTTTGCAGCATCCCATAGGTTTTGGATCATTGTGCTTTCATTGTCATTTGTCTCTAGGTATTTTTTGATTTCTCTTTGACTTCTTCAGTGATATCTTGGAATTTAGTAATGTACTGTTTAGCCTCCATGTGTTTTTGTTTTTAACATTTTTTTCCCTGTAATTGATTTCTAATATCATAGCATTGTGGTCAGAAAAGATGCTTGATATTATTTCAATTTTCTTAAATTTACTGAGGCTTGATTTGTGACCCAAGATGTGATCTATCCTGGAGAATGTTCCGTGCGCACTTGAGAAGAAAGTGTAATCTGCTGTTTTTGGATGGAATGTCCTATAAATATCAACTATATCTATCTGGTCTATTGTGTCATTTAAAGCTTGTCCTTCCTTATTCATTTTCTGTTTGGATGACCTGTCCATTGGTGTAAGTGAGGTGTTAAAGTCCCCCACTATTATTGTGTTACTGTCGATTTCCTCTTTTATAGCTGTTAGCGGTTACCTTATGTATTGAGGTGCTCCTGTGTTGGATGCATACATATTTATAATTGTTATATCTTGTTCTTGGATTGATTCCTTGATCATTATGTGTGTCCTTCCTTGTCTCTTGTAACATTCTTTATTTTTAACTCTATTTTATCTGATATGAGTATTGCTACTCCAGCTTTCTTTTGATTTCCATTTGCATGGAATATCTTTTTCCATCCCCTCACTTTCAGTCTGTATGTGTCTCTAGATCTGAAGTGGGTTTCTTGTAGACAGTATATACATGGGTCCTGTTTTTGTATCCATTCGGCAAGCCTGTGTCTTTTGGTTGGAGCATTTAATCCATTCATGTTTAAGGTAATTATCGATATGTATGTTCCTATTACCATTTTCTTAATTGTTTTGGGTTTGTTTGTTTGTTTATTTTGGTACGCGGGCCTCTCCCGTTGTGGAGCACAGCCTCCAGACACGCAGGCTCGGCAGCTGTGGCTCACGGGCCCAGCCGCTCCGCGGCATGTGGGATCTTCCCAGACGGGGGCACGAACCCGTGTCCCCTGCATCAGCAGGCGGACTCTCAACTACTGTGCCACCAGGGAAGCCCTGGGTTTGTTTTTGTAGGTCCTTTTCTTCTCTTGTGTTTCCCATTTAGAAGAGTTCCTTTAGCATTTGTTGTAGAGCTGGTTTGGTGGTGCTGAATCCTCTTAGCTTTTGCTTGTCTGTAAAGCTTTTTCTTTCTCCATCGAATCTGAATGAGATCCTTGCTGCATAGAGTAATCTTGGTTGTAGGTTCTTCCCTTTCATTACTTTAAATATGTCATGCCACTCCCTTCTGGCTTGTAGAGTTTCTGCTGAGAAATCAGCTGTAAACCTTATGGGAGTTCCCTTGTATGTTATTTGTTGTTTTTTCCTTGCTGCTTTCAGTAATTTTTCTTTGTCTTTAATTTTTGCCAATTTGATTACTATGTGTCTCGGTGTGTTTCTCCTTGGGTTTAGCCTGTATGGGACTCTCTTTGCTTCCTGGACTTGGATGGCTATTTCCTTCCCATGTTAGGGAAGTTTTTGACTATAACCTCTTCAAATATTTTCTTGGGTCCTTTCTCTCTCTCTTCTCCTTCTGGGACCCCTTTAATGCAAGTGTTGTTGCTTTTAATATTGTCTCAGAGGTGTCTTAGGCTGTCTTCATTTCTTTTCATTCTTTTTTCTTTATTCTGTTCTGCAGCAGTGAATTCCACCATTCTGTCTTCCAGGTCACTTATCTGTTCTTCTGCCTCAGTTATTCTGCTATTGATTCCTTCTAGTGTAGTTTTCATTTCAGTTATTGTATTGTTCATCTCTGTTTGTTTGTTCTTTAATTCTTCTAGGTCCTTGTTAAACATTTCTTGCATCTTCTTGATCTTTGCCTCCATTCTTTTTCCGAGGTCCTGGATCATCTTCACTATAATTTTTCTGAATTGTTTTTCTAGAAGGTTGCCTATCTCTACTTCATTTAGTTGTGTTTCTGGTGTTTTATCTTTTTCCTTCATCTGGGACATAACCCTTTGCCTTTTCATCTTGTCTATATTTTGGTAATGTGGTTTTTGTTCCACAGGCTGCAGAATTGTAGTTCTTCTTGCTTCTGCTCTGGCTTTTTAAAATTGATTTTTAAGAGTGTTTCTTTTAAATTTTATTTATTTATTTATTAATAAATTTATTTATTTATTTTTGGCTGCATTGGGTCTTCGTTGCTCTGTGTGGGCTTTCTCTAATTGTGGCAAGTGGGGGCTACTCTTCGTTGTGGTGCATGAGCTTCTCATTGTGGTGGCTTCTCTTATTGCAGAGCATGGACTCTAGCCACACGGGCTTCAGTAGTTGTGGCATGTGGGCTCAGTAGTTGTGGCTCGTGGGCTCTAGAGCACAGGCTCAGTAGTTGTGACGCACGGGTTTAGTTGCTCCACAGAATGTGGGATTTTCCCAGACCAGGGCTCAAACTTGTGTCTTTTGCATTAACAGGCAGATTCTTAACCACCGCACCACCAGGAAAGTCCAAGAGTGTTCTTTTTTTAGAGTTACTTTAGCCTTTAACCTGCTTTAAAGCTTTAGAGTGACTTTAAAAAGATGGGTATTTTTTTCTTTTGATAAACAGATTAGTAGTGTGTGTTTATTACAGGAAAATTAAAACCTGGAAAATACAGAGAAAGTAACGTAAAAATATCCCATTTTCCCACCACATTTCCTTCTTTTTTAAAACGTACAAAGTAAAAAGTGAATGTTCTCCCTTTCCTCCCCTTAAAACTCTGTCAACCTTCAGAATGCATCTTTAGACAGAATACTTATTTGTATTTTAAAGATAAAGATAAGCTTATAATTTTTCTTTCAACTTTATCACTGTCATCATTATGAACATGAAGAAACTTTGGAATCATTTCTATGGAGTTTTTCTATTATAATCGCTGGCTTTTCTTAGAAAGGCCACTTCTACTCCCAAGGATATGTAAATAACGAACTCTATATTCTTTAGAAAATGGCTTCGTTAAAAAAAAAAATTAACCCTTTAATTCTTCTGGAATTTATTCTGGCAGATGGTGTGATGTAGTCATCTAACTTTACGTTGGTTAAATGGTTATTCACGTCATATATTGAATTGTCAGTCCCTTCTGAACTGATTTCAAAAGTCACATTCATCATTTAATTTTTTTTTTACATGCTTTTGGACTTTGTGTTTTGGCTCCAGTTTTGCAATTTAAAGATCTGGCAAGTCAGTTATAATTTATTACTCTTGTTTTTGGAAGTAATATGGCTATTCTTCCTAGTTAATTTTTCAGATGAATTTTTATTGGTAATTATGTTAAGCATACATATATTAATCTGGGGATAATTGATGTCTTTTCACTAATGACTGTCCCCATTCAGGGACACAGCATTTCTCTCTAGTAAATAAAATCTTGTATGTTCCTCAGTAAAGTGCATCTGGATGTTTTTTGCTAAATCTATCCCTGGGGATTTTGTAATTTTTATTATTTAGTTTTTTTTTTTTTTTCCTACCAAGATATCTAACTGATAATTGTTGGAAAGAAATGGAAAGTGTTTTAGAAGAGTGAATTTGGGGATATTAGTCAGAGGAAGTGAAACAGAGCCAGGGCACTGTCACAAGTGAATGTAAACATACCTTGCCATATGGTACATCCTGTTATTGAGGAAAGGTCAGTGCAAGCTTACTGGAAACTGAAATTTATGCCCTTCTAATCTGGGCCATCAGCTTCTGAAAAACAACTTTTTTCAGTGTTCTCTAGAGCATAATAGAATTTGAAAAAAGTTTCAGGTCTTCTTTGATGCCTGTCGGTGTGTTTTACAGCAATTTCTTTTCAGGCTGATGAGAAGGAACTTTAGATCCCCAGGTGCTGTAGCCCACTAGGCCCCTACCCCAGGCTGCTCTATGTAGATAGTCCTGAAGGCAGGTTTATTTCCTTTGCTCCCTCTAATGTCTCTTGAGAGAGAGACATTAGATGTCTCTCTCAAAAGTAATGAAATTAGCAAAAGGAGGATTGTGTTTATCTAACAAAAAGTAGGAAATATGTATCAGTTGGGTGAGTTTTGTCTTATTTTAGATTTCAGGGTTGTGTCATTTGAAACTTCTGTAGACCAAAGATACCACCAATATTTTTGAAAACAAGTCACAGACAAGAGAACATATTTAAAATTATGTAATCCAAATATAGATTATAATAAGACCACAAAATGGTACTCATGCAAATCAGTAGGGGAAAAAAATTACCAGTTATGAAAATGGGTGAAGGATTTGTTAAGGCAGTTCACAGAGGAGCATACCTGAATGGCCAAAAAGCATTTGAAAAGGTAAAATTCTTTACTAATAATCCTGGAAATCAGAACAGTGAGCTATGAGACTTCCTAGGTGGCACAGTGGTTAAGAATCCACCTGCCAATGCAGGGGACAAGGGTTTGATCCCTGGTCCGGGAAGATCCCACATGCCGCGAGCAACTAAGCCCGAGCGCCACAACTACTGAGCCTGTGCTGTAGAGCCCATGAGCCACAACTACTGAGCCCGTGTGCCACAACTACTGAAGCCCATGTGCCTAGAGCCTGTGCTCCACAACAAGAGAAGCCACTGCAATGAGAAGCCTGTGCACCTCAACAAAGAGTAGCCCCTGCTCGCCACAACTAGAGAAAGCCCGCATGCAGCAACGAAGACCCAATGCAGCCAAAAATAAATAAATAAACAAATTTAAAAAGAAAAGAAATGACTATGTGAAGTTTGATTTTTTCGTTGTCTAAAAACTGGACTTCACTAAAAATATATGCTAATTTTCTATTAGACTCCAGGAAGAAAAAGCGTGTCTCACCTAAAAAACTAATAAAATTTCTTTCATTAGGCATTAAGAACTACACTATTCAAATTCCCTTTATGCCTGGGCTTTTAGGAAGCTAGAGCTAATGTAATGTTTGAATTTACCATCTTATTCTAGATCCTGATCCTAGATAATTGCCTTTCCATTTCCACTATATGGCTTTTGATTTTCATTTCTGATTTATTTGCTGCTGTATTTGCAGTAAATAAATGTACATGTTTTGTACAAAGTGTTCTTAGATCCATCTAGAAGGAAATGCATTTTAAAGTAGTAAGCAAGTCGATTGAGGAATACATGAATGGACTGATTTATAAACCATAGATTATATTAATTTACCCCGAGAAATATGACTGCCAAATAGGCATATTTTGTCAGCTGGTCAGTGTACTTGCTTGCCAGTATGAGAATCTACTTAAGAAAAAAATTTCCAGCAAGAAGATTTCTCAGTGAGTGCAAAGTCAGTCTTTCCAAGGATAATTTATACTATGTGACTGCCAGATGACTTTCCCCAAAATACAACCCCAGTTTTATTATATACCTGCTCAAAAACCTTCAATTAAGTAGACATTCCTCAGCTTGCATCTTGTATGATAGTCACCAAATATTCTAACTTCTGTCTTTTGTTCCTAACATGTACCCTCTGCCTCAGGCAAACTGGAAAACCTGTAGTTTTCTGAGCACCATCCACTTTCCCATATCCATCCTTTTTGAACACTGCTTCCACCACTTTCATACCTCCCCTACCATAGAATCTTACTCATACGTAAATGTCCATCTCAAAAGTCATCTTTTGAGATGACTTTTTATGTTATAAAATAAAATAACCTTTCATTTTTTAATAAATTATTTCCATCTGCCGCTGTTCTTTTCTTGAACAAATAGCTCACCCTTACTTCTAAAGTCTATTCTCTTTTCCCCTGTTAATTATATTTGGCATCACAACAGCTCAGGAACCCAGCTGACAGAGAAAGAATTTTTCTTGGAGTGGGGCAGGGGAGGGAGTGAGATGGGAGAAGCTTAGAAGGCAAAAGCAGAATTCTCTTTGATTGTTGAAAGAGTGAGGGAAATGGCTATATTGCAATTAACAACTTTTTTTCCTTTTCCATTCATCACAGTTTTATGATTATTTGATTATTGTATAGCATGCCCCACTGGGCTAAGCTCTTGGAAAACAGAATCTGTGTTCATTCCCTGGAACACAGCAGCCACTCAGAAGTCTGATGCATGAGTAAATGAGGGCGGTCATGATGATTCAAAGAAATCATGCTGATTAAGCACTTGATATGGTACCTGGCACATAGCACCGAGCACAGACTCGCTTTGGGTATTATATCCTTCCTTTAATCCACCTTCTTCTCTAGAAGAAATCCTTCCTGTGCCAATTTCACATCTATTTCCAAAGCTCATCCTCAGGGCCCCTTCTCAGGAAACCTTCCCAGAATATCCCTTCTGGACTAGGAGTTTTACTCAGGTGCCTCCACAGCTGGCTGCCCTTCTCACTATCATAGGATTAGCCAGTAACATCTCTCTCTCCTCACCAGATTGTAACCCATCCGGGGGTCAGTGACCAAGTCAGATTTGACTTGGAATCTCCAGTACCTGGCACACTGCTTGAAGCATAGCAGGTGTTCAACAGATGTGCAATGAATATGATTAAATCACAGTTTCTCTTAGATACGTTTCAACATGGTTTCCATTCATTTCTTTATGAAATTTGGGAAATACTACGTTTATTAGTAATATTTGCAAACCAACTCAGAGTTGCATTACTTCAGCATATGGCTAATATCATTCATTTTATGTGAAATCTTTCTAGCTTCAGAATGAAAGATGATATATTCTGGTGACCTTGTTCCCAGGTGAGGGAAATCTGGGCTCCCCTCTGCACTGGGTAAATCTTTTAACCTGGCTTTTGAGAATTCAAATACATGGAAGCATAGGGTTGAAAGGGATTTCCTTCTCCAGTGAGTTGCCTAAACTCCCATAGCTAATGGTTGTTGAACATATTTTCAAAGCTCTCCAGTGCTGGTAATGACAGAGTTTAATCACCTTTGCAGCTGAGTTCTGCCTTAGGTCAAAGAGGACTCTCTTGTTGCATTCTAATCCAATTTTGTCTGGTTTTCATCTCTGTAGAGATGGAGAAAAGCCAGCTAGCATCCTTCGCCAAATAAACCATCCTGTTCTCGAAGAAAGTTATTAAATCAGTCCTTGGCCTGCAATTTTCAAGGTGAAGCCAGTTCAGCGTCTTTAACGTTTCCTCAGAGGTCTTCTCCTCCATCCTTTTAATGGTTTTTGTTGTTTCTCTTTGGACCTTTTCCAAGTCCTCTACAGCTCTCTAGAAATTCAGAAACCAGAACTTGACTCAACGTTAATAGGGGCCTGACCAATATTAAATATAGGAAAAAATGATAGGTTCTCAGACTTTGTGTGTCATACTCCGTCAGTACATGTCAGGGCAACAGACATTCATTAATCCAGACATCACTAAAACATCATTTGAGATATTTTAAAACACGGTTGAACAAGGATTTACCACTTTAAAAATATCTTCTTCTTCACAGAAAATGTAAAGAGATGCACAGAAAGATACTTAAAATTCTTACAACAAAATACTATTTTAAGCATTCATTAACTGAAAAATAAGCGATATCACACAGCTTACATTAAAAACCGATATAAGCTGTTTTAAACTTTTTACTAGACCAAGTTGTCTAAGGAGCTCTTTTAAGCATTGGTTTAGTAAACTAAACCAATGATTGTATTTCTGTGAGTATTTGAAGGTGATATTGTATTTTGGCACTCAAATATATATTTGTACCTTAGAGCTTTTACTGATTAAAATTGCCTTCCAAATTTCTTAAAATTAGTGATTTTTCTGAATCAAAAATATTTATCGCGTCATATTTATAAAAATTTTAAAATCACTTATTTTATAAATTTTTCCCTCTTTTCTTATTTTGGACCTTTATTTGTGGAAGATTGCTCCTCAGAATAGATTTTCACATTCTAGTTCCCTGGTTTTACCTGGAGATATGATCTAGTGTGAAAAGTAACTAGCCTTTGTTGGCATCTCTCTGAAGAGATGAGATGAAGAGAGATGAAGAAAACCAACGAGTGGTTGGGTTTTAAGGGTATTCCTGGTGTAACTTTGCACTGTTCTCCAATGCTGCCCACCCACTTTTTGACTTTTTCAGCTCCCAGGTGGATAAGAAATGGATTCAGAGACAACTAACCTCTTTTCCATAAGATTTCTAAATTTTGCTACTGATTTCTAAATTTCCACATCAATTTCTTTTGTTCTTCTGAGGATGACTCCCCCAAGTATTTCTGTTACCAGATCCCTTCCTATTCTTTTAAAGTCATTGTATATATGTATATCATATTATGAAGGCTTTGTTTGGGTTCATGAAATAATTTCTTTAGATGTGTTTTTCCTTAAGTCAATTCGATTCTGCTTAGTTTAGATTCTCTTTTAGTTCCCCTAAAATCAGAGTCCCACCCAAGGACTTGGGTGCAGGTATTTTGTTTGGGAGGTTATCCCAAGGAGCAGAAGGGAGGGAAAAGGGAGAGTGGGACAAGGAAGAAGGGAAAGTCAACGTAAGGGTGTATCATCAAGGTCCAGCTGTAGGCAATGGAGATTCAGTTTCTGAGATTCAAGGGCCTTTGAGGAGCATATGAAGTTCCTCCTGGGACTGTCCCTGGAAGGACAGGAGGCTGGAGTATACGTCCATCAGCATCCATCCCTTCTTCTTTGAGGATTGCTCCCAGGAGTGTTAAGTGCACAGGCAGGTGTTCTGGACTGACAGATGCACAGGCAGGTGTTCTTGGGCAGATATTGGCCCTGAGGGTACCACAGGTGGGTACCTGAGGAGGTCCAAGCCTGCGTGGAACTGTCCATCGGCCTTGCACTGAAATTAGAGGTGGGATGAGGAAATGCGACCCAAAGCCCAGGCCCCTTACCTTAACAAGCCTTCCGTATCATGAATAGGTATGATTGATAAGAGCCCTCAGAACAAGTGGGGCCACTTGATGGGAACATGTGCTCATGATGGGCTGCCTCATGAACAACTAACTTGCACTGGGAGTTGAAATTTGGGGAGTGGCTTCTAATCTCTTTGGAATTAAAAATAATCAGCTTTAATAAGAATCTACACCAATACGAGGGCACTTTCACCAACAATGCGATGAAAATAAACCTCTTTTGCCTCCTCCCCTCATGTCAGCATAAGAAGCAAGAATCTCATAGAAACCAAAGATGTTCAGAGAGACTCCTGGGAGAGAACGCAAGAGCGAGCTCCATGGAGCAACGCAGCCCGACACCCAAGGGCGTTGCACGGGCTCACCTGTCGTCCTGGTCCCCTGTTCCATGCATCTGGAGCACCATTTTTATCTGAGAAGGAAGATTTTATTACAGTGACATGAATAGAATATGTTTTCATTAGAAAAGATGTTAAATTTATTTGTGTAATTAAAGCAAATCAACCAGTCAGTGCTGGTGGTTTAGAGAGCTGTGTGTAAAGAGAGATGGTCAGCGTCCCTCTGTATTCCTGGATAGTATTTCTCAAGCCTTTTTGGCCATGACCCACGACAAGGCACACGTGTTACATGGTAGACACATAGATAAGTATAAAACGGAAACAAAAGGTCCACAAGGTAATAATCCTTACTATGTGCTCTGGTAATTTCTATTCTATTCTTTTCTATTCTGTCCTATTCTATTTGTTCTATTTCATTTTTTAAATGCTAGTCTAGACTCACTAAATTGTTCATATGACCTGTGACGAGCAGGTCACACACTGCAGTTGGAAAAACACTGCTCTAGGGCACTGTAGCTTTGCACTCACAATTCCTCAACTGATTTGTTTCCTTTCATGTCATAAATCAATGTATGTGTAATTTGTTGCCTGCTGTAACTGTGGAATTGGTTTCCTATCCAGCCTTTTCCCTCCTATCAAATCTTTTTCCTCCAGCCAAGAGTGTAATAATGTAGGGTATATTGTTTTGGACACACTGGAAACATTTCTAAATCCTTTGGTACTTCATTCTAAAAAGAAACCTGTAAAACCGTAAAATTTACAAATGAGGGTCCTGGATCAGGATGCTTTAAGTTGTAAGTAACAGAAATCCTGCCTTAAACTGTCTTAAATAATATACAAATATAGCATCTCATAATGAGGAAGTTCAGAGCTAGGCTTGGTTGACTCAGGGGCCTACTGATGTCACCCAAGATGCTGGTTCTTTGCACCTCTCAGCTCTGCCAGTCTCCAGGTTGGTTTCATTCTCAGGCTGGTATCAAGATGCTACAGATGTTCCAGGTAGCACATCCAGACACAACTCATCCAGAGGAAAGAGAAGGTGACTCTCTTCCTGTGGTTCATTTATGGAGATGCTCCCAACAGATGTCCTGCCATACCCCATTGGCTATCGTGAAGGTCACATGTCTTTTTCTAAATTAATAACAGTCAAGGAGGATGTGATGACCCTTAAACAAATCAATTTATGGAGGCGAAAGAGACACCTGCACAATTAAGTCGAAATCCCTGAAGTTATCTTCCGTTTCTCCCTTTTTCTCATCTCCGTATCTAATTTGATACCAAATCCAGGTGATTCTTCCTCTAAATATGTCCAGTATCAGAACATTTCCCACTGTCTCCTTTGCTTTCACCCTGATCCAGGTCACTCTCATCTCCTGCCTGGATATTGCCATAGCCTCCAAATGGTTTTCCTTTCTTCCTCTCTTCACCCCTTTGGTCTCTTCTCAACACAGAGTAACCTTCTTGAAACAGTAAGTCAGGTCATGTCACTCCTCTGCTTAGAGCTCTCATTGCTCCCCAGCTCACTAAGCATGGCCTTGAGGCTTTGTACCAAGAGCTGGACATGCAGGAGTGAATGAAACAGACCTGGGACTTACCTTCTTTCGAGGGGTAAGGATGCACACAAGCCAATTAAATAAGCAGTATATAGGGCTTCCCTGGTGGCGCAGTGGTTGAGAGTCCGCCTGCCGATGCAGGGGACGCGGGTTCGTGCCCCAGTCCGGGAAGATCCCACATGTCGCGGAGCGGCTGGGCCCGGGAGCCATGGCCACTGAGCCTGCGCGTCCGGAGCCTGCGCTCCGCAACGGGAGAGGCCACAACAGTGAGAGGCCCGCGTACCAAAAAAAAAAAAAAAAGTAATATATGTAGTGGAGTAGATGGTGATAAGTGTTATGGATAAAAATAGACAGGTCCCTCACATCACACGGTTTATACTCTAATATACTTGAAGGACCTGGTACAGAGTAGGTTTCTGATATGTGAGAGCTACATTAGTTACCTTTTCATTTAAAAGTGACAGGAACCTCATTCATACCTAATTAAGCAAATCAGGAGAAACGTAAAAGCAGGTCCAGCTCCAGGCTCAGCAGGATTTAGAGATTCAAATATCTTCAGGAGCCAGTTTCTCTCCACCTTTCCCTCATGCTTTTCCCCGCATTGGCTTCATTCTCAGATACACTCTTAACAAACAGGGGCAATGATGGACACCACGGCTCCAACTAACATTTACTGTCCTAGCAACCTGGTAGGAAGAGAACCTACCACAAATTTCTAGCCACGCTCAAGCCAAATTTTAAAAACACAGCCCCAAATAAATGATTAACCTGAACGTCAATTTCCTTTTCTGTAGATTGAGGGCATTAATAATAATACCTATTTCACAGATCACTGTAAGGAAAGTTTGCTTACTGTATCTAAAGGCCACTTGCATAGGCTTTGGCCAAAAGAGCACAAAATAAATATTGACTCATTGTTAATTTGTTTTCAGGTGTGGGTGTATTGATCATAATTTCTGCTTCAGAGAGCTGTCGGAAATCAACACATTTTATAAATGCTTAAAATTAGTACTTTGTTATGCATTATCCTGCCCTGTGGCTGTTTTAGGAGAACATTTCTTCGGTTGTATTGCAAAGTCTTCCTTATGAAGTAAGGTAGATAAGAAATGAATTTGTTATCTGAAAAACCTGGGTTCAAATCCTGCTCTGCCACTTAAACTTGTGGGATCTTGTGCAGCTGATTACCTTCCATGAGACTCACTTTGCTTATTTGTAAAGTAGGGATAGTGATACCTACTTCACTGGGTCGCTGGAAGGATGAAATGAGATGATATTTATTATTTCCCTAGCACCGTGGCAGGTTCTATATACAGTAGCTCGAAGCTATGAGCCTAGGATGGTGTCCTCCACACGGTGACTATTCAGTAAATCCATACTTGGAATTAGACACACATTCTAGACCCTCAGCCTTGGTGACCCACCCCTGAACTCATGGGGCAGCTCTGCTTCAACAGATATTTTTGCAAACTCATTCTTAAGAATTTCCTTGGACATGAGTTCTGAACAGTCAAGGTTTCAAGCCACTTCTTTGGTTTAATAACTACCAAAAAGATGTTATTTCACTCTAGTTTCTCTTAAACTAAATTCTATCCCACGTCAATAATTATCCTTCCTTCCCTGTCATTTCTCTCATATACTGTACTTCATTTTCTTTTTTATCAAATTAAGCTAAGAGGCTGTTTCTAAAGGGCCCCAGGGGGAGGGGTAAGTGCACTCGTGCTCTGACTTATGAAATCATGAAAGGGTGGCTTTGAAGGGGGGCAAAGTGATAAGATGGCATTTAAGGACAACATGTAACTTGTGTGTGGACTGTGTGTGGAAGGGGCTCGTGTCACCAGGCGGAAAAGCAGCACTGACATTTTGGCACCAACTGGTGATATTGTCATCTTCTCCATTCACTAGGTTTCTCTCTTTGTCTATTTCGTCTTATTCAAAAAAGTATTTGTCGAGCCCGTATTATATACCAGGCTGTGTGCTAGATGTGGGGCAATGCAGAAGCACGAGGCACAGCCTCTGCCCTGAAGAAACGTGGAGTTCTCAGAGAGAGAGTTGACAGGTGGATGTAGACAGAAGGGGATCCTCATGCGAGAAAGACCTGGAGTGAGAATGCTGGGCACGCATGGGGGTCAGCGAACACGGCTCTGTTTCGGCTGGAGTCCACGGACTGCAGGAAAGAGAGTATAAGAGAACAGGGCAGACAGTAGGGTGGGACCATATCACGTGTCAGGAGTTGGGACTTTCATAGCAAGGATACGACTCCAGGGGTATCAGAAAACATCTGTGGCCTCTGCACCACCCTGGTCATGGCCGTGATGAAGCTGAGCAGAGGACAAGCCAAAGCTGTGGCAGCTCTTCGAGGGCAGTTTGCCACGTGCTGGGGCTTTATTGCTCTTGTGATTTACTTGGGATGTAAGAGGCATGCAGATCCTGAGATGTCTAAACCAACCATTTTGAGCCTACTTTGGTGATAAAGGACAATTTGGTCATCTGGATGTGGAAGCGGTCAATAAATAGGAACAACATGGAAGGTGTGTGCTCTGATTAGGATAAGAAGTGGCACATTGTTCAGATGTTCACCAGTTGGATGGCACAGGGATCTTACTTCACAGTTACATCTGTGGCAGAGTGGAACTCCACTGACTTCTTTGTGATGGATTGTATCAAAACAAATATTTTTGACAATGAAAAACCAAACAAAAAACCCATCTACCCAGCCTCCCTGTCTTTAGGCTAATAAGGAATTGTCTCCATTTGACTAACACAGGCAATGAGGGTCAGAGATGTTAAGTGACTTTCCCGAGGTCACACAGCTTCCATGGGCCTTCTTTGGGAGCATGAAGCAGCTCCCAAAGCCATATCTTCTTTTTTTTAATTAAAAAAAATATATATTTATTTATTTATTTGGCTGCGCTGGGTCTCAGTTGTGGCATCCGGGATCTTTAGTTGTGGCATGTGGGCTCTTAGTTGCAGCATCCAGGATCTAGTTCTCTGACCAGGGATCAAACATGGGCCCCCTGCATTGGGAGTGCAGAATCTTAACCACCAGACCACCAGGGAAGTCCCCCAAAGCCACGCCTTTGATTCAGCTTTGTTCTAAAAGAAAGGGTAGATATGAGTTACAGTGGGATTTTTATAACCGTATTGACCAATAAACTTCATAGATAATGACAACTACACATATTTCTGTATTTCTTTAATATATTTGCACTCAGCTCAAGGGATAAAAATCTCAACAGAGACACTATTTAGATTTCATTCATTCATAAACACCCATTACATAGAAAGCACAGGGCTAGGATTCTTCAGTGAAGAATAAACAGTACATGCTTTCTCTTCTACTTGTATGCATACTAATGCAATCCTAAATTGAGTTCTGTATTCCATCAAGGTAATAAAACCTATCCATTTTGACATTGAGCTGCCCATTATCCAATACAAATTTCTTTTTTAAGACAATTTTTAAAAAGTGGTTTTAGGCTCACAGCAAAATTAAGGGTAATGCACATGAAACAGGAGGGAAGGGGGCAGGGCACAACCTTTAGAAGAATGACACAGCCCAAGGACATGACATAAACTGATTAGAACCAAATAGGTCCAAGATGGTCGACGAGATGACTTCCACTAGACCTTGAGCCTCAGTATACCCTCATTGTAACATATCAGCAAGCTAAATGACACATCCACAGGCGCCATGACAGTTCCAAGGCTGACCATAAAGGTCAAAAAGTGGGCGGTGGCCCAATTTCTGGAAATCCCCACCCCTTCCCCAAAATAGCTGAAATATTCCTCCCACTCATTAGCCTGTGAAATTACCCCCACCTATAAAAACTGACAACCACATACCCTGGTGCGGCTCTCACCTTCTGAGATGGCCCATACTCCCTGTGGAGTGTGTTTCTCTCTAAATAAATCCACTTCTTATTTATCACTTTGTCTCTCACTGAATTCTTTCTGCCATGAGACATCAAGAACCTGAGCTTCATTAAGTCCTAAGACCAGGTGTGTGATCTCAATTAAAAGACCGTGGGTTCAAGTTCCAATCTGAGTTACACGGTTTCATACAGAGATTACACCCTGCCCCTACATACACATAGTTTCTTTGGTTATAAACTTCCCCCACCAGAATGGTACATTTGTTATAATGGACGAGCCTACATTGACACATCATTCTTACCTGAAAAATGGGTTCGCCTCTTGGTGCTTGTCAAGCCAAAAGACACAACCAAGCCAAAGATCAGAAGGAGGATTTATTACTTGCAGCCAGTAAGGAGAACACTGGGGATCTTTCCCACAGCACTGTCTCCCGAACAGCAAAATCGGGGGAGTTTTAAGCTAGGAGTTCATGCATATTCATGAGGGGGCTTGGCTGGTCCACAGAGTCCAAGCTTTAGTTGATTGAAGTCACTAGGATCAGAGGAGGCCAATATCATTATCCCTTAGGTTCTGTTGTTCTGGTGGTTGAGAATGTCAGGCTAATCTTTACCATTGAAATAGAACTGGGAATCTTTACAACTGATATCTTTGCTATTGTTACTTCTCTTGCCTGATTGCATTCAGGCAAAAAATATATATATATATGAGTTCTAACATGTTTCAGGATAGGTGATCTAAGCAGGAATCTGTAAACTGTCAGGACAATATGTTATTACTTGATGGGTGTTTTTTTTTTTTTTCAACTTTTTTTTTTTGCGGTACGCGGGCCTCTCACTGTTGTGGCCTCTCCCGTTGCGGAGCACAGGCTCCGGACGCGCAGGCTCAGCGGCCATGGCTCACGGGCCCAGCCGCTCCACGGCATGTGGGATCTTCCCAGACCGGGGCACGAACCCATGTCCCCTGCATCGGCAGGCGGACTCTCAACCACTGCGCCACCAGGGAAGCCCAGAACTCATATTTTTAAGTTTCCGTTTCTAAATGTGATATCCTTCGAAGGGAGATTATTAAGTTGCTTCACATTAGGAACATAGTACGTAAATAAGTTATGCCCATATGCAGAATGTTTTCTGTACAAGAACTGCAAGAGACCTACCGGAAACGATCACAAAACCTCCATAATTATAACAAACCATTGGAACATTGGAGCAATGTTGGTGGCATAGGAAGGGGAGCAAAAAGGAAACAGAATTTAGAGAATTGGTTCAAACCTCAGCCGAAGGAATTAGGAAACTGGAAACTTGATGGTCCAAGCAAGATTTGCCTTTGTTTACTTCTCAATTAAAAGTAAAGGAAATCATGAACAGTGGGAAAATTCCTTCCACCTCCCCAAAGGAAGATAGAAGGGGCCTAGGAAGGCTGTCATCTGGATTTATAAATAAGAAACTGCAACGCAGCCAGTTTTACTGCCATCAAAATGTGAGCTCTTTCCAAATGTAGCTAATGATGGGTACATTGAGCTGAGACAACTTAATTCTAATTCCAGAACAGACACATCAAATGCTTAGTTTTCTTTATCCTGCCTTTCTGTTACTGCCGTAAATGATGTAAATAGTACATTCTCTTCTTTGGGAAGAATAACAGGAGTGACGGTGGTTTGTTCTTCTGTTTGTGTTGATACCCTTGACCAGGGAGAAATCTGCCAAACGTGTAATGTGTAAGGAATTCAACACGCAGCTTGAGGCTGCAAGTTCCTTGAGGATAAGGACCGATCTGGTGCTCTTTTCACATCCTTCAGTCCCTAGCTTGTGGATGTGGGGGAAGAGTCCATAGAACCTGGCATTCAAAAGAGAATTAGGGGGCTTCCCTGGCGGCACAGTGGTTGAAAGTCCGCCTGCCGATGCAGGGGACACGAGCTCGTGCCCCGATCCGGGAAGATCCCACATTGCCGCGGAGCGGCTGGGCCCGTGAGCCATGGCCGCTGAGCCTGCGCGTCTGGAGCCTGTGCACCGCAACGGGAGAGGCCACAACAGTGAGAGGCCCGCGTACCGCAAAAAAAAAAAAAAAAAAAGAGAGAATTAGGGAGGGGTTCCTAGAGGCCTGGGACCATCCTCACCCCAAGGATCACAGAGACTTGTTTCTACCAAACGAAGGAGGCAAATTAAGATGTGGAGTCAGAGGAAGGCCCTTCCCTCACCTGTGCACTTCACAAGCAAATTGCAGAGAAGGTGGTAATTAACCCTTCAAGGAAATCCTTTTCTGAATGTTGGCATCCTAGGTATAATATCCTATATGCATTAAACATTTAGACTGATTTCCATTGACTTTTCTGCCTTGGTCCAACGTGTAGCTATAGCTGTGGATCCTGGGGCCCCCATGGTGGCAGACTGGCATCTTCTCTTCTTCATCCTTCAAAGGATCCACCTTTTGGGCTCTTTCTTCTCCTTCCACCCCTACCCTTCTTTTTCTTCCTCCTTTCCCTCCTCTCCTTGCACACTCATCAAATTCAGCATTACCATTCACTGTTTTTCACTTAAGATGCATCTTCATAATCGTGGACTGTCATAATTCAATTGGACTTTAGGGTGGTCTTAACAGATCATCAGATCAATGGCAGTCAAAGCAACTGTGAGAAATTAGTCCTTAAATGCAGTTGTACAAACACCTCAGGTGGCAAAAAGAATAAATTGTGGCATAATGCTACTAGTTAGGATTTTTTGAGACCCTAGTAGGTGCCAGAGAGGCAATGTGCTAAGAATCTATATTTATTGGTTTTATCCAGGCCTCACCTCACCTGATCAATTAGCTACAATTATTCCTATGTCACACATGGGAGAACTATGGCTTACAAAGAAACGCAAAGTCACTTGCCCAAGGTTGTGCAGCTAGTAAGTGATGGAGCAGGTTTGAACCCAAGAATTTTGATTCTGCAACTTAGACTCTTAATTACTATGCTACGCTGCATTACTTCCTGGAGGGGAAATTAGGGGCACCATTCTTGTTTTATTCCCTTGAAGTTTCAGTTTTTTGTGTTCAAAGGTCTTGTCACATCAATTTTTTTTTTTTTTAAGTAATGTGAACTTCGAGTCTGAAAAGTTGTCTCAGAGTTCTTTAACGATGAAAAAAATCCTTGTTTGAGGATGCACTTCTGTGAATCTTTTCAACCATTTTTTTTGCCTTAGCGATCTTACTTTATTCGACTTAAAATGTATAATTTAATACTCCGCTTCAGCTTCTTCTAAACGTTCCGTAAACTGTGATGATTGTTAGGACAGAAACAGGAAGAAAACTCAGGATCTTAAAATTGTTTTCTTTGTAACATGTGATGAATCAGACTTGCAAAGTCCACAGCACAAAAGCCCCTGATAATGCTAATTCTGTGGAAGGGGTGCATACCACCCCCTTTTTGAAAACAAAACTTCCTCTAGATGTTTGTTCTATTTGTGGCAGATTTTCCAAATTTAGACTAATGTTCTCATTCCTTACTGATGTGTGGGTGGAAGCTCTCTTAAGTCATACACACCATGACAGTCCCATATCTATCACTGGGAGACCTTAAGCAAGTCATTTAATTCTTTGAGTCTGAGTGCTTTTACTTTTAGAATGAAGTGTGGTATAATGAAGCCACCTCTAGATCCGTTCTCTGCCTTTCCCCCTCTACTCTGTGTCCTGGGGTCTTTATGGACCACATCAGTGGTTCTCTTGCCTGCTGACTTCCTGTTGGGTTCAACCAACGGGAGGTACCAGCAGAAGATCAGAGGAGACGAAGGCATATTTATTTGACCAGCTCCCTTCTTGTTCTTAGTGCATGGCAACAGCCACATTCCTCTCCCAAAGGTCATCGCCTCTCCTACAGCCTCAGCTCTTAAGTTCCAGGAACCACTCCCTCCCTTCACCCTTCCTCAGCCAGGTCAGCAATGGCTTCCTGCCTACAGTTAACCCTATCCTCACCCGGCACTCTGATACAGAAGATAAGGGTTTAGGTAAATTCTAACGTTTCTTCTAATCCTAAACTAAGTAGAATCCCTTTTTGATATGTCCTAGAAAGATCTTTTCTTTTGAGAAAGGAGATGGTTTTCATGCCTAGTTGATAGAATGTATTCTGATAGGAGCCAGCATATAAAATGAGAGACTATTGGACTGGGAGTCAGGAGATCAGCAGTGCTACTAAATAGGATACAACTTTCTTTTTCTTTGTAAAAAATTGTAGTAAAATACACATAACATAAAAATTACCATCTTGGGGCTTCCCTGGTGGCGCAGTGGTTGAGAGTCCGCCTGCCGATGCAGGGGACATGGGTTCGTGCCCCGGTCTGGGAAGATCCCACATGCCGTGGAGCGGCTGGGCCCGTGAGCCATGGCCGCTGAGCCTGCGCGTCCGGAGCCTGTGCTCCGCAACGGGAGAGGCCACAACAGTGAGAGGCCCACGGACCGCAAAAAAAAAAAAAAAAAATTACCATCTTAACTATTTTTAAGTGAACAGTTCAGTGGTATTAAGTATATTCACATTGCTGTGCTACCATCACTACCTTCTGTCCACAGAACTCTTTTCATGTTGCAAAACTGAAACTCTGTGGCCATTAAACAATCACTATTTTCCCTCCCCTGAGCTCCTGGGAACAACTGTTCTACTTTTTGTCTCTTTGAATTTTTTGACTCTAGGTACCTCATATGAGTGGAATCATACATATTTGTCTTTTTGTGACTGATTTATTTCACTTAGCATAATGTCCTCAGTTCATCCATGTTGAGCATGTTTCAGAATTTCTTTCCTTTTAAAGGCTGAATAATATTCCATTTTTTGTATACACCACATTTTTTGTATCCATTCAGCTGTCTATGCACACTTGGATTACTTCCACTTTTTGGCTACCGCAAATAATGCTATGAACCTAGGTATCCAAATATCATATTCAAGTCCCTGCTTCCAATACTTTTGGATATATAACCAGAAGTGCAATTGCTGGATCATATGGTAATTCTACTTTTAATTTTTTAAGGACCCACCATCCTGTTTTCCATAGTGGCTTCACCTATCTGCAATGTACAAGGGTTCTGATGTCTCCACATCCTCACAAACGCTTGTGATTTTCTATTTCTTGTTTTTGTTTTTTGTTTTTTAAATAGTAACCATCCTATAGGTATACAGCTTTGAATCAATATTTATTTAGCACCTGTTCATCCATTCACTGTGTTAGGTACTGGAAATACGACAAACAGACTCTGCTCTAATGGAGTTTATAATTCTAGAGGGAAGAACAGACAAAAACAAACTAATGAAATAAAATAATTACAAATCTTGAGAAATGCTATGAAGGAAACACAGGGATGAGACAGATAATGACGGAGACCTACTTGTGGGGAAAAAAACCCTTTTATGAAGAAGTGACATTTAAATAGAGATATGAAAGAGCTAGCTAAGAGGAAAGAAAGAATATAGAGAAGAGCAAGCCAGGCAGGGGTGACAAATGTGCAAAGGGCTGGAGTCTGGAAGGAGCTTGGGGTGTTCAAGCTGTGGAGGGAGCAGCAGTGTGACTGCATGGTGGAGCGGGAAGGCACAGACACGGAGAGGACAAGGTAGGCACCTTGTTGTTCAGGTCCTTATAAAGCCACTTTTCAGATCTGGGATTTTTTCAGTGTTCAGTAGGAGGCCATTGAAGTTTTCCATGGGAGAATTGCATGCTCTGAGCTTTGGACTAAACACTGACCTAAGCTTCCGCTCACTAGGTGTCTTCCCAGGAGCCCTTGCAGCTTCGGGGCTGTGGGTCTCTGGCTCCTCGAAGCCACGTTGTGCAGGGTTAAGGACTCATGCTCTGGGGTCAGGTATACTTGGATTCAAATCCCCCTTCTACCACCTACTTGCAGTGTGACTTTAAACAGGTTACTTAAGCTAGCGGCCCCCAACCATTCTGGCACCAGGGACCGGTTTCGTGGAAGACACTTTTTCCACGGATGGGGTGGAAGCAGAGGTAGTGGCGGTTCAGGCGGTAATGGGATTGCTGGGGAGTGGCAGATGAAGCTTCGCTCACTTGCCCACCGCTCACCTCCTGCTGTGCAGCCTGGTTCCTAGGGGAGACAGGGGGTTGGGAACCCTTGATTTAAGCCTTCAGAGCCTCAGTTTCTTCATCAGGAAAATGGGAAAAAATGGTACTTTCTTCATAAAATTGTTTAAGGATAAGATGAAAAAATATATGTGAATCCCTTAACACAGTGCCTGGCACACATTAAACTCTAATAAACATTAGCTATTATAATTATTATAATCTTTCATTCACTCATTCAACAAGCTTTTATTGAGAGCATATTGTGTCCCTGGCTCTGAGCTAGGTGAGAGTGTTAAAAAGATGAGACCATTGTCCTGGTTTTCAGGAAGCAGCAACACATCTAATTTTAACACAGGATGCTGAGTGCAATGGGAGACGTATGGACAGGACATTATAAATGCACAGAGAAAGTGCACTCAACCTAGACTGGGGATGGGGACATAGAAGAGTCCCCCTAGAGCAAGTGATAACTGAACCATGTCTTAGAGGATGAGTTGAGGGGGGGCAGTGAAGGGCATCTAGGCAGAGAGGACCACATGAGTGAAAGGAGGGAGACAAGAAGCAACATAGAGTGCAAGAGGGGAACATGCTGCAGTTCAGGGGCTGCCAGGATATTAAGTATTGGGATAGGTGGCCCAGGAGAGCCAGACAGGGGTGAGATCATAGAGATCCCTGTATAATAGGCTGAGGAACTTGGAGTTTACCCTGTAGGCAATGGTGAACTATTGGAGGATTTCTAGCCCTGTACAGATTTGAGTTTTAGATAGTTCATTCTTGGCATGTGCAGAAAATGGATGTAATTGGGAAAAGAACGAAAGAAAGGAGAACAAGTAGGAGGCAATTGCAGTAAACCAGGCAAGAAAGAGACAGTGTGAGGCTGAATAAGTTCATTGGACATAAGGATGGAGAAGATGAGGCAGATTTTACAAGTTTATCTAAAAGGCTAAATTGGTGGGATGTGATGAGTTACCAGATGTGGAAGTGGTATGGGGTGTAGAGGAGTCCAGGACAACTAGAAGCTATAAACTTGGGTGTCTGAGTGGATGGCAGACACAGAAAGCAGGGGGAGAGCTTTCAATGGATACTGCAAGATGGTGCCCCATGTTCAAGATGGAAGCCGTCATTTCCTCAGCCTTCAGGAATAAAGGCTGCTGATGGCTCATGGAGGAGTCCCCTCTGGCCGAAGGGGGCTACTTTGCTCAAGGGTCTGGCCCGTTGCCAGGTGAAGCCCATAGTCAATGACTGGTTGATGTAGGGACACAAAGACTGGGTCTCCTTTTCTCAGTTCAGGAAAACTCTGAAGGGCCATTCCAGCCCCAGAGCTCCCTTGAAGATCAGCTGAGGCTCCTGTTGTGTCTGCAGCACACTTCAGCTTCTCCCTGTGCCTAATCCTGCTTCCCTCGCTGGCCTCCAGGTGCTACACCCTAAAGCACTCCTCAGTAAACCTGCTCACAGATACCTGTCTCAGATTCTGTTTCTCCGGGGACTGGACCTGAGACAGAGGGGATGATACTCAGTTTTGAATGCACTCCTCAGTAAATCTGCTCACAGATACCTGTCTCAGATTCTGTTTCTCCGGGGACTGGACCTGAGACAGAGGGGATGATACTCAGTTTTGAATGCACTCCTTAGTAAATCTGCTCACAGATACCTGTCTCAGATTCTGTTTCTCCGGGGACTGGACCTGAGACAGAGGGGATGATACTCAGTTTTGAATGAGTTGAGCTTGATATGTCTATAAGACATCCAGGCAGAGATATCTAACAGGTCTCAGACAGATAAGCCTACACCTGCATATAATGCTGCAGCCTGGAAGTAAAGATTTGAGAGTTATATCCACACACTGGTGGTACTGGTCTGCAATCCCTTACTTGCAATTTCCAAATCCAAAAACAAAATCTAAAAACCAAAAGTATTTAAAAAGATTCATTTGCTGGCACTTTTGACACTAAAACATAACCTATATGTACATGAAAACTATTTCTAGCCCTGGGAGTTCTCTGGCGGTCCAGCAGTTAAGACTCCACGCTCCCAATGCAGGGGGCCTGGGTTTGATCCCTGGTCAGGGAACTAGATCCCGCATGCTGCCACTAAAGGATCCTGCATGTGGCAACGAAGATCCTGTGTGCCCCAGCTAAGAGCCAGCGCAGCCAAATAAGTAAATAAATAAATACTTTCTAAAAAATCAAAAGCTATTTCTAGCCCCTTTTAAAAACCTGCTTAGTGTGACTATTTCTGTGTTTTGCTACAGAAATATTCTTGTGTTTGATTAGAAGGTGCTATCCCAGGCTCTACTGGGCCCAGTATATAATTTTCAGTATATGTTCCTTACAACCTTTCCAAAATCTGAAAAATTCTGGATTCTTAAGCCACCTGGTCCTGAGAGTTTCAGATGAAGCACTGTAGACGTATAATTGGGAACATGAAAGAGGGTAAGATCACCTAGGGGGAAAGTATAAATAAAAAAGCAAGCACTAGACAGGAAACAGCAGCATTTTGGATTAGCCAAAGGAAGCATGGCCAACAGAAGAGAGAGAGAAGGAATGTTCCTAAGCTATGGTTAGTCAGGAGACTGAGGAGTCCCGGAGGCCAAGAGAACTGAGAGCTTTAAGAAAGAGGAGAGCTGTCAGTGAATTCACACGCACCAGGGGTCTAAGAGACAGGAAGTTAAGACTTATCCTCCAGAGCTGGCAACTGGTGGTTGATTGATAGTGAGTGCAGCTTCAGAAGAATGGTGTGGGCAGAGGCTCAAATGCAGTAGATTGTGGAATGAATGGAAAGTGAGGAGAGAGAGTATACAGTTGCTGGATGGCTAAGGGCATGTTATTTTAGCCTGAAGAAAGCCTTGGGCATGTTTATAGGGAGGTGGAGAGGAGCAAAGAGTGAGTGAGAGGTGGAAGGTAAAGGATAGAGAGAACCAAAGGGGCAAGATGTAGGAGGAGGCAGGGAGAACTCAGGTGGGGTTGGGGCCGGGATTCATGTGGAGGAAGGGAGTGTGAGGGTTGGTCTAGAACTGAAGAAGGGTTGGTCTAGAACTCACATTCTGAGATGGGAAGAAAAGGAATGAGAATAGGATTAGATAAAGGAAAATGGGTAGGTAGAAAGGGATAACATGGTCATCTCTGATGACTTCCATTTCTCATTGAAACAGATTGAACCATCTACTGAAAGTAAAGGGGATACAAGCTGAAAACAGATCTTGGGGAGAGGTGATAGTTTGGTGTAAAGAGAGGGAGTAACCAAAGAGAATCAGAAAGATGAGTAATTGGTGGTGTTAAAAAACCCAAAATTCAACTGAGTGAATTTGAAGATCTAATTGGCTTTATTAAACAATTCATGTATCCATCTAGCAAATGGAAATACTCCAAGGAGTTATACAAAATGGAAGGCTTTTAAAGCAGAAACTGACACACCATTGTAAAGCAATTATACTTCAATAAAGATGTAAAATAATAATAATAAAATAAAAAAACAAAAAAACAAAATGGAAGGCTTTTATAGAAAGAAGGGTGGGACAAGGAAGTCATTAGCAAAAGAAAAATGAAAGTTCACTGGAGGAAACTAGGAGTTCAGGGTGATGATGGCTTCTTATTGGCTGAGCTGTGGTGTTTTCCATTGGCTGGGCTTGTTGCTGGGCAAGAAGAAAATCTTCCTTCCTCCTAAGGTGGTAAAGTAGAGACACCTTCCTGTTGGAGATGCAAGGTACTTCTTTCCCGTCTGGGGGAATTGATGACAAGTGGTAGGGCATGAGATCTCCTCTACAGTCCTTCCCAACTCCAATTTTAGTTGTGGTTTCCTCTATTAATTTTCACAGTTGTCTAAAGTAAGAGAACATAGGCAGGCATTAATGGACACAGTGGTGCGTGGTGTGATTTTTCCCTCCAGCCCTCAGCTTTATGTACAGAGGTGTTACTTAAACAACAAGATATCTATGTAACCATTAAAAGTCATCACAAAGAATATTTAATGGCAAGGAAAAATGCTTAAGATACACTGTAGGAGATAGTGTTGGTAGATTCCTGACAACCCCCTGGCATTCATCTCTGTTGAGATCTCTGCTCCTGAAAGGCTGCTTGCTGTGATCACATGAAGCTCTCTGCCTGAAGCTTTCCTCTGGCCAAGGAGCATGTTTAGAAGTCAATACTAGGGGAATGCCCACCGATTCCTAGGGGAATTACTGTTCCCTCCCCAAACTTCCTAGCCCTAAAAAATTACTAATAGGAAGTTGGAAGTTAAATACTTTAGCTTCCTCTGCCTTCCTTGGGGACAATTTTGAGATGTTTTGTACTCTGTTCCTAAGCGTCCTCCAGAAGAACTCAACTCCAATTGCAACACAGTGCCAACTGGATGAATTACACACAACTTATTGGCTTCCCTCCTGTGGTGATTTTTTTTAAAGTTCCCAACTTCTTTGGCATTACTCCCATTAAGTGGTAGGGTCTATGTCCCCTTCCCCTGTGGGCTTATGACAGCTTTGACTAAAAGAGTATGGCAGAATTGATGCTCTATCATTTCCAAGGCTAGACCATAAAAGACCATCAAGTTCTCTTGGGAACTCACTCTTGGGAAACCAGTCACCAGGTAAGAAGTCTGACTCCATTGAGGCTGCTCTGCTGGAGAACCCATATGCAGATACTCTGGTCGACAACCCTAACTGAGCTGGAGGTCAACCATCAGGCTCAGGCTATGTGAGCAGACCATCTGGACCAACCAGCCCAGCAGAGCCTTCAGATGCCTGCAGCCCTAGTGGATCTCTCTCCACTGAGCCCTTCCTAAATTCCTGATGCACAAAGTTGAATGCAAAATAAAATGGTTCCATTGTTTCATACCATTAAGGAATAACTTATTACAAAGCAGTAGTGACTGGACATTCCCCTTCCCTGTATCTCTTTTCTATTTTCCTTCTGGTGTTTCCTGGGGTTGCCTTCAAAATACAGTATATGCTCTTTTTATTTTTTCTTTTTTTAAAAATTTGTTTATTTATTTACTTGTTTCTTTGTTTATTTTTGGCTGTGTTGGGTCTTCGTTGCTGTGCGCTGGCTTTCTCTAGTTGTGGTGAGCGGGGGCTACTCTTCATTGCGGTGCACAGGCTTCTCATTGTGGTGGCTTCTCTTGTGGAACACGGGCTCTAGGTGTGCAGGCTTCAGTAGTTGTGGCGAGCGGGCTCCATAGTGCAGGCTCAGTAGTTGTGGCGCACGGGCTTAGTTGCTCTGCGGCATGTGGGATCTTCCCAGACCAGGGATCAAACCCATATCCCCTGCATTGGCAGGCGGATTCTTAACCACTGTGCCACCAGGGAAGTCCCCAGTATGTGCTCTTGAATCTTTATTTCAGAATTTGTTTCTGGGGAACTCAAACAAAAACCAAAGCCAAAACCAAAACCAAAACCAACAAATGAACCAAAAAAATCCCTAAAAAACCGTGTTACAAAATAATAATATATCATAACTGTGAAAAACAAAATAACAAGGGAAAAAAAGAAGAAATATATAAACATGTTAACCAGATTAATTTCTAAATAGGAAGGTTGAAGTTGATTTTTATCTTTAATATTCTTTTTGTATATTCTCTAAGATTTATAAGAGTTTCTAAGAGTCATATATCAATTTTAAACAAAAAAACCTCTTTTATAAACATGGGAACATAAGTAATGTATTATGAAAACATTTTTCTACAAAAATTAAAATTGAACAGTTTTCATGGTTAAAGCAAAATTTGTGTTCTGAAATTTTTACTTATGGTAGAACTCCTCCTTCTGGCTTAATGAGCCCTACCTGCATCCCTTGAACAGAGTGATTCTTGTATTATGTGACCAGCATTTGCCAATCACAGCCGATTAAACCAGGGGTTACCATATCTGACCCTCAAAGAACCAATCCATAATCTAGTCAAAATCCAGTCATCTTCTCTCTAGAATTTGACTGGGAAATACAGTGCCATGTATACAGTGACAGGGCCATGGAAATTAGACATTTGAGGCCCAGTGGTGTCAGGATGGGAGTTGGCCTATGGTGAGTTAATGCCACATACAAGTTGAAGTTGTGTAGAGGGCAGAAACCATGAGAAAGAGGGGATGCTGAGCTGCCACGTGGTGAAGGGCAAGTGCAAAGAGAGAAACAATGATGAAAAACTCTTTCTGTGTATGTGTGTGTATGTGTAGGGAGAGAGATAAAAAGACAGATGGGTTTCCATTTCCCATGAAGTTTGGCTACACTTCCTGCATTACATTTCCCTGAGATTCTATCATATCTCTTCATGATCGTTTTTACTTGCCTTTGTTTAAGGAGCTTCTGTTCTTCGTAACCAGTGGAACTAAACAAGGTCATTTCTCAAGACCAAAAAGCTAAAATAACACCAATGCTGATATTAATATTGTCTTAGTCCCTTAGGGCTGCTGTAACAACAATACCATAGACTGGGTGACTTAACCAACAACAAACATATGTTTCTTACAGTTATGGAGGCTGGGAAGTCCAAGACTAGGGTGCTAGCAAATTTGGTGTCTGGTGAGGACCTGTTTCCTGGTTCATAGACAGTTGTCTTCTTGCTGTGTCCTCACATGGTGGAAGGGGTGAGAGAGCTCTCTGGAGTCTCTTTTATTAGGGCACTAATCCCATTCCTGAGGGTTGCACCCCCATGACCTAATCACTTCTCAAATGCCCCACCTCCTAACACCATCACATTCAGGGTTAGGATTTCAGCATTTGAATTTGGGGGGAACACAAACATCTAGTCCATAACAAATATTAACGCGAATTACTTAACAAGGAAGTATTAGTCATATTCCTGTCTCATACATGAGACAGCTGAGACATAAGGACGTTTGGCAAGGCCAGTGGTCCGCTGGCTGACAAGTGTAGGGCAGGATTCGTGAGTGGGCAGTCTGGCTCCAGAGCACTTAACCTCTATGCCATTCCATCCCACGTTCCTGTGATCCCACACACTCTAGCTTGGGGGGCTGAGGCCGTGGCTCTTTGTTGAGAGCTCATTACAGGGTGCCGAGGAGGTAAAGATTCAAGGTTCCCAAAACCGCACAGCAGGTTGGAGGTCGCCTTAAGATACCAACATGTGCATAGTGTGAGGATTGGCAAAAACCTCATGAATGGCATTTTGCTTTCTGTCCCCACGCTTCCACTTTTCAGTAGTGTTTATTCATTTTCTACCCATCATCTGACCTGCAAACCCATGATCACTCAAGAATATTGAGGATGAGAGGGAACTACAAACCACAAGAGGCCCTAGGCTGAGAGAAAGGCAAGGAAAGCTAACTGAGCATGGGACAGAGCTGTTGTGGGCACTATATCATCATCAGTTAAGCCTCAGGAGGGCTAAGCTGAGCTCCCAGCCCCAGTTTAAGGGAGTAGGTGGGAGGCCCCAGGGCTTTCACGAATATTCTCTCATTTCACCCTTGTTACAACCCTGTGAAGTAAATATCATTAAACTTATTTTAGAGATGGGGCAAATGAGGTTCCGAGAGGGTGAGTGATTTGGCAAGGGACACGCAGTGAGTACTGGCAGAGCTGAGATTCTAAACCCTATGCGGTTTCCATTTCAGGATGCTGTATCTTCAGTCTAGTCTGCTCACATTGGATTCTACACTACCTCGTAACTCCCAGATCAGTAGCATGGGAGCCAGGGTAGCAAATCTGACCCTAACAGTGTTAAAACTCAGGTATTTGGTTTTCAGGATGAACCTCAAACCGTGCCACGTAGTAAGCAACTGCTTCCTCCACCAGCGTACAAGGCCAGCATGATCAGTTTCTTACAGAGGCACATATTTTCTGAACTTTGTGGCGATTTTTAAATTTGTAAATTGAGAGCTATGGTCACCCGGCTCAGACGTTTGCAGGGCTTTTCTACCCATTCCTAGCATCACAGACAGACATGCACACACACACACACCGAACAAGAAAGGGCATAGTAGGCAAGGAGGATGATCAGTACCTATCTGATAGCACCGGTTCCATAGCTAGTTAGAATAGCTCATCTTTTTCCAAGATATCCATAACACTTTCTCCCGTTGTTAATTTTTTTTGAAAGTAACAGAAATAGAATCTCAAAAATATGGAACATTAAAGGGTGCAGATGGAAGTTTCTTTCCAATATTTATAGTGAGGAGATAGGTTTTCTGCATAAATAACGAGACCAGCATTTTTATGGAGTGAAATGAGGTCAGTCGTTTTTAAAAGATATGTCATTTCATACTTCAGCAGCTCCTGGGCCATTAAAAATGCAGCGCACAACCGTGAGTTAACGCTTGTACGGGACTGCCTATCTTTTAATCCAGCCTGAAAGTTAGCCCTGAAAGCAATGCATTTAACAGGGGACATCAGTGACTCAGAACGTTCAAGAAAAGGAGAAACCTGCTGACATGAATGATCAGGAAAAAAAGAATGCAAAAAGAGGCTTTCTGACTTTTTTTTTTTTTTTTGTGAACAATGACAATAAAGGGAAAAGACAGGCCTGAGGGATAATGAGGGAGGGGAGTGTGGTTTCCACACTTCTATGGCCCCAGTCGGCTTTAAGACAGAACTTCTGAGGTGCTGTGACATCCACAGCCAGGCTAAGCCACATAAGTATCACTTTTAAGGGGACTTCCCTGTCAGTCCAGTGGTTAGGACTCCGCACTTCCACTGCAGGGGGCATGGGTTGTATCCCTGGTCTGGGAACCAAGATCCCGCCTACTGTGTGGCACGACCAAAATAAAAAAAAAAACCTAAATAAATAAGTATGACTTTTAAAAGCCATATTTTGGTCCCTGGGTGTCATGGCCCTCACCTCTCCACCGTCAAGACCCTAACAGTACTGAGAAGTTTCTTGGGAATGGGAAATGACTGGGGATGGGACATTCAGTGGGAAATCGTGGGAAAAGCATGATTTAGCTTCAGAGAGACTTACGTTGAAATCCCGACTGTACACCTCGCCAGCTGGACCTTGCTGAGCCTCATCTGTAAAGTCCACCAGACAGTATTTATCTAGCACCCACTCTGGGCTGCTCTGGGTTGCTCTCGGTGCTGGGGATGAAGCACTGCCGTCAGGAAGTGTGCCCTTGTGATCTCAGGCTCTGACAGGATCGTTTCCTTGAAGCGCTGTGGGGCTTTGAGGTCAGAGCGGGGAGTTTCTGGAACACTGTAGATGGGCTTACTAGACATCAGCTCTTTCACTGTGAGGAGCTGATACAAGGATCGTTCCCGGATCTCACTCAGCGGCCAGTGGCAGAGCAGGCCCCAGGTGTTCATGCCCAGATATGGAGCTTGGATGTCTCCTGCTTTCTGAGAAGGTTGCAACCTGCTGCAAATCTCTGCGTTATCAAGCTTTAGAAACCTGGCCTTGTCATGAAACGTGGCAAACTCCCGTTGGCTCTCTGAGGTGGGCCACTCAGAGGTGCATCCCTTGACCCAGGGGATCAGGTACAAAGCCCAGCCTGGGGGACCAGGTACAAATTACTGGGTTCCAAAAGTTCCTTTGTCCGTCTGTTCTCAGGAGCCCAGGGTTGGGGTTGGGGAAACACTGGTAAGGTAGGCCTGACCCTGTCCTCTTAGGGCCTACTATCTAATGGTTTGTTTCTGTGAGTGGCGGGGGAAGGGAGGTGCTGCTAAACAGGCATTAAAGAAGCTGTTAGGTACACGGACCCCAAGCCAGACTGCTTGGGTTGAAATGCCTCCATTTCAATCAGGGTGACCCAGATTGATTGTTGTGAGGATTAAATGAACTAATATATATACACATCACTTAGAACGGTGTCTGGAATGCACGAACGCTGTGTAAGTGATTACATCGGTGTTGAGTCTCACTGAGAGGGAGTCAGTGTGGTCTAAGGATTGGGGAGTGTTCTTTGAGGGAGTGCCGTTCACGCTGCGACCTGAAGGACGAGTAGAAGAGGGAAGGTTGGGTGGCTTCTCTTCCAGAGAGCAAGACTGTCAAAGGGGTGACATTAAGGGGACACAACAGAATCATTTTGGTTGTTGCTGTTTTGTAGAAACAATGTTGTGAACTGAGTACCTCCCTTGTGCCGGACACTGTGTTGGAAATGCAGGATGGCTATCTCAGCATCCCCTCCTCAAGGAGCTTACTAACCAGGAAGAGAAGAAAGACAGGTAAGGAGGCAGGTGCATGAACTGAAGGCTGTAGGGACAACAAGAAAGAAGCAGTTAATCACTTGGGGTATGATTTAATAATGGCTTCACAGAGGAGGTGATGGCGACAGAGGAGGTGTGGTCACCAAGTAGGGAAGAGATGTTCCCTTGCCAGCCAAGGGATCAGTGTGGGCAAAGGTACGTTTGTTTACTGTGGCACGTTTAAGGATTAGCGAGGAGTTTCAGGTGACTGGAGCGAGGAGGGGTGTGGGAGAGGTGCGGCTGGAGTGTGGGGCAGGCTTGGTTAGAGAGGGCCTTGGAAGCCAAGCCCAGATGCTTGGATTTTATCCTGGAGAGAGTTTAGAAAGAGCACTCTGTTGGTGGTGTGGCGAGATGAATTGATGGTGGGGAGACAGGGAGCAGAGAGGAGAATTAGGAGACTGTTGCCATAACCCAAGCAAGACGTTGTGAGGGGCTGAACCCTGGGAAGAGAGGGCAGAGTGAAGAAAGGGGAGTGAAAACCAGAGGTCGATCCTAGAGGGTTTGGCGACTGGGTGACTGAGGGGTGACTCTAGGTCCTGATGGGGTGACTCAGTGAATGGTGGCCTACTGCACAGTGCAGGGCTGGGTCTCAGTCACCCTGGGGAGGGCTGCACAGGCACAAACCAGAGAGAATGTACGCCTTCCGAAGGGCACAGCTGTGCTCACTGAATTAGTTACCTATTATTACTAAGTAACAAATTACCCCAAAACTTACTCTCTTAAAACAAATATATATTTTCTTGATTTATACACGGATATTGTGGGGCTTCCCTGGTGGCGCAGTGGTTAAGAGTCTGCCTGCTAATGCAGGGGACACGGGTTCAAGCCCTGGTCTGGGAGGATCCCACATGCCACAGAGCAACTAGGCCCGTGAGCCACAACTACTGAGCCTGCGCGTTTGGAGCCTGTGCTCCACAACAAGAGAGGCTGCGATAGTGAGAGGCCCGCGCACCGCGATGAAGAGTGGCCCCCGCTCGCCACAACTAGAGAAAGCCCTCGCACACAAACGAAGATCCAACACAGCCAAAAGTAAATAAATAAATAAATAAATATACACGGATATTGTGGACCAGGAATCCAAACATCATTTAGCTGGGTCCGCTGGTCCAGGTTCGCTCATCAGACAATAATTAATGTGTCAGCTGTGTCTGTGATTTCATCTTAAAGCTCAGCTGGGAGAGGACACACATCCAAACTGATGGCGTGGCTGTTGGCAGGCCTCGGGTCCTTGTTGGTTGTTGGCTGGAGGCATCAGTTCCTTGCCAGGAGGGTCTCTCCTTAGGGCAGCTCCCAACATGCCAGCCAGCTTCCCTCCGGGGCAAGCAAAGAAGAAAGAGAGAAAACAAGATGGAAATTAGTCTTTTGTAACCTAACCTCAGGAGAGACAAAAACCAGGTTCAGCCCACACTCAAGGGGAAGAGATTTCACAGGGGCATGCATACCAGGAAGTGGGATCATTGGGGACCATCTTAGAGGCTACATTATTTGCCTTGTGGGAACATTACCCAGTATTGCTAGTGCTTGATTTTTCAAGAAAAGTTGCAAGTCAAAATTTTATGTGAAATCTTCCCAATTTTAAATACTGGGCTTTAATCCAAAAAGAAATTTTTTTTTTTTTTTTTTTTTTTGTGGTACGCGGGCCTCTCACTGTTGTGGCCTCTCCCGTTGCGGAGCACAGGCTCCGGACGCGCAGGCTCAGCGGCCGTGGCTCACGGGCCCAGCTGCTCCGCGGCATGTGGGATCTTCCCAGACCGGGGCACGAACCCGCGTCCCCTGCATCGGCAGGCGAACTCCTAACCACTGCGCCTCCAGGGAAGCCCCCAAAAGAAAATTTTCTAATGCTATTGGTTAAATAAAACAGATCTCTCAAGCAAGACCCATGAGACTACCCACCATTTAGAGACCACAACAGAAGGAGCAGGACTGGATGGGAGGGAGCAGAGGTTTCCCTTGTCCTTTTATTTGGAAAACCAAGTCATTGTTAAAATGATTGGAGCCTGAGAAGTACAAATGCCAATCATTTGATCCAGAGAGCTGTATTCATATAAATTCTACAGTCATATTGGTAAAAAATGACTTGTTTTCATTAAAAGCAAGGCTTTGATCCCTGATCTGACAGCTGCACATCTATATAAAATGAGACACTGACACGCCCAGCTCGGATCTCAATTGGACAGGTGGTTTCCTGCACACTGATGGAACAGAAAGACAACTGAGCATTATTAGATAGGAGAGAATGTTCTCACACACAGGAAAACAGCTTTTTCCTTTGGAAAAAAAAAAAACACGATAAAGAACAGAAAATGACTGACAGAATCAGAGCTTCCCAAATGTCAGAAGAGCTGTTTCAGCTTTACTCTGGTCTCTGTTAGGGAAGATTAGGATAGTTTTTAGACAAGTATTGAACATACCTTAGCATTAGCTGACTCAGGGAGCAATTTGCTGGTAAAATAAGCCTGCTCTTGGAGCACGTCAAAAAGCTAAGATGCAGCCTGGGCTTTTTGTATTTAAACAAAGCAAACACCTTGGTAAAGCTTAATTTGTACACACTTGCTGAAAATTTTCGTTAAGCAGGAAAACTTTAGTGTAAAACCCTTCTGCTCCTTCATTTAACAAATGCTTACAGAGTGCACACAAGTGCTGGACGCTGGGGGTGTCGGGAAAGATAGCCAAGGTCACTTTGCCCCAGTGCTCTACAAACTAGAGGAGAAAACAGATATTAATCTAATAATGAAGATATTGTACAATTAGAAATATTTTAATGTGTATACTCTGTTGCATGTTGCATTGGAGGAAGTAGAGGCCCAATGGGAGCTTCGCCCCAGGTGACCTAATTCAAGCCGGTGACTTGGGGAAGGCACCCACAGGACCAAAAAGGAGTAACAGGTCACCAGTTCAAGGTGGTGGGGTGAGAGCAGACTTTGGACTGTTTATTATGTAAGTGGTAATATAGGAATTAATTTTTACATAGTTCCAATCCAGCTTTGGGTTTTTCTTTCGCTATCCAAATTATTATAGCACATGCTGAAAAACAGCTCACAGCCGTAAAGTAGAAAATCAAACAACAAGATCCTACTGTATAGCACAGGGAACTGTATTCAATATCCTGTGATAAACCCTAATGGAAAAGAATGTGAGAAAGAAGTATATATATGTATAACTGAATCACTTTGCTGTACAGTAGAAATTAACACAACATTGTAAATCAACTATACTTCAATAAAATAAATTTTTTAAAAAAAGTAGAACATCAGTATTTCTTTGAACACTAATAATAGCGGGCATTTTTGCCCCAAAGCAAATCCTGTGTTTTCATCTCACTTCTTTTATCACATAGAAGAAGCTATTTTTAAAAATTTTATTTTTTATTGGAGTGGAGTTGATGAGCAATGTTGTGTTAATTTCAGGTGTACAACAAAGTGCTTTAGTTATACATATACATGAATCTATTCTTTTTCAAGTTCTTTTCCCATTTAGGTCATTACAGAGTATTGAGCAGAGTTCCCTGTGCTATACAGTAGGTCCTTGTTGGTTATCTATTTTAAATATAGTTGTATGTACATGTCAATCCCAAACTCCCAATCTATCCCTCCCTCCCACCTTCCCCCCAGTAATCATAAGCTTGTCCTCTAAGTCTGTGAGTCTGTATCTGTTTTGTAAATAAATTCATTTGTATCACTTTTTTAAGATTCTGCCTATAATAGCAATATCATATGATATTTGTCTTTCTCTATCTGACTTACTAGAAGAGGCTATTTAAAGCCAGACGATGAGAGTAAATGGCAGGTGAGGTTGTGGAGCAACATCCTATGACTGCTGGTAAATACGTAAATAGGGTAGCCACTTTGGAAAACAACCTGACCGTTCCTCAAATGGCTACACATCGAGTTAACATATGACCCAGCAATTTACACTCCTAGGTGTATAACCAGAAAAATGAAAACATTAAGTCCACACAAAAACTTATGCATGAATGTTTATTCATAATAATCATAATAGCCAAAAGGTAGAAACAACCGAAATTTCCATCAATTGACAAATGGATTAACTCACGTGGTAGATCCTTACAGTGGAATATTACTTGGCCATAAAAAGGAATGAAGTACGGATACATGCTACAGCATGGATGAACCTTGAAAACACTACGCTAAGTGAAATAAGCCAGACACAAAACAACATATTATATAATTCTATTTATATGAAATGTCTAGAATAGGCAAATCTATAGGGACGGAAAATAGATTAGTGGTTGCTTAGGGTTAGGGGAGGGAGGATGGGAGGTCAGAGCTAAGAGGCACAAAGTTTCTTTTTGAGTGATGGAAATATTCTAAAATTGACTGTGGTGATGGTTGCACATATCTGTGAATATACTAAAAACCTTTGAATTGTATAGTTAAGGTGGGTGGCTTTTATGGTATGTGAACTTCATCTCAATAAAGCTGTTGAAAAAGCAACAAAAAGCAGAGCACGCGACAGGCACCCCATTCTTCCTCACCTGGTGTTGGCGTCAGCCAACTCCAGCCCTACTCTTCCCTGTGAAGGTCCTTGGCCTTTGCCTTCTTTTCCTTCTGTTCACTTTTTTTCTTCTTCATCCATAAACACCAGAAATAGCACTTAACTGTCATTTTTTTCCCCTTATTTTGAAATCTTTATCCATCAGCCTCTGGTAATGTATTTGAAGTGCGGGGTCTTTAATTTGGTTTGGAATTGTGATGCCTTCCCTTCTGGACTATAACCTAAGACCCTCAATTTCAACTTTCACTGCTTTTATTAACCGTCCCCACGTATTTATATTTCAGCTTTTTTTCAGTGGCTTGAACCTTGCTCCTTCTCTGTTTATCTATGGGATTCAGCTCTATGGAATGGCTGGTAACTCATCAGCCAGCCACAATGATTAGTCCTCTTCTCTGGGGGCCCAGAGAGGGGACTGAGGTCAGATATGACTGATCTGATGATCTCAATGGAGCCAGTGACAGCAAACATTTTAGATGTCACAAAAGATATTTGCTGAAAATTAATGCTGGTGTTCATACAATAGACATGATCTAAGAGTGTTAAGTAAAAAAAAAAAATTTTTAATTTACAAAACCACACAATTATTTGGCCATCCTATCCCCCCATTTAATACAACGAAATTCAAAATTTTACGTCTGGCTTGTTCAGCAATCTTGGCAAGTAACTGCAAGCTAGAGAATTCAAATGTCACAAATGTCTGGTTTTATAATGTATCTCATTTGTGGCCACAGATTTACCTTTCTACTCATGTATATGTATCTTATTCTTAAATTGAGTTCATTTTATAAACACATGAGATTGGTGGTGGGAAGTCAGCCAAGAGTAAATGAGGAGTTCATGGGAAAATCTACTTACTTTCAAAATTTTGCTGGAGCTAATTTGCAAAGAGAATAACCCACATGTGGATTATTGAGTGTTAGCTGTGTAATCCCCAAAGAGCAAAACACTGGGTAATGATTCCTATTGAGAGAGATTTTCTGCCAGTTTCTGTATTTCAGAGATTTTACATATATTATCTCAAATTCTTACAGTAAACATACAAGGTGGGTATGATTACACACATTTTCTAGATGGAGGAACTGAGGCCCACAGAAGCTAACCTGCCCAAGGCCATAGAGATATTATCAGTGGAGCCAAGACTTGATAGACCTGGGTTTATCTACAGCACAGCATCGTCTCCTTTGTCCATTCATTCATCTGTTCATTCCTGATTGTAGTGTACAAAGAACTGCCTTGATTGTGGGCTAGTATCTGTGGGTAACAATTAACAAAACAATTCAAAGGAAGAACAAGTAAGAGGTTAGCATCTTGATTGTAAACAGTTTAAATGGCAAGGCATAAAAGGAAAGGATTACTTAGCAGAGGCCAACGTCTCTATAAGAAGCAATCATTTTCTAAAATGAAAGATTTCTAGTCAATAGGTGACAGCCTGCCAGAACATCCCATTTGGGTCTCTAAGTCGCAGCTGTGACATCTCTCTCTCCCTGTGTGCTGAGCTGCTTTAGATGTTAGTCTAAAAAAGTGATTTTTCTTTGATATGTAAAGTTCAAAGGAACTTTGTTAGACTGGAGTTTACTAACAAGTTGAATAATAGCATACAGGTGAAATGAACTCTGGGTTGACTGGTAAGCTGTGGCTCCACCCAAACTGCAAATATTTGGGCAAAATCAGGAAAGTACAAAATGATGAAGCAGCAGTGAAGGGAAATGGACCGCCCAGGAGTCTGGATATGGACTTCGATGCCCTTTGGTTTTATTGTATAATCAGCCAGGACAAATAATAACCAAAGTTGTATTATTTTATCTCTCAGTCTCATGTGCAGGCTAGATAGCCACTCAACTCATACAAAGTACAGCTCTCAGAGTTCTTCTTAAGAGGACAGATCTCACCAATGAACTTTTTATTATGGTTATTATTATTATCACGACAGGCATACTTCGTTGTATTGCAATTCGCTTCATTGCACCTCGCAGTTATTGTGTTTTTTACAGACTGAAGGTTTGTGGCAACCCTGTGTCAAACAAGTCTATTGGCACCATTTTGCCAACAGCATTTGCTCACTTCGTGACTCTGTCACATTTTGGTAATTCTTACAACATTTCAAACTTTATTATTATTATTATTTTGTGGTACGCGGGCCTCTCACTGTTGCAGCCTCTCCCGTTGCAGAGCACAGGCTCCGGACGCACAGGCTCAGCGGCCATGGCACACGGGCCCAGCCGCTCCGCGGCATGTGGGATCTTCCCGGATCGGGGCACGAACCCGTGTCCCCTACATTGGCAGGCGGACTCTCAACCACTGCGCCACCAGGGAAGCCCTCTCTTGGTTATTTAGTAGCATATTGTTTAGCCTCCATGTATTTGTGTTTTTTACGTTTTCTTCCCTGTAATTGATTTCTAATCTCATAGCATTGTGGTCAGAAAAGATGCTTGATATGATTTCAATTTTCTTAAATTTACTGAGGCTTGGTTTGTGACCCAAGATGCAATCTATCCTGGAGAATGTTCTGTGCGCACTTGAGAAGAAAGTGTAATCTGCTGTTTTTGGATGGAATGTCCTATAAATATCAACTAAATCTATCTGGTCTATTGTGTCATTTAAAGCTTGTGTTTCTTTGTTAATTTTCTGTTTGGATGATATGTCCATTGGTGTAAGTGAGGTGTTAAGGTCCCCCACTATGATTGTGTAACTGTCGATTTCCTCTTTTATAGCTGTTAGCTGTTGCCTTATGTATCGAGGTGCTCCTATGTTGGGTGCATATAGATTTATAATTGTTATCTCTTCTTCTTGGATTGATCCCTTGATCATTATGTGTGTCCTTCCTTGTCTTTTGTAACATTCTTTATTTTAAAGTCTATTTTATCTGATATGAGTATTGCTACTCCAGCTTTGTTTTGATTTCCATTTGCATGGAATATCTTTTTCCATCCCCTCACTTTCAGTCTGAATGTGTCCCTAGGTATGAAGTGGTCTCTTGTAGACAGCGTTTATATGGTTCTTGTTTTTGTATCCATTCAGGAACCCTGTGTCTTTTGGTTGGAGCATTTAATCCATTCACATTTCAGGTAATTATTGATATGTATGTTCCTATCATCATTTTCTTAATTGTTTTGGGTTTGTTTTTGTAGGTCCTTTTCTTCCTTATGTTTCCCACTTAGAGAAGTTCCTTTAGCATTTGTTGTAGAGCTTGTTTGGCGGTGCTGAATTCTCTTCGCTTTTGTTTGTCTGTAAAGCTTTTGATTTTCTGTGTAATCTGAATGAGATCCTTGCCAGGTAGAGTAATCTTGGTTGTAGGTTCTTCCCTTTCATCACTTTAAGTATATCATGCCACTCCCTTCTGGCTTGTAGAGTTTCTGCTGAGAAATCAGCTGTTAACCTTATGGGAGTTCCCTTGTATGTTATTTGTCATTTTTCCCTTGCTGCTTTCAGTAATTTTTTTTGTCTTTAATTTTTGCGAATTTGATTATTATGTGTCTCGGCATGTTTCTCCTTGGGTTTATCCAGTATGGGACTCTCTGCACTTCCTGGACTTGGGTGGGTATTTCCTTTCCCATGTTAGTTAGTTCCACTATAGTTTTCAACTATCATCTCTTCAAATATTTTCTCTGGTTCTGTCTCTCTCTCTTCTCCTTCTGGAACCCCTATAATGTGAATGTTGTTGTGTTTAATGTTGTCCCAGAGGTCTCTTAGGCTGTCTTCATTTCTTTTCATTCTTTTCTCTTTATTCTGTTCTGCAGCAGTGAATTCCACCATTCTGTCTTCCAGGTCATTTATCCATTCTTCTGCCTCAGTTATTCTGTTATTGATTCCTTCTTGTGTTTTCAGTTCAGTTACTGTATTGTTCATCTCTGTTTGTTTGTTCTTTAATTCTTCTAGGTCTTTGTTAAACATTTCTTGCATCTTCTTGATCTTTGTCTCCATTCTTTTTCCAAGGTCCTGGATCATCTTCACTATCATTATTCTGAATTCTTTTTCTGGAAGGTTGCCTATCTCCACTTCATTTAGTTGTTATTCTGGGGTTTTATGTTGTTCCTTCATCTGGTACATAGCCCTCTGCCTTTTCATCTTGTCAGTCTTTCTGTGAATGTGGTTTTTGTTCCATAGGCTGCAGGATTGTAGTTCTTCTTGCTTCTGCTGTCTGCCCTCTGGTGGATGAGGCTATCTAAGAGGTTTGTGCATGTTTCCTAATGGGAGGGACTGGTGTTGGGTAGAGCTGGCTGTTGCTCTGGTGGGCAGAGCTCAGTAAAATTTTAATCAGCTTGTCTGCTGATGGGTGGGGTTCGGTTCCCTCCCTGTTGGTTGTTTGGCCTGAGGCGACCCAACACTGGAGTCTTCCCGGGCTCTTTGGTGGGGCTAATGGCAGACTCTGGGGGGGCTCATGCCAAGGAGTACTTCCTAGGACTTCTGCTGCCAATGTCCTTGTCCTCATGGTGACACACAGCCACCCCCCGACTCTGCAGGAGACCCTAGAGCACTAGCAGGTCGTGTGGTTCAGTCGCTTATGGGGTCACTGCTCTTTCCCCTGGGTCCCATTGAGCACAGTACTTTGTGTGTGCCGTCCACGAGTGGAGTCTCTGTTTCCCCCAATCCTCTCAAAGTCCTGCAATCAATCCTGCTAGCCTTCAAAGTCTGATTCTCTAGGAATTCCTCCTCCCATTGCCGGACCCCCAGACTGGGAAGTCTGTCATGGGGCTCAGAACCTTCACTCCAGTGGGTGGACTTCTGTGGTATAAGTGTTCTCCAGTTTGTAAGTCACCCACCCAGCAGTTATGGGATTTGATTTTATTGTGATTGCGCCCCTCCTGCCGTCTCATTGTGGCTTCTCCTTTGTCTTTGGATGTGGCGTATCTTTTTTGATGAGTTCCAGTGTCTTCCTGTCAATGATTGTTCAGCAGTTAGTTGTGACTCTGTTGTTCTTGCAAGGGGGAATGAGGGCACATCCTTCTACTCTGCCATCTTGAACCAATCTCTCAACAAAGTATTTTTAAATTAAGGTTTGTACATTTTTTAGATATAATGCTGCTGCATACTTAATAAACTACAATATGGCATAAACATAATTTTATGTGCACTGGGAAACCACAAAGCTTGTGTGATTTGCTTTATTAGTATTTGGTTTATTGTGGTGGTCTGCAACTGAGCCCTCAATACTTCTGAGGTATTCCTGTATTATTAATATTATTAATTTTAAAAGAGAAAAGCCATACCTGTCTATCTGATTCTTGCACTGCCACTTTGGAAAACCTTTCCCTTTGACGGATTAAGAATGGAGATATTCCATGAAATGTTCCTTGCAGAAAAGTGGGAAGGCTGCTGACCTCTCACCCCACTCCACGTTCTAGGCTAGGGAACAGTGGTAGACAGAATAAAGACTCCCTTGTAAAGACATCCTGATTTTAATCCCCACAATTTGTGAATAGGTTACCTTATGTGGCAAAAGGGACTTTGCAGATGTGACTAATTTAAGGACCTCAAAATTGGAGATTATCCTGGGTTATTCAGGTGGGCCAGATTTAATCACATAAGCCCTGAAAAGTGAAGAAAGTTTCCCATCTGTGGTCAGAAAGAGATGTGCTGATGGAAGAAATGCTGCATTGCTGGCCTTGAAGATGGAGAAAAGTGGCCACAAGCCAAGGAGTATGAGCAACCCCTAGAATCTGGAAAAGCCAAGAAAATGAATTATTTCCTAGAGCCTCCTGAAAGGAACATAGGCCTGCTGACACCTTGATTTGAACCCATGAGCCCATGTTGGACTTCTAATCTGCAGAACTATAAGATAGTACAGAGGTAATTTGTTCCAAAAGCATGCGAAAATAAATACAGGAGAGAACACATCAAGGCAGTTAGAGAACTGGACCCCTTTATCAGCATATTCCTCAGCCTTACAGTAAGCTCCATCAGCGGGATACTTCTTGGTGGGGAAGAACACCCCATAATCTCTAGCTGCTTAGACCAAAGTCAAAAACTATTAAAGTCGTTGTTACTTTTATTGATCTACTAGCGTCTTTGTTTTTATACTCACTAAAAACAGATTACGTGTTAATGCCTTTGAAATTTATTTATTTGCCTTTCCTCTATCTGAAGATTTAATAGTGTGATTTAATTATTAACCAGAAGAGTACTCCTGTTATTATAAAGAAATCTACCCAATAGCTAAGGTCTCTTCTTACCTTAATGCCGATGCCTTCAGTTGAACCAAAGAATACAAAACCAAACAGAATTTAGTGGGCCTACAAATATTATCGTTACTGTCACTGTGACAAATACAGACTTAGGCATTTTCCAATCTATTATCACCAATGCTAAAAACAAACCTTGTGTACTTTCCATTTATAAACATGTTAGGAAAATCATTTGGTCTGAAGCCCACATGAAAATAAGATACAAAGTAATAGCTCATATTAATTTCAGTGGATAGGTTCTTATATCACAGACCTTTCTAGATTGAACAAAACGAAGTTCTCTGACTCCCTCGGTTAAAAAAATCAGGTAGACATCTTGTCTTTGAGGATCATCTTCTAACCTTTATGTTAGACGTAAAGGACAGAGAAAATGCTTATATTTTGGACTCGTAGCTTATTATTTCCATCCACACTACTGAAACTGCACTCCTTCTCGGATGGAACTCGCACCCAGCCGCACCTCAGATTGGGACTTGAACCCATAATCCCTGACTTAGGAGGGGACTCAGACCCACTGTCCTTTTTTTTTTTTTTTTTAATTATTTTTTTTATTTTTGGCTGTGTTGGGTCTTCATTGCTGCACACGGGCTTTCCTTATTTGCGGCTAGCAGGGGCTACTCTTCGCTGCGGTGCACAGGCTTCTCATTGTAGTGGCTTCTCTTGCTGTGGAACACGGGCTCTAGGCGCATGGGCTTCAGCAGTTGTGGGTCATGGGCTCCAGAGCACAGGCTCAGTAGTTGTGGCACACGGGCCCAGTTGCTCCTGGAATCCTCCTGGACCAGGGCTCAAACCCGAGTACCCTGCATTGGCAGGCGGATTCTCAACCACTGCACCACCAAGGAAGCCCCAACCCCCTGTCTTTTAATTGAAACTTCTCACCTGGTGTCAGGATTTACTGAAGCTCAGCTTCTTTTGTCTCTGCAGAGAAAGAATTCAACGTGAGGCAAAGTGAAAGGCGAAGAGTGAGTTTATTAGCATAGGATGCTTGTGAGAGATACAAGTGGGCAGACAAGGGAGCACAGCCCCAAGATCAAAGGGGGCTACGTTTTTATAATCAAAGAAAAAGCGGGGAGGGGAGAAGACCATCTTCCTCATGTTGGGTAGATGTCAAGGCTTAGATCATTAGTTTCTCCTTTGCCCCTATATGGTCTAACTGGACTGTCATGGCACTATTTAAATCATATGTATATTAGCAGAAGGGTGGTAACATATACTAAAATGTGGTCATTCATCTCAGGTTTAGGTATAATGTCCCCTGTCACCTAGTTTCTTTCCCCTTTCACCTATATTTCTGTCTTGTCTACATGCAGAAATGCTATTCTTCAAGGACCATTAACTCCCTGACTTCATGTAACAAGACATGGACCCTATATGTACTGTCTTGTGTTTTAACTATCAGGATTTGTGGCTTGAGTGTGCCTGGTACTTGAATGTTCCTGGTCTTCATTCAAGGTAGAGTAGATTATTGCTAGGTTACTGGATCTTTTCTGGATTGGTCATTAGCTTACAACAGTCTCCCAAACTCTGTTAAAATTCCCTTTCTGTCTTTAATCCCCTAGTGGGATTTCTAAACTATTTAATTATCCATTCTATCACTACCAGTACCACTTTCCAATTCTTCTAACAATTCCTCTCTCATTTACCCACTGTCCTTCTACTGCATCACAGCCAACCATTGCCCCAGAGGGGTTGTCTAAACTTTATTCCCTGCTGTCAAAGGACAAATGATCAAAAATTAACTATGTAAAAAACATATCTGTGATGAAGCTTTTGATCATTCATTTTAGCATCATGAAAGGTAGGTTTACCATGAAGCAAATGAAATTTAAGCTTCCCAGTCCCTCTCATGAAGGGATCCTTTCATGTATGGGCTCCTTCTAAGGTCCTGGGAAAGATCCTGACACATTCACACAGTTATAGATTTTTGTGAACTTTGTAAAAAAGTAAAATATTTTTATGTATCACACTGCAGTTAAGTCAAGGACACAAGCGTTTTGGGGATCTGGTTACGGGGCAAGTTGAGTTGGGAGCACAGTAAGTTTGGGCTCAGTGGGATATATTTATGAGGTCCCAGTCACTCCTTTATATAGTTAAGCTGTTCTTGGGTGGCCTGGTATAGAAATGGCTTCTGGATACTCTTCATGCCCTTCAGCCAACTTACCAGGCATTGTGACTTGAAGGACCAGGGTCAGAAGTCATGTGAGCATAAGGATGTGTCCTGCAGCACCTAACACTGGAAGTATGTGGGGAATAGAGAGAGCAAGGCTTGCACTTATCAGAGCCAGAAGCAATTCTGTGGAAAATTCCTCCAAGCATCAGATGTGTAAAATTATAAGCAGAGGATTCAGTTATCATCAATGCCTCATCAAGGCGGAAATTCTCTCCTGTCAGGAATATATATACTTGATAATACATTATATATAAACTCCAAATACATTTTTTCTGGAAATAATCTAAAATAGATTTATTAGAATTCCTGTCTTTCTGGCTCAAAATTCTGTAGCAGTGAGTACATCTGTGTGTGAAGTTGCATGTTTTATGCATTGCATTGTCAATAATGAAACACAAATGCTAAAGGAAGAGAATTTTCTTTTCTGTCTATTGAAAATCACGTAACAAACTTGGTGCCATATGAAGAGGTGATCAAAAAACATGCAGTCAAAATACATAGGAAAAAAAGCATTGTGAAAGGGTGTGAGACAACTAAGAAACAAGAATGTTATATATTTCAAGATTTAGGGGTATTTGTAGTGTTTATCATCTTTCTAATATTTGTAATTTGTTTTAATTCCCTTTTATTCTAAATAAATATTGACTTTTGTACCTAATTTTTAGTTTATCATTTGATGCTTTTAGAGAAGATTAACTTCACTCCCCACAAAACCTAGATCCACTCCTGCATCCCATTCTAATCATTGAGTACCCAAATTTGGCAGTCTGTGGTGGAGACATTTATTGTTCATTGAAGGCCTTTGGTTTGCTTGGTTATCCTTTAGGTCTAAACCCCCTGGGAAAATAAGAGAAAACAAACTAACAAAACATTGCAATACTTCTGAGAGCAAGGTTTATATCCTGTGCACAGTTGTCAAACAACATTGATACACCCAAGTCCTTTTCTCAATCTTTGCTTTTAGGGGAACCCAAAGTAAGAAATACGCCTGTATTTGTTTGCTAGGGCTGTCATAACAAAGTACCACAGACTGGGTGGCTTAAACAACAGAAAGGTATTGTCTGGAGGCTGGAAGTCTGAGACTGATGGGTTGGCAGAGGGAAAATCTGCTCTACACCGCTCTCCTATCTTCTGGTGGTTTGCTGTGGTCACTGTCATCCCCTGGCTTGCAGTTGCATAGCCCCGATCTCTATCTTCATCTTCCCATGGCATTCTCCCTTTGTATAGGTCTCTGTGTCCAAATTTCCCCTTTTTATAAGGACACCAGGCATACTGGATAAGGGCCCACCCTGATGACTTCATGGCAACTAATTACATCTACAAAAACCCTACTTCCAAGTAAGGTCACATTCTGAGGTAATGGGGGTTAGGACTTTAACATATCTTTTTGCAGGGACATAGTTCAACCTGTAACAATGCCCTAATGGTTTTTTGTACTTTTCTTCATTATAAAAGCAAGAACAGGGCTTCCCTGGTGGCGCAGTGGTTGAGAGTCCACCTGCCGATGCAGAGGACACGGGTTCGTGCCCTGGTCTGGGAAAATCCCACATGCCACGGAGCGGCTGGGCCCGTGAGCCATGGCCGCCGAGCCTGCGCGTCCGGAGCCTGTGCTCCGCAACGGGAGAGGCCACAACAGTGAGAGGCCCGCGTACCGCAAAAAAAAATAAAAAAGCAAGAACAATAATGCCCAATGCAATACAATGAAGTGGTCATCCCTATGTATTGCTATTGGGAATGTTAATTAGAACATTAGAAGCATAGAATTTAAGTTCATACTAGAATGTGAACTCCATAAAGTCAGGGACCTTTTCTGTCTTCCTTTCCACTGTAACTTCAGCTGCAAAAATAGAGCTTAGCACACAACAGGTGTTCAACACATATTTGTTTTAAATGAAAGTATGATCTTAATAAGCCTATACTAAATGGTTAAGTTTTGGTAATGGTTAGAAACCCAGACAGAAGTGTTGCTAAATACCAGAATCTTGACTAAATAGATGGAAAGGGTCACACAGCCTAAAAATCTATCCAGATGAATAATTTAGGTCTTTATAAAAATAATAGAATTTGTTGAATATGATGGAATTCATACAATGGAACAAAAGCTATAATTACACTTAATTTCACTGTATAGAAAACATATGTGCACCATATATTCAGTAAACCACAAATAAGATTTCCAGTTCCTTCCCCACTAAGGAATTGGTAAAAATCCTTACCCTAGCTAAATCTTTTTCAGTTTTCAAACTTTACTTAAAATTTCAAATCTCATAGAAACCCAAAGAAGGATTCTCTGATCTTCTGAGTTAGATTAGGTTCTCTGATCTTCTGAGTTAGATTAGTTTTGCGACTATTATGTGTCCTATGAAAGATCTTCTCTGTCTTTTTCAGTAAGGTAACCTCCAATACTTTTTTTTTTGTGCGGTACGCGGGCCTCTCACTGCCGCGGCCTCTCCTGCTGTGGAGCGCGCAGGCTCAGCGGCCATGGCTCATGGGCCCAGCCGCTCCGCGGCATGTGGGATCTTCCCGGACCGGGGCATGAACCCGTGTCCCCTGCATCGGCAGGCGGACTCTCAACCACTGCGCCACCAGGGAAGCCTGAACCTCCAATACTTGCTTAGTGCCTGGCATATATTTGCTGCTCAATAAATAGTTGATGAATCAACTAATAAATTAATGAAAGAGAATGAGTGAATAAAGGAATATGCATGGCAGTGTGACTAAGTAAGCAGCCTCCAGTCTGGTCCAGATTCCTCTACTTTGAACTTCACCTGAGTTCTGCTACTGATCTTCACCTTCTTTCCTGTGCTAGTTTTGCAAGAATGTCATTTTCTTTTATTGTAGCCCTTATTTCTCTGCAGAAAGTCTGTCTTTGCTTTGAGTTTGCTCAAAGTAATAGTCTTTATCAATTTTATCACAAAGGAAACTTTGTTTTCCTTCAGTAAACTCTGCAAAATGTCTCTTGCTACTTATTTGTTATCAGAGGAGCCTCCCTTTCAATTGTAAGACCCTGGAGCTTTCTAGTCCTTTCATCTGGGTTCTCTGTGTTCCCTGGTCCGCCCACGTTGTGTGGATGGAAGTTAAATTCTTCTTTGGGTGGACTGACTTACTGATTAGGGTCAGAACTACAAAGAGATCCCCACTGGGCAGAAATATGCACACAGTGAAACTTCCTTTGTAGCATTAAGAATTACTTCTGGCTGTAACAGGGAAAGCTGTTTTTCTAATTTAACCATTTCATGTCCACTGTATCTGCAAAACTTTTCTATTTCCATTTTGAAGCTATTATAAATAATCCTATTTATTTTTTTGGTAAAATGCTTTCTCCATGTAAGAATTATTTCTTTAAGATAGTCTACAAGTAGAAATGCTGGGCCATCCATTGAGTATGGACCTTTTTTAAGGATCTTGATACAAATTCAAGTTGCTTGTCTAAATGTATACCATCGGAACAAAAGAGGGCTCTCTTAAAGATATACTGTATGATATCACTTATATGTGGAATCTAAAAAATAAAACAAACTAGTAAATATACAAAAAAGAAACAGACACAGATAATAGAGAACAAACTAGTGGTTACCAGTTGGGGGGGAGGGGCAAAACAGAGGTATTGGAGTAGAGTTGATTTACAATGTTGTGTTAGTTTCAGGTGTACAGCAAAGTGAATCAGTTGTGCATACACATATATCCACTCTTTTTTAGATTCTTTTCCCATACAGGTCATTGCAGAGTACTGAGTAGAGTTCCCTGTGCTATACAGTAGGTCCCTATTAGTTATCTATTTTTATATCCTATTGCTTTTCTTATCAGTATGCATAAACTCTTTATGTAGAAAATATATCAACTTTGACATTTTATTGAAAACATTTTCCCATTTTAACATTTACTGTATGGTTTTTCGTGCATAGCATTTTTTATTTTTATATATTCAAATCTGCTGGTCTTTTGCTTTATAATGTCTTCTGTTATTTCTAAGCTTAGGAAATCTTACCACTTGTTGAAGTTTTATAAATAGATGTTGTATTTTCTTTTTTTTAAATTTTCTCTCTTTTTTTTTTTTTTACTTATTTTTAAATTGAAGTATAGTTGATTTACAGTATCATGTTAGTTTCAGGTGTACAGCACAGTGATTCATTTATATGTATTGAACCTGGGCCATTGGCAGTGAAAACTCAGAATCCTAACCATTAGGCCACCAGGCAACTCCCTAAAGATTTAACTTTTAATCAGTCTAGAATTTACTCTGGTGTGTAGAATGAAGTGAGAAAACAATTTAGTTTTCATATTTCTCGACACTTGTCCCAACACTATTTATTGAATAATTTATGCCTGGCCAATGGTTTAATATGCTTTCTAATGGCATAATAGATTCTTATATAAAATAGGATCAATTTCCAAGTATCAAAAGCAAAATTTTTTAGACAAATTTTTCTCAGACTCCTGCTACATTTTATTAACTTGCTGCAAGGACACCAGCAAGGTGACTGAAACAAGTGTGCCCGTCTAAAATGGAGGGGTTGTATAGTGGAAGACAGAGTGCTTACATAGGTAAATAGATTATTTTTAAGTAAGAAAGATTTCCTTTTCATTTTACAAGGTCATAAAAACATCATGTCCAGATCAGTTGTTAAAAAAGAAATATGTGACAAGATGGTCCGTTATCCTAGGTGAGCATTAAGCTTTGCTGATACGTTTTAGAATGATGTTGTCAGTTAATAAAAATAAATCATTGATATTTTTGATGGGAGTTATATTAAACTACTTATTTGGCTTCTGAGACTCCAAACTCTCCCAGGTTCTCTCCTATTTGATTAGCTGCTTCCTTTCAGTCTTCTCTAAAGGATCTTCTTCCTTGTCTCAAACTCTAAACACTGGTGGGCCCTGAGCGTCTCTCCGTGCATTCTCTCCATAGATGACCTCATCCAATCTTCTGCCTTTACATTCCAGCTACATGCTGATGACCTGAGAAGTTCCCCTGAGTTTCAGATTCATGGAAACTGCCTGCTCAACATCTCCACTTGGAGTCTGATAGAAGTTTCAAATTCGACATCTTCAAAACGCAGCTCTTGATTTCAGTCCCCCAACTCCTGCTCCTTTTCCAGTCTTCACCTCACCTCATTAAGTAACACTATGATCCAGCCAGTTGCTTCAAGACAAAAACCTAGTGGCCAACCTTGATTCTTCTCTTTCTCTTACCCCTCTTACTCAACCCATCAGCAAATCTTTTATGTCTACCTCCAACCTATATCTGGATTCCACTTTTGATTACTCTACCCCACTACCCAATACAGGCCTATTTTTTCCAGCCTGAATCATTGAAATACCCTCCTCATTGATCTCACTATTCCCCTCTCACCTCTACCTTAACTATTCTCAGCACTGAGGCCAGACAAATCTTTTTAAAAAATCTAATTAGATCACATTCTCACCTGATCAAAATCTACCAATGGCTACCATCAGACTTAGGACAAAACCCAAAGTCCCTATGTGGTCTACAAGGCCTACATATGATCTGTCCCTCATTACCTCTGTCCTCATCCCCTACCAATGACCACCTCACTTGCTCTGCTTCAGCAACACTGGATTACTTTTTATTCCTGGAAGACGTCAAACATGGTTCCATGTCTGGGTCTTTGCATTTGCTGTTCCCTCTGCAAGAAACACTATTCCTCCCAACAGCCATATGGCTCTCCACTGCACTTTATTCAAATATCTGTTTAAATGTTACTTCTTCAGAGGCTTCATGACCCCTCTATTCTAAACAGCATCCCTGCCCTTCATTCTCACTTGACCCTGTTTTATTTTTATTCAATGCATGTATCATTTCCTAACGTTGTATAAGGGTAAGACTTTATTTGTTTGGTGTGCCAACTCCATAAATATCTAAACACCATGTGGGCAGAGTCCTTGTGTTACTTACTGCTTGCATGGTTATCCTCAGTACCTAGAATTTTGTTAGGCACATAGTAGTTTGACTGATGACAGTCGTGATTAAACCTATATTATTTTGAAAATATGTAAATATTTGTAACAATGTCCTCCTGCTCAGAAACACAGCATATTTTTCCATTTTCTCAAGCTTCACTAAATATATCTCAATAAAATTTTGCTCTCTTCTTTGCATAGATGAAAGAAATTATGCATTAAGGCTATTTCTAAGATGTTTTATATTTTTGTTGTTACTGTGCATGGGCTCTCTATATTCATTTTTTCTCACAACCATCTCAAATCTTTTTTAGAATTACATATAAATATATATTTTTAAAGTTTCTAGCTTATAATTTCAACTGTATGGAACGCTTTTGATTTCTGTGTGTTTATCTTACATTCATCCCCTTGTGTTTAATCAATTTTTAAATTATTTCTTTGGACCTATATAATGACTTCATCCCCAAATAAATGTCTTTTTATCTCTTCATTATTAATAATATACTTTTAATTTTGTATTATGTCATATTGTATTGGCTATAACTTTCAGAACAATATTAAGTAATATTCCTTCTTTTGTACATATTTTTAAATATATATATATATTTATTTATTTTGGCTGCGTTGGGTCCTCATTGCTGCACGCGGGCTTTCTTCTAGTTGCGGCAAGCAAGGGCTACTCTTTGTTGCGGTGCGCAGGCTTCTCATATGGTGGCTTCTCTTGCTGCGGAGTACGGGCTCTAGGCGCATGGGCTTCAATAGTTGTGGTGCATGGGCTCAGTAGTTGTGGCGCATGGGTTTACTTGCTCTGCGGCATGTGGGATCTTCCCAGACAGGACTCAAACCTGTGTCCCCTGCATTGGCAGGCAGATTCTTAACCACTGCATGACCAGGAAGCCCCTTTTGTACATATTTTTAATGGCGATATCACTAATGTTTTACTATTACATATAATACTGGCTGTTAGTCTTAATCTTATACTTTTTCTTTCTTTTTTTTTTTAGAACACTATCCATCAATAGAATATACTAGTCATAGTTAGAAACAAAACATGAAAAAATGTCAAAAACATAATGTTAAACAAAGTAATTCAGATAACATGATTACATCTGTATACCTCAAAAAGAGGTACATTTATTTAATGTTAACAGAAGTCACTTCTTTGCATGGATGCAGCTAGAGAATGGAACGGAAACATGAGGGCAGCACCTTAAGTATACAGCATTATCTGTCTTTTATTCTGCATTCGCATTTAATTTTTGAAAAATTTATTGAGCTATATACATTTATCATTTGTACACATTTCTGTTTTAATGGAGTTTTTCTACAAAAAGCTGAACATTAAGAGTCAGACTTTCTTCTATTACATGTGTTAGAGGAATATCAGACTTACTTCTTTTTTATTTTTATTTTTTTGAATTTTTGATTTTTATTTTATTTATTTTCTTATACAGCAGTTATATAAGCAGTTGTATAAGCAGTTGTATAAGTTATACAACTTATTAGTTATCCATTTATACAAATTAGTGTATATATGTCAATCCCAATCTCCCAATTCATCCCACCACCACCACCCCTGCCCACCACTTTCCCCGCTTGGTGTCCATAAGTTTGTTCTCTACATCTGTGTCTCAATTTCTGCCCTGCAAACCAGTTCATCTGTATCATTTTTCTAGGTTCAACATATATGCATTAATATACGATATTTATCTCTTTCTGACTTACTTCACTCTGTGTGACAATCTCTAGATCCATCCACGTCTCAACAAATGACCCAATCTTGTTCCCTTTTAAGGCTCAGTAATATTCCATTGTATATATGTACCACATCATCTTTATCCATTCGTCTGTCAGTGGGCATTTAGGTTGCTTCCATGTCCTGGCTATTGTAAATAGTGCTGCAATGAACATTGGGGTGCATATGTCTTTTTGAGTTATGGTTTTCTCTGGGTATATCCCCAGTAGTGGAATTGCTGGATCATATGGTAATTCTATTTTTAGTTTTTCAAGGAACCTCCATACTGTTCTCCATAGTGGCTGTATCAATTTACATTCCCACCAACAGTGCAAGAGGGTTCCCTTTTCTCCACACCCTCTCCAGCATTTGTTGTTTGTAGATTTTCTGATGATGCCCATTCTAACCGGTGTGAGGTGATACCTCATTGTACTTTTGCTTTGCATTTCTCTAATAATTAATGATGTTGAGCAGCTCTTCATGTGCATCTTGGCCATCTGTATGTTCTCTTTGGAGAAATGTCTATTTAGGTCATCTGCCCATTTTTGCATTGGGTTGTTTGTTTCTTTAATATTGAGCTGCATGAGCTGTTTATATATTTTGGAAATTAATCCTTTGTCCATTGATTCATTTGCAAATATTTTCTCCCATTCTGAGGGTTGTCTTTTCATCTTGTTTGTAGTTTCCTTTGCTGGGTAAAAGCTTTGAAGTTTCATTAGGTCCCATTTGTTTACTTTTGTTTTTATTTCCATTACTCCAGGAGGTGGGTCAAAAAACATCTTGCTGTGATTTATGTCAAAGAGTGGTGTTCTGGGCTTCCCTGCTGGCGCAGTGTTTGAGAGTCCGCCTGCCGATGCAGGGGAGACGGGTTCATGCCCCGGTCAGGGAAGACCCCACATGTCGCGGAGCGAGTGAGCCATGGCCGCTGAGCCTGCGCATCCGGAGCCTGTGCTCCGCAAAGGGAGAGGCCACAACAGTGAGAGACCCGCGTACCACACACACACAAAAAAAGAGTGTTCTTCCTATGTTTTCCTCTAAGAGTTTTATAGTGTCCAGTCTTCCATTTAGGTCTCGAAACTATTTTGAGTTTATTTTTGTGTATGGTGTTAGGGAGTGTTTTTAATTTCATTCTTTTACATGTCGCTGTCCAGTTTTCCCAGCATCACTTATTGAAGAGACTGTCTTTTCTCCATTGTATATCCTTGCCTCCTTTGTCATAGATTAGTTGACCAAAATTGCGTGGGTTTATCTCTGGGATTTATAGCTTGTACCATTGATCTATATTTCTGTTTTTGTGCCAGTACCATACTGTCTTGGTTACTGTAGCTTTGTAGTATAGTCTGAAGTCAGGGAGTCTGATTCCTCCAGCTCCATTTTCTTCCCACAAGACTGCTTTGGCTATTCGGGGTCTTTTCTGTCTCCATACAAATTTTAAGTTTTTTTGTTCTAGTTCCGTAAAAATGCCATTGGTAATTTGATAGGGATTGCATTGAATCTGTAGATTGCTTTGCGTAGTATAGTCATTTTCACAGTATTGATTCTTCCAATCCAAGAACATGGTATATCTCTCCATCTGTCGGTATCATTTTTAATTTCGTTCATCAGTGTCTTATAGTTTTTGGCATACAGGTCTTTTGTCTCCCTAGGTAGGTTAATTCCTAGGTATTTTATTCTTTTTGTTGCAATGGTAAATGGGAGTGTTTCCTTAATTTCTCTTTCAGATTTTTCGTCATTAGTGTATAGGAATGCAAGAGATTTCTGGGCATTCATTTTGTATCCTGCAACTTTACCAGATTCATTGATTAGCTCTAGTAGTTTTCTGGTGGCATCCTTAGGATTATCTAAGTATAGAGAGTACATATAGAGTGTTAGCTCTTCTCTAAATGTTTGATAAAATTCACCTGTGAAGGCATCTGGTCCTGGACTTTTGTTTGTTGGAAGATTTTTAATCACAGTTTCAATTTCATTACTTGTGATTGGTCAGTTCATATTTTCTGTTTCTTCCTGGTTCAGTCTTGGAAGGTTATACCTTTCTAAGAATTTGTCCATTTCTTCCAGGTTGTCCATTTTACTGGCATAGAGTTGCTTGTAGTAGTTTCTTAGGATGCTTTGTATTTCTGTGGTGTCTGTTGTAGCTTCTTTTTCATTTCTAACTTTTTTGGTTTGAGTCCTCTCCCTCTTTTTCTTGATGAGTCTGGCTAATGGCTTATCAATTTTGTTTACCTTCTCAAAGAACCAGCTTTTAGTTTTATTGATCTTTGCTATTGTTTTCTATTTCATTTATTTCTGCTCTGATCTTTATGATTTCTTTACTTCTACTAACTTTGGGTTTTGTTTGTTCTTCTTTCTCTAATTCCTTTAAGTGTAAGGTTAGATTGTTTATTTGAGGTGTTTGTTGTTCTTGAGGTAGAATTTTATTGCTATAAACTTCCCTCTTAGAACTGCTTTTGCTGCATCCAATAGGCTTTGGATCATCGTGTTTTCATTGTCATTTGTCTCTAGGTATTTTTTGATTTCCTATTTGGTTTCTTCAGTGATCTCTTGGTTATTTAGTAACGTATTGTTTAGCCTCCATGTGTTTGTGTTTTTTATGTTCTTTTCCCTGTAATTCATTTCTAATCTCATAGCGTTGTGGTCAGAAAAGATGCTTGATATGATTTCAATTTTCTTAAATTTACTGAGGCTTGATGTGTGACCCGAGATGTGATCTATCTTGCAGAATGTTCCATGTGCACTTGAGAAGAAAGTGTAATCTGCTGTTTTGGATGGAATGTCCCATAAATATCAACTAAATCTATCTGGTTTATTGTGTCATTTAAAGCTTGTGCTTCCTTATTCATTTTCTGTCTGGATGATCTGCACATTGGTGTAAGTGAGGTGTTAAAGTCCCCACTATTATTGTGTTACTGTCGATTTCCTCTTCTATAGCTGTTAGCGGTTACCTTATGTATTGAGGTGCTCCTGTGTTGGGTGCATACATATTTATAATTGTGGGAGGTCATTAATGTCTTTTAAGGGAATGGTCTTAGTGATGGTTGGAGAGCTGAAGCCAAGCAGAGATTCTCAGTCCTAGTTGCACACCAAAATGACCTATGGATCTTAAAAGAAAACCAAATTAAAATGAAGTAGCTGAAAAAACTCTGTCTCTACATCTGTTGACTCAGAATCTCAGGAGCCCAGATCCCTGAATAATTTTATAGGCTAATCTGTTAGACAGTCAGAATTGAGAGCCACTGAGTAAGGGGTAGATATTGGCTGTAAGTAGGGAGGGAAGAAAGAGTGATACAGGTCTCCTTCCTAGCCCGGAAATAAGATGCGCCATCTGGGTTTCTCTAAATTTCCTCTTTCACATCCTTCAAGCATCTCTTCAATTTGCAGATTCGATCCACATCTAGGTAATACTCTAACTGAGAACTTTCTGGTTGCTTTAGCAGGCATGCATCCCTCTTATCATTGAATGTTAAAGAATCAGAGGGTGTGAGAGCTGGAAGGAAACAGTTGTTTCAGTCCAGGGGTTTGCAAACTTTCTTTAGCACGGGATACCTTTCAGAAAGTCTTATATGAAACACCAACGTGGAAACAGAGAAAAGTAGAAGTGTTCTGAGAGAACCACAGCCTAGAACCCACTTACTTTTCCCACTCGCCCCAAGCGGGGACTTTAGAGAATTCTTCCAGATCAAGATCTTTATCCCACCAGTTTGATCTAACCTCCCCCGTTTCAGGTAAGGAGACAGGTTTTTGAGTAGTGAAGTAACTGATCTCACGTGGCAAATGAGTTAGGGTAGATTTCCTAAGTCCTTATACAGTTTTCCTTCCTTCACAGGGTCTCCCCCTCTAACATCACCCTAAAAATCCATGTTCCATTTCAACAGAGAAAGGTGCGCAGGGAATCAAATTACCCACAGCAGTTATGGTACAAGGTTAAGTGAGGGAAGAGGCTGCAGCTCCTGACTGCCCTGAATGATGTGCTTTATCTGCGAGGATCTTATCTGTACTGCTCCAGTTTCTGCTCTCTCTGGTGATTCTGAGTGGCCTGTAAACTCGTTATCTGGACAACTCGGGGAGATAAAAGGCCTTGTTAGTTTTAAAGGGAAAGTTTCAGTGGTTGAAATTTTGTCAGCAGGGTGGGCATGAAAAACCTTTTTTTATACATATCTGAGGAAAAAAGTTATGAGACCTAAGGAATTATAATTGAAGATGAGAATGGTTAAGTGTCTCTTGCATATTTTATGTGACTCTCAAAAGAGGCTACTCTGAGGCGTATTGGGCATTTAATATACTTTTGGCATCTAATGTATTTCCTAATTATCCCAAAGCCATCTCCTGGCTGCAACTCAACTCCTTGGGAATGTTTGTCACAACAGGAGGAACCAAAAATTCTAAGGAGGCTAAGGTACCTTTCTGGCTTTGAGGAGCGTTAACTCTGAAGTCCTGTATCTTCTAAAATTTATTCAGAAACTTGAAGGATTCTTCCCGAACAATTGCATTGAGGAGATTTAACTGTCATGCTATTTATTTGTACTACGTGCCTTTGTTGAGTTGAGTTGCTAATATTTAGTCGTATAATCGTGGCTTTAGATGAGATCATGAAAAGCTAGTCCATTTCTCTGTTACTATGCAGGAACATATGCAATCACAGAAGACTGCATTCATCTTTTTAAGGAGACTTGGAGCATGATGGTCCTTTTCTTAGTGCCAGGTGATTCTACAGGCTGCTATTTAACTCACAACTTCTTGTTCAAGTCTCAGAAAAGAGTGGTGGTTATTTCTAAATTATCTCCCAGCATCCTGTAAGAATATGCACGTCTTTCATTTCTGGCAGCATTGCAAATTTTCTTCATCAGTATTGTAAGGAAGGGCCTTGTCTTTGTGTCCATGGGGGAGGCAGTGCTCTAACTACAGATCCATCTTGAATTTATGGTAAGTCAGCAGCAAAACTGCCAGCTTGGAGGCTTTTCCCCAGCTGCGGCCCCTCATGCGGATGACTAAACCTCACAGGCTGCTTTGCGTGGCGACCCATCGTGCAGGTGGTTATCTTAGTACTGGGCTGTGTCTCTGAGTCCAGCTCACATTTATTCACGTAGTAGTACTAAAAAATAAAATTAAAAGTTTAATAAATGAATAATTCAGCTAACACATTCAGTCCTTAATATCTGGAAAATTCATGCTGTTAACATTTTCTCCCTGACTCTCCCTCCTTCTTCCTTTAATTTATATCAGTGGCCAGAGCAGCTGTGGATTGAAATACATATGTATTCATTTCCAGATTCCAGCCTTTGCTTCTCCTCCTCCCTTTCTCCTCTGCTTTTGGCCACTCCTCATCCGCAGAGACTGGGGCTGGTGCCTTAGCCCTGCACGCTGACGAGACGTTTACCCCAGCTATACATGTTGTCCGGGGGCTGTGGCTAGAGGTATATAATTATGATAATGATAGCACAGCTTGGATTTACAGAGAATTCCCAGTGTACAAAGTACACTCACCTTCATTATCCCCAGAGATGACAAGGCTTGAATCCACACAGGGCAACTCCCTCCTACCAGGAGACTCAAGGAACACTTAGAAGAATGTGCTGATCTCAGTATTTCCCCAAATTCCCTGGTGAAGAGCATTACCTGAGCCCTTGTTAAATAATCAGATTCCTGGACCCCGTATAGACCTATTAAAAATGAACATCTAGGGAAAGGGCCTGGGAATCTGTGTTTATGACAATAACCCTAGATGATTCTCATCACCAGACAAGGCTAGAAAACACTGCTCTGGAAAGATTTCCATTGTCCTCAGTGACTCAGTGCTGGCGGTCCTGGGAGGACCCAATGACCAAAGTGCTGGGCATTTATATGTTGCCAGAGGTATGTCAACAGCCGGGTGCAAAGAGAGGCTGGGTGCCAGAGGTTCTACCCAGGCTACATCCTTGCTCCTAGAGCAGTACTCCAGATGGTGGTGAATCCTGAGAGACTGAGGAGTTAAGAGGAAGGGGCAGGGTGTCTCTCAGTAACAGCGATTGACCCCGTTTTTTTTTGGCTGTACCAGGTGGCTTGCAGGATCTTAGTTCCCTGACCAGCTAATCGAACCCGGCCCCTGGCAGTGGAAGCCCAGAGTCCCAACCACTGGAGCACTAGGGAATTCCCTTGACCCCCTCTTAATTGTCTTGGGCCCAACCTAGGTTTGTAGTTTGGAGGTGTTCTTCCTCCCAGGAGGGTTGACAGGTCCATTAGTATAACAGTATAACAGTATAACAGAGCTATTCCTCTACTTCCCAGAGAATCTTCCCTGCTCCAGGGAAGAAATGGACTAGCTTTTTTTTTTTGCAGTACGCAGGCCTCTCACTGTTGTGTCCTCTCCCGTTGCGGAGCACAGGCTCCGGACACGCAGGCTCAGCGGCCGTGGCTCACGGGCCCAGCCTCTCCACAGCATGTGGGATCTTCCCGGACCGGGGCACGAACCCGTGTCCCCTGCTTCGGCAGGCGGACTCTCAACCACTGCACCACCAGGGAAGCCCTGGACTAACTTTTCATGATCTCATCTAAAGCCATGATTATACGACTAAATATTAGCAACTCAACTCAACAAAGGCACATAGTACAAATAAATAGCATGACAGTTAAATCTCCTCGATGCAATTGTTCGGGAAGAATCCTTCAAGTTTCTGAATAAATTTTAGTCTTGGAGAGAATGTGGTGGTGACAGACCCGTGGGAGCAGAGGGGCAGGTAGAAGCTGAAGTTCTAGAAGCTGCAACTTGAGACCTTTCACATTTCTGGGGTTATATAAGGCAGCAAGGTGCTAGGGTTCAACATGTTGTACTTTGGTTAATCCTAATTCATCATATTGAAGGACGATGGTTCCTGTTCTATACCTCAAACTTTAGCTTCCCATGGTGATATTAGGTATTTATAGAGCAAATTTGAGCATAAAATTTTAGATTCCCAATGATCTTGTGCCTTTTTTATTTTTAGAGGATAAATGACCATTGAATTGAAATAAAACAAAAGTTAGCTTTTAGTTTTAAACCATTACTGTGTATTTTATTTCTAATAACAATCATGTCACTCTGGGATTGATGAATTTGAAGAAACACGGAAATTTATTGGCTGTGGCTGTGAATCTAGTGATGTGGAGGTGCTGGATTTATGTATGTTAATTTGATTCATATGCAAGTCAAAACATGCATATTTTTAATCAGCAGATGGTTTAATATGCTTTCCACATTTGTAAAAAATGAAAAGTACTGCAAGCTATTTTTTGCCTTGTCACTCATTCTGTTGACAGTATTTATGGTGAACCCAGTGCATGTGGTGCATTTGGGTATAAGACAGAGTTACAAACACAGTAGAAAATAGAGCCCTTTTGTAGGAGAAGATAGGATAAGCGTGGACACAGATTTTGCTCACTTTATGCTTTGAGGAGTGTTTCTCTAAGATTGTATGTGTCATTTGAACTTTTATGACTCAAGTGGATTTCTTGTATATTAGAATTTCAGAGCTGCTTTATAACTATTTTTGTTTGACCTTCCATTGCCATTTTGTAGTACAGTTATTCATTCACTCATTTATTCAGCAAATAATATTATACACCCAGCACGTGTAGCATACTTGCAAGGCAACACACTACACAAAAATTTGATCACTGCCCTCAGGGAGTTTGTGGTCTACTAGAAAAGGTTGCTGAGTGATTGATATAAAACCTCAGATCATCAGCTTAGAAGATAGCTAATCCTCTCACCACTGTATCCCCAACTCACCGCAGCTATGTTGGATTCTCCTAGAAGCCTTGAGAGGGCCCAGAGCTCCTCTGGGAAGAGAGAAACACAGGTGGCTGGTCTCCTGTGTGAGACTGTGCACTAGAGAGCAGCCTCAGCTTCCTGATGCCTCTTTCCAGAGGGTGTTCTGCTCTCAACAGCCTTTGCTGTGTTGCTCCTGATCAATTAGCAAACAATTACGTTTACAGGGGCAGCTCCTTGTTTAAAAGAATACTTGGATAAATCCCTCTGTAAAACAGATCCTTTTGTACGCAGTCATCTCTACGTTTATTTTTACACTTCTATTAGATTTCCTAAAGTGAGGACACACACAACTCGTAGCCTTAGAATGTATATATCGGACATTTAATTTTGATCATATTTAGACTTGAGCAACTTATTTCTATATTTTGAAGTATTCTTCAGTTTGTTATTTGTTATAAATGTAGACTTTTTTTATTGTGCTAAAATATATAGAACATAAAATTTACCATTTTAACCATTTCTAAGCATATAGTTCAGTGGCATTAAGTATTCACAGTGTCCTGCAACCATCACCACTATTCATTTCCAGAATTTTTCATCATCTCAAACAGAAACTCTGTATCTATTAAACAATAACTCTTCATTCTCTTTCCCCTCAGTCCTTAGTAATCTCTATTCTACTTTGTGTCTCTATGGATTTGCCTTTTTTAGGTACTTCATATAAGTAGAATCATACACTATGTGTCCGTATGTGTCCGTCTTATTTCACTTAGCATGTTTTCAAGATTCAGCCATGCTGTAGCATGTATCAAAATGTCCTTCCTTTTTAAGGCTGAGTAATATTCCATTGTATATATACTGTATCTTGTTTATCCATTCATTTATTGAGGGACACTGGGCTGTTTCCACATTTTGGCTCTCCTGCTGCTATGAGCATTGGTAAACAAGTATCTCTTTGGTTCCCTGCTTTCATTTCTTTGGGGTATATACCTGGGAATGGAATTGCTGAATCATATGTTAATTCTGTTTAACTTTTTGAGGAACTGCCAAAGGGTTTTCCACAATGGTTATACCATTGTGGTTAATTATAAATTTTAAAACTTATTCTTTCAGAGTCCTGAACTCATTCAAATAAATGATTCAGATATAAGACATTCAGTCTTCATAAATGGAACTAGTTTTTGTCCCTAGTAGTTGCACCTTAATGCTACTACTACAGAAAAGAAAAAAAAAAAAAAAGAAAAGGAAAAATAGAACCAGAAGAAGTTTTTGCGGTACGCGGGCCTCTCATTGTTGTGGCCTCTCCCGTTGCGGAGCACAGGCTCCGGATGCGCAAGCTCAGTGGCCATTGTTCATGGGCCCAGCCGCTTTGCGGCATGTGGGATCTTCCCAGATCGGGGCACGAACCCGTGTCCCCTGCATCGGCAGACGGACTCTCAACCACTGTGCCACCAGGGAAGCCCTGGAAGAAGTTTTTTTATGACTCTGTATCACACTGTACTTCGTTGGAATTGTAGCACTTAGTCCATTCTGACCTGTGTCCTTACCTCTGTCTATTTCTTCCAGTTCAGTCTTAGGGCAGAAATTATGACTACAGGTGCCTTAATGGGAGATGTGCTCAGTAAATATTTGTTGTTGAATCGATTGATTCTGCCTAAAAAACCCTAAATGGATATCTGATGAATCTGCTAATATCTATTCCCTGCTTCTGGACATTAAGTTCAATGTTCCACCAATTATAGTTCCATTGGGAAGAGATATATCACAGAAGCAAAGTTTTTAGACGGTGAAAGAAACCAAATGGTGAAAGAGGAAATTACTAGATATGATTAGCATGCCTAGTGTTAAATGGGGGCAGATTTTTATAAGGAATTGAAATGCTTAACTGCAATATAATTTGATTTGGTGATGGATGAAAAGAAGGATGGAGTTTGTGGGGTGGGAATGGAATTTTGAGATTGTTTGGAGGTAGGAGTGAGTTAGGAATGTAAGGGAGCAAGCAAGGATGTTTGTCTTAGGAGAAAGGAAACAAAGACCGATACGTGGTGGAAAAGGAAAACACTCAAGGGTTAGAGATACAGGGCAACGAGGTTAGAATCTTGACTGATAACCACAGCCTGGAAAATGAGTTGGACTTGTTTCTATTTGATGGGGGATTTCTCTGCACTATTTGGGGGCACTGGCAAATGGAAAATGTAGTAGGTTTAAGTTTTTTTCTCTACAGAATGAGATCAACCATACAAAAATATTTGTTAATGAAGAAAATATATCAAAATATTGACAGTTTTCTTTGGAAATGTCATGCGGGAGTCTTTAAAATTTTTTTCTGAATTTTCTAAATATTGTATAATAAGGCTATCCTACTTTGGAAATCAGAAAAAAGTTAACATTTTTCTCTGAAAGTGCAGTTTCAGAAGTTCACCTAGGACTTCCCTGGTGGCGCAGTGGTTGAGAATCCTCCTGCCAATGCAGGGGACACGGGTTCGAGACCTAGTCCAGGAAGATCCCACATGCCGCGGAGCAACTAAGCCTGAGCGCCTCAACTACTGAGCCCACGTGCCACAACTACTGAGCCCACATGCCACAACTACTGAAGCCCATGTGCCTAGAGCCCGTGCTCTGCAACAGGAGAAGCCACTGCAATGAGAAGCGCGTGCACCACAATGAAAACTAGCCCCCGCTCGCCGCAACTAGAGAAAGCCCACGCACAGCAACGAAGACCCAACGCAGCCAAAAATAAAATAAATAAGTTATAAAAAAAAAAGTTCACCAAGTGTTGATTAGGAATTTTTTGGTCTAAGCCATTGAAGTAGGCTGATTTAATCAGAAGGGAAATTTACTCAAGGAAATAAGCTAGTTTACGGAACTAGAGGGAGGGCAGAAGAACCAGGAGGACCCTGAAGGTCCCAAGGGCAGCCTCAGACTTGTCCAGGGGCTGCAATGAATGAACTCCAGGTAGTTTTTGGTCTTTTCCTCCCTCTGTGCAGTAGCATGAAGGGAACTTCTGACTGGCCAAATGTGTGTCATGCATCTGCCCCTGGTAAGGTGAGGGTAGGGCCTGGCACCTTGATTCAGAGGGAGGCCTCGCTGACTATTTCCAAAGCAGTAGGAAATTGAGGTGATATTTCCAAAAGAAGGTGAAACAGCAACATCAACAAAATCAACGCCTGTGCTGTCATGTTTTGTAAAAGACAGAATTCATCTTATTACACAAGCAATTATAATTGATTTTTAAAAGTGAAACAACTGTGTTCTACATATGCTTGTTTAATCATATTTATGAGACAGATATGCTTTCTTTTTATGTTCTTCCTGGGGCCCTGAAAACTAGACTTCCTTAATGGGTACGTGTGGGCGTGGGGTGAGAGGGGCACAGGGTGATACTGATTCTGGGGGATCCTTTGTTTTTTAGAGAAATAGAATATTTTAATTTACTCACTTTTTGATGAAAGAACAGTAGGCACAATATTTGATTCATTAACTACAACAAATATTTACATTATGGCCAATTAAAATGTTTTCAGTTGACCTCATTAGATAATGGATTTGAGGTGGAATGACTTGTTTTAATCAAGGTTCTTTGATTTGCAAATGTGAGATACCTACTCCGAAGTAGCTAAAGCCCAAATGGGGTGCAATGGAAGAATTCTGTCTAAAAACTTCTTAAACCTCAAGGATAGGGTCCTCTTGAAGAAATCCAGAAATAGAAATCCTTTAGCAGGGCCGGAAGCTTTTCAGAGCACAAAATGTACAACAGTTTGCGTGGCCCACGTTGTCAGAGACTCTGCCCCTGTTTCTCTTGGTGTTTGTGCTTCCTTCCTCTTTCTGCAGAGAGAGTGTGAGAGTCTTCCTCCTGGAAACACAGGCCCCTCAGCTCTCCTAAAAAACATCACCTCCATTTCAGCCACATGCAGGGATTCCTTTGTTAAGGAACTCCAACATGGAGAGAGACAGACTCTGGGGCGTGGATCCACCCAGGCCTGTCAGCCGTGAAGTATGAGTGTGGTCGGAGGTGGGGAAGCACCTTGTGGCTGAGACAGTGAAAGAAAGGGGTGGGTGTAAGCTGGTCAGACTGTGCTAAAGGTCCCCCCTGTATTGTTGAAGACGGACAGGAACAGTTGGGGAAGAAAGGAGAGGGGAGGGAAAAGGAGAAAAAGGGTGGTACTGAGAGAAACGTGGAAACACTGGTGGTGATTCAAGAAGAGAAAATCAAAGGGTCAGGAGAGAACGCCAGAAGGAGAGTGTTTAAAACAGAATACTTTGAGCTGCATGAAACTGAAAACCTCTCTCACAGTGCCTTAACTAACAAGTTCTCTCCTGTGACAGGAAGTCCTGAATAGGCTGAAGTCAGCCAGGCAATGATGGCATGAAGCCTGGGTTCTTTTCACTTTCTCACTCTGCCATGCTTGGTATGGTCTTTATTATTGTCAGGCTGTAGAGGACTCAGGTGTCACATCCAAACACAATTACATCCAAGGCCAAAAAGAAAACATCTCTTAGATGTGAGGAAACTCCCAGAAGATTCTCCTCATTGGTCAGAATTGTGTCTCATGCCCATTTCTTTTTTTTTTTTTTTTTACGGTACGCAGGGCTCTCACTGTTGTGGCCTCTCCCGTTGCGGAGCACAGGCTCCGGACGTGCAGGCTCAGCGGCCATGGCTCACGGACCCAGCCGCTCCGCGGCATGTGGGATCTTCCCAGACCGGGGCACGAACCCATGTCCCCTGCATCGGCAGGCGGACTCTCAACCACTGCGCCACCAAGGGAACCTCATGCCCATTTCTGAACTGAACATTGGCAAGAGCCAGGTTTGGCTCACCCATTGGAGCTGACCTTCCCAGGCCTATGGCTGTGAAAAGAGGGGGGACATTGGAACATTAGGTGGGTAGACAACCACCAGTGCTGGCCACAGAGAAGGAAAAGAAAAATACAGGACTAGAGGAGCAGAGAGACAGACAGTGAAAGAGAGAGAGGAGGGAGGCAGAAAGTCAGTGGGGAGAGTGAAATATAGAGAGAGTCAAGCTCACTAAATTTGGTGTCTTAGGTTAAAACGCTCTTGTCATATCTTGCCTTTTGGGCAACTATTAGAAGAATGTGCTTTACTTGTTCTTACTGCCATTTGAAAGGCTGATTAACTTTTCAGTAATTAAACTTATTAACCATTTTTTCAACCTCAGAATTATAAAGGAGATGGCTGTAGCTGTCTCCAGGGAGAAAATTACTCTCCTTTTTTTTCCTCCTTAAAATAGGCGAGAATTTATTGAGTCATGAAAGGTGGTGCTGAAATAAATATAATGATTACTTAGTTATTTGTTCATGTCTTTATTTATAATTTTATCTTTGTCATTGTAAAAGCAGTATAACCACATTAAATAAAAAAGAAACCAGAAACGTGAAAACAAAATCACCCACAATCCCACAGCTGAACAACCATTATTTGTCAAGAATTCACGCCTAACTTTTTTTCATATAATTGCATACAATTTTGTAGATTGATTTGTTTTTCAAAACAGGTATATCATATACATGGTACAAATTTTGAAAACAAACAAACAAAAAATATATTTTTTATATATTGAAAAATAAAGCAGGCCTCCCTCCCATCATATCTTTAGGCCTCTAGTCTGCCCCCTGCCCCTCAAACCACTACTACCAGTTTATTTTCTTCTATACATAGCCTACCCATTAACAAGGAAATATGTGCATATATAAATTTTCCACTCTCCTTTGCCAACATGCTTTATTATTATTATTTTTTACAAGATGGTAGCCTACTCTGTATACTATTTTGCCCTTGCTTTTTTCATATTTTATATTAGAGATATTTCCACAAAATTAAAATTAAACATTATAATGTATTCACACATTGCCACATACTCTTTATAATCATCATGCTTTTTTAAAATTAATTTTTATTGGCATATAGTTGCTTTACGATGTGTTAGTTTCTACTGTACAGCAAAGTGAATCAGTTATATGTATACATAGATCCCCTCTTTTTTTGGATTTCCTTCTGATTTAGGTCACCACAGAGCACTGAGTAGAGTTTCCTGTGCTATAGTTCTCATTAGTTATCTATTTTATACATATTAGTGTATATATGTCAATCCCAATCTCCCAATTCATCCCACTCCCCCTTCCCCCCTTGGTATCCTTAAGTTTGGTCTCTACATCGGTGTCTCTATTTGTGCTTTGCAAATAAGTTCATCTGTACCATTTTTCTATATTCCACATATAAGCGATTAGAATCATCATCCTTAATGTCTGTAAAAGTTTTGAGTAAATGATTTATCCTTTTTTTTTTTTTTTTGGCTGTGCCATGCGGCATGCTGGATCCTAGTTCCCCGACCAGGGGTCGAACCCATGCCTCCTGCATTGGGAGCCCACAGTCTTAACCACTGGACCACCAGGGAAGTCCCTGATTCATCCATTTTTAAATAAATATTTATCAAGCACCTGAAACATTGGCAGGATGCTAGTAATTCTAAGATTAAAAGGAAATGGTGCACACCCTTGAAGGAGACGTAGCAGAGTGGAAGAGACAGGGAGGGAAATGAGTTAATTACAGGTAGTCTCCAAGGGCCAAAATGGAAGAGTGTAGGAGGGCTTGTGGGGATGAAAGAGGGAGCCTGGAAAATGCTGATCAAAAGTGTTGAGGATAAGTGAGAGAAGAGAGCTCAGCTCACAGACACAGGGCAAGGAGAGTCCTTCACGTAAAGACCAGGAATATGTGCAAAGCAGAGAAACATGAAGTAGCATCATGGTCCAGGTGGCTACAGGGAGTTGGGTATAGCCCCTACCTCTAGCATCTTGAAGTTGTGGCCTAGTCTTCAATATAAATAATGCTGTGATATACAACTTGCAGCATATAACTTTCCCCATATTTTGGAGTATGTCTCTGGCTAGAGTCCCAGAAGTGGGACCTCTGAATCAAAATGTAGGAGCACCCTGACCTACGACATATAGTCAAAATGCTTTCCAAATGGACAGTATCATTTTATAATGATACCCGCAATGTATGAGCAAACCATTGCTTATTATCTCTATATCTTTATCATTGGTTTGTTTTAACATCTATTTCTTTAATTACTATAAGGTTAATTTTCACCATATATTTATTATTACTCTTTGATGTCTTTGTATGTGATTTGTTTTCTGTTTATACTCAATAACTGAGATTCTATATTTTACTTTAGCTGTATGAGCCCTACTTATAGATATTCATACTTTTTTTTTTATATTTGCTGTCACTTTTTTTCTTTCTTTGGTTTAGGTTTGTCTAAAATAATGTTTGACACATAGAAGTTTTAGGTATTACCCAGTCATATCCATTGATCATTTCCTTCTATTGCTTCTAAGTTGAGGAAGACTTCTAGCCAGAGGTTTAACAAATAGTATTTTCTGGTTTGCTTTAAAAAATACATTTAACTCATAAATCCTCCTTGGACTTGCTTTTGACATATGAAATGAGAACTCAACTAGCCCCCCTGCCCCAAATTACCAGTGAGTTATCTGAACTTCCCCTTCTCTGTTGAGTTTTATTTCAAAGGTAAATCCTGCTTAGGGATCAGCTCAGTCATCAATTGGATCTAATTTCTAGTCCTTTTCTGAGTTGTGTCATATCAGCTTAAGATAGACCTTTCCTTTGATTTATCCAGGAATCTGTAGGAACTGTTTTATTTATGCACAGAAAGAATTACAAAATAGCACCAGTAGGCTTAGGTAAAGCTTGTCAGTGCCTTCCTGTTAGTAGGGAATCTGCTGCTAAGAGCAGACTTTACCTTTCAAGCCCACCAGATTGGTGGTAGTACTATGCTGTGTGTTTTGGGTGGGTGGAGGACACTTTTGAGGGTTATTTCATCCAAACGGCTCAAGTCACTGTTAACCAGTGTCATAATTCTAGAATCTCCTGGTTCTTCCACCTTTGTGGGGACCCTGGCTCCTACCTGTGGCCTCAATATAGCCCCAATTCCTCTCAAGGCCAAGTCTACTTAAGTGCGATTTATTGCAAGAAAAAGTAACTTCTTGCTCCTCCACGTAACAGGTTGTCAACAAGCTAGCTAGTTTTTGAGAAAAGTGAGAAGTGGTTAACCAGGGAAGCCCTAGGACAAAGGTTCTCAAGCATACTTAAGTATCATGTGAGAGCTTAGGAAACATACAGATTTCTGTGCCCAGTACCAGGTTACACGGGGTGGTACTGGAAAAATTTCCTGATCTCATCTCTTTGTTTCTGAAGCTTTGTTTCTGAAGCTTTCTGAAGCCTTAAAAAAAATTCCCACAGATGTTTACACACAGTTCTGAGCGGTTCTTCATTCTTTTTCCATGAAATACTGGTACCCGCTTTTCAGCACCTATGAAAGTGCTCCAGGCGGGAGGCAGATACACAACTATCGGGCACACCTTCTCAGGTAGGGCTCCAATATAATTTCCAGGCACGTTCCATCCTTCCTCAGAGGTCAAAAGCTTAACCGTTCATATCTATAAACTCAATTCGGATTCCCCGGAAGACCGTCCTGGAACGCCTTGCTGGATTCCTTCTTAGAGTTAAGATCAGTCAAGTTCCTTCGGCACTATTCCGTCTCGTGGGAGCATTTGCAATCCGGGTTTCTGTTGTTGGCAACTGGCCCTGGGGCAAGGATTGTATCCCGGGTCAGGATTCCTTTGGGCCATCTCTCCTTCCGCGTCCCCATTTCTAGGATAAGCTTATTTCTCCCGCAGGTGGGGAAGTTGGGTTGGAGCCGCATTGGGATTCGGGGGCCTTTCCTATGCAACCCTCCCGATTCGCTCCCCCCATTTCCCATCTCTCTTTTCTCCCCCTTCCCTAACACCTTATCCTTCCCCTTTGCTCCCAGCAAAGTCTACGACCCCTTTCCTCTCCGGCTCAGTGGCCCGGCGTCTTCTATTGCCACAAAACCAGGTGGTGGAGCAGGAGGCGTGAGTGTGGCTACACCCAGAACGGAGGCTCGTCCGGGGGTCGCGGGGAAGATTCTCACTCAGGATCCCTACTGTTGCCCCAAAGCGACCCTTTCCCCCGCGTCCCTCCAGAAGCTGCCTGCTGCTGCCGGTGGCAGAGGGGGACCCGCTGCTCATCAACCCCCGTCACTCCTCCAGGCTGCTCCCAATGGGCGTGCTCCCCGGGCACCCATACTTCTCCCTCCGCCCGGCCATCCTCCCTACCTACCCCGCTGCAGTGCTCGCGGGTCGGCGGCGCTCCGGACTGGCCTGAGGAGGGGCGAGGATGGAGGGAGCAGCAGGAGCGGAGAGCGCTGGAAGGAGGGGGCGGCGCGCGTACTTCGTCCCACCGCCATCCGGGAGAGCCCGAGCCCGTGCGCGCGCGCACCTCGCTGAGGCTCCGGCGGCGGGAGGCGGGCGGAGCTGCGGGCGGCGCGGGCGGAGCGATCGGCGGGCGGAGCGAGGGGTGGGAGGGAGCTCGCGAGCCGGCAGGCGGGCGAGGAGCGTCTCCTCCAGCATCTGCCGCGGCCGCGTCTGCCCGGAGACTGACCGACGGACGGATCGTCTGGCGGACGGGCTTGGGAGCTCGCCTTGTGCTCGGGGTCAGCTCCAGCGAAGCTCGGGGCTTGCAGCACGCGCTTCCCCGCCCGCTCGCGGCCACCCCGGCTCCGGCGGCCTCGGCGCGCGAGGGGCTGGACGTGCGGGAGCCGCTCTCCGCAGGTCGGTCCTTGCGCTGCTCAGCCCCGACCGCTGCGCTGCGGCCCCCGAGCGGCGTCCCTGAGCCCCAGCTCCCCGCCGTGCTGCTCCGAGCAACGGTGCTCAGGGGCTCCAAACTCGGGCTGCCGGGGCAAGTGTCTTCATGAACCCAGAGGATGTCCGGGAAGCATTACAAGGGTCCTGAAGTCAGTTGTTGCATCAAATATTTCATATTTGGCTTCAATGTCATATTTTGGGTAAGTTGGAGCGCTTCTGGGATTTCGACTATCGTGGCCGATCGGTTCGCGACGATTTCCCCCACGTTGCTCTCTGCGTTTACTTTTCGCAGCCCCTCGGGCGCTTGCGGTAGCACGGAGAGGCATTTGTCTTCCGCCTTTTCAGCCTGCGCGTTGGAGAGATAAACATTTAATCCTTTCTAGGAACGCGAAGAGGTAAAAAGAAAAACCGAGCCGGAAAGGGGGCACCCAGGCCTTGGGGTGGCTTTTTAAGGGAGGAATAACGTGGATGCAGATGAAAGAAAGGGCTCGGCAGTTTGAGAGATGAGCAACCACTCGAATGAGATTTGCTCCGGGTGGGATATGGATGTTGGGCTGAGCGTGGTGTCATAACAGGGAAGGCTAATCGGGCAGACCCGACCCTGAGGTCCACCTTCTAACAAGGATCTGATTGGACGAGGGCTTGGCTCCGTGTTGCCGCGGCTGGTCTGTGCCATGTTCAGCGTGTATCTTCTTGCACCATCTCGGGCTTTGTGTAGGATGCAGATGCGGTGGTATACGGTTCTGTAATGTGCACGTAAATAACGCTTCCTGCACGCTCTTCCCCTTCGTCTGGAAAGCGCTCCTTTTGCGTAATGGACTGACCAGTGGGCGTGTGGGCTGGAGGGCTTTATTTCTCTCTCTGTATTATTGTCAGGATAAGAAGAAGTCACCATCAACATATGTTTCAGTGTGTCCGTGCCTCACGTCCTCCTTTCTGAGGAGTGACATAGAGCGGGCCGTTTTGGGGAAACCTTGGAGAAATGCAGAGGAGAAGGTGTACGAGGCATGTTTTATGGGGCTACTGGGAGAGCAAATGCTTGAAGGAAAGATTCAGACCATGCTCTGCTGGCGCTACAATGTGCTGGGCACCTATTGTAATTAGGCTGGGATGCCTACTCTTTTGTTTTGTTTGAATTCTTTTCCTTGATCTCACAAACATGTTCAGCGACCAGACAAAGAGTTCACTAGGACAAGAGGAAAACGTTGGTTCAAAGACCGTGTTATTTTTCCTTTCCTTTCCATCCCATCCCATCCTTTTCCTTACTGGGCACTCCTCCTGTCCCCCCACTCTTCCCCCCATGGAAAGTAAAGATGGTGGCTGTCTGGGGTGGGGGCGGTTCTCCAAGTTGCTGTTCAGTGTAGGTTCAGTGTGAGATAAACAATAATCTAGTCGTGGGATCAATAATAATCCACAACAGTCTTAACACAGGGTGCATTTATTTTGATTCTCCTTTAATTTTGGCCATACGCTGTAAACATATACATCGATGAGAATAGTTGTCAATACAGCTCTTTATATTCTTGTTTTTTCTGCCACACATGTACTAGGCTATTTTATTTTATTTTTTTCTATTTTCTGTAGGAGTACCTTGCACAGCTCATGAATGTTTTGCAAAAGGAAATGGGAGGGATTGGAGACCACTTTCTGTGTCAGCATGTCATCTGGCCTCAGGACTGATGATGAAGGGGGAAACATGAATAAATATCAGATCTAGTCTTTCACAGGCCATTTTTGCCAGGGATTGGACATGATTCCTGTTAGCAGTCACCCCCCTCCCTGCAGTCAAACACTGCTACAAATATAGGAAGAAGAAATTATTTTCTTTCCTTGCTTCCTTTTTTTCAACCCTTGTTGGAAATGTTTAAAAGTCACATTTCTGGGTGAGGCATTTTGATTTTATCTGAACTTGAAACTTTCATAACTTTGAGAGTCAAGGACTACGGAATTGGGACTGGATCTTGTTGGCGTAGTGAGTCCAGGCCTCTTGATTCTACTTGAACACTTCCAAAAGTTGCACATTTCAGCAGCCAGGCAACAAAAAGTACCTAGGGGCTTTCTCTGCAGTTTCATATCAGGAGGTGGAAAAGAAATAAAGGGATTTGGGCCTATTTCCCTGACAGTTTGGTGTCATTTTATAGTGTACAGAGGCACATTGAGTATTTTCTGTGGATTAGGTTGTAGCAAAACCTCTGGAACTGTGGAGAGCTTCAAAGAATTGCAGAGTGCTTGCATAGAGAGTTGCAGAAGAGAGTCACGTCTTATCTCATTTCGAAGGTCTTCATCTCTTGGGGGAAGTTTTATGGGAAGCCTGAAAAGAGATGTAGGCTGTGGAACTAAACCAGCTGCCCCAGGCAGAATTGTTACATAGATGCCTTTGTTACAAGGGCCCTTCTCTTACTCTGCTTTCTACACACCTTGTCCCTCCTTTCTGTGCCTAAAGCCTTCCACTCATATACACCCTCATACCTTTCCTATCCTGCTGTCTGCTTCAAAATTACCCCATATTGGAATCTCTGAGTTTTTAGTACCCTGGTCTCTAGAGTGATGATCAGCAGGAAGGTAGTCATGATACTTGATCCCAGTAACTCAGACTAAGATGTTATTGACTGGAGAACTGGGGTCAGGAATGGGCAGCCTGCTTCTGTAAATTTGTTATTGCTATTACAAATTCTGTAAATTTGTTTTTGCTACGTAACAAACAACCCCAAAGCTTAGTGGTTTTAAATAAAACTTTAGGGCTTCCCTGGTGGTGCAGTGGTTGAGAGTCTGCCTGCCAATGCAGGGGACACGGGTTCGAGCCCTGGTCTGGGAGGATCCCACATGCCGCGGAGCAACTGGGCCCGTGAGCCACAACTACTGAGCCTGCGCGTCTGGAGCTTGTGCTCCGCAACAAGAGAGGCCGCGACAGTGAGAGGCCCGTGCACCGCGATGAAGAGTGGCCCCCGCTCGCCACAACTAGAGAAAGCCCTCGCACAGAAACGAAGACCCAACACAGCCAAAAATAAATAAATAATAAAATAAAATAAAATAAAACTTTATTCTATCTGACAGTTCTGTGATTTGACCAGGCTCATGTGGGTGATTTGCACTTGGAATGGCCCATGCAGTTGCATTGAGATGTGGCTGGACTGGAGTTAACTGAAGGCTCACTGGAGTGGGATGCCCAAGGGGGTACCAGCCAGATTTGTTGGCTAGAGCACCTAAATGTGGCCTCTTCCTGTCTCTGAGACTGGCGGAAGAAACTTCCAGTCAGTGAAGGCTACTCCCGGAACTGGCCCAGTGTCAGTTTCATCTATTCCACTGGTTTAAGCAGGAGTGGAGCCTGCTCAGTTTCAAAGTGCTGATGAAGGAAATTCCCTCTTTTGTCAGACAGGTGTCAGGGTCGTGTGGGTTGTGGCCATCTTTGGAAAATAGAGTCTTCTGCACTGAGCCTTAATTTCATTTATAAAGGAAAGCTAACATTATCGAATAGAGTTGCAGATTCAAGGATGCAATCAGATAAGATATTACCCAGCACAGTGTCTCAGTATTTAACAAATGGTGAATATGGTCTGTGTCATTGTCTCCAGACTTTGTACTAGTTCCATCCTGGCTATAAAACTTCTGGAATACCTTAGCCTGCTCCTTTGGCATCATTACTACCAGGTAATGATGCTCCTCTTAATATCTGCCAAGGAGATGAGGCGAATGGATTCCACAGATTGGATCATCACGTATTTGAAGAAAGCACTATGGATCAGTGGAAGCCTTGAATGACTTGGGAGAACCAAGTCATTTTTCTCTTCTCTTTGCTGTACAACGATTAGAAAGCCTTGGATCCTTGAGGCCAAATTTCTCTTTGATGTGCTTGCAAATATTACATTGTATCTTTAAGTGGAGGTTTATCCAGGTTTGATGGCAGAATGTTGCATCTCATCTGTTTCCACAGGGCTTAAATTCAGAGAGGAGAGAGATTTAGGGAACCTTGCCGGGGGCATAAGTATGAAGTCTTATCTTATGATTCACTATAAATTGTAAGATGTTCTGGAATGATGATACATCAGCAGTTTATAAGTCATAATTTTTGTTTTAATTTGCTAGACATCTGTTAGCTTCGATGGCAACCATATGGGAGTCTAAACTGCCTTTTGAATTACAAGGAGATGGTAGGAAGAAAGCTAAATATGGTTATGAAAGTGTCAAATGGGAAAAGTGTAAGAAGGGTTTATAGACCTAAGTGGGGAAAGTAATTGAATACTGACTTGCTTGCTCTGGCCTCTCACTCCTGGGTCAGTGAGAAAGCACTGAAGCATTCTCACTTGATGATATGCCTGGAAGATTGAAATAAAGCCAAGGGGAAAAGTTGGAAAACCAAATAATGTTTCACCCACCATAAAATTGCCGAGGTGAGCTCATTTAGATGGATTACTCTGTCTTACTTAATACGTCCACAGTAATCGTTAGTCCCTGGCAAAAGGTGAAAGTAACCTGTATTTTAACAGAGCTTTATAAGTACGACGTCTTTCTTCTAAGCATCTCAAAGCATCTTCCAGGCATATTATGACATCTTTGTGACAGATGTAGAAATTGGAGAACAGAGACGTGGAGTGACGTTTGAAGAACATATCAGGGTTCACTTTTGGAGTGTTAAGTCTCTTTCAATAACTATAGCCCTAGCTTCTCATTTGAATCTTATTTTAGAAGATGCTTGTTATTCTAAACTAAAACATCCAGTAAGTCATTTACATCTGTTCATAATTGAAAAGTGATAAAATTTTTGCATATGTCTCAACACCACCCGCAAGCACACAAAAGTTAGGATGAAAATGTTAAAGAGTATGATAGAATAATAAACTATTGTGTAGTCTACTGAAAATTCATAAATGAAAAATGGAGTATTAAAGACTGTTATTAAAGTGTTATTAAAGTATTAAAGTGTTCTTGAGTCACATGCTTCTTTCTATGTGTAACACTGATGCCTGTCTTAAAATTCTAACTACAGGCTGCTGAATCACCATCCTTCTCTAGAATATAAGGTCTCCAACTGCAGGGACTGTCTCTCAGTTATTTTCATAAGCTCAGTGTCTAGCATATTGTCGGAAACAGTAGGTGATTAATAAATTTTGTTGAATGAATGAATTATGAAATCATTGGCGAGTACATAGGCATCATCTCCTCTAACTTAGTATTCAGTGAGGCATTTTCTCTCGAACATCCTGCCAGCCCTCCTTAGGATGGATCTGTTTGGGGACCACTTTAATCATTTGAGAGTTTCATCTTTCCTGCAAACTAGGTGTAGTTTTCCCTTGGAACTTCCATCTTCCTAATATACTGTTGTTGATTTTTAATTTTATTTGGAAACTGTCTCATACCTGCAGAGACATTGCAAGTAGTACAATTTGTTTTTATCCTGAATCATCTGAGAAAAAGTTGCCAGCATGACGGCTATAACACCAATACTTCAGTGTATATGTTCTAGGATGTTCTCCTAGATAACCACAGTATAGCCATCATAGCCAGGAAATGACCACTGATACATTACCACCATCTAAATCTTAGCTCTCATTCAAGTTCCCGGTTGTTCCAATCTAGAGCAAAGAAATTCAGTTCAGAAGACACGTTGTAGTTAGTTGGATCTTTTTAGTCTCTTTCAGTCTTTCGCTGTCAGGTTCTTGACACTTTTGAAGATTTAAAACTAGTTATTTTGTAGAATGTCCCTCAATTTGGGTTGGTCTGCCATTTTTTCATTCTTAGATTCAGGCTGTGCGTCTTTGGCAGGAGAATTACAGAAATGGTGCTGCGTTCCTCTCTTTGCATCCATCAAGTGGCACTGATTTCTGTTTGTGTTTGTTCCATTAGTGATGATGGTCACTTGATTAAAGTGTTGTCTGCCAAATTTCTCCACCATAAAGTGACTCTTTTCCCTTTTGTAATTTATACATATTTTGTGGCAAGTTATTGTGAAATTATGTATTAAAAAGCCCATTCCTCATCAGAATTTTGATCGATTTGATCTCTTTTGTTCCAGTATGTTTTAATTAAACTGTTACGCTCGTTACTTACTTTGATGTTCCCATTAGTTCCAGGTTTGGCAGTCAGTGGCAGTCTTTTCATGCCCTTTAACTCCCATCACTCTTTGAGCCCTTCTTTGCTTTCTGGCAGAACAACATGTTCCAAGCTCATCTTTTGTATCAGCCATTTCTCCAAGGAGCCCTGGTTCCTTTGCATAGAGAATGATATTTAGAAGCCAAGATCTGGTTGCTAAGTGTGCTCATTGCTTTGAGGCTATCACCACCCCTGGGGCCTCTCAGTGGACAGGACTATGGAATATGTGTACGTATATACACATACGTACACATACACACGTTTACATCTGCATTGCTATATCCAGCTATATATTTTGAAAACCACGAGTTCACACTGGTATCTCAAATCCCTATCTGACACGACAGGGTTTATTTTAGGTTTTTCCTTTTCCATATTTATAACTCCCTTCTTTGACAGTAAGAATCCTAGCTCCAATTGTTCTTAACGATTTACTTATTGGATTAAATCTCCCCTTATGTAGGCAGTCTTCCACTGCTGCCCCTGCCCCTCACATGGTTGCCCTCCTTAACTGCTTTTGCTCCAGCATGCCGTGCCACAACCTCCTTCCCACCGTGAACACCTTTCTCTGATACCCTGCTCTGGGCTTCCACATCCCTCCCCAAACCTGTTCCTGGACAAAGGCTTACCTTCCCTTGTCCCCACTTTAGGACTGAATATTTCAGGAAAGAGAAGGGGAAGGGCCTAGGTTACTCTTATGCATACAATATAAGACTTATCTCCCTGGGCATAGACCTTTGTTATTTAAAAACAGCCATGATGCCATTCCTAAACCCTCTGCTTTCCATCTTTAAAGGCTCTTGGTTTTTCCATGTCTTCTTCATATACTATTTCCAGATGGTTCTTTGCCCTGATTAAGGTACTCTGCCTATGGTCCCATTTGGACACACCTCCGTGAATGTCGCGACCAGAATGAAACACGTTTTTCACACACCATTCCTACCATCCAGAGAGCGGTGGGTTGTTATTCCCAAACTCCCCCTTAAGTCTGTAGCCCAGGAGGCAAGAGCCTGGATTCATCTTTGAGTAAGTTCCTCTCACACATTATTTTCTCAGTTGCTCATCTAAAATACGGCGAAAATAATTCCAGTAGCTTGCAGAGTTATCCAGTATTAAATGGGATCATGCATAGGAAGGTGCTTTCTACAAGGTAAATCTCTCAGTACAAATAGTAGTTATTAACCCAGGCTAAACTGCATATGCTTTTCCCGGTAGCCAGAGAACATAGTTGGCTCAAGTTGTGTTTCTAGTGAAATGAAACCTTCATCTCTTTTTCAAGTGAACTTCTGTTAAACCCATCTCCCTAGACTAAGTGCGAGTCAGAAGCCCTAACCCTCCAGTTAGTTATTTGAATTTAGATTTAGTACTACATATTTATTCCATTTAAATGTCTTATTCTGACCCGGTGGTTTTCAAACCATGCTACCAGCAGCACTAGGCTTCCTTGAGGTGTACCGGGGCCTGAGTGGGTTTCTGCCCTCTCTTTCTCCTGGAGAAGCTCAACCAGTAGGTTTGATATTTTGAGATATCGTGAAGGGTTTTGCTTGCAAAAAGGGGTCTACTGCTTAAACAAACAATTGAAAACCACCATTCTAGCCTTCAGATAATTTTAAATCTTGAAGGTCAAGGCATGTTTAGAAAAAATTATTCCTCCTATGGGTTTTTCTCCTATGGGTTTCTCTTCATGCAGAGGACGTCCCTCTCCCTGATCAGGGGTGACTTCTGTAGGATTAGTTGATATTTCAGGTGCCTTTATAGGCACAGCAGCATAACCAGTGAATTGTTAGGAAATTTCAGTCTGATTCTGAGTCTGTAAGTCCGGGATGGGGCCCTGGACTGATTCTGTAGGTCCACCAGGGAATCTGATTCTGTAGGTCTGGGATGGGGCCCTGGACTTAGTGGGGATTTTTTTGGTTTTTTTGTTTTTAATCCCTGCAGGTGATTTTTGCCTTTTGGGAGGTCTGAGGTCTTCTGCCAGCGTTCAGTAGGTGTTCTGTAGGAGTTGTTCCACGTGTAGATGTATTTCTGATGTATCTCTGGGGAGGAAGGTGATCTCCGCGTCTTACTCTTCTGCCATCCTCCCCCCTCCCCCGCTGCAGGTGATTTTGATGCCCAGCTGAGGTGGAGAAGCTCTAGCTCGTTTTTCTTAGCAAGATGTGGCATCTCTTGCCATTACTCTCTGGAGGGGGAGCTGGGAGTGGGTGGTATAGGGCTATGACCAAATGTGACTGATTTCACCAGCACATGAAGCTAGTGTTCTTTGCTTATGAGAAAAAAATAATGTGGCCTATTTTATCCCTCATGGAATTGTTTTTATTAATCCAAAAATGCCAGTTTATTTTTAAACCTGAAAGCCCTAAAAACAAAATGAGAAAATCTCTGCTAAAGAGAACCTCTTGTGCTGCAATTAGTAGGCTAAAAATTAGCATCATATTGGGATAGGAGCTAGTTATTTATTCGACAGGAACATTGAAGAAATAGACATTTGTTCCTTTGCCCTTGCTGTCCTGCACACTTCAGCACAGTGGACTGGGTCTAACCACAGCTGCAAGACAGCAAACGATCCTCCCCTCCACAAACCAGCCTCCCTGTCCAAGGTGCCCTTCCTTTCAGGCTGTTTCCAGAGGCTTCCTTCCATGCCCCCAGCCCTGAGTATCTTGATCTGGGGGTGGGAAGAAGGGGAGTTGCTTTCTGCACCTCTGTGGCAGTTCCGTTGACTTCCCTCTGCTGTCATGCCAAGCGGGGACATTTCTTCTCTCGTATCCAACTTTGCAGCACTGTCACGGAGAGCTGACAGTAAAGCAAACACAGGAGACCCAAACCTGATATTTGTCAGTTTTCCTTACAAAGAAAAGTTTCAATGTAGAACATTCAGAGTGTGCACAGTAAAGTTTTTCATTTTTTCCCCTGATGTCTTCCTTTTCATCTACCCCTTTTAGAAACAAAAAAATTAGGTATTCAATTATGGCTAGGCACCTACAGTGGAAATCTTTTGAAAGAAATAAAATTTTGAATAAAAATCTAAATGATTTCTCTGAGATGTTTTACTGGGGCATATAGTTATCAGCACTCCTAAACAAACATACCCAGAATGGCGTACACATCCTGTGGTTAGCGCTATGGTATTATCTGTCTGTACATAAAGGATTGTTAATTATGAAATGTAAGGTATAATTTTTAAGTAATGTAATCACCAACCTCAATAACAAAATATCAATGGTATTTGGCCAAACATTTTGGCTCTTCTCACTGAAAAGGCATAGTGATGTTCTATACCTCTTCCAGCTACTATTTACTATTTGGATAAGTATTGCAAGACACAGGGCTCTTTTTACTTGTTGAAAAATTTCTTTCTAAATTATAGTTGGCGCTTAGTCCTGAATTTCTAAAAATCTGGAGGGAACAGCTGTTGTTCTAATAAATATTCAGGCCAGCTATTTTAATGCTTTGTACTTAAGTCATCCTAATAAAAGAGGAATACTTGACTTAAGCATTTCTCAAAGTATAATGTTTTGCTTCCAACAAAAATTTCCCCCAACTGTTAATATTTCCCCCAAAGCAGCCTGAAAACTTAATTCTGCCAAGTGAGTAGTTCTAATCACTCCTGAAGCATTTAATGCCCAAACTCAGTTTTCCTGTTTTAAGGTACAGTCCTATCAATATAGCTCAGTCCCTTAACATGTGAAGATTCCGCAGTCACTGACCTTTAAGGAAGATTCTTTATAGGGTCGAGTATTAGAGAGTGATAGAAGGTTTATGCTGGGTTGGACATTCTGGTGCTCTGGTGGTAGGCAGGCAGAAGTCTGGTGTTAAGAAGTTTGGGTTTTGAGTATGTCTGGATTTTTACCCAGCTCCATTCGCAGGCTTGTGACCTTAGACAGGCTACTTAAGGGCATGTCTCCCATCTGCAAAATGGCGTGCTTAGCAGTAGTATTAACGTTGTTATCAGTAATATTAGGACCCAACATCTACCTCAGAGTCATGAGGATTAGAGGAGTTAATATGTATAAACTGCTTGGAATAATCAATAGGTATTAGCAATTATTACTCTATTCTCCTCAACACCCATAATTTCATTTGGTGGTTTTTTTTTCTTGACTTCTTTCAGAACCATTACAGTAATCTTACATTGTAACATGTATTTTTTGTTCTCTGTAATGTTCTGCCTACATAAGTACATTCCCAAAATAACTAAAGGAAAAAAAAAGATCTAACAAATGTTCACAGTGTTCTTTTCATTGTAATGAATAGCATGTAATTCTTATCATGGATACCAGACCATGAATTCATGTCTATTGTTTGTTGTTAATTTGCCCATTTTTCTTTACCCGTTAGCTTCACTCTTCTTCATTTTCTTTGCAAAATGAAACTGTCTCATATCGGTGTTTTGTACTGGGAAGTTGAGTTTCTGATGTTGGACTCTGGTGTTAGGCCTAACACCGGGGAGAAATAGAAACATTTTATTAAAACCTGTTAAATCGGGATATTGTGGAAATGCCTAGATGGCTATAAGTATATATATTTAGCTTTTATGGTGTCATAAGTCCTGTATATTTTGGTCATTGTTTTCCTCTGTATTTCCGACACAGTCTTTAGGCTGTGAAGGTGAACACTGAGTCAGCAACACAGGTAATTCAGGCTTTCCCCTTGCATGTCTTTCCAACCGATGAAGGAGTAGGATTTTGGCCTGAACTACCTGGATCATTGACTAATTGGGCCATCTATATTGGGAATGAGTGACTGCCTGGCTTCTCCTTTGAAGCGTTACTGGGATGCCCTGAGAGCTGTGCTCTTTTGCTTCCAGTACTATCACCTGACGCAGAAGACCTGGGCTGCCCTATTTCCAAAGCATAATTCTCTCTCTAACGGGGCTCAACTCTGGGAGAAAAGGCCAGGACATGCTAATTCAGTAGGTCCAAGGAGCCTTGGCACTCATTCCCATGCTGAAGATGTGCAGAAAGCCCCCAGCCCTTGAAGGGGGAGAGGAGGGATGAAGGGGAGGGTTAGGTAGAATTTTTACTGTAGTACTCATTAGTAAAAAAGATGATTTATGGGCTTCCCTGGTGGCGCAGTGGTTGAGAGTCTGCCTGCCGATGCAGGGGACGCGGGTTCATGCCCAGGTCTGCGAAGATCCCACGTGCCGCGGAGCAGCTGGGCCCGTGAGCCATGGCCGCTGGGCCTGCGCGTCCGGAGCCTGTGCTCCGCAACGGGAGAGGCTGCAACAGTGAGAGGCCCGCGTACCGCAAAAAAAAAAAAAAAAAAAGAGGTGATTTATGTGGCCTGATAGGACATCATAGGAGCGTGCTTAAAGTCATTTTAGCTTACTGTAGCATCCCCAACGCTGCCACTTTAGACCCACTCACTGACCTCACAATCCACTGATGGTTTGTGACCCCCCGTGGGGAAAGCACTGAGTTTTCTCCTTGTCGTCAGCCCTCCGCTGGTTGGTTTCGTTGAGGGTCTGAAGGATGGCCACCTGATAAACCGAAGCAGCGAATCTCAAAGCTCAGGCATTTGCAAACTGCCTGCATGGTTTTGGACAAACTGTTGTGCCACCCCAGAGTTTTGTAAAATTTAAGTCACGTGGGAATCTCGTTTCAAATGCAGATTCTGATTCGGTAGGTGAGAGAGGGGCCGAAGATCCAGTACCTTAACGCGCTCCCAGGTGAGGCTGGTTCTTCTGGTCCACTGATCTCATTTTCAGTTTCAAGGATCTAGACCATTTCGAATGTATTCTTTCCCTTTAAATCGACTCCGTTTTTAAACCTTAAATACATTTATTTAAAAAGGAAACTTGAAAAATATCACTATTCAAATACATACAATGACAGTAATATGGCTTATTAACTTGGTAGCTCTGGGTGCCTGCTGGCAGGCCTGACTGGGAGGCTTATTTTCCTTTGTTACAGTGGAAGTTAACAAGTGTACAAAGTATTCTGCATCCTGGGATCAAATGGAGACTTTCTCCTTGACTAGACCAGAGGATTAAAAGAGAGTTGAAAAGGAAATGACTTTCTTATTTAAGGTTATTTAATACTGTATTCTAAAATTGTCTCCTCTGGCACCCCAGGTCACCAGGGAATCTCACTTTGGGGAACACTGCTTTTAAGTAATTAGCGGGAACACATGCATTTATAAGCTGAAACCTATTAGCAAGATGGGTGAATCTCTAGAGGTAAAATGATTGGGGGGATGTGTTCAGATTCTTGCCGACTCCAGGTTCTGTTTTCTGTTGGGAAAAAAGAGGGGTACCCCCAATTTCTGAAAAATTGCTACCCCCAGGCCCAGTGAATAATTACATCTTAGGTTTAAAAGGGAAAATGCTTTGGAAAATTGGATTTCAGGCGAACAGAAAGTCAACCTGAAATACTTAGGAAATCTATCAGTGGGTTTCTTCCTCTACACCTCCCGTCTCCTCTTCTTTCAAGTTACTATTGATTATGTTCAATTTGGAATGAATCCATTTATTTGATGCATTTTTTAGAATAGGGTACTTTCTTTATACTTTTTTATTGTAAAAACAATACAGCAACATTAATATACCTTTTTTTTTAAGGAAAAGAAATTCACCACATTCCAGTAACTTTCAGTTCAATTATATTAAAAGTAGAGACTCAGTCAAGTGCTCTGAGAGCAGTGAACAAACACCCTAAAACAAACAAACAGCCCATTTTAGAGTTTCAGTGGTAGTCACTTACAAGGGTTCAAATTTAGCAAACCTGCAGTCACTTAACTTTGTAAAGGAAGAATGTGCTTTTCCATCACTAGCTTTTAAGCATTTCTTCTGACTTCACCGGTATTTCCCCCCTCAGGACAACATTTAGAATAAGTGTTTCAACATACAGAACAAATACCTTGTGAATAAACATCAATTTCACACAAGGAAAAAAATCAATAAATCTGCTTTAGGCATTTGAAAAACCCTGTACTTTTAAAGGAAGGAGTTATAGTGTTAAGTAACTGAAAAACAAAACCCCCCCAAACCCAGGCTGTTAGCTTTAAATGTTTTTCGACATGACTTTTACTTAGAAAAATGTAGTTGGAACTTTCTGAACACCTTGGTGCCTGCTTATTCAAGGATGGACGGCAACTGCCCACGTGGCAACTCATGTGAGAAATGCTACTCGGTATTTTTTTTTTCTAATCTCATAACTGGAATCGTATGGAAAGTAGTGTTTTTTTGGTACCAGTTCTTTTTAGCTTTGTCTGTTGGGGTTTTTGAAAGAATAAATTGAATGAAGAGGTGGCTAGATGATATGTGGCATTCAAGGTTTTTGCAAGTCTGCAAAGATTTAATAATCCCTAATATTCTTACTGTATGCTTTGAGAGTTTTAAAGTTGCTCTCTAGTGAGGGTCTGAAACAATTGCATAAAAGTTTGAAAATAATGTTTTACTCATTCATCTTTTTTTAAGATATAGAGTCAATATTTTAGAAATAAAAGGATTGGTTTCACTAAAAAGAGGACTGAAATATCTTTTATATGTTGTGAAATACATACATTCCATTTAAAATTGACATATATCCTTGGATATTTAAAATATATATTATCAGTGTATATCCTTCATGCATATTAAATATTGATTTACATCCTTGGATTTTTTTTATGAGTAGATATATGCTTTCTTTGGATAAAGAAAGAAAAACTACCTAAATGACCATATGACCTCCAAACAATTTTATTTGTGATAAAAGATTAAAATTTCCTTATTACAGTATCCTATAAATATGCAAACTAAATGAAACTTTTTGTAAGTTAAAAATAAAAACCAGAGATCAGTCTTAGTACCTAAGACATAAGCAGGAAAAAACACTATTCTTGCTTTTTTGGTTCTTAGATGAAGACTAGAAAATAAACTCTTTTGAATTATGAAATTACTACAGCCTAGCTGGAGACACCAACAGATCGTTAATTATTGCTAAGAACCTTCAGAATGCAGTTTTTGAATTTCAAATATCCTTGCTATTGAGTCCCATCCTTCCCCCCGCCCCCCATTTTCTGGGAATTTAATTCCAGAATGGAGAAGATAGGGCTTTTTGCTTTGGGGGTAACTAAATCTCTTTCTTACTCTTTAAAAACGTTAACCTGCTGATGAAAGCACAGAAGGTTGGAATTATTTTCAACAGGAATGGCTTTGCAAATATTTAACTGAGTGTTCTTTGGCAAGTCTTTTCGTGCTCAAGTATTGGAACTATCCTTTAATTGGTCTTTTGCATTCTTGATTATATAATCTCAAAACATATGTTGAAACGGACCTCAAAAATCAGTTAGGCTTCTAGTTTTTACCCGCCCCCCTCCTCACCTTTTTTCCCCTCTTAATAGGGGAATACCTTTTTTTTTTCCATCCAGACTTTTCCGCAAAGCCCCCAATGTATAAAGCAGCCACAGCTGGTGCTCTGGGCGCAGAGTGTCTCTTTGGGCTCGGCGCGTCTCCGTGGCCTCCACGCGTCTCCGTGGCTTCCGCGGTTCCCAGCCTCGCTGCGTGGGAAGAGCGTGCAGAGGGGACGGCGGGTGTCCTGGAGGATTTGATGTCGTGCTGAGGACGGTGGAGAAGGTTTCTGTGTACCATTTACGCGTTGAACGAGGATGAAGTCGGCATTTGGCCTAGTAGGCTGTGTGCTGGCTGAATTGCCCAAGTTTCCAAGTCCCAGTGCTTTGACCGCATTTGGTTCTACTAAACAGCTTTGGCGCAGTCATTTTGATTAACATCAACTTGCTTATGTTAAGTAAGTATTCAGGTTATTTATTATGCATTACTCTTGCCTTTGGAATGAGCAGACTCGAAAACTCCTTTTTCATATGGATTCCATATGTGGCTTTTAAGTTAGCAGAGACGCAAAGGCTTCCAATTATATTGCACGTGAAGTTGCATATTGAATAGATGAATCTTGATGGCATAGGTATTATCTGAAATTCTTTGTCATCTCTAATATTGTTCATATTTCATTTAAACAAACTATTAGGTGTTGGAAGATTCTGTGGTGATGAACTTACGAATTAACTTACGAATTCATGTGTCCTACTTGGGTTTTTTTATTACTGAAAGTGGATACCCATGGTATTTGTTATTTGGTTTGCACTGATGTACTCCAGATAGTATGAGGTGACATTTAAAAAGAAAACAAATCCGGTACATTTGCTCTTTATCCCCACACCTCCAGCCCAGCCAAGCTAGGTAGAGAATATTGCAGTGTTTAAGATAGTGGTTAAGAGTGAGACTACTTGGGTTCAAATATTGGCCTTAGCACTTCTAAGCTGTGTGACCATGGACAGTTATGTCATCATTCCGGACTGTTTCTTTTGGGCAAAAAGTGGGTAACCATAAGCCTACCTCTGGGATAACTGTAAAGATGCAATGCGATGATGCGTGTGCCAAGCCTGAGCGGGGTGAGCGCTCCGTGACTGCTGACCTTGGAATCAGGTGTGGAATAGATGACTGCTTGGGACAGGTGTAGGCTTTTGATTCAGTATCAGCCGGGAAAGGTGTTGTCGGAGTCCGGGAACCTCAACTTTCCTCATTAGGGAAGCGCGGTCTGTATAATAGTGCTTTTCTCTCACGTCAAACTTTGTTTCCTTTGGTGCTTCACCTACTGGAGGAGACTGCGTCTCCACACTTTCCTTTGGCAACTAGATCTGAGAGTTTAGTTTTCTAGCTGGGGCAGCTGCTCCATTCCCCTGCCTCCTGGACCTGATTACTTCTCACGTTTAGCTGCAGCTGTTCACCATGTCCATTGCTGGCATGACCTGATCAGCCTTCTGTTTCTTTATCACAAATGCCAGCATTTCTCGTGTCTTGCCTAGAGGGTCATTTTGAGGCCGCGAACCTACCTGTTTTTTTGTTTTTTTTTTTAATGGTAGTATATGCAGAATATTACAGTTCTAATAAAATAAAAATTCTAATAATAGAAATATGCCTGGAAAAATACCTAAAATATAGCAGGTACCCAGTAATTATTAATTGAAATAAGTTAGTTGACTCTAAAGTAATTTTCTTTTTTAATAACCATTTTTTAATTGAAGTATAATTAATTTACAATGTTAGTTTCAGGTGTACAACAAAGTGATTCAGTTATACATATCTTGATATATATCTATCCTTTTTCAGATTTTTTTCCATTATAGGTTATTACAAGATATTGAATATAGTTCCCTGTGCTGTACAGTAGGTCCTTGTTATCTGTTTTATATATAGTAGTCAGTATCTGTTAATCCCAGAATCCTAATTTATCCTCCCCCCTCCCCCCCATTCCCTTTGGTAACCATGAGTTTGTTTTCTATGTCTGTGAGTCTATTTCTGTTTTGTAAATAAGTTCATTTACATCTTTTTTTTAGATTCCACATATAAGTGATAGCATATGATATTTGTCTTTGACTTACTTCACTTAGTGTGATAATCTCTAGTTCCATCCATGTTGCTGCAAATGGCATTCTCTTTTGTTGCTGAGTAATATTCCGTCATATATAAATACCATGTTTTCTTTATCATCTGTTGATGGACACTTAGGTTTCTTCCAAGTGTTGGCTATTGTAAATGATGCTGCTATGAACATTGGCGTGCATGTATCTTTCTGAATTAAGAGTTTTCTCTGGATATATGCCCAGGAGTAGGATTGCAGGATCATATGGTAATTCTATTTTTAGTTTTCTAAGGAACCTCCGTACTATTCTCCATAGTAGCTGTACCAATTTACATTCCCACCAACAGTATACGAGGGTTCCCTTTTCTCCACACCCTCTCCAGCATTTATTATTTGTAGACTTTTTGATGATGGCCATTCTGACTGGTGTGAGGTGATACCTCATTGTAGTTTTTTTTTTTTTTTTTAATGCGGTATGCGGGGCTCTCACTGTTGTGGCCTCTCCCGTCGCGGAGCACAGGCTCTGGACGTGCAGGCTCAGCGGCCATGGATCACGGGCCCAGCCGCTCCGCGGCACGTGGGATCCTCCCGGACCGGGGCACGAACCCGTGTCCCCTGCATCGGCAGGCGGACTCTCAACCACTGCGCCACCAGGGAAGCCCCTCATTGTAGTTTTGATTTGCATTTCTCTAATTAGCGATATTGAACATATTTTCACGTGCCTGTTGGCCATCTATATTAATTTTCTCCGTTTAGGAACAAGAGAGTGTGTGTATGTATGTATATATATATATGTAAATGCGTGTATATTTATGTATATGTAGTTTATTTTTTGATTTCTTGTGCATTTCTAAATATAGAAAAGTTTCAAAAAGTGGGGGAGGTGAAACAGAAAGGGAGAGGAGAAGCAGAGGTGGTATTGGGCCACTGTATTGAGGGAGGGATATGCCTGGGGGCATCTGAGACTGTGCTGTTGAACAATTAACTCTCGAGTGTTTCAAAGTACCTTTCCAATGAGGGGCATAATGCTGCTTTTGTAACCCATGACATGAAGAGTGTAGGGGGGCTCATGTGGAGGAGTTTTTGGGACCAGGAACCCCATAAGGACAGTCGTGTAAATTGAGGAATGTACACAGGTTGCTCAGAGACACTCCTCAGTGGGTCTCTTGTGCTTCGCCATGTCTTGCTGGGTGGGCGGAAAATGCTCTTCACTGGGGCCATTTCTTAGGGTTGTGTCTGTGGTGAGCAGCCTTGAAGGATGAGGTGATGTGTCTCCCTGGGGCAAAGAGCAACTTCACCTACACTTGTTCTGAAGTAGCAGGTCCCCAAAGCATAGGTTCCACAGCTGTGCCGCAAACATAAAGCAGCACGTGCAGCTTCCGTCTGGGCCCCTCAGCGTCACCGCCGTTGGACTTCGGGGTGAGGAGAACAGACAAACATGGCGCCCATGCTGCCTGCTCTGCTGCTGATAATTCTGGCAGCTTCCATGAAACAGTACTGAGGCTAATGTATTACCCTGCAAGTAGGGTAAAAGCGAATAAGACCAGACACAGGTGTACTGTATGTAAGTTGAATATGTAGCCCGTTAAGTGTGTTCAGATGTGTCCTGTTTAGAACATAATCACCAGGGCCTCACCTACAAAGAATGTGTTTAGGAAGGCGACAGTGGGTGGCTCCTCAGAGCTTCCTTGTCAGGTTTCTAAGACCTGATGAGGGCTTCTCGGGCACTTCACAGCTGTGCCACTGGTCAGTGCGACTCCAGGGAACCAAGGAGACCAGCACATCCTCACCAAGAATTGTTGCATCCTAATTGAGGTAAGACGCAGAGCTGACACACGGGGGTGGCTGATTTTGAGAGTGCCGAGCAACAGGATTCAGGATTCTTGGGGGCCGTGGAGGAGAGCACAGGATATTGGGAGCCTGGGCAGCCCCAGAGGGCACAGACAGGGCAAGGTGCAGAGATTGTCAGATGTCTGGCCCTGAAAGGAGAGAGATGGGAAAGTCCATGCCAAGGCAGTGGGCTGCAGCTGAGGAAGAGCGGGAACAGCTCATCTCAGAAGCAGTCTGGCTCTGTTGAATTGGACTGGGGAAAAGACTTTCTGTGTGCTTTTTTTTTTTTTTTGCGGTACGCAGGCCTCTCACTGCTGTGGCCCCTCCTGCTGCGGACCACAGGCTCCGGACGCGCAGGCTCAGCGGCCATGGCTCACGGGCCCAGCCGCTCCGCGGCATGTGGGATCTTCCCGGACCGGGGCACGAACCCGCATCCCCTGCACCGGCAGGCGGACTCCCAACCACTGCGCCACCAGGGAAGCCCCTCTGTGTGCTTTTTGATACTTGTGGAATGAATTGTTTTCAAGCAGTCAGTTAACCAGCCTCTTGGAGAATGACACTGAGATCACCTCCAAGCTGGTATAGGCAATTTAGAGAAGCGTTTATAATGAACAGTCGTGCAGCTGATGAGAGCCAAGTAAGGACATTTGTTCAGAACAATAATTTTTGTGTGTATGTGTTTTTTAAAATGTATCTGTAAAAGTGTATTTACCGGTTATCTGCAGTAGGTATTTAGTTCTTCCCCCATCAAAAGACTAATATGTCTGTGTGGTAATTAGGCCTGACATTAAGATTCCTGATGGAGAGAGGGCTCTCAGGGCTCAAATACATTGGATGTTGAAGCGCTGCTCCTGGTGTTTCCAGTGTGAATCTTACTGGCAGTTAGAAACAAATTCTAAATAATATTTTTCATTCACATAATGATATGTGAATATGATTAACTTCCTGCAGCCATCAATTGAGATCCATGATGACTGCTGAGATCTGGGGATCCACGGATTATGTAAAAAAACTCATGGGTCAGGAAGTGGATTTTGAGGGGGGATATTGGTCGCCGCCACACATAGCTACACAGGTCATGAACTGTACAACTCCCCAGGACATGCACAGTGCTTGCTCCCTGGGTTGTGCAGTGTGGCAGCTTGCGTGCATTGGGCAGCCATCCGAAGGTTTAAACAAGTGGCCTCCAGGATAGGAAGCCCAGAGAGAAACCCACGCACATATGGTCACTTTATTTTTGATAAAGGAGGCAAGAATACACAATGGAGAAAAGACAGCCTCTTCAATAAGTGGTGCTGGGAAAACTTGACAGCTACATGTAAAAGAATGAAATTAGAACACTTCCTAACACCATACACAAAAATAAACTCAAAATGGACTAAAGCCCTAAATGTAAGGCCAGACACTATAAAACTCTTAGAGGAAAACATAGGAAGAACACTCTTTGATATAAATCACAGCAAGATCCTTTTTGACCCACCTCCTAGAGAAATGGAAATAAAAACAAAAATAAACAAATGGGACCTAATGAAACTTAAAAGCTTTTGCACAGCATAGGAAACCATAAACAAGACCAAAAGACAACCCTCAGAATGATAGAAAATATTTGCAAACAAAGCAAGTGACAAAGGATTCATCTCCAAAATATACAAGCAGCTCATGCAGCTCAACATCAAAAACACAAACAACCCAATCCAAAAATGGGAAGAAGACCTAAATAGACATTTCTCCAAAGAAGACATACAGATTGCCAACAAACACATGGAAGGATGCTCAACATCACTAATCATTAGAGAAATGCAAATCAAAACTACAACAAGGGCTTCCCTGGTGGCGCAGTGGTTGAGAGTCCGCCTGCCGATGCAGGGGACGCGGGTTCGTGCCCCGGTCCGGGAGGATCCCACATGCCGCGGAGCGGCTGGGCCCGTGAGCCATGGCCGCCAAGCCTGCGCGTCCGGAGCCTGTGCTCCGCAGCGGGAGAGGCCACAACAGTGAGAGGCCCGCGTACCGCAAAAAAAAAACAAAAACCCTACAATGAGGTATCACCTCACACCAGTCAGAATAGCCATCATCAAAAAATCTACAAATAGTAAATGCTGGAGAGGGTGTGGAGAAAAGGGAACCCTCTTGCACTGTTGGTGGGAATGTAAATTAATAGAGCCACTATGGAGAACAGTCTGGAGGTTCCTTAAAAAACTAAAAATTGCACTACCATATGGCCCAGCAATCCCACTACTGGGCATATACCCTGAGAAAACCATCATTCAAAAAGAGTCATGTACCACAATGTTCATTGCAGCTCTGTTTACAATAGCCAGGACATGGAAGCAACCTAAGTGTTCATCAAGAGATGAATGGATAAAGAAGATGTGACGCATATATACAATTGAATATTACTCAGCCATAAAAAGAAATGGAATTGAGTTATTTGTAGTGAGGTGCATGGACCTAGAGTCTGTCATACAGAGTGAATTAAGTCAGAAAGAGAAAGACAAATACTGCATGCTAACACATATATATGGAATCTAAAAAAAAAAAAAGGTTCTGATGAACCTAGGGGCAGGACAGGAATAAAGATGCAGATGTAGAGTATGGACTTGAGCACATGGGGAGGGTGAGGGGTAAGCTGGGATGAAGTGAGAGAGTGGCATGGACTTATATATACTACCAAGTGTAAAATAGATAGCTAGTGGGAAGCAGCCACATAGCACAGGGAGATCAGCTTGGTGCTTTGTGACCACCAAGAGGGGTGGGATAGGGAGGGTGGGAGGGAAACACAAGAGGGAGGGGATATGGGGATATATGTATACATGTAGCTGATTCACTTTCTCATACAGCAGAAACTAACACACCATTGTAAAGCAATTATACTCCAATAAAGATGTTAAAAAAAGTGGCCTATAAAGTGGGTGATCGGTAAGCTGAGTGGATTCAGACATTTCTGTTAGTGTGATAAGTATCACCTGTGCCTTTCACTCCTGGTGGAGGGACCTGGTGGTGATGGTGGTGAGGGTGGAGGCTTCTCATGTGGAGCTGGGAGCTCCCTGCCAAGCAAGAGGGTAACCCCGGCTGGCAAGGACTGCTCAGAGACCTTGGGACCTTGCAGACTGAGCTAAGAAAGATCAGACTAGCGTCCGCAGTCCACCTGGTCCCCATTGAGCCCAGGGAGACCAAAAGACGTGCAGGTGCTGAACCTCTGTTACTGTCCCCTTGAAGCCAAGCAAGTCATTTGTTCACTTTTATGTTAATAAATGAACTCGATCACTCATGTTCAAAATAATGAACCCCATTTAAAAAGTAATTGCCTGCAGTTACGTTTGATTCTTTTTTTAAAACGTTTATTTTTGGCTGCGTTGGGTCTTCGTTGCCGCGCATGGGCTTCTTTAGTTGCGGTGCGTGGGCTTCTCATTGCAGTGGCTTCTCTTGTTGCGGAGCACGGGCTCTAGGCGCGCGGGCTTCAGTAGTTGTGTCTCACGGGCTGTAGAGTGCAGGCTCAGTAGTTGTGGCGCATGGGCTTAGTTGCTCCGTGGCATGTGGGATCTTCCAGGACCAGGGCTCGAACCCGTGTCCCCTGCATTGGCAGGCGGATTCTTTTTTTTTTTTTTTTTGCGGTACGCGGGCCTCTCACTGCTGTGGCCTCTGCCGTTGCAGAGCACAGGCTCCAGACACGCAGGCTCAGCGGCCATGGCCCACAGGCCCAGCCGCTCCGCTGCATGTGGGATCTTCCCCGACCGGGGCGCAAACCCGCGTCCCCTGCATCGGTAGGCAGACTCTCAACCACTGCGCCACTAGGGAAGCCCCTACCTTTGATTCTTGAATCCGGTATGTTTGTTATCAAAATGAAGAGGCTGCCAACCAAATTCTTTTCAGTTTCTTAATACAGTTACTTTACTTTCTTTTAATTATGTATGTGAAGTGTTAGCTAGTTAAATACAGATGAAGTGAGACCATTTTTATATGGAATGTTATTTTATTGCATACCTCTGTAAGTAGTTTTAGGAAATAAAGGCCAAGTATTCACATATAAACGTTTCTTCACCATTCTGAATGCATTCTCACTTAAAATTTTGTCGGGTGGATTTAGGAAGGGGCTAACAAAAGACTTGGGAGTAGAACTCTACCGCCACATAGAGATGCACCACTGCTGTCTCCTAGAGCAGCCTAGTTCTGTTCTGTCATTCGAGTTTTGAGTCCTATGACCCAAGGAGAACCTATATCCTTATAGCTAGGCAGAATTACCAGCCACTAGTATGTCCCTTTTCCCTTCCCATGTGAGCTGACAACCTCCAGGAAAACCTGGAAGACCTATTTATCACCCCCATATCCCCTTCCCCTAGCAGAAGCCGGTATGTTTTCCGTAATAGGATTTTGAATAATGAAGGGTAGTGGGACTTGGCATCATACGGTCTGGATTTGAATCTCACTTCTGTTACCTTCTAGCTATGTGACCCTGACTCATCTTAAGCTTTCTGAGTCTCAGTTAATCCTCACAGGCAAAGTGAGTATGTCGGAAAACAGGTCTCCATCAATTTCTCGTGTTTCTGGATGTCTTGCAAGCTGACGTGCTGACTGCCTTTGTCTGGAGCACCTTTTCAAGGATATTTGCAGCATTTTTCACTTGTAGGATTGTGGTACTCCCTTCCTTCCCCAATGCTCCATTCTCCTGCAGGGAGAGTTCTCCAGTGGTAAATCTGATTGTGTCACATTGCCTACTTTAAATTCTTAAATGGCTCTTAATTTGGACAGGATTAAAGCTAAACTCCATTATAGGGACCTTGCCTATTTCTCACCTCTCATCCACAGTCTGTTCCCCAGCCATACTTGTATGGAGCAAAGGGATAGGCATATATGATGTCCATTATAAAAGTCGGGTTCCCTAAGTTCAGGGGTCCTCTGCTGTGATGCAGTCTGTGGTGTATGCAGGTGTCACTGTGTTCTCTCCCCGTCACCCTGTGGGAATAGGGGCTTGGGAACTGGCCCCAGATTGTGAGCTTATTTATGTTTTCTGACTGTAACTTTGCACTTACCTCTGCTTTCAATGATGTGTCCACCATTTCTGTCTACCTTCTACCAAAGGTGTGGTATCTACCATTAAAAGTTGTAAAAAACAAAGAGGCCATGAGTGCGAAGCACTTATCTCAGGACCTGGGTAGCTGCTGCTAGCGCTGCTGTAATTGTTCCTACAAGAGCTGGTTCTAGAATTACAACCTTTGAGAACTCTTTGCTAAACTTCCTCTACCCCTGCCCCACCCCATCATTTAGCTATATCCCATTTAGCTGTTTTGTCTTCAGCATAAATTCCTTATAGATCTTTTTCAGAAACATTTTCAAAACCATTAAAAATACACCAAAATCTACTATAATACTGAAGAGAAGGAGCTGATATATCTTGCTTCTGGCCAGTTGGATGGCATATATAGAGGAGGGCTGTGGGATGCTCTTAGCTGCAGAGTTCTAGCCTGGTACTCCGCCTTTCTCAGTTTGAGTGGTTCTGGGCAATCTGTTTTGTTTTGTAGTCTCTTTTTTTCCCTTTTAACATGCTATTTTTTTACCTCATTGTCTTTGATTCACAGCAAATTGTTTGTTTTTAAAAGGATACATCAAAGGTGGGTTTAAATGGTTAAAATACAAGCTGGCCATTGTGACTTTTACAAGCTATCAAATCACATGGATTGTGTGCTGTCTAGCTAGGTCCACCCTTGGAACCATTTTAAACAATGGTGAAAAGATGAAGACATCAGGCAGTAAATCCCTCCCTTGTGTAGGGATTAGGCTGGTGGAATTGCACCTCCATGGGGTGCTTGCCGCAGTGGTTGTCTTTGGTGCCAGTTCGGTTAGGGGGCCCGTTTCCACTGGTCTTTGAGGTCCTTGTGGGACAGCACCTGAATGGGGTTTCGTTCCAGGTCTTGGCAGGGCCTGGCTCTTAGAAGGCATTCCAGAAATTGTTTTGAATGCATGAATGACTAAGTAAGAAAATGTGAGGGTGCTTAGCTAGCTGTAAACCATTAGCCCAACGCGAACTAATTTGTTCCCACTTCTCTGATGTGGGAAGATGTGCTGGTTCGGGAGTGGGGCCTGACAGCGGAGATTTGGGGTGATGGGAAACGCCTGATTTTACTTGGCTTTCTCTCTGCTGTGCTCCCATCCTCCTTTCACCCCTCTCCCTGAAAGCTCAGCAAGCCTGGCTGTGGAGGAAGGCCTCAGTGCTGTCGTCCTGACTTCTGTGATCCGTCCTAGCTCAGACCTACAGGACTTTCCAAAGATTGGGCATCTTTTGTCTCTTCTCCCACTCCTCGCAGTTGGGTTTATAACCCCTTTAGTCCCTTACTTCTCTCCACCTCTGTTCTGACCTCCACCTGCAGAGAGGCTCTGATGCCGTTTTGCATGTCCCTTCCAGAACCACGAGCCCTCCTTTGTGTTCTAGGGCCTTTCTGTTTCGCAGTGAGTTAGGGTATGTCTAGTAAGATAAAGAAAGTGGTGACTATATATATATATATTTATTTTTTTGCGATACGTGGGCCTCTCACTGTTGTGGCCTCTCCCGTTGCGGAGCACAGGCTCCGGACACGCAGGCTCAGCGGCCATGGCTCACGGGCCCAGCTGCTCCGTGGCATGTGGGATCCTCCCGGACCGGGGCACGAACCCATGTCCCTTGCATCGGCAGGCGGACTCTCAACCAATGGGCCACCAGGGAAGCCCCGTGACTATATATTTTTAAAAATTCAAATTGAGACGAAGCATCCACACAGATTTTTTCCCCTCCTGTTTGTGGACTGCTTTTTATAACAAACACGTTATAATCACAAACAGATTAAACCGCATTTAATGAATATTGCAAAGAATACAGTTACTCAAAAAAGGAAAAAAAAAGGGCACATATGTATGTGTCAGTTGACAGTATCTGACTATTTGAGATCTGGGTCACAGCACTCTCAGATAGGGAAACTTTATACACTGTAATCCAGACTTTGGTCCCAGACAGTTTTCCTTTGTTGGCTCATGGAGGGCCCTTGTGAAAAATCTTGATAGTCAAGTGCATATTTGCTTGCTTGTGCTTTCAAGGTAACCGAAAAAAGTTAGAGCTTTGCAAACTAGAGGGTATGACATGAATATAAGTTGTAAGTAATTTTTACTGTGATCATTTTTAGTTATGTGCATGGGAATTCTTGACATACAGGAGAGGCTAGGCACTGTTCTATTTTCTATTTGTGATATATTCCATGAAAAGCTAATCTTTAGGGGTAGTGGTACAGGGCGGTATAACCACTGTAACCAGAATGATTCCTTTCCATTTATTTATCATATCCTCTCAAAGGGTGACTACCAGTCATTTTTAATTCTGTTCATCGAAGTGATGAACATCGAAATAAATGGGGACCAGATGTGATTGTACAGATTTCAATCCTAGAAAGGATCTGCCATTTGAACACCATCTCTAAAGATGAAAGGCAAACTTCCCGTGTCACTCAGAACTCTTAATAACTTCATTTTCAACTGTATTATTGGGTGACATAGCTGCAGAGGTCACGACAAACGGAGAATATTGAGTTGTTGAGATCTGTCTTGTTTAGATTTGTTGAAAGATTCATTGATTTGTGGGAGAGAGAAAACTGTGGTAGGGTAGCTTTAGCATTTGCATTTCATTTTAACATTATGTCGCTCAGGGTTTTTGAGGCTGTGTGAACAAGGTTACAAGGCAAGCCTAGGCAATTTAGGGTTGTGTAAGGAACTGGCTTTGCTGTCTTACGTTCAGGCAAATTTTTTTCTGGCTGAGCCAGAAGCTTGGCAACCTTCTCCCCCATCACCAGCATCGTTGGACGTTACATCTCGATTTTTTTCACATCTGCCCTCATTAATCCATCTGTATCACCATTGTCCTGGTCTGAGCTTTCATCCTCCCGACTGCCCTGGCCTCCTGCTGTCTCTTACCTGCCTGTGGTCCACTTTGCCCTGAGCCAGAGTGGTGCAGTCCCAGGTCTGATCATGACAGCCCAGACTTTCAGTGATCTCCCTGGCTTCCCACTGCCCTTGGTCTCACCTAAAATCCTCCCTGTCATCTTTTCCTTCTCCAGTGCCCACCTTGCGGCCTTATCCCCTCCTTCCTCCTCTCTCCCTCCAGCCCTCTGGCCTTTCTTTTCTCCCTGGTATTCCTTCCTACTTCAGAGCCTTTGCATATGCTCTTCCCAGAGCACATGGGATTCTGCCCCACCCCCCCAAATCGGGTTAAGCCTTGAAATGTTCTGTCATAACACCCAGGACTTTTCCTTCCCAGCACCCATCAGACTTAGGTTAGATCATCATTACTTATTTGGGTGATTATTTGTTCGTATACGGCATTAGTCAGTCAGCTTTGAGAGCGTGAGGGCTACCCATTTAATGCGACTTTGATGGTACCCTCAGCACCCAGGGTTGCATCTTAAAGTGCTTACTGGGTCTTGGTTTTCTGCAGCAGTTTTGGTTTATACCTGTAGTCCCCATGTAATGATTACTAGTGTCCCCTTTGAAAATTATTCATTTTGGATGACAGCATACATAGTGATCCTACTGGAAGCTCAAGGATGTTAAGTCACTCCAGTAAAGGGTTCCACTGTCAGTCTCCTAGAGCAGGAGACCCTCGTGCCGGGTGTGGGCAGGAGGGAGCTGTTGCTGAGTTCTGATTCCGGCTGAAGATAATTTATGTTTTTGAAACCCGAGCAGCATATACAGATACGCACGTTTGTTGTGGCTTTTTTTTTTTTTTTTTTTAACATTTTGAAGAAGTGCGAACATTCCCTGTGCGCCTGGGGTTTTAGAATATGATAGCAGAGGCATCAAGGCTGTTAAAGAAATGGAAAATAAACACAGGGTAGCGACAGGTAGGTGCTTCCTCCGGTCAGAGGCGGACAAACTTTTGATCGGAAGGGGTTGAGGATGGTTTTACATTTTGTTTGGCCAGCAAGAGAAGTCCCTGCTGCCTTCAGGTTAGCGTGAGCTGGTCTTACTGGGCAGTGTGTCTGGGGGGACCTGGTGGGAAGCACAGAGATCGTCTGTGCTCCAATTTCCCTCCCCATCTGTAGACTCAGAAGGTGACGCGGACAGTGCCAAGTGATCTTGTTGAATTAAAAAAACGAAAACCTAAAAGGCAGCATGAGGGAGGCCCTGGTTTGTTGTACGGGCTGTTACGGGCCAGGCCCCCGGAGACTCAGTATCCTTCTGTCTGACTTGGAGCTGCCACATGCCTGCCTCAGGGAGGGCTCTGAAGACTAGAGCGGGAACATGCTTTGCAAGACACTTTCAGATTGCTGGGGCCCTTTAGGAGAAAAGGGCTTTTTGTGACACTAGACTGAAGAAAATTTTTATCGGATTCCATAGCCCGAGGTCTCAAAACAAAACAGCTAGGAGCCCCTCTCAGGCCTGGCTTCTGCACAGCAGCCAGGCTGAACCTTGAAGTGGTGGCTTCCTTCGTGCTGTCCCCGCAGGGCCGGGCAGCCCCTGAAGACCCTCAGAGACCCAGGCAGGCAGAGGTGCCAGAGAACAAGACAGACAACGGAACCACAGATGAGAGCTCAGGTGGGGTCATTAAGGGATATAGGCACAGCCAGCTGGAGCCAGGGGTGGGAAATGCGTGTGAAGGTCCCAGGCTTCGGGGCTGTTCAGGTGGACCTAACCAGAGCCCGCCATGGGCTCCGTGAAATTGAACACAGCCTGCCTTGCTTTTCTGCTGTCTTTCAGTTGGAAGGTTGTGTGCAAGGGGTCTCTCTTTGCTTGCCCAGTCAGCTTAGGCCTGACCATCAGAATGTGGGAGATGTGAGGCCTTGTGGAGATTTTGCAGGTTGAATGATTCAGCAAAGCACGTGCGAGGTTTCTCTAATAGTTACCTATCTACAACAGGCGGAATTTGGATTGGCTGGAAAGAAAGGTGAAATAAGGTAATCGGAATTATAGGATTTAGTTTTCTTTTTTGAAAGTTCTGGCATCTTGTGTTCTCTGCCTACCAGAAATATTCCAGCAGAGCCGTGATAATGCTTCTCGTGTGCTAAGCCTTCCAGATGGCAGTTGCTCAGCCAGTAAGCAGGAGAGGGAGTGGAGCGTTGGAGATTTATGAGTAAGTTGATTCCCTTTCTCGGTGTGACCCAGTGAACCCTCACTCGCTCTTTGTATGGTGTCCTGAAGTCCTCAGCCCTGCAGCGTCTTTGAAAACCACTACCCCTCGTTTTAAGGGGAGGGTTCACGTTCTTCACGTTACTGGTAATGAATGGCTGTCTCGAGAGAGCGCTGAAGGTGCTTTCTCAGACAGCTTTTTGGAGGCTGGGCGGACTCTAAGATCCTTGAGGACAGAGGCTCTACCTTTTGCTGCACAGCACCAACGTGCAGGGGAGCTTGGCGCTGGAACCTGTGGGCTCTGCCTCAGTGCCTCCCCGTGTGTGTAGGACCCTTCCCTGGCTGAGGCATTTTCCCGTCACTCTCTTACTCCAGGGATGTTCGCTGAGCCTGCAGACCTGGGGCTGCAGTACCAGGTGGTTTCACGTCCTTCTTGGAGCTCTTGGTCCAGTGGAGGAAAGACGTGCCAATAAATACCCATCAAGAAAAGCGGTGTGTAAGCCCGAGGAAGGAGCGGTCAGGGAATGCTCGGAGGAGGTGGTGTTGCTGTGTGTTTTGAGAAGGGTTAGGGCATTGCTGAGCAGAACAACGCTTGCTGTATTTTTTTCCAAAAATAGCAAACACCCCCCCAGACCCCCACCGAACCGCCCCAGCTTGCTAGGAGGCAGCCTGAGTTACGCGTGTTACGCTTTGCTGTGTGTAGCCTGGTGGACGGGGACGGCTGCAGTGCTGTTACTCTGGGAGCTTCCTCCTCTGTGTGGATTCTGTTCCCATTCGCTTTGAGGACACTGCAGCATCTGCTGGGTGCACCTCTCTGAGAACTCTTACAGCGGATATTCAGAGGTTACAAATGGTCTCTGTTAGTTTTGTTCCCCAACTAGATTTTAGATTCAGAGCGGGGACCACGCCATCAACATTAAGCACAAATGCATCAGTGCATACGGGAAGCATTGAGGGAATGCTAGTTGAGTATTTTTCATACATCATTATTACCTGGCTCTGTAATATGACAGAACAGTTTGGCATTGACTCTTAAGTATAAGCAGTATTTTGTTGTTGTTGTTGTTGTTTTTAAGGATAGCACAAGTTTGGGATCAGCAGCATGTCACCAGTTTGATGTTCATTCATGGTCATTCATTTATTTTTTAATTCATTCATTCACTTACAGGCTCTGCCTTCGAATAGTACTTGTCCTTTCCTGCATTGAGGCTTTTTCTTTCTTTTTTGAATGCTACGTTTTTACTGCACTGGGGATTTTATTCTCATTCACTTACAGGCTCTACCTTCGAATAGTACTTGTCTTTTCCTGCATTGAGGCTTTTTCTTTCTTTTTTGAATGCTACGTTTTTACTGCATTGGGGATTTTATTCTTCAAACTTGATAATTGTTTCAGTAAATCTATCTCTTGGATACTGGCTTAGACCGAATTCTTTTCTGTTCGATACTTTTGAGAGTGGTTTACCGTAAACCGTTTGAGGTATCAGTACGTTTATTAATGACTTTTGAGATTTGGCAGCAACTTAAATTGATAAAAATGGAATGTGCTTTGGGTAGAAAACTGTATCAGACAGACAGTGTTTCACTCTGCAGACCAGGGCAGAGAGGAGGATGCTTCCGACAAGAGAACATAACTTATCAGTAATTTAGATCATCGTGCCAAGTAATACAAGGCCGGGCAGTAGTGATTGTTTCTTTTTAATTCTTACATGGCGCTTATGACGTGGTAGGCACTGTTCTGAAGTGCTGCTTGTGTATTAGCTCATTTAATCTTCCCAGTGACCCCATGAGGTGTCTGTGCTGTTCTTCACATTGTACTGGTGAGGGCACCTGGGGCACAGGAAGTGTGTGACTTGTCCGTGGGCATGGTTGTGTGCCCATGGACAATCCCTCTGGTACTAAAGATGTTCTGATTTTATATAGTATGCAACTGGAAAGTTGGGAAATATTCAAAAAGAAATTAAAATAGTCATTCTTGGGACGTCCCTGGTGGCGCGGTGGTTAAGAATCCGCCTGCCAATACTGGGGACATGGGTTCGAGCCCTGGTCCGGGAAGATCCCTCATGACATGGAGCAACTAAGCCCGTGTGCCACAACTACTGAAGCCCGAGTGCCCAGAGCCCGTGCTCTGCAACAAGAGAAGCCACTGTAGTGAGAAGCCCACACACTGCAATGAAGAGTAGCCCCCGCTCGCCGCAACTAGAGAGAAGCCCGTGCACAGCAACAAAGATACAACGCAGCCAAAAATAAATAAATAAATTTATAGTAAATAGTCATTCTTTTGACAGTTTAGGACAATTAGGTTTGTTCAGTTGTTTCCATTACAGTATGTATGTGTTTATGATGGTTATTATTTTTTCTTTTCTAAATTGTGGTAACATATACATAACTATGATGGGTAGTTTTGAACTCACGTAGAGGGCTTCTAAAACAAACAACTTCACGTTTTGATAAGCTAAGAGACTTTCAAAGCATTCCTGCTTCCACAGCAAAGTGGTTTCAAATGATGAACTTTGCCTCTGCCAGTGACGCTTGTGAGAATGCCTTTGGAAGAATGTGAGTGTAATTTATTATACATAATGTTATTAACGTATGCTTTCTCTCTGAAGTCGTATTAGAGCAGAATGTGTAAGATACAGTTCAGTTTGGGTATCCTCTGAAGTTGGGTGTTTTGTGGTCACTGTTGTTGTTCTGGATTTCTTCAAAGCTGGGGTTGCAGATTCCTCTGCTTTGAGGGACCAGGCAAAAGACAAGCCATTGAGGGTCCGAGGTGGGAGTGTGGTAAAGGGTCAACCGTGCTTCTGCCCAGTGTGGGTGGAGCTACTTTCCTCCAGCTGTTGGTTGACCAGAGAATAGGAGCCGGTGTTGCCAGATCTAACCATTTCCCAGGACCAGTTGAAACTTCATGTTTTTTATTTAAGCAACTTCTCAACGTTACTGCTTTGGAAGAAAATTTAAATCAAAACCAACCAATCCCAGAGAGCATGGTGGACTCCACATACAGAGGAGAGTAGGGAACTTGGAAGGGGCCCTGCATGTCTCCGTAGACCCTTGCTGTGGCGCTGAACTTCTGCTTTCACGTGCCTGTTGGTGGTTTGGTTGTACAGTGCATAGCTGCATCCCTGAGAAATTGTATGTAAACTCATTTCATTTCTTTTCTGTCTTTTAAAATAGACTTTTACCTTATTGTGGAAGATCAGGGAACTTCTGGTGAGTCCTTTGTACAGTCAGTGTATTTCTTTTGTATGTTTGTACTAATGTGTTTAAAATGGGGAACGCTGTTAGCTATCATACACTGCTTGAGTTAAGGAAGTCATTAGTTAGGTATGCTTTGGGTTACTCAGAAATTCTTGTGGCTGTGGTGTTTGCTGTAATGATATTTGACCTGTCACGGGAGCTGTAGCCGCTTGGAAGAGCGTTCGGTCCTTAATACTGGTGTCTAAATTCTAGGCATGTTGCCTGTAACTTCCAGTTTCAAAAAAAAAAAAAATCTATGTCAATCTGTTTCTTTATATCCCAGTGCTATTCCCGCCCCCCACCCCCGTTTTATATTTAATCATTCTCTTTGGCTCACAACAGCAATCCAGTCCAAAGATTTACTTTTTCTATTTCTAACCCCATCATTATTTTTATGTAAAAAGTATGTTTTGAGTTACAGCAATTCATGGGGATCAAGCCTCTGCTCTGTAGGGAGAAGAGAGATGTCATTTACTACAGAGTTTATACAGACAGATGTCCTGCTGCATGCTGTGTTTCCACTGTAATCCAGGGGGTTTATCTGTGTTACACTTAAAGAAAAATGACCATATTTGGCCTGACTCTAAGCCAAGATGATATAGGCCCAAAGTTTTTCTTGGAGGAATGGGAGAGCAAGGGGAAAAGAAACATTTGGAAGAAGTAGTCCTTTTTCCTCGTATTTTATTCATGGGCATTTAATTCACAGATTATTTAATGCATTACACTTACTCATATAATTCTGGTTCCTTTTGTGTTTTCCTAGCCTCCCCCTCCCTCCATTTTTCTTCTTTTGAAACAATTTCAAACTTATAGGAAAGTTGCAAGACTACTAAAAAAGAACTGCTATATATACCTTTAACGATGGACTCCAGGTTTCTCTGGTTTTCCCAATAATGTCCTTAGAACAAAAGGATCCAGTTCAGAATCGAGCACCACACCCAGCTGTCACGTCTTTCTCGTCTCCTTCAGTCTCGAAGAGTTCCTTGTTCTTTCCTTGTCTCTCATGACATTGACTTTTTTTTCTTTTTCAATTGTTTATTTACTTATTGTATTTATTTTTGGCTGCGTTGGGTCTTCGTTGCTGTGCGCGGACTTTGCTCTAGTTGCAGTGAACTGGGACTGCTCTTCGTTGCAGTGTGTGGGCTTCTCGTTGCGGTGGCTTCTCGTTGCGGAGCATGGGCTCTAGGCACGTGGGCTTCAGTAGTTGTGGCACGTGGGCTCAGTAGTTGTGGCCCACGGGCTTAGTTGCTCCATGGCATGTGGAATCTTCCCGGTCCAGGGCTCGAACCCACACCCCATGCATTGGCAGGCGGATTCTTAACCACTGTGCCACTAGGGAAGCCCGACATTGACGTTTTTGAAGATTGCAGGCCAGTTGTCATGTAGAACATCCTTCCTTTTCTTAGAGGGTGTTCTCCGTTCTTCCTTCAAAACTCAGCTTCTGTTACCTTCTATGAGAGGAGGTGGGCTGTTGCCATGAGGAATTGATTGTCTCTCCTCTAGATTCCTACAACACTCCATTGATACCTTTATTCGAGCATTTATGATATTCATTCATCCTTTCAATGAGTACTTTTTGACTTCTGCCAAATGGGTTACATTTAAGAACAAAAGGAATTGGGAAAAAAAAATCCCTGCTTCTTTTGAAGCTTACATTTTAGCGAGGGTAACAGACAACTAATAAAGATACAACAGTATTGTAAATTGGTAAGTATTTCAGTTACTGGTTAAAGTGCTAAAGAGGATACAGTCAGGAAAGAGTGTACGTGTGGGCATGGGGGGAGTGGTCCTTGATAGGGTGGCCAGGTGATGCTGGAGCAAGACTCCCCAGGAATATGAGGTGACAGGCCATGCAGGTACCTGCAGGAGAGCAGTCTGGGCAGAGGGAACCTGCAGGGCACAGAGGCTCCGCCTCAGGTGGCCAGGTGTGAGAGGAAGCAGGTCGGGGACTGGCCGAGGGGAGGGGAGCATGGTAGGAAAGGAGGGGTCAGAAAGACAAAGCGGGAGATCATTCAGAGCTGTGGCCATGAAGGGGATGAGAAGCACTTGGGGAATTTTGAGCAGAGAAGCGACATGACCTGACCTTTAAAAGGAGCCCTCTGTTTGGAGAGAATAGCAGGTGTGTGGGGATAGGGAGAAGGGTAGAACCAGGGAGAGCAGTTAAGGGGCTGAGATAAACTCTGGGCATAGTTGTTTGAATCCTGTCGATGTGCCGCAGAGGACCGTGGTTCGCAGACCTTAGGGTACCTAAGACTTGTGTGCGCTGTTTGTGGGCAGCACAGGGTTCTTCACCGGGAATAGAACTCATTAGGCCTCACCTCTGTTAACCGCAGCCTCAGGTGATTGTCATGTGGGTGCTCCTTGAACCACAGGCTGATAAACAGAGTAGCAAGTGATTTTGGATTGAGTGAATAATTGGGTTTATGGAATATCCTTTAGAGACACTTAGATATGAAGTGTTTCCACTCTTATTCATTTATTTCTTATAAACACATTACTCCAAAAAATTATATGTGGTAGTATAAGTCTCCTCTTATGACTTATCTGGTATGTAAAGGTCTAACTAGGTAAGGCTATTTTTTTCTTTTAAGAGAAGATGTGTATTGTATGAAATAAACATAATATTCCAACAAGCTATTTTTCTGCCTCCAAACACAGGGTTTCAGAAGGAATGAATAAATTGTGCTAATAGGATTCATTCAGAAAGAAGCTATGAAATGTATTCAAGAGGAGATTGCATTCAGGGAGTAGTAGGTTGGATGAAGCCATTAAAGTGTGAATGGGTATTTTTGATACAAATGAGTATTTTAGAGCCGGAGTGGACCAGATCTGGCTTGGCATTTTATCGTACCAGAGATCCACGGGACGTGTGTCAGAAGGAGCCCTGGAAACAGGGCTGAGTGCAAAGCCTTAAGGGATTTTTGTTTCCTCTCCTTGGTGAAATAAGTTCAATCTTGTGTGGTCAATCCCAGGTTGAACGTGAAAACAAGTTGTGCCTTGTTTAACTGTAGAATGTCGTGGTCAAGAGCATGGACTTTGGAACCGGACTAGCTCTGAATCCTGCTCTGAACTCTCAGTGTGACTCTGGGCAACTGACAGATCCAGGAGGGAAGTAATAGTACCTGCCTCACAAGCTCATAATGGACGTTAACTGTTAGTCCTCACAAGGTACGCAGAATGAAATGGTGTCAGGCAGATCGTATGCATTCAACAATTATTAACATTTTTCCTCCACCCTCTATTATTATTACTATTATTATATTTCAGTGCTTTCAAATCATATTTTGCCTTCTGGAATACCACAGATTTTCAGTCACTGTTGTTTGGGGATGAGTGTAGTTATTGTGTCTAAAAAGATGCTCTTCCACGCCTCTGTATATATGAAGAATTTAAAGTCTTCAGTGTAGTGTTTGTCTTTTGTATTTGGGAGGACGCTTTTCTGGATGTAGGCTGCCATCGTTTTTGTAACATGGTTTTTTTTCCCTCTGTGAAAGAGGGATGTTCATACTTGCTTCAGGGACATGTGGTGAGAATGAATGAATGAGTTAATATTTGTGGCTCTACCCCATTAAGTACTAATTAGCATTAGTTACTGCTCTTTTATAGTCTAAGTACCCACATCAAACTGATTCTCTGAACTAGGGGCATCGAGAGGCCTTTTCCTTATGTACTGTGGGAAATGGTGTTTGATAACACGTTGGCTGTTTCATTACTTCCCACATCTAAAACAACATGTAAATTACTCCCCATATCTAAAATGCTTATACCTCCCAACAGCAACAACAAAACTTAAATCATGTAACAACTTCTTGTAGAACTCTTAGTAATAAAATATTACTTTATTAAATGTTTTGTTTTATGTTGTTTTTTTTTTTTTCTGTACGCGGGTCTCTCACTGTTGTGGCCTCTCCCTTCGCGGAGCAGAGGCTCTGGACGCGCAGGCTCAGCGACCATGGCTCACGGGCCCAGCCGCTCCGTGGCATGTGGGATCCTCCCGGACCAGGGCATGAACCCGTGTCCCCTGCATCGGCAGGCGGACTCTCAACCACTGCGCCACCAGGGGAGCCCATTAAATAAGTATTAAGTCATTATTTTTTCCTCTGGAAGATGACCATCTTTCATTTTTGACTTTATTTTCTCATTGTCATGCAGCAGTTCTATTTGTACTTAGCAATAGCATTCTGAAAATTCCCACAACAGGTCTTTGAAGGCCTAGTGTGGTAGGGGCAGTTGTATTCTGGTTTAAAAAAAAGAAAAAAAAAAAGTTTGTATTTCAATTCTGTGTTACCAGAGGCAAGATTTGGAGTTTCTGCACTTCCGGACCTTTGTCTGTAAAACAGGGATAATGATACCTTTGGAATAACACATGTCAAGTACCAGGCGCTAATACCAGCATACGTGGCTGACTGTGGCTAATACTTGCAGTGATTTTATTACTGTTTCCAATGTGATTCATTTTTCTAATGTAACTGGAACCAATTAAATAGTTTTCATATAAAGCAAAAGAAGATATCTTCTAGGTCCTAATGTCAGTTGGATTTCTGCCTGACATAGACTTATCTTAAATTGCTAGTTTCCAAACTTACCCTGGGAGGACACCTCTTCTATCAATCGATAACATTACATCTTTCAAAGGATGTGAATATAGTGTGAACATGGGAATTGTGTGTTTTATTCAAGTAAAGTAATTCAGTGTAATGCAATTTTACATTCCCCGATTTTGTATTAGTGTTGCAGGCCACCGAAAGGTGTAGCTAACCTAGGACACAGGCCTGTATTCACATGTATCCAAAGAGGGCCGTGGACTCAGCAGAGACTCGTTCCTTTGCTCCTCTAAAGGCAATGTTTATTTAACCCCAAAAGTCCTTTGTTCACCTAGTTACAAAGTTAAAATTCAATTCCTTGCAATGTAGGCCTGAAAGGATTAGCTGCAAGAGAGCTTTATAATCTCTGGATATGGCTTTTGAGGAACAAAATAATCTAAACTATAATTTTGAAATGGGACAGAAGATGTTATTATAGGTTTATTCTTAGGATTCTCATCTTTTGATTTGCCTCTGTCATTAAATACGTACTTGTCGGCAGGGAGAGTGTGTAGGGGAACGATTTTTCTCCCACTTTAATAACCTCTGTGGATTTCTTACTTTGAAGTGGTGTGGGACTGTCTTCCAGGGCTTGCAGATGCTTTGATGAAATAGGAACTTGTTAAGTATGTAACCAGATTCTCTCCACCACGCAGCTCCCTTACAGGAGGTCTATTTTAAATTAGGTTTGATGTCCAGACTGAAAAGCATTTATTCACCAGTTCTGATAAAAGGTCAAGTAGTTTAACCTCTCACAACATTAAGACTGAGGGAACTAAACTGCTTCCTCTCCACCACGCTCCCCTTTCCCCAAAAAAAGGAAAAAAAAAAGGAAAAATGTAGGAAGAAGTAAAATGTAAAATGGTATTTATCTGATTCTTAAAGTATCAGGATTTAGTCTCTTTGCAGATCTTCTGTTTCTTATTACAATTTTGTCTCTTTTTTTTTCTTTCTTTTTTCTTTTGGTGGTTTGTTTTGTCTTTTGTCTCCTTCCTCTTTCTTAATCTAGCAGTTTTACAGTTTTGTTCCATCCGATTTATCATGCTCCTTTTTCAGACTCAATTTTCCTCTCTCCCACCATTCATTTGGAGCTCCTAAAAGATCAGACCAAGCTTCTCTTTTTCTACGTTCTGTATTTTCTCTTGAGGAATCTTGTCCATGCTCTTGGCTGCTGAGTCTCAAATTTTAACTCAGAGCTGACTGACCTCTTGTCTAAGCCTCTCCTACCTGACGTTTCCACTTGAATGTTTTAAAAGGCGTGTCAGACCCAGCAGTACCAAATCAACTCACATTCTTTCAGAAAAGCTGATTCCTATTTTTTCAAAGCACAGTTCTGATGTTTACCCCTTTTGCTTAAAACTTTCCAGGGAACCCTAAGACATCGCTGGTGGCAATGAAAATGGTGTAGCCACTGTGGAGGACACTTTGGTGGTTCCTCAAAAAGTTAAACATAGAGTTGCCATATGACTCAGCAATTCCACTCCTAGGTATATGCCCCAGAGAACTGAAAACTGATCTTCATATAAAATGTGTCTAGGAATGTTCAATAGCACTGTTATACATAATAGCCAAAAAATGGAAACCATTCAAATGTCCATCAAGTAATGAATGGATAAATAAAATACATACAATGGAATATTAATCTGCCATATAGAGAAATGCATGCTACAACATGGATGAACCTTGAAAGCATCTTTCTTGTGAAAGAAGCAAGACACTAAAGATCACATGTTGTATGATGCCATTTTTTTTTAAAGAAGATGTTGGGGGTAGGAGTTTATTAATTAATTTATTTATTTTTGCTGTGTTGGGTCTTCGTTTCTGTGCGAGGGCTTTCTCTAGTTGTGGCAAGCGCGGGCCTCTCGCTATTGTGGCCTCTCTTGTTGCGGAGCACAGGCTCCAGATGCGCAGGCTCAGTAGTTGTGACTCACGGGCCTAGTTGCTCCGTGGCATGTGGGGTCCTCCCAGACCAGGGCTTGAACCCGTGTTCCCTGCATTAGCAGGCAGATTCTGAACCACTGCGCCACCAGGGAAGCCCCTGTATGATGCCATTTATATGAAATGTCCAGAAGAGGCAAATCCACAGCGACAGAAAGGAGATTAATGGTTGCCACGGCTGGGGAGAGAAGGGAACAGGATTTCCTTTTCCAATATGAAAATGTTCTGCAATTGGATAGCAGTAGTTGTTGCACTATATTTTGAAGATAATGAAAATCACTGAATCACACACTTTAGAGTGGTTTAAAATGGTGATTATATGAGTTCCCCAGGGCTGCTGTAACAAAGTACCACAACCTGGGTGATGTAAAAAGCAGGCATCTATTGTCTCACAGTTCTGGAGGCCACACGTCTGAGATCCAGGTGGGCAGTTTCCTCTGTCCACGCCTCTCCCCCGTCTTCTGGTGTTTGCTGGCAGTCCTTGGCATTCCTTGGCTCCTAGACCCATCACGCCAATCTCTGCGTTCATCTTCACGTGACATTCTCCCTGTGTGCTTGTCTGGGTGCAAATGTTCCCTTTTTATAAGGACACGGTCCTATTGAATTAGGACTTACCTTAAGTACCTCACCTTAACTACTTATATCTACTGTGACCCTATTTCCAAATAAGGTCACATTTTGAAGTACTGGTTTTGACTTCGTATGCATTTTGAGGAGACATAATTCAACCATAAAAGTGACTTTTATGTTATGTGAGTTTTGCCTCAATTATAAAAAACCAGAAACCTAACCCTTCAGGAACTTGTAATGGCTGATGAGTAAGAGACCAGAGCCCTGAACACCGTCTGGCCCCTGCCTAGCTCGCCAGCCTTTTGCTCTCTTCTTCCTCTGTGCTCTGGCCAGCTGGCTTTTTTCCTGTGCCAGCCATGCTTCCTCTGACCGCAGGGCCTGTGCTACAACCTACTTTTATTCCTTTTGGACCATCCCCTCCCCTTCTGTTTGTTGGAAGCCTTTTCACCCTTCAGCTCTCAGCTCCAGTGTTACTTTCATCGAGAGTGCTTGTATGACTTGCCAGGATAAGGCAGGCTCTTTTATTATAGACACTACCTTTGATTGGGTTGTCTACCGCTGGGTAGCAAAGCACTCCAAAACTTCCTGGTGTTAAACAACCATTCTGTTATGCTCTTGGATTCTGTGGGCCAGGAACTCGGACACACTGAAGAGGGCTTGTTTCTCCTCTGGGAAGACATGCCTCAGCTGGGAAGATTTGAACAGCTGGGGGCTGCAATAATCTGGGCGCATCTCCGCTCGTGTGTCTGGGGCCTGGAATGGGGCGACTCAAAGACCAGGCTCGGCTGGGACTGTTAACCAGAGCTCCTACCCAGGGTTCCTTCATGTGGCTCAGACCTCCTCACAGCAGGGTGTCCTTGGGATAGTCAGACGGCTTACAGGGCAGTTCAGGGCTCCAAGACTGAGCGTTAAATAAAAAGGAGCAAGAAGCAACATGACTTTTGTCATGACCTTGCTTTGGAAGTTCCATAGCATCATTTCCACCCTACTCTAATGACTGAAGCTGTCAGAGCCTACCCAGATTCACGAGGAGGGGACACAGACCTCCCCTCTCAGTGGGAGGAGTGTCGGAATCTGCAGCTGTGTGTAAAGGCTGGCACGGTCCTCACGGATCTGTGTTCCTTCGCAGTGCTCCTTTGTAAATCACTCACTCCTTTGTGTTCTTATTTGGTTAATTTCTGCCTTTCCAACTAGGCAATAAGCTTATTTCATTCACCATAATATTCCCAGCCTCTAACACTGCGGACAGCACGGAACAGGTGCTTGGTAAGACTCTGTGAAATGAAAGTCAACTGTGAAGAATTAGGAAAGGTAGAGAGCAAGGAAAGCCATTGGCTTAGATCGGAAACATCACAAGCACGTGAGGCTGATCACCAGTAAGTATGCCCAATGGCCTGTAGCTTTATTGTTCCATCCTTCTGATCTGAGTTGTTCAGCAGTAAATCTGTGGCTGCCTTGTGACTATCGATACTGTCTGAGAGCTGCTACCCAGCAGAAAGTCATATTGACGCCTGCAGTAAAACATAGCAACAGATGTATAAGTGAAGCCAAATGTTTGTCGAATGAATCCCCCCAGCGAGAATAAAGAGAATTAAAAATTGAAGGTTTAAATAGGCTAATATTAATAGGGTTTGTGTGTGTGTTCATGGATTTCTGTGCTCATTAGGGGAAGAAGGGAAGGTTAGTAAGGGATACGGTTTCCTATTTTTTATTTTTAACCGACTGCCTATCAGAGCTGTATGGGGCCGATCATGTTTATTTAACATTCTCTGCAGAATTTAGAATGAGTCTCCCTTGCATCTCCTTGGCTTCTCATTTCTTTTAAAAATTTCAAGCCTGAGACACATGCCCATATAACTTTGCCAGGCACACAGTTCACTCGTCCCCCCCAGCTCCTGCACAGCTGCTTGACATCTGTGCTACAGACTTGGTAGAAGAGTGCCAATTTCCCTTCCTTGCCTATAAAAATTTTCAGGGCAGTCATTTACACAGAACCTCTTAAAATGCAGAGGGATGTGGTTCAATAAATTAAAATGCAGTTTTAGTTTTTGCTCCTACACACCAAAGACCCCAAGCCCGAGTGGAGGAAAGTTAAGAACACCAGCTTTGGAGTCACAAGGAACTAGGTTTGAACCTTGACCCTGCTGCTTTTTATGGATGTGACCTTTGGCAAGTTAGTTACCCTCCATATGCCTCCTTCACTTAAAAAATGCGGGAGATGATAATAGAGCTGTTAGAAAAATTCAGTGAGATCATACATAAAAAGATCCTAGTGCAATCTGGCACGTAGTGAATGCTCAGTGTTATTATGACTATTATTATACAAATGTAACTGCTTGGCGTTTACTTGGAATTTAAATGTAATACGGTTGGAGTGGCTTTCAAAGAATGCTCAGTCTCATTCTGGTTTTGCTCTTCATCGGAAAGTTAAGTTTTTGCTGTTTTAGGTCTGGGATATTAGTGTTTTATTAGTGTGATCGTTCGTACCTTCTCTTTAATACTTGTGACTTTTGATTTGAAAAGTGACAAGGAAAAATAAATGTAAATTGAAATGGAGACATGGTTCAAATTCTAGGACTTAGCAAATTGAGTGTGTTTTTCTAGCATCTACTGTGGTTAATGCTGCCAGACAGAGTACATGAAGGTGTTTGTTTCAGGATGTCTGATGTAAAACTGGTGGTTCCCTTGTTTCTGGACAAGGTCAGCGTGGGTGGTGTCCTCTCCAAGGTCGCCTGTGAGAGGTCCACACCCTCGGTTCAGAAGGCTCTCGCTAATTCCCACTTGCGTAACCAGGGACGGTGGGTGGGAGATGCCGTGGTGTGTTTTGAAGTGAAGTTGGAGGAGGGAGGGTTTTGTAACAGATGGTTTCTTGGATATCTGGGGCCTATCCAGCTCTAAGCTTTGAAAACGATGGGCTGGACCCCGAACAGGCACAGATACAGTCCCGATTGCCAGAACAGCAAGTGAGGGCCTAGGGTGATGTCTTCGGGCAGCTGCTGCCGCTAAGCTGGTGGGCTGGCCCGGCAGCACTGGCCTCCTGAGGTTTGGTGAGGTCATGGTATGTGGTGTGATAACAGCGATGAGGTGGGAAACACAGCCTGGAACCTGAGAAGGTCATAACCGCTTGGGAGCTGTCGGCCTGTTTTGGAAGGAGTGTCAGCTACTGGGCCTTATGGGACTTGGGCCACCTTTGGCACAGATGGAAATGTGTGAATATGGGAGCCAGAGATATATGTGTCCTGCACCAATCAGCCCAGTGTTCTGGCTCGTGCGGAACAGTAAGCGGTGCTTTGTGGGAGGGCTTGGCTGTCCTCTTTGACATTAGCCTCCAGAGACTCAGAGCTTATCCCAGACTCTGCTAGGATCCTCTGATACCTTTTTGGAATGATTAGATCATTCTTGGCTGGGTTCTAGTATTTGGCCTGCCTTTCACTGGCTGGGTGGCCTTGGGAAAATTACTTAATCCTTCTGTGCCTAACTTTATCTATAAAATGAAGAGGCCAGACTAGATGAAGTCATAGGTATGAGATGACCTTTAATGCCCAACTCTGATTAAATCATTTTATGTATCCATATCTTTGGGTATTTGCTTCTTTGAATAGTGGGCTCCACAAATTTACTTTGGTACAAAGTGAAACATACACCTTTTCTTTTGCTCTTTAATTCTTCCTTAAAGATTCAGGTGGTCCTTCCCCATATCTAGTATTCAAAGGTTTGCAAATTAGAGTCTGTATCATTATCTTTTTTTTTTAATCTTTATTAGAGTATAATTGCTTTACAATGGTGTGTTAGTTTCTGCTTTATAACAAAGTGAATCAGTTATTCATATACATATGTTCCCATATCTCTTCCCTCCCTCCCACCCTCCCTATCCCACCCCTCCAGGCGGTCACGAAGCACCGAGCTGATCTCCCTGTGCTACGCGGCTGCTTCCCACTAGCTATCTACCTTACGTTTGGTAGTGTATATATGTCCATGCCTCAGATTTTATCTCTTTCTGCAGCCTGGAAATGATCTCTTCCCATTTGTTGTTGGGACTGATCAAAATTGCCATTGGGGAAGTAAAGTATAGAAAGCATGGTATAGAATTATAGAGGTGTCTTATGGCAATGGCAGTAGAGGCCATCTGACCAACCCCATCATGTTGAGAGAGGACTGAGGCCCTGAAGGGTTTCACCGCCTGTCTGAGACTGTGCATCTGGACCCCATGAGGACCGAGGCAGTACTTGGTTCATCTCGACATCCCCAGTGTCTCTTGAGCATCACATCCAGCTAATTTCTTTATCAGTGCTTGTCAGAGTGACCTTGGGTAAAGATGCTTCACAATATAAATTCTTCCCTGACCCATTAGGTTCTGAAATGTCAAGTCACCCATGTTTCAGAGAATTATCTCAAGGTAGAGCCAATTCCAGGAGCCTTGGGTTTCCTCTTCCGTGTGGTCTATGTAAACATGGGCTGCTTCTCAGGAACTGGGCTCAGGCCCTGGAAGTGCTCTTCATGAGAGGTCACTTCTTACCTCTTCCTCCTCCACAACTCCTTTTTTTCTCTGGGGTTTTAATTTGTAAGAGGAAAGCAGAGGTACAGTTCTGAGGAGTGATGCAGATTCTATGGAATGCGAGAGAAGCGAGAGCTAAGTGGGTTGGGTTAATATGGAACTAAGAAACCATTGTGAGGGAAAAGTGCAACCAGAAAGGCCTTGCAAATCTACCTAGTGTTTGGATCAAGTTCTTGTGCAGGGCTCTGGGAAATGGGAAACATTCTCTAGAGATTGCATGCGCATTGTCTAGAGTTCCAAGGTCTTTGTCTTGCTTTTTTTTGATTCTCATTGTTTTACTTCTTACCTTGCTGCAGCTGTCAAATGCCCTGCGTGACATTTCCTAGGACTCCGCTGCCAGCCAGATTTGGTCATTCCTGCTTTAATTCCACCCCTTCTCCCTAACTGAAATAGACACACTTACCTTATTTTCTTCATTCTAAGACATTAACTGTATATAAAAAAAAATAAACATGTCTGAAATTCCGGTGAGTCTAAGAATCAATGTGTATATTTAACGTAGTGTTTTTCTTTCCCTAGAAACACTGTTAGGAAATCTCTGCCTCTGAGAATCCGGAAATAGCAAGAGTTACACACTGGACTTTCTTAGTGAAGAGAGAAGCTGGGGGATTGAGAGCAAAATGATTAGAAGGAAAGGGCCAGAAAACCATAAAGGTGGGGATGATCGGCTAAGTGACATGGAAAAACCCCGTGTTCTGTTTGCCCCCTGAGGGTTTCCAGCTTGTGTAAATTTTGCAAAGGGGGCAGACTCTCAAGGGTTTTCAGAAAAGCTGTGGCATTAGGCTCTCTTGGTCCCAAAGCACCTGGGTTATCATAACAGGTTACCTGTGGCAGGGGAGGTGGGACTCTCAGGACTGTCTAAGGGTATAAACGGTGTTACAGTACTGGGCTGACAGGTTGTTTTAGACCCAAGGCAGCATTGGGGATGTCATCAGCAGGGGTTTGTGACTAACGTTTCCCCCTTGAAACCTGCTGGGATGACTTATGGTGCGTCTCGTTAATTACCAGCATCTCCGTGTAAGGAGAACTTTGACTTAAATGCGTTGTCCTCCGTTGCTGGCCATGGGGGCCTCAGCGTGTATGTGTGTGTGTGTGTGTGTGTGTGGGTGTGTGTGGATGTGGGTGTGTGTGGGTGTGTGTGGGGTCAGGGAGGATGGTGGTGGTGGTTGGCTGCAAGGCCATTCAGCTGGGGCTTCACATTCGTGAAGGGCCTCAAAGTTATCCCTTTAGTGTTACCTCCACAGGAACTTATACATTCAGTCACAGAGACCAACCGGCATTCATCATCCAAATTTAAATTTGTTTCTTATTAATAGTCATTTTGCCTGTAGTGCCCTATGAATTAATGTGTTTTATAAATCCCGTAACTGTCTTATGAAGAGCATAATTAGTCAGAAGTGTTTGGGTGTTAGAAATGTTAATTTATTCAATGTAGGCATTAAAATGTCTTGTCATCTCTTTATTTTTAAAGTAACTGGGAGTGTTAACAGTTGAGCCTCGCTCCATCCTCTTGACTCTGAAAGGCCCTGCTGAACTGTCTTCACATTGGCTGTCCTGGGTCACACACTCACTTCTGGTCCAATCAGCTGGGAGCAGGGCCGTCACCTGATACAGAAAACTTTGTCTCCTGGGTACATGGACCAGCCTGGGACCTTTTGCCTCAGAAAGTGCTGTGGGTATGGCAGGCTCATGACTGAACTGAAGATGAGGAACCTGGGAGTCTGACTTATAAGACTGAAGAATAAGGCCCTCAGCAGAACTCTGATTTAGGCAGGAGATTCCTAAAGTTTTAGGCAGTTCAGCTCATTTCTCTGCATCTCCTCTTGTAAACTACAGATGAATGACACCAAATGACTTCTGGAAACTGAAGACTGTAAAACTCATTTGTGCTTTGAGATATCAAGCCACTGCTAAAATACTTTCTTAAAAATGAAGTAATTGTTCAGGCAGTTGGCAGTTGTTTTGGTAAAATTTCAGAGTGAATGGCTCTATGAGAAAAACAGTTCCAGAAATAAAAAGGGGATAAAGAGATGCAAGGGGCCATTTAGTCAGCTAGATGAAGGCTGGAAGTGATAATTTGTTGTGCTTAGGGAGGGATAAAATTGTTAAGCAGAGACTTCCCTGGTGGTGCAGTGGTTAAGAATCTGCCTGCCAATGCAGGGGACACGGGTTCGATCCCTGGTCTGGGAAGATCCAACATGCTGCGGAGCAACTAAGCCCATGTGCCACAACTACTGAGCCTGTGCTCTAGAGCCCGCGAGCCACAACTAGTGAGCCCGTGAACCACGACTGCTGAGGCCCGTGCACCTAGAGCCCATGCTCTGCGACAAAGAGAGACCCGCGCACCGCCGCAAAGAATAGCCCCCGCTCAACGCAACTAGAGAAAGCCCGCATGCAGCAACAAAGACCCAGCACAGCCAAAAATAAATAAATAAATTTATATTAAAAAAAAAATTGGAAAGCAGTGTAAAAATGCAGCTTGCGTCATTGTTGGAGGGAACTCTGCAATGACAACCTGGTATTTAGTAGTAATAATGACCATGCATTTTAAATTCCTAAGTCTGCCTCCCCACCCCCATTTCTCTTCATCAACCGGTAATGATTTATGTTGTAACGATCACCACGAGATACTGTAGGCAGGGCTGGACTGCATCAGTCACCATTTTTGTTGTTGTTACACCAAAGCTTTGATGTCTATAGTAGGGACTAGAACTAGAAAAGTTTATGGGGAAAAATTGGCATGTTAACAGACGTTGAGGTAAGCAGTCTGAGACCTTGTTGCATTACGAAGGAAGGGACTTTGGACCTTGGTGTTTTTCAGAGACACATTTGCATGATTAGGGAGTGCAGGATTATTTATGGGCAAAATGGTTGTAAGAACTAAATTAGCCAGTAGATGTGGATTCTTGTTCATTCACAAAATAGGTTTTCAGTGTGCTTGTGGAAACTGTAATATCCTGGGTAGGTTTTATTACAGTCATTTGTGGTGTGGTCAACATGTCTGGAAATAGTCTAAGAGAGTAGAGCATAGACACCACTTGTGTAAGCCTGCTGCTTTCAGGACACATTGTGCTTATCAGAAATTGTTGCATTACTGTAAATTTTTCTTCAGACTTCTTTCAAATAGCGCAATTGACTTGGTATTTCAGTATCCTATTTTGCCAGGAAAATGGCAGGTTAGTATTCCTCTCGCTCAGTAGGGCATTGTGCATCTCAGTCACCTGTGGAACTTAAAAAGGGGCTCAGCCCTGAGCTGTTTGACTTAAATCTCTAGGGCTGGGCCCACCACCGTCCTCATTCTCAGGTCTCTTGCAGCCTCCGTTCCTTCAGTGAAACGTACTTGGTGACTGTCACTGAGCTGGGTATAAAACGAGAAGCAAAACCAAAATGATTCTTGGCTTATTGTGTTTACGTCTCTAAGGGAGCAGGGAATAAATACATAAATACTGCAGGAAACAAATTTATACACTGCAGTGGAGAGAGAAACGAAGCGCGGGGGCAATGGAAGAGAATGACAAGAAAAGCAGTTTAGGTAGGAGGGAAGGCCTCTCTGAGGAAGTGATGCTGGCAGCTGATCCTGGGATCCAGAGGATTAGCCCTTTGAGGGGAGGGGCACCGTGCTGGAAGGCCCTGAAGTGGGAGGAGGCTCAGGGAGTTAGGAGGGCCGAGATGGGGGCCTTGCGGACGGAGAGGGGGCAGTGAGTGACTGTGTTTCTGGGAGAGATGGCTGTGCTGTGCCTATTCTACATTCACTGTTTAGGTCCGTTAAGCAAAACTCTAGGTGTCTGTTGGCTTTGTTTTGGGAGCCGTAAATGGATTTCACTTGAGAACATTACAAGAACTGAAAGATTAGTTTAAGCAAAAGAATTTAATTGAAGGACGCATCATTGTTCTTGCAAATACTTTGATGCTTGGCCATTGTCTTGTAGCCTTTTCATTCAGTGTTCACTCTGCTTGGAGTACTGGACGGTAAGCCTTCACCTCCAACCTGTCTTTTTGTCATGCTTGCAGCTTTCCTTTTTCCCCCCCAGCACGCGGAAGGGAGATGGGAAAAAGTGTTCACTTTATTCCACTTCAAAGAAGCTATTCTTCTTTGAAATGGAGTATACCTCAGTTTCCAATGAAGGAATTCTGGCAGATTTAGTGACAGGTAGTGGATTCCCTCCAGAATTGGGATCCCCAGGAAACATTAGGTACAACTACCTTTATTAACGATGCCATACACACTTTAAATTTGTGACAGGGCCCTGTGTACAGCTGTAGGGTGTTTCCTGGCGAAAGGGCCCCATGGCTGAACCCACTGAGACGTAGCCCACTCTCCAACCCAAGGCCGTGGAGATGGGTCAGCCTGGAGGAAGGGGTTGCCTTTTTCTGTTTGTCACGAAAGCAACCGAGCAAGCCAAGCCTATTTCTAAAATGCGTCAGAGGGGCCATAAGGGCTGGCAGTGGCCCTGACTGGGAGAAACCTCAGGACCCCGCCTTCCTTCCCAGGGATGCCCTGCCCTGACCTGGTGAGAGGGGCCTAGAACCATGTTTAGTCCTCGTTACACCACATGGGGCCGCCTCACTTTTCTCCTAGTGTGTCACTAGTTTTAATGGACATAATTGTGCAGTCAGTGCATACAAATCATATCTGTAAGTATTCAGTGTATTTTAAAATATTTTCATCACCATGCTGAACTCCCGTTTTAGCTGGTCCAAAATTGTAGTACTGTAGTATGACTCAAACCTAATTGCCTTTGGGGCAGTACTTTCCACAAGTGTGTCGTGCCTGGATTACAGTTATATCATCTTCATTCAGAGGCCGCCTCATATAACTTTCCAAAGCATTTATACTTTAGTATTGCATTTGATTCTTCTCATTAGTAAGATTGAGCAGGTGGTTTTGTCCCCTTCTTTATAAAGGAGGAAACTGTGGAAGGGGGGGAGGTTTAAGAGGCTTGCCCCGAACAAATTAAAGGTTGGAGTTAGGGCTAGAAGATGGGTTCTCTTCTTCCTTGTGGAATTAATCATGATGTGGTTTAATATCTTTTGGTGACAAGGGTACCTCCAAGTACAGTGGTCCTCAGATCATAGTGCAGAGGTGAGTAGTAAGGGCTGGGGGGCTGGCTCTGCCCTTCCTCCACTCCTGGTGCAGATAGCTCCACTTGCTACCATGTCTCAGCCAGTGGTGCAACTGGCTGTGTCTTTAAGAAAATGACCCCAAAGGTGACATATCACTTTAAGTCATATCATATCACTTAGTCACAGGAGCTACCCAGCTTCAAGGGAGCCGGGGAAATGTAGTCTTTACCAGGGGGGCCACAAGCCTGGTTAACAGTAGCTTATTACCAAAAGGAGCAAGAGGAGGATGCTGGGAGACTGTCTCCCACATTAGTCCTCATCCCCTTTTTTTATTCTTATTTTTTTAAATTAATTTTTATGGAGTACAGTTGATTTACAATGTTGTGTTAGTTTCTGTACAGCAAAGTGAATCGGTTATACACATACATATATCCACTCTTTCTTAGATTCTATTCCCAAATAGGTCATTACAGAGTATTGGTAGAGTTCCCTGTGCTATACAGTAGGTTCTTATTAGTTATCTATTTTACATATAGTAGTGTGTATATGTCAATCCCTCATCCCTTTTTTTAAATTGAAATTTAGTTGCTTTATAATATTGTGTTAGTTTCAGGTGTACAGCATAGTGATTCACTATTTTTGTAGATTATATTCCATTAGAAGTTATTACAAGATAATGGGTATAGTTCCCTGTGCCATACAGTGTATCCTTGTTACTTATCTATTTTATATGCAGTAGTTTATATCTGTTAATCCCATACCCCTAATTTGTCCCTCCCCCTTCCTCTCTCCTCTTTGGTAACCACAAGTTGGTTTTCTGTGTCTGTGAACCTGTTTCTTTTTTGCATATACATTCATTTGTATTATTTTTTGGATTCCACATATGATATATAGTATTTATCTCTCTCTGTCTGACTTATTTCACTAAGCATAATATTCTCTCTGGGTCCATCCACATTGCTGCAAATGGCATTATTTCAATCGTTCTTGTGGCTGAGTAATATTCCATTGTGTGCATATGTGTATGTATATATGTATGTGTGTATATGGATACACACACACAGACACACACACATATGTATGTATGTGTTTTCTTTTTTTTCTGGATATATGCCCAGGAGTGGAATTGCTAGGTCATATGGTAGCTCTATTTTTAGTTTTTTAGGGAACCCCTCCATACTGTTTTCATAGTGGCTGTATCAATTTACATTCCCACCAACAGTGTAGGAGGGTTCCTTTTTCTCCACACCCTCTCCAGCATTTGTTACTTGTAGTCTTTTCTTTTTTTTATAAGCTTTTTTTGGATGTGGACCATTTTTAAAGTCCTATTGAATTTGATACAATATTGCTTCTGTTTTTTTATGTTTTGGTTTTTTGGCCGCAAGGCGTATGGATCTTAGCTTCCCGAGCAGGGATCAAACCCACACCCCCTGCATTGGAAGACGAAGTTTTAACCACTGGACCACCAGGGAAGTCCCCCACTTGTAGACTTACGGGTGATGGCCATTCTGACAGGTGTGAGGTGATACCTGATTGTGGTTCTGATTTGCATTTCTCTAATAATTAGCGATGTTGAGCATCTTTTCTTTTTTAATTTTTAACATCTTTATTGGAGTATATTTGCTTTACAGTGGTGTGTTAGTTTCTGCAGTATAACAAAGTGAAACAACTATACATATACATATATCCCCATACCCCCTCCCTCTTGCATCTCCCTCCCTCCCACACTCCCTATCCCACCCCTCTAGGTGGTCACAAAGCACCAAGCTGATCTCCCTGTGCCATGCAGCTGCTTCCCACTAGCTATCTATTTTACATTTGGTAGTGTACATATGTCAGTGCTACTCTCTCACTTTGTCCCAGCTTACCCTTCCCCCTTCCTGTGTCCTCAAGTCCATTCTCTAGTAGGTCTGTGTCTTTATTCCCGTCCTGCCCCTAGGTTCTTCATGACCTTTTTTTTTTTTTTGTAGATCCTATATATATGTGTTAGCATACAGTATTTGTTTTTCTCTTTCTGACTTACTTCACTGTATGACAGACTCTAGGTCCATCCACCTCACTACAGATAACTCAAGTTCATTTCTTTTTATGGCTGAGTAATATTCCATTGTATATATGTGCCACATCTTCTTTATCCATTCATCTGTCGATGGACACTTAGGTTGCTTCCATATCCTGGCTGTTGTAAATAGTGCTGCAGTGAACATTGTGGTACATGACTTTTTTTGAATTATGGTTTTCTCAGGGTATATGCCCAGTAGTGGGATTGCTGGGTCGTATGGTAGTTCTATTTGTAGTTTTTTAAGGAACCTCCATACTGTTCTCCATAGTGGCTGTATCAGTTTACATTCCCACCAACAGTGCAAGAGGGTTCCCTTTTCTCCACACCCTCTGCAGCATTTATTGTTGGTAGATTTTTTGATGATGGCCATTCTGACTACTGTGAGATGATATCTCATTGTAGTTTTGATTTGCATTTCTCTAATGATTAATGATGTTGAGCATTCTTTCATGTGTTTGTTGGCAGTCTGTATATCTTCTTTGGAGAAATGTCTATTTAGGTCTTCTGCCCATTTTTGGATTGGGTTGTTTGTGTTTTTGATGTTGAGCTGCATGAGCTGCTTGTAACTTTTGGAGATGAATCCTTTGTCAGTTGCTTCACTCACAAATATTTTCTCCCATTCTGAGGGTTGTCTTTTCGTCTTGTTTATGGTTTCCTTTGCTGTGCAAAAGCTTTTAAGTTTCATTAGGTTCCATTTGTTTGTTTTTATTTCCATTTCTCTAGGAGGTGGGTCAAAAAGGATCTTGCTGTGATTTATGTCATAGAGTGTTCTGCCTATGTTTTCCTCTAAGAGTTTTATAGTGTCTGGCCTTACATTTAGGTCTTTAATCCATTTTGAGATTATTTTTGTGTATGGTGTTAGGGAGTGTTCTGATTTCATTCTTTTACATATAGCTGTTCAGTTTTCCCAGCACCACTTATTGAAGAGGCTGTCTTTTCTCCATTGTATATTCTTGCCTCCTTTATCAAAAATAAGGTGACCATATGTGCGTGGGTTTCTCTCTGGGCTTTCTATCCTGTTGCATTGATCTATATTTCTGTTTTTGTGCCAGTACCATACCGTCTTGATTACTGTAGGTTTGTCGTATAGTCGGAAGTCAGGGAGTCTGATTCCTCCAGCTCTGTTTTTCGTTCTCAAGATTGCTTTGGTTATTCGGGTTCTTTTGTGTTTCATACAAATTGTGAAATTTTTTGTTCTAGTTCTGTAAAAAACGCCAGTGGTGGTTTGATAGGGATTGCATTGGATCTGTAGATTGCTTTGGGTAGTAGAGTCATTTTCACAATGTTGATTCTTCCAATCCAGGAACCATGGTATATCTCTCCATCTATTTGTATCATCTTTAATTTCTTTCATCAGTGTCTTATAGTTTTGAGCATCTTTTCATGTGCACGTTAGTCATCTGTATGTCTTCTTTGGAAAAATGTCTATTCAAGTCCTCATCCCTTCTTGATGTAACATGAGGGTGAGTGAGAGACACTAGGTGAGTGGTTCGCTAATAAAGACATATAATGAAAGGCTTCAACAGAACATTTTATGATGGTTGTACTGTAGCTGAAAATTAAGCAGACTGCTTTTTTTTTTTTTTTTTTTTGCGGTACGCGGGCCTCTCACCGCTGTGGCCTCTCCCGCTGCGGAGCACAGGCTCCGGACGCGCAGGCTCAGCGGCCATGGCTCACGGGCCCAGCCGCTTTGCGGCATGCAGGATCCTCCCGGACCGGGGCACGAACCCGTGTCCCCTGCATCGGCAGGCAGACCCCCAACCACTGCACCACCAGGGAAGCCCAGCAGACTGCTTTTTATACATATACTTGAATGTGTTTCTTGGGGTCCAGTTCATTCACTCAACAAATACATGTTGAGTATTGACTCCTCCTGAAAGGTCCAGTGATTGATGGTACCTGTAAGATAGCCTGGAACAGCCCTGCTCACGACTCACGACAAAGGTCCTGCTTTGGCAGCTAATTTTGAACCTTAGACAGGAAGGAAGGAGGTTGGCTTACCTGTCATCAAGTTTTAAAAGAAAGATTTTTGCTACTGATAGCAACTGAGTGGAGCTTGAGAAGGAGGGAGGGCTGTGTCGGCCTGGGGCGTTTCCTGTACAGCAGCTGGGCTAATGACTGCAAATTCTTTTAGCTTGTTTGTGTTGAATGAGGGGCCCTCCTGCTTGTTCCATGAAGGCCGGGTGCTCACAAAGCCACAGAGATCAGATAGTTAGCCTCTGACTTACTGCATGCTCTTTTTCTGCTCAGAACCCTTCAGCTGGGACTGGCTGTCATGCTCACTTTCCCTCAGTCTTGGCTCTGATTCCCCTGGTCTGTCCCAGGCCTGTGTTTTGGCGGGCAGGGGGGCTTCCTGCTTCGTTAAGGTAGGGGACAAATTCCACCTTGACCTTCAGGGAGTGGGGGAGGGTTTGGGGCATCAGGCATGCTCTGAACTGAGAGGTGGTAGTAATGGTGAACAGCTGCTGGAAGTGTTGTCCTTTAACACACCCGTGAGTGAAAGGGACATCTGCAGCCAGAACCCCAGAGGGTGGAGACTAGGTTGGGGGCCATGTTCTTGTCCCCTGTGCTACATGGGCTGCTGTCTGTCCCCAGGATTGCTCAGAGAACAGATGCCCTGCAAACACCTGGCGTTGTGTCAAGTTGGTGATTGTTGCTGGGAGGACCAGCAAAAAGGGACACACAGGACAGTCTGATTTTTCCCTCTAGCATTCCAGGCACCACCTCTGCTTTTGCCCTGAAGCTCTTTCCTGCCCCCCACTTCCCTTAGCAAAAGGGCTGGGTTGGGTGTTTCTCTACTCTGGCCTCCACAGTGGAGTAACACAGGAGCTTTAAAATATCCAATGTCCAGCTCCCACCTCGCAATTCTGAGTAAATTAGTTACAGATGAGGCTTGGGCAACAATATTTCTTAAAAAAAAAAAAGTTCTTTTTAGTTGAATTTAATATTATTATTGGGATTGAAAATTCTGGTCTAGGTGAACTGTGTTACCTAGTGTTGGTGGTTATTTTCCTTTCTTTGTCTCCCTCCCTCCCTTTCTTTTTGCATCCATTTGTTTTACTACCCTCAAGACCATTGTGATTTACTCGTCTACCCTAACATGCTATATAAAACCCTCTAAATTTAAGTCTTACACAAGGGAGTGATGTAAGCTTTGATTTATGGTAAGAGATACCTTGCTCAATAAAAAGAAATAAGTACCATTTATTGATAACTGCAAGTGTATCTGAGGGAACAACAGGAAAGATTTTAAGGCAGTGATGGGGGAAAGAAGAAACAAACAGCTGTCTTTGAGGGCAAGTACTAAGGTTTCGGACTTAGTGGAAAAAGTCCTCAAAAAATTCAAATCATTGGTGAATTTTATCAAACGTTTAAAGAATTAACCCCAGTCCTTCTTAAGCTCTTCCAAAAAATTCTAAACTCATTTTATGAGGCCACTGTTATCCTGATACCAAAACCACAAAAGGACACTACCAGAAAAGAAAACTATAGGCCAATATATTTTTATGAATATACAGTGGAATATTATTCAACTATAAAAAATGAGGAAACCCTTCCATTGGCAACAACATGGATGGACTGTGAAGGCATTAAGCAAAGTGAAATAAATCGTACAGAGAAAGACAAATACTATGTGATCTCATTATATGTGGAATCTTAAAAAAAAAAAAAACCCAAACTTAGAGAAAAAGGATCAGACTTGTGGTTGCCAGTGGCTGGGAAGGAAACTGGAGGAGGGTGGTCAAAAGGCACAAATTTCCAGTTATAAGACAATTAGGTACTAGGGATGTAACGTACCACTTGATGACCAGAGCTAACACTGCTGTATATATATAGGAAAGTTGTTGAGAGTGTAAATGCTATGAGTTCTCGTCACAAGGAGACATTTTTGTCCTTTTTGTTTTCTTTTTATTGTATCTATGTATGAGAAGTTGGATGTTAGTTGAACGTATTGTGGTAATCGTTGACATATGTAAATCAAACCATCATACTGTAGGTCTTAAACATATACGGTGATGTGGGTCCATTATTTCTCAAAACTGGAGAATAAATGATTCAAATCAGGGAGAAATACTCAGGGGAGAGACTGAGGGAAGCACTGTGTGAATTTTTTTGTGGTTAAAAATAAGACGCTGCATATGTCTAATCTGTTTCTTCCACAACAGCGGTAAAGTGTTAGAATGCGTCTCTTCAGGAAAAGAAAATCTGTATCACTTAATGGTAAAGATGGTGAAAATCATTAGAGCTCCTGGTGGTGTCAGGAGACCGGGGCTTCATTCTGCCACTGTCACCCACCAGTGTTGGGACTCTGGTCTCTCACAGAAGACTGGTCCTCTTGGTGGTGATTCACTGGGACAGGGACAGGGCGTTAGCTCCACGTGGAGCTGCGCTGCTGGGCATGTTGGGTACAGGAAGGACTCCATGTGGCTTCCTGCAGTAGAAACCGACCATCTTCCCTGTCATTTCTCTGGCAAGAAGGAACCCAGATGGGGTGAGGGGTCTGTGAACACCTTAAATTATGTGTTAAACGTGTGTGTGTGTGTGTGGATTCGAGGGCTCATGTTTTTCTGGGGAAGAAGTCCCATCGGAATCCTAAAGGGGTTCAACTGACTTTTAGGAGAAGGATTCCTATCATAGGTGTGTTTGTCTGTGTGGGGAGAAGGGGACGTCTGTATAATGTAGTAGAGAATCCCGTGAATTCAAACAGGTTTTTTTTTTCCTCAGTCACACACTGGCAGCTTATGTCTAGCATGTTACTCTATAATGGTTAAGGTTCCAAAGTTAAACTCTTTCTGACGCTTTCTCAGAAAATAAAATGCCATTTTACTAATAGTTACAGTGTATATAAATTTTATTTCAGACGTTACAAAAATTTTTCAAACTGTACTCTAATTGTAGGCAAAAAATATTTAAGGAAGATTATAACAATGTAACTGTAGACAAAAGGACTGATAAAATACAAATAAATGATAAAAACCACATAGAGGAAGGGAGAAATAATTATACCAAATAATTTAGGCTAGTGAAGTTATTGCAAATGAGCATTACATTTAAATCTGAGCTTCTTGGAAACCAGGGTAAAAAGAGAAACATGGTGGGTATTAGAACTTTCTTATTTAAAGAAAGCAGGTTATTTCAGTAGGTGAGATACTGTCTGTGGTTAATGTCTAAGATCTTATAGCGTGTCTCCATGTATGTGTCATCCTCTGCACTTTTACCAAACATATGGAAATGCTTCTCTTTCCACTTCAACAATTGTTTTATAGGGAAAGTCTTTGTGTGAGATACCTAGCTAATGGGATCCCAGCATGTGACTCTCTGAGTTTTCTCTCTCATCTTCCTGAGAACTTAGTTGTCTTAGCTGCCAGCAATTGTAATAGCTGACAATGCAAGATTATACTCTGGAACTGCCGAGGGCGTGATAGTGTGCTTTGCTTCAGGCCCTACCAGCATCAGTGATGATTTTCTACTATGGGAATTCAGGATCTTGACCAGAATATCAGGGAGCTGAGCTGCGGGAAGGCCCTTTGTTATGGCCAGTCTGCCCCTTGCCCCTTGCGAAGAACTGTTTCTCTCACCTTCTTGCAAAGGACATTCACTTCATGACTGTTCATAAACGCCTCATGAAGTTGAAAATATATTTCAAAATTTTGAATGCGAATCACAGTAAAGCCTCTTTAGAATCAAATTACCGAACTTCAAGGCTTTCTTTTTCTCCTCCTTTTCCTCCTTACAAAAGTCATAAAAATTCAGGAATACAAAAGATGTTTTATTCAATTCCTCATTTCCTTCCGTATGTGTTGAATAGTTGGGTAAACTTTGGCACTTAAGCCATTACTAATAATAGCTTTTATGTTTTTTTGGAAAACTAAAAAAAAAAAAATTTCCTAATACATAAATACTTCAAAATGTATTTCCTTGATAATAGTGTTTGATCTGGGGTGGGGGTAGAGAATGAGGTAGGGAGTGGAAAATATTTAAATACTTACATAGTTTTAAAGAATTATCTGCCTCCATTATGACTTTATCCAGAAATAGTATGTGATGCAGACAGATGTTTCCTTATCTTCCCGGAGTAGCTCATGAGGAGAACCTAATATCGCTTTGGAAGGTTTTGTTGTGTGAGTATTTTTGTGTTTGTCCTGTTTGTTTGTTTTTGCCACCCCACGCAGCATGGGGGATCTTAGTTCCCCAACCAGGGATGGAACCCACGCCCCCTGCATTGGAAGCGTGGCGTCTTAACCACTGGACCGCCAGGGAAGTCCCCAAACAGGAGGCATTTTAAATTAATTCATTTATAAATGAAGTGCGGTGTCCTGTAGAATACTTTGCTTAAAATTTGTATGCTTGTTGTCTTCTGGGTGTTCTTTGTGTTCAAGGCTCCGAGTGTCCTACAGGAGAGCAGGTGAGAGCAGCTGCCGTGGGAAGAGGTAGGAGGACAAAGGGGACTTTGCTTTTCTCAGCTGCTGTAGCTGTATGTCCGGGGCATTGTCCACAGGTCGGTCCTGGTACCAGCTTTGGAAGGGTGATGCAACTTTTTTGGGGTGAATTAATTAGCGTCCCCACAGTTGAACTTTAGCCAAGTCGCTGCTTGATAATTGGCATATTTTTTTTCCCTGACATGCTGATAATCCAGTTATTGCTTCGAGGTTCTGTTAAAATGTTTGGCTCTTTCAAGCCTTAGGGTTTATGATGATGTCAGTAGATCACTAGACTTTGTGAAATAGTTCTTTGTTTTAAACCCCCCCCCCAAAAAAAAATCACACACAAAAAATTTAAAAAACCCAGACGAGAAGACACATTAAGCTGTAAGTAACCTACTATTATTGATTGTTAAACCATCATGAGCTGTCTCCTTTCCTGGAAATATTTATTTAAAATATTTAGTATACATCCTAATTAAAATGGGGAGCAAATGGGATGTGAATTCCGTTTTGGACCTGCTGAATTTGCACTGCCTGAGAGCAGCTGGATGTTGTGTGAGTCTGAGTGGGAGAGAGGGATGAGCTGTCCTAGCTGGGTGTCTCTGAGCAAAGCTGCTTCATATCGAGCCCTGCTTTCCACAGTTTGTACAAAAAGCATGAAGACTGCTTTTTAGGATTGTATTAGAGATTAAACAGAGTCATGTAAAGAGTACTAAGCACATGGTGTGTGCTCAAGAAATATGCTCTTTTCCATCTCCCTTCTCTTTGGGCTTTGAGGATCGTTGTAAACTGTTTTTTGTTTGTTTGTTTGTTTTGCGGTACGCGGGCCTCTCACTGCTGTGGCCTCTCCCGTTGCGGAGCACAGGCTCCGGACGCGCAGGCTCAGCAGCCATGGCTCACGGGCCCAGCCGCTCCGCGGCATGTGGGATCTTCCCGGACTGGGGCACGAACCTGCATCGCCTGCATCGGCAGGCGGACTCTCAACCACTGCGCCACCAGGGAAGCCCCGTTGTAAACTTTTTTACACATTTGGGAACACATCTTTCTCTAAATGTAATAAGCCTCCTGGGCTTGTCCCAGTATCTTGCAAGTTGGAACCTCAGACGGCATGTGGTATGGTAGGGCGATGGCTTCCTGGTGCTTACATGCTTTCTTCCTACTAATACGTCTGATGTCATGTTAGCTGTTTTATAAGTTGATTCATTGCTGATTCATTTCAGCTCTTCAGTTCCGGGACAGCATAGTGTCAAGGATGCAGTGACTCTGTCGTTTTGATGAGGAGATGTTAGAATGATTTTCCAGTGTGAGAATCTGCTTAGCATTACAAAACACTCATTTTTGTGGAAAGAAATCTTCACGAAGCCCAGGAATTGACTAAAATAACTGTTTTGGTTTAGATTTAAGAAGAGAACATATTTGAAGTTCGGGTGGTTGGTGATAGGGAGAGTGATTATGTGAACTGTTTTGGCCTCGTTTCCTGGAGTGATGGTAATGAGCTGACCTGGTGCTGCAGCATCCCCGAAATCTCAGAGCACCCAGAGCTCACGCGATGCTGGATGATTGAGGGTGCTAATATCCTCTCTCTTTCATCCTGGCTCACGCTATTTTCATACAGCTCCAAAGGCTAAGGAAGCGTCAGACAGGGGAGAGGAAATGGCAGGCGAACTGAGTGGTAGTTCAAAACGGCCAAATAATTCCCCAAATTCAAGAAAGTAATTGTTTCTCAAGTGCCTATAAGGATTGGGCTGCCTTAGAGTCTGCACAACTTGGAAGTGATTGGAGGGGTTTTGTGGCTTTTCTGTTCTCTGCTGGCTGGAGCTGGCTTCAGACTCCAGAGTAAGTAGTAGGGAAGGGAGATAAGAAATGCTAAGGAGCCAGTGCGGCACCGATTCTCGCTGCCATCGTGAAGGAGAGCTGTGTCTGTAACCTGCCGCAGAATCAGCCTGCCACATTAAACTGGACTCTTGTGTGGTACATTCACTTTACACTATTTAATTGAAAGAGTTCTCATCCACTTGAAAGTGTTTGCTCCACTAGAACTCTAAGACGGTTGCGTAAGCCAGAAGTGGTTTATCCATTTCCTGGCTGTCCATCTAAGCTCTGTGGGTAACTTTATTCATGAGAGTTGAGATAGGAGAAGACAAAAAAACCAGTGGCATGGGTGTATCAAAGGCACTGGGTTCTTCTTCCATGCCCTAGTGCCGAGCTGGCTACCTAAGAATGGTTTCAGGCTTGCCATCTATTGATAACAGACTTGTTTTGATAGTAAAATTGCTTTCAGGCTTGAGTTTCTGAAATCTGATCCTTTACAATAGGCCCGTGGCAAATGTCCTTTCAGAGCGTCATGAAAACATGTGATGTTAATGATGTGGCTGGGGGATTCTTCAACAAGGTATGTGTGTATTTGTTGCAAGAATGTCATATAGCAAAGTACCTGGTAGGACGAAGGCTAAAGGAACCAGTAGGTAATATGGTTGTTCAAGATCTTATTCTAGTATAGATGGCAGCATCCCGTTTACAAATGACATCCCCTTGCCCCCATCATGCTTGCTATTACTACGGGTTTAGCGTAATAAGAATCTGAGACTTTTTGAGAATTTGTGAGTTCAGAGGTACAGAGGAAGGAAAGAAATGGTGACAACCAGAAATAATTTTGGGGGACCGAATATCACTAGGCAGGTCTAGTTTATAAACACAGTGAACTTTCTATCCTAAAATGATAAAATATATCTTCTCCTGCCTAACTTGTACACCCACCTTTCATTATTTCACTCTACTTTATTGCACTGCTGTTAGGGACTCATTGGGAATAAGAGCAATATTGTAGAATTATAGGCAGCCATCTCTAATCTTTTTTTGAACATCTTCATTTAACCAGTCCTTCATGCAAAGGTCCGTTTAATGAGATTGCCTTCCTAATTCCTAAACGCGAGCAGTTAAACAGAGGAGCAGAAGTTTTGATCTGTAATGGGAGAGGAAGGCAAGGGGAGGAATGTAGCTTTGGAAAATGGAACACTGGAAGTGAGCTGGGCCAGTTCTGTAGCTTCATCAGGGATTTAGAGTAAGGTTAGTATAAGGGCTGTGAGCCCTAAGGCGTCTATGGGGAAGGAGGAGGGAGGGAGACGTGCATAAATGGCGCTTTGTCAAAAAAAAAAATCTTATTTTGAAAGGGGCAAAATGCTTCTAGTTTTGCCAATAGAAAAATAGGAAGGAATTTCTTCTCAACAACTCTCTTATACTGCAAGCCTTTTTTTTAAAGAAAAAAAAACTAGGATAGTATCAGGCACAGAGCAGATTGAAAAGACATTTGTGGGTCAGCTTTTAAACTTTACCATGAATTGCAGTGTAACATGGTACAGTCATGTTGGAAAAACCATTTAGAGTTTCCAAAGTAATTAAAACGTGTGTCCACAAAAAGACGTGTGTGTGAATATCCACAGCAGCATTATTCATAATAGCTCAAAGCTGGAAACAACCCAAGTATCATCACCCAGTGAAACAAATTGTGGTATATCCGTACAACAGAATCCTGCTCAGCAAAAAAAAAAAAAAAAAAAGGACTGAACTATGGGTGTAGACAGTGGCATGCCTGAGTCTCAGAAATGTTGTGTGCCTAGTCAAAGCAGTGAGACACAAAGGAATACGTACTACATGAGTCCGTTTATATGAAGTTCTGGAAGAGGCAAAAGCAGTCTGTATTTATAGAAAGCAGATCAATTGTTGCCTGGGGCTTGGCATGGCAGAATTAACAAAGGAATTTTTTGGGGTGGTGGAAATGTTCTATATCTTGATGTGGAATGACTGCATGGTGTATATAATTGTCAGAACACCCTTTACTGTGCATCCTGAATGAGTGTGTTCTAAATAAATATACCTCAGAGTTGCTTTTTTAAAAGTTTCTGTTAAAAAGAGAAGACATTCGTGGGGTTTTTTGGTTTTGTTTTGTTTTTTTTGGTAACTATTACTACTCCTTATTACCTTGCTCTATAGACATGTTACTTTCCAAGTCAAAAAGTCCATTTAAAGATGACTTTTTAGATTATCATCTGTATGAAATTGGGGGTTATCTGCACTTTATATTGTTGGTCCATTTTGATTCTTTCTAAATAGCTTTCTGGATTATGTGCTATTTTCAGAAAGCTTTTGGAGACTTTTTAAAGTGTATGTTTTAACAGGATTTTCCTGTAGGTCTTTGGCAAATTTTACACTTCTATTGTTTAAGGAGTATAAATAACAACAGGACAGAATCATTTGCTTGCACATCTTCCTCTTGTCCTGATTCTTTTATGTTAAGTAACTCTTCAGTTCCTGTTGCTCCTGCCTTTGAACTCAGAAAAACAGACCATCTCTCATACACCTGAAATGAAGAGAAAACGCAAAATACAGGAGAAGCTTGGCAGGGCAGAGATGCTGGTCTCTAATGAGCTATCACTGACGGTAAAAAACAAGGGAAGTTGATTTCCTACCTGATCCACACACAGATATTTGAGGTTTACTGAATTTCCCAAAATGTGTGTTCCTTCCTGCCTTCTCCGTTTCCTGCATTGATGGCTGGTTATTTGGAAAGTCAGTTATTTTAAGACCTCAAAATTTCATAACTGTTATCTTGTCAAGGTAAACCTGAATTTGATGAACCCCAAATTAAAGGCACATGTCGGAAGAAGTCAGTATCTTGTATGTTTGGCATGGAAAACATGAGTTGAGGTGGTTAGGACAGGTTGTTGAATTTTCAAGGGGATGAGGTCAGTTCATTTAGATAATACTTTGGCCTCCAAGACCAAGTCCAACTGTATTGCCAGACTGTTTATGGCCCAGAGTTATCCTACCCTCATAGAAGCAGATTAGATCACAGGCAGTTCTCAGCTTCTTCAAAATCAACTCCAGTCTTTGTTCATGCTGGTCGCTAGGTTAAACCACTTCAGCCTGGTTTAGGAAGTGAGTAGAAACTGCACTAGACCTGGAGTTTGACCCATGTTCAAATCATGGCACTGGCCAGCCCTGTAACTCTGGACAAATTAATTCATCTTTTGAGCCTCAGTTTCCTCATCTGTAAAACGGGGATATCAACTTCACAGAGTTTTCTGGAAAATGAGATGCAAGAAGAGACAGTGCTTGGTGTTGTGCCTGGCACACAGTAGGCAATTGGTAAACCTGAGTCTGTTTCCTTTCTTTGTTGAGTAGCTCTTTCTGACTCTGGTCCCTGGTACATACATACAACTATATGTCCAGTAGCACCATATTCATTTTATAAAATGCTTGAATGATGAGAATGAAGTGAGAAGAGTTTTAGACCACGTGCTAAATGTTTGTTAATACGTAGTACCTTTGGAAATGGAGGTGGTGCACCTTCATTTCCTGGCCTGTGTTGCGTACTTTGCCTTCACGATATGCAGCGATGTGACTGGAATTGCAGACAGCAGGCTGGGGTGCGGAGAATGAATCCGATCGTTGGAGGCTCGTTACTTGTGACTGCAGTGCGGGAGAGAGGAGGTGCGACTGTGTAAATGGAGCTTGATGTGCTAATGAAATAACTCAGATTCTTAAAAGAAAAAGAGGGAGGAAAACCTCGCCATCCATGGCAACATTTTCTTGATATGCTTCTACTGACATTGCAACGCCAGATAGAGATTCAGTGTATTTTGCTCCAACATTTTACAGTTTGGTCAGAGAAAACACACTTAACACAAGGTAATGAATATTTTTGTGCCAGGGCAAAGTATTTGTCAAAAACTTAATTATTAAATCCATCATGGGTGTTTCTGTTCTGAGTCTAATTCTGGTAGTCCGCACGTGGATGGCGTGCCAGTCCCTAGTTGTGGGTCTAGGCAATTGGAGAACGGAAGCGATTATCCAGCTAACATAAAGAAATCCTGCTACAGAGGAAAGAAAGGCGCCTCTCACCCTCTCATTAATTACTCGAAATTCGTGTTTCTAGAGAATTAAATTCTTTGATAATCGCCTGCTCTCTTCCTTTGTCTGTTAGCGTCATCATCAGAGGTCTCAAGCGAAAGCCCTGGGAGTATTTCCGGCCTCTTCTCTAAGTCAGACCAGCGATCAGGCTGTGAAACACTCGCTTGGATGGGGATGGGGATGGGGGCTTCTGTGGTGATTCCAGGCCAGGATTGGTTTTAGTTCTAGGGGATTAGTTGACCCTTAAGAAATATTATAATGCAAATATATGCCCACCCTAATTTTCCGATCAGTGTGCAGGATTTCACAATGTGGTGGCCCGCAATTGGCCAGTGTTAAAGGTAAGGTGCGTCTTGTTTCCAGCATGGACCAGTCCGGGATGATTTCTCCCCACCTAGAGAGCACTGCTGGTGGTGGTGGAGGAGTTGTTGCAGAACAAGCTCTGGATTAGTCACCTTCTAGCTGTGTATCGTTTTCTAGGCCTCTTACCTGTTCTGGGCCTCACTTTTCCCATCTGTAGAAGGTGATAGTAGTAGCTTACTTTCCTGCCAACCTTCTAGGGTTTTTATCAAAAAATAAATGTGACATTTATAATGATACATGATAAATGAAGACACCTTAAAAATCAAAGCACTCTACAAATGTAAGATGTTATTAAATGTAAATTCAATGACATTATTTCAATGCTCACATTGGAGAAACAATATTTGAAGACTTCTGAGAGCACACCAATAATTGTGAAGCTTAAATTTCCCTTTGGTGAGGCTCTTTTAGGACAGATCGATATGCTGTAGGGCAAACTCATCTCTATGAACATCATAACTGAATTTTGTTTGGCTTTCTTTTTCTGTTGTTTAATCCTATCATCTGTGTCCTTTATTTCCAAGCATTGGGAATAATGGGAAAACTGGAAGAGTTTTACAAATAGTGAAGAATAAGTTGAAAGACCTCTGGGAAGAGAAAAGAGATTTTTTAAAAATGGGCAATGGTAATATAAATATTTATTTTTTCAGAAGTGACAGACTCAGGAACAGAGTTGATTAAAAAATATATATATATTTTTAAGTCAGCACCCAGCACTGCCCTTTCTTTACCTTAGTGAGACATATGGTAGAAACAAATTTTGTAATCCTCTGCGGGCTCCATTACCGGTCACCGCATTCGTGTGACTACTGGCACGGTTGGCTCATTTAAAAGACTCAGTGATGTCTTGGAAGCCTAATGACTCTCTATTTTAGTTTTTCGTCCTGCAGGATATGGTGAAGCTAATTCCTTTTCAACTTTCGACCACTTTTTTACAAAACAGGAAAATGAAAGGACTTTCAAAAGGGAGACACAGAATATCCAGTTTGCAGAATAGACAGTACAGGCCTGCGCTTGGCCAGAGGCCGGCCGGCCATGGGTTTCACTTAAGGACTCCAAGTAAAAGGACAGGGTGGAAAGTGTAGGGAATGCCTTCAGGGAAATGCCAACGGGGCTGATTATTATTAGAAAAGTTGGAAATGGCTGGGCCTCGGGGACCAGGGTCCAAGCGCCCTGGTCTCTGTGGAGATGGCGTGAGCGCCTCGCTTCACTGAGGTCTGCACGGAAGGCGTTCCTCTTCCTGAGTTGACCGTGTCTCCCCGACCCCTGCCCACCGCCTTTAGAGTAGTGAAATATGCTTGCTTTTCACGAAGCTGAGAAAAAGGCAGACAGCCGAGGAAGAGACTAATAATTGGGCCTCTTTGGAAGGTGTGAGGCAAATTGGCAGCATGGCTGCCCGGGAAAACACAATGGGTCTTTGTTTTCAACTAAGAACACTAGAAATGGTGTCCCAGTGCTTCAGGGTCCTGTCGCTGTGGGGAGCCCGGCCCTGCCTGTGCGAAGCAGGGCCCTCTAATTGGTACACACACATGTTTCTTCATCATCTCTGCCCCCGTCTCTCCAGAGCATCTATTTGTTTTTGTTACTGCGGTATTGTGAATTGACCCATCGCGCCCAATCCCCCCCTTGCTGTGGCTTCTTTCATTCTTCTTGAAGGAGGGCTGGGAAGCAGCCGTTGGCGTGTGTGATGGCAGCGCTGCAGGCTGGCCATGGGAGGATATCCATCAAAGGAAAAGCCGCTCCCCCTCGGCCCCTCACCCTTGGCTTTGGGCCCCCCTCTGCCTCCCAACTGCCAGTGCATTCAGCTCCCCGCCTTTGTCCAGGCGCAGGGCACAGCGCCACCTCCTTGGCTTCCCTTTCCCATTTGGAAACCAAAGTCACCCCTCCAGCTGGGGAGCTGTGAGTCTCTCGTGAACGCCACTGACTTGGTGGGAAGATCGGGATTCTGGCCGCCTGTTGCGTGGAGAGTCGGCGAGGATGCGTGTGCTGTGCCATTGTTTGTTAAGCAAACTGCAGAAACAAGTGTCTAGGATTAGATGCATTGCTCCGGGACCCCCGTTCCTTTTTCCATTTAGACTTTCTCCACAGAAGCTCCTTTTCACTCGATTAATTATAACAAACTCTCTTTGGAGTTTTGTGTTGTGGAAACAACGTTGCCAGAGAAGAATCACCGTGTCTGTGGTAAATGCCTCAAATAAATTCTTCCTCCTATAAATGGAGAAGACAGAATATAGAAGGCTTTAATCTATCTTCTTGCCTGTTAGTGAAATACTACTGAGGGACCTAGTTCATCTGCAAGTTAAATGTGCTAGACCGATCTCTGGTTTTCTTCCTTACTTGTTACCTTGGAGACAATGGCCTGGCTCAGGAGCTGTGCCAGGCACGCTGCAGACCTTCCGTATGGCTTCTGCGCGCCGAGAAGGAAGTTAATGGGGAAAGGTTGGATTTTTCCAGAGTGTCTTCAGTGGTTAATAGAGAAGGGGGAGGAAGGAGAAAAAGTGAGAGAGGTTTATCCTTCTGGTAATATTTCCAGGCTACTTTTAAGTTAATTGCAGGCAGTTTACCTAGATTTCAAAAGAAAGTCAGACTGTGGCCTCTGATCACGTGAGACTGCTTTGAAGAAGAACCTTCCAGTGCCTTTGGCAGCCCTGGCATAGGAAGATCAGCTACCCATTGACACTGCATTCCAAACCGACCAGAGGGAGTCTCGCCTCTCCCTGCTTTGTTTAATAGCACTGTTCTTCCATATTGTTTCATGGCATCTTATTTTCTCAGGCCAACTTTTTCAGGAGACTGAGAAGCAAGATTTAAAAATAGGATTCAGTCAGCAGCCAGAGAGCAAAACTGGCCCATTTTCCCAGCTGAATATGTAGGCTGCCTGTCATGGTGCAGCAGGGAGCCTTCACACTCTTCTGCGGTCTCAGCACCCAGGTGAGGAGAGCACCCATGGCACACCTCTGGTTGGGGCAGAGTCCGGATTATACATCAGACTTCTTGACTCCACGTGTAGGGCTCTTTCCACATCAGTCCTGACCTATTAAATCAATTGCTCTGAGTTCTGTCCGAGGTAAAGTTGTGTGAAGGAAGTGTGAGAAGAATGCTCTTGTCTTGAACGAAGCCAGCCACCGGGAAACTTGGGAAGGAGGAGGGACTGTGTCCTCAAATTTTAAATCTCTTCCTGTTGGTATTTGTTGTTAATAGACGGAATTAGATCGAGTCTGGGACCACGGGTGCTCTGAGGATGAATTGTCAAAAGTGTGCCTTGCCATTCAAGGCACATTTGGTTCTCTTGGTAACACTGTCTCCCCTGTCCCGTTGACCACGCTTTGCCATGGCCGTAGTTTGAGGAGACATGTCCCTTAGGCTTTTTCTATTGAAAACTTGAATACGGACACGTTAGCCCGAGGCAATCACAGAATCTTTGAAAAGATACTTTTAAGGGCTTCCCTGGTGGCGCAGTGGTTGAGAGTCTGCCTGCCGATGCAGGGCACGCGGGTTCGTGCCCCGGTCCGGGAAGATCCCACATGCTGTGGAGCGGCTGGGCCCGTGAGCCATGGCCGCTGAGCCTGTGCGTCCAGAGCCTGTGCTCCGCAACGGGAGAGGCCACAGCAGTGAGAGGCCCGCGTACCGCAAAAAAATAAAAAAAAAAGAGAGACTTTTAGCTAGGAAATGTTTTTTTTCGGTAGGACACAGGATTCTGGTCTTTGACTGTGAAGTCTGCAGGTAAGAGTAGGAACCGTGTATAATATCTTTCGTATATGTGTTCCTCATTTATAAATGTTTTCTTACCTGCTGGTTATTTATTCATTCAACAGGTATTCAGCTTGTATTGATGTGAAGTGCTACACACCATGAAGGTGCTTGGGAAGCAGAGTCGAGTATTATACATAGTCTCTGGCTTCAATAATACAGAGGCATATGCTTGTTCAGTAATGGACAGTTTTAAAAAGAGATGAGCGTTTTGTTTTGACTGCTCACATTTAATGTGAGGGACTGAGTAACTTTTTAAAAGATGGCAGTGGTTCAAGCATCTTTATGATACTGAGAATTATTCAGAAGGTCTTTCTTTGTAAGGTCTCACCACTCATTTTCCTCAAAACAAGATCTGGTGCCACAGGGTATATGGGGTCCCATGGCCTCTGGCTGAGGGGGTTATTTGAGATTGGAAAGTAGGGGTAGGAGGAACCAGGGCCAAGTATGGCAGAGTTCCCAAGGATGTATGAGTGTAAATACCACAGAGATGGGAACAGGGACGGGGAAGCAATGAATAGAGGCAACGTTCAGTACCATTTACTCTGACACCTGCCATGATCCGGGCTCCACACTAGGCACTTTATATATATATTCTCCCACTTATTTCTCTTAACAACCCTGTGAGGGTGAACTGGTCGCATATTCCTGTATTGCTGGTAAGGACACTGATGCTGTCAGCATCAGCAACATGGATAGGGTCCTGGGGCTACGTGGTGTAGCAGGTGTTTAATCCGGGGCTCTCTGCTGTCCGAGCCCACCAGCTCTTGCCCTCGTACAACAAACACTCCCAACTCTCTCTTTCTCTCTCTTTTTTTTTAATAAATTCGTTTTATTTACTTATTTGGCTGCGTTGGGTCTTCGTTTCTGTGCGAGGGCTTTCTCTGGTTGCGGCAAGCAGGGGCCACTCTTCATCGCTGTGCGCGGGCCTCTCACTGTCGCGGCCTCTCCTGTCGCGGAGCACAGGCTCCAGATGCGCAGGCTCAGTAGTTGTGGCTCATGGGCCCAGTTGCTCCGTGGCATGTGGGATCTTCCCAGACCAGGGCTCGAACCCGTGTCCCCTGCATTGGCAGGCAGATTCTCAACCACTACGCCACCCGGGAAGCCCTCCCAACTCTCTTAATAAGTTGGAAGTTTGTCAGGACCATGGGGCTAATTTTTTCCCTCCTTTTAATCATTAAAATGGGATCCCTGTGGACCCTAAAGTGGAAACAGACTGAAGGAAAATGACACTGCCATGTCAAGAATAGAAGTGAAGATCTAAGACCACACTGGTAAAGTGAAGTGGGCATGAAAGGAATCACATCCATAGCTTTGACTTCCAGTCCACTTTGCCTGAAGTTATTTCAGTCGACAGGGAGCTGGCAAGTTCTGGATAAATACAACTTTCTGTGTTCTAGATGGAAGTAGGTCCACCCCCTCTTTCTGTATGGTCCCAAGGAGTGTGTTTTGCTTTCTTGTCACACAGGGAGTTCATAATTAATGGTAGTTATTTTTACCTCTTCAGTGGGTATACCATGCTACCATGCACACTTTTCTTCATTCTAGGGACTCATGCTTTGATACAATAAAGTCAACATAATCCCTGTCTTGAGAGAGTTTGTAGGGGATGTGTGATTACAATGTAGTGGGATTAGTGCTGGGGTGGCACCAATAAACAGTGTGTGAATTCATATTTAAACTTTAGTGATGTGGAAAAGAAGCTAGTGGAAAGGTATTTTGGACTTTATTTTACAAGGAGCTTGAGGCACTCCTAAAAAAAAAATTGTTCTGCGGAATCGTTTGCCCTAAGACTTGTGATTTTCAGTTGTGATTTAGTGTTGATCATGGTGAGATTTCTTGGTCGGTGGGGCTTCTCTTCAGATCTGTGTGGTGGATGCCTTCCTGCACTTACTATCAGAACTGCAAACCAGTCTCTCGTGCACCCTTTCCCATCTCATTTCCTTTGTTAGTGCATATGTAGTGTGCATTTATTTTCCTTGCTGGTTTGCATGAATTTGGCCCTAGATAGCATCACAATTTGAACCAGATTTTAGTGGTAATCATTCAAGGCATCTGAGTCATCCTGGTCAGCATTTGAGTTTTTCCGTACTGGGCCCCTAAGTGACCTCAACTGCTAACCAGTCTTGTGAAAAATAGTATAATTAGGTTTCACACAGCAGGTCTCTTAGGCAAAAATCACATTTATAGGCAGATTTACTGGCTGCACAGGTTACTTTGAAATATTTTTAGTGCTTTAAAAAAATCAGAAAGCCAGTGGAGCTGAAGGCAAAGAGAAAGAATTATATTTTTCTTTTCAATGTCCAACAAAATATGCACTAATGATACAATTACCGTATATTAAGTTAATACAATAAATACAAAGTTAATCCATGTTGGACTTCCTTGTGTTGTCCTTGTTTGTGGAGTAATGGAATTGTGACAGAGTAATTAATACCCTACAGGGGGATTAGCGGTAAAGATTGAGATAAAAGAACAAGGAGAAAAGAAGGACTGAGCTGTCTAGAAGTCAGGGGAGTTTAGAAAGTGCTGAGACATGGAATTTCCTGAGGGTGATTTTAGGCTTTCCTGACTCTAATTACTGTATACCTTTTCCTGTCTGCTAGTGATAATCAGCTGGGTTAGACAGGTAAAACGTATTAGAAATGATGGAGTCCTGGGATGCATGAATTCTTGCTGGATCAGCAAGAATGATCCAGCCAGGCCACCGGCCCTCAACTGGGCCTTTGCTATTTTCTCAGAGGTTTTCTCATCTCTGTAATTTACATGTTTTTGTTATTTTGTTATTAAAATATCTTTAGGGTCATTATCTCATCTACACAAATCTCAGAAAATCAGGAGGAGTTCCCCTAAGCGAGTTCTCAGTTCCTCGGTTTTCTATCAGAGCAGGGTGGGCCTCTCAGGGCCAACGAATTGTTCCAGTTAATTTTTCTTGCCCCTTTAATTGGCTCTGGAGTTTCTCGTGGTCAGCCTGTGCTTCACATTGAGATCATTAACTTGGACCCAAACGAAAGGTATTTGAGAAGAAGAAGAAGCAGGAGAGAGGAGAAAGTGGAGATCTAGCTGGAATTTCTTGTTTTCCACAGAAATAAGTGCAGTTGGAAAAAACTCTAGGAAGCAGATTAGGTGAACCTTGCCCTTCCCTCACAGCCCCTGTGCAAGCAGCAGCAGTTCCTTCTATACCTGTCTGCACCTGGCTGACATGGTAAATATATTTTTTTAATATTTTTTAAAATTGAAGTATAGTTGATTTACAGTGTTGTGTTAGTTTCAGGTGTACAGCAAAGTTATTCAGTTATACACACATAGATATATGTGTGTGTATATATATGTGTGTATATTCTTTTTCAGATTCTTTTTCCTTATAGGTTATTACAGAATATTGAGTATAGTTCCCTGTGTTATACAGTAGGTCCTTGGTGGTTATCTGTTTTATATAGTAGTGTGTATATGTTAATCCCAAACTCCTAATTTATCCCTCCCTGCCCCCTCCTTTCCTCTTTGGTAACTGTAAGTTTGTTTTCTATGTCTGTGGGTCTATTTCTGTTTTGTACATAAGTTCATTTGTATCATTTTTTTTTCGATTCCGCAGATAAGCGATATCATATATCTGTCTTTGACTTACTTCATTTAGTATGATAATCTCTAGGTCTATCCATGTTGCTGAAAATGGCATTATTTCATTTTTATGGCTGAGTAATATTCCATTGTATGTGTATGTATATATGTATGTGTGTATCTATCTATATATTTCTTTATATATCTCACGTCTTCTTTATCCATTCATCTGTCCGTGGACACTTGGGTTGCTTCCATGTCTCGGCTATTGTAAATAGTGCTGCAATGAACATTGAGGTGTATGTATTTTTTCAAATTATAGTTTTCTCCAGATCTGTGCCCAGGAGTGGGATTGCAGGATCATGTGGTAACTCTGTTTTTAGTTTTCTAAGGAACCTTCATACTGTTCTCTGTGATGGCTGTACATCACAGAGAACAGTATGAAGGTTTGCATTCCCACCAACAGTGTAGGAGAGTTTCTTTTTCTCCACACCCTCTCCAGAATTTATTATTTGTGGACTTTTTTTTGTTTTGGCCACGCTGCACGGCATGAGGGATCTTAGTTCCCCAACCAGGGATCGAACCCATGCCCCCTACAGTGGAAGCTTGGAGTCTTAACCACTGGACCGCCAGGGACGTCCCATATTATTTGTAGACTTTTTGAAGATGGCTATTCTGATTAATGTGAGGTGATACTGCATTGTAGTTTTGACTTACATTTCTCTAATAATTAGCAACGTTGAGTAAAAGAGTTGATTTTTTAATAGATTATTTTTTTAATTGAAGGATAATTGATTTACCATGTTGTATTAGTTTCAGGTATACAGCAAAGCATGGTAAATATTTAGTGGCAGGATTCTCATTTTTGAATTGAAAAATAGGCTTTCGTATTAAATTATTAAAAATTCTGTGGTTTGGCTTTAAAATCAAATAACTTGTTCACAGATGAACTAGACATTAGTTTTAGCTTTCTTTTAATTTTTTACCCTTCCTCCCCGCCGTGTTGTTCATCTCGGCCTTTTTGGCGATCGTCTTGATGTTCAGGTGTCTGCACTCCTCCTCTCTTTGGCACTGCTGAGAGCAGCCTTCTCCACCTTGGTTGTCGTGCTGTCCCCCACTGGTCCGTGCAGGAAGGTTGGAGCAGGTACAGGTGGGGCTTCTCGTCTACCCTGGAAGTCTGAGCCCAGAGTAGTTTTACCCTCAGAAATCTTTCCACAGTTGGCCTCAGAGTCAAGGAGGTCAGCTGGACAGCTCAACCTCACTGGACCCAAGCAGTTCAGCCAGGTGGTGCTTCCATGGACTGTTTTTTTTTTTTTTTGGCGGTACACGGGCCTCTCACTGTCATGGCCTCTCCCGTTGCGGAGCACAGGCTCCGGACGCGCAGGCTCAGCAGCCATGGCTCACGGGCCCAGCCGCTCCACGGCATGTGGGATCTTCCCGGACCGGGGCACGAACCCGTGTACCCTGCATCGGCAGGCGGACTCTCAACCACTGCACCACCAGGGAAGCCCCCCATGGACTGTTCTGTTGGGTCAGATGGGCTTGTCTGTCTAGTCAGCCTCCTCAGCCCCCATCTGCACTAGCCTGGTCATAGTGGGCGGTCACTACCTGTAATATTTCTCAGAGATTTCTGCGTGTAAAACCTACATCTAGACATGTATGTTTACAATCGTGATGGGCAAGAGCTTATTTTCCTTAAAAAGGATAATGAAAATTTTTTTCCAATTTTTTCTCCAGTTGTTTCCTGTTTTCCTCTGGGAAAATAGGTATGAATTTTTTTTTTCCTAGACAAAAACCTGGAGGGAACCACTAATGGAAAAAAATGCTGTTGTGTACTGTTAAAATGTCACAAAGCAGATATCCTAGCCAGTTATCATATATACATATAAATTCTTTGAAAGGATGATTTAATCATCCCTTTGGATTTATGGTGTTTTAAAAAATATCTTTACCTGGCACCTAAATACAAATGTATGAACAACTTTACATAAATTCTTACATAAAATTTCACATGATAACTAAATTATTTGCTTTTTTTTTTTTTTAAACGTCTTGCCTTTCACGTTTTTTATGACGATCTGACTTGAATAAACACAACCTTGGGAGCTTTTGCTTTATATAGATAAGCCGAAATGCCATCCTGATGCTGCATAAAATAGCTAGGATTAGAACTCTTGAAAAGCAAGATGGGTAATGGGGAGCGATAGCTGTGTGTGGAAGCCTTAATGTTGAAGTAGGTTCTTGTAATGCATTTTTCTTGTCCTCCTCGTTATCTTAGAATTTTAGTGGGAAAACTAACAACAATGTTATTTCAAAGATGTGGTTAAAAAATAATCAGATTTAACAGAAAATGGAGCTCTAGCTTTTGGTTGAACATTCATTTACTTCTCTCTCTCCCTCTCTTTAAAAAACAGAACCACGGATCCTTTTTGTGCACAGTTGCATAGATGGGTGTTAACTCTTTCTCAGGTTGCTCTTTGGTTTGGGACTCCAGAGATTTAACTTGCTCCTGGTTCATGTGTGAAATGCTGCACTTGGTATAGGTTTGTCAGGTTGAGAATTTATTTTCTTCCTCCAATTGTTTTTTTTTTTAATTTTTATTGGAGTATAGTTGATTTAAAATGTTGAGTTAGTTTCTGCTGTACAGCAAAGTGAATCAGTTATACATATACATATATCCACTCTTTTTTAGATTCTTTTCCCATATAGGTCATTACAGAGTATTGAGAAGAGTCCCCTGGGCTATACAGTAGGTTCTTATTAGTTATCATATATATAGTAGTGTGTATACGTCAATCCCAATCTCCCAATTTATCCCTCCCCCTACCCACCTTCCAGTTGGGTTTATGGAGGTTCTGACATGGGAAGAGGTTGCTGGAGAATGTCAAGATGAAGCCAGGAGCACGGAGGGACCAGAGCCAGCTTCGGCTGCCTGGGAAAGCAGTACCATTGGAGATGTCCTGTGGCAGTTGATGGTGCCCTTTCTGGGGACCTGGGGAGGCAGCTGTTCTGCTTCAGCCACTTGATGAGAAGGAAAGCTGCCCCCCACCTCAGCACATCCCCTCATTGTCTTGACATTCATACCATATCGGGGATATATATTTATGTATGAAAGAACACAGGACAATGTGGTCCATGTTATGGGGCATACAGAGGTGAAAAAATAGACATCCTTACCCCTTAGAAGCTTTCAGCTGGTGTGTGTGGGGGGAGGTGTGCCTTAAGGAAGTGCTATATTTGGATGAGAGGAAAGGATTCCTGAGGAGGATTGGGGGAGGAGGTGAGAGCTTGTAACAAATCTGGAAGGAGAGAGGCGGCACGGTCCACCTGAGAAAATGGTAGCAGAAACAAATATCTTCCATGGTCGGGTGGGTCCCTAACAAAGGGAACATTCCCTTCCTCAAAGGGAAGATTGGGGACGAATGTTCAGGTATGTGTGGACGTATAGTTTGGGATGTATAGTTTTGTATGCCATGAGGACCCTTTTGTCAATGCTTGTTTCACCCAATAGCCCAGCAATTCCTATCTATTCCGCATAACTTCACATTACTCTGAAGTGAATTTTTAAAAACTTAAATCTAGTGGGTATGGATTTTCTAAAGGGGAAAATTCTTCTCAGCTTTCAAAAAAGGGAAGGGAGGGCTTCCCTGGTGGCGCAGTGGTTGAGAGTCCACCTGCCGATGCAGGGGACGCGGGTTCATGTCCCGGTCCGGGAAGATCCCACATGCCGCAGAGCGGCTAGGCCCGTGAGCCATGGCCGCTGAGCCTGCGCGTCCGGAGCCTGTGCTCCGCAACAGGAGAGGCCACAACAGTGAGAGGCCCGCGTACCGCAAAAAAAAAAAAAAAAAAAAAGGGAAGGGATTGTGGCTGTTTTGTTTGCATCCTATCCCCAAAGCCCAGCACAGGGTTTGACATATAATGAGTGCTAATAAATACTGGTGGAAAGAAGGAAAAAAGTCTAGGGGTTATAATTTGGGAAAGAGCAAAGAGACGAATTCAGTTTTGAGTAGATAAACTGAATATAATTTCAGGATTATTTTCTCTTTAAGCGTTTGGGGGACTGTGATGAACTTCCTTTGCAGGTGGGTTGGCTCCGCAGGGATAAAGGGGGTGGGGTTTTCAGCTCATGTTCCAAGTTCATGTCTCAGGGGGAGGTTCAGTGAGACTTAGGGCTGCCTCCTCTGACCACACAGCTTTGCATAATTGATTAACACTGCAGAGCTGTTTGCATTTCTTTCGTAAAATAAATTTCATTTTCTAATGGACTATCTGGAATTAATAAGTGCCCAAAACCAGGATGTGTGTTGAAACTTGTGATCTGATGTGATACACCCAGCTCCTCGAAAAGGTGTAATTAATGATCTTGAATCTCAGGGCATCCTTAGTTCCTGAGTTGGTAAACAGTTCTCTGAAAAAGCTAGTATTTATTGTTTACCAGGGGCCAGGCATTGTTCTGAGGGCTTCACCTCATTACCTCCTTTGATCATCTTTTTAAAAATCATCTCAGACACTCTAAGAATTAGCACCATGAGTATCTCCATTTCTAGCTGTGAGAACAGACTCTCAAAGTGACGAAGTCACTCCAAGTTGACACAGCCAGTAAATAGAAGAACTGAATTTGAGTTGAAACTGTTGGGCTCCTAAAGGCCAGGCGACATAGCTTCTTTCTCCTGGGCATTTCTGTTTTCCTTAGAGCTTCCTCATAGCTTCTGTCTGTCATTCTGATACTCTTGTCAGATGTAATAAATAGCATTTAAGTGGGAATGGCACAGGTCCTGAGTTAACAGACCCCCAAGGCCATAACACAGTTTAAGAAAGATTTTGGCAAGTCACATCACTTGTATGAAGGTAGGTCATGATCACGTGGTGCACTGGAGGCCAGTTTTGGAGCAATACTATGAGGAAAAGGTGTGTGATTTACACCTGCAGAGACCTTTGGGCTGGGAGAAGCCACATGATGAGGGGACTTGGGGTTTCAAGGGAGAAAAGATTAAGGATTGTGGTTGGCAAGTCTCTTGGAAAATTTAAGAGTAGTAAACATTTTACATTCAGTACATCAGTAACTTTTGAATGAGGTGTTCCAGGTACTTCACAACACTGAAGTTTAATGTGTGAGCATTGTGGTTGGTAAGTGGGGATGATACCAATTCTCTCTTCTGTGTTAACAGAAATATGAAAATGACAGAAGATGAATTGTTTTAAAATTGAGTTTTAGATTTTGGTAAAGCAGAATATAAAACAATTGAATACCAGGATAAAAGACTTAATAAAAAGCAATAGCTAAGTTTATGCTAGAAAAAAAATCATTAGTCATGACATTTTTTGGATCAAAGTGTCTAGATAATCAAAGATAATATATTCAGATAATCTAATTTGATGTACGACTTACTTTCCTCTTTTTATGAAAGGCAAATTTTGTGCATGTTATAGACTTGGTAGTACAACTTTATTTTTTTATTTTATTTATTTATTTTTGTCTGCGTTGGGTCTTCGTTGCTGCGTGCGGACTTTCTCTAGTTGTGGTGAGTGGGGGCTACTTTTCGTTGCGGTGCGCAGGCTTCTCCTTGCGGTGGCTTCTCTTGTTGTGGAGCACAGGCTCTAGGCACTCGGGCTTCAGTAGTTGTGGCTCGGGGCCTCTAGAGCTCAGGCTCAGTAGTTGTGGCGCACAGGTGTAGTTGCTCCAGGGCATGTGGGATCTTCCGGGACCAGCGCTCGAACCCGTGTCCCCTACATTGGCAGGTGGATTCTTAACCACTGTTCCACCAGGGAAGTCCCAGAAGTACAACTTTAAATAGCTTTTCTAGCATTACAGGTTGATTTTGAGTTAATTGAACAGTTTGAAGTTTTAATAACATTGGGAAAGTGGATATGAGCACATAAATTTAGGGGAAAAGAAAAAAATAATACTGTTTGGTTTTTAAAACAATCCTCTTGTAAATAATGTGAATATCCAGAAGGTGAGAAGATCACCTGCTGATGAGCTTCAGAAACAAAATGACATTTTTTTTTCGTTCAAGGGGATGGCATTGGATACAATATTCAGGGTATTGTAGTTTTTTTTGGTTTTTTTGTTTTTTCCGGTACGCGGACCTCTCACTGTTGTGGCCTCTCCCGTTGCGGAGCACAGAGCTCCGGACGCGCAGGCTCAGCGGCCATGCCTCACAGGCCCAGCTGCTCCGCGGCACGTGGGATCTTTCCGGACCGGGGCACGAACCCGTGTCCCCTGCATCGGCAGGCGGAGTCTCAAACGCTGCGCCACCAGGGAAGCCCGGTATTGTAGTTTTGAATGAAAGAGAAGTTCCCAAAATACTGTGTAAATATTGTTTTAAGTGCTGATTATTTTGAAAAAAATTTAAATGCTAAGGAGATTTTTTTTCATTAGTTAAGGTATGTAAAAGAGTTCAGATATTATTCCTGACCCTCCTTTGCTATCTGAAGAAACCCAGGGATAAACCCCAATGGCTCTGGCTGACCAAATCACTCAGTAAGTAATCATAGACACCTTTGTAAGTAGGAAGAGAAGAAATAAGTAGAAGGAGCTAGGTAACAACATGCTCTGAGGGCTCGCAGACTTTCAGGTCATACGTGTATTGAAGAGTTTAGATCTCAAAGATTAGCATTTCTCTTGTCTCATTGGGAAGGGGAATGACAGCGTGGGCTCTTTCTTCTTTCAAAACAAACTCACCCCCACCCCCATTATAGACAATACTCTGTGTTCAAATCATTCTGGAAAACTTCGAACTTGTATATAAATATGACAAAGAGAGAGAGAGAGAGAGGGAGGGAGGGAGGGAGAAAGGGGGTGTGTGTGTGTGTGTGTGTGTGTGTGTGTGTGTGTGTGTGTGTGTTTGTAGTGGTTGTCCCTGCTGACCTATATCTTTAAACACTTTTCCATATTTTTTGTTTTTCAAATATCTGTATACATGTATCCACACCTTTTTATATTTATACAAAATTCTATTTTTAAATATAAAATTATATATATATTTATATATAATATATATTTTATTATATATAATAAATATATTATTTTATTACATATAAATATATAATTATATATAATTGTAATATATTATAATTATATATAATTATATACAATTCTATATTATATATAATTATATAATATATAACTATGTAATTATATATATGTTACAAATTATATATTACATATAAAATATATAATTATATATATTATATATTTTAAATATAAAATTATATTTTTTATAAATTTATAAAATATAAAATTGTTTTTATTTTTAGTTTGTGCTTTGTCTTTTTCACTGTACCAGTATGTAGTAAGCTTTTCCCCTGTGTCACTAGATATTCTTTGAAGAAGCGATTTGTAAGCTTTGCAGTTGTGTGAGTTTGGTGAGCCCTGATTTGTCCGTCTCCAGTCAGCACTCAGTGTTCCAGCATCTACTCTGCTCTCAGCTCCTGCATTCTCTGCTTTTTGTTTTTAATGTCTGAAACATTTATATTAACATATTTCCATACAAATAACCCAAAGAAAGTTTAGTATTAGTTGGTTTTTTTGTTTGTTTTTTTATACTGCAGGTTCTTATTAGTCATCAGTTTTATACACATCTGTGTATACATGTCAGTCCCAATCGCCCAATTCATCACACCACCATCCCCACCCCACCGCGGTTTTCCACCCTTGGTGTCCATACATTTCTTCTCTACATCTGTGTCTTAACTTCTGCCCTGCAAACCGGTTCACCTGTACCGTTTTTCTAGGTTCCACATACACGTGTTAATATAAAATATTTGTTTTTCTCTCTCTGACTTACTTCACTCTGTATGACAGTCTCTAGATCCATCCATGTCTCAACAAATGACCCAATTTCGTTCCTTTTTATGGCCGAGTAATATTCCATTGTATGTATGTACCACAACTTCTTTATCCATTTGTCTGTCAGTGAGCATTTAGGTTGCTTCCATGACCTGGCTATTGTAAATAGTGTTGCAGTGAACATTGGGGTGCATGTGTCTTTTTGAATTATGGTTTTCTCTGGGTATGTGCCCAGTAGTGGGATTGCTGGGTCATATGGTAATTCTGTTTTTAGTTTTTTAAGGAAACTCCATACTGTTCTCCATAGTGGCTGTATCAATTTACATTCCCACCAACAGTGCAAGAGGGTTCCCTTTTCTCCACACCCTCTCGAGCATTTGTTGTTTGTAGATTTTCTGATGATGCCCATTCTAACTGGTGTGAGGTGATACCTCATTGTAGTTTTGCTTTGCATTTCTCTAATAATTAGTGATGTTAAGCAGCTTTTCATGTGCTTCTTGGCCATCTGTATGTTTTCTTTGGAGAAATCTCTACTTAGGTCTTCTGCCCATTTTTGCATTGGGTTGTTTGTTTCTTTAATATTGAGCTGCGTGAGCTGTTTATATATTTTGGAGATTAATCCTTTGTCCATTGATTCATTTGCGAATATTTTTTCCCATTCTGCGGGTTGTCTTTTTGTCTTGTTTATGGGTTCCTTTGCTGTGCAAAAGCTTTGAAGAGTCATTAGGTCCCATTTGTTTATTTTTGTTTTTATTTCCATTACTCTAGAAGGTGGGTCAAAAAAGATCTTGCTGTGATTTATGTCAAAGAGTGTTCTTCCTATGTTTTTCTCTAAGAGTTTTGTAGTGTCCGGTCTTACATTTAGGTCTCGAGTCCATTTTGAGTTTATTTTTGAGTATGGTGTTAGGGAGTGTTGTAATTTCATTCTTTTACATGTAGCTGTCCAGTTTTCCCAGCACCACTTATTGAAGGGAATGTCTTTTTTCCATTGTATATCTTCGCCTCCTTTGTCATAGATTAGTTGACCATAGGTGTGTGGGTTTAATCTCTGGGCTTTCTATCTTGTCCATTGATCTGTGTTTCTGTTTCTGTGCCAGGACCATATTGTCTTGATTACTGTAGCTTTGTAGCATAGTCTGAAGTCAGGGAGTCTGATTCCTCCATATCCACTTTTTTCCCTCAAGACTGCTTTGGCTATTCGGGGTCTTTTTTGTCTCCATACAGATTTTAAGGTGATTTGTTCTAGTTCCGTAAAAGGTGCCATTGGTAATGTGATAGGGATTGCATTGAATCTGTAGGTTGCTTTGGGTAGTAGAGTCATTTTCACAATATTGATTCTTCCATTCCAAGAACATGATATATCTCTCCATCTGTTGATATCATCTTTAATTTTTTTCATCAGTGTCTTATAGTTTTCTGCATACAGGTCTTTTGTTTCCCTAGGTAGGTTTATTGCTAGGTATTTTATTCTTTTTGTTGCAGTGGTAAATGGGAGTGTTTCTTAATTTCTCTTTCAGATTTTTCATCATTAGTGTATAGGAATGCAAGAGATTTCTGTGTATTAATTTTGTATCCTTCAGCTTTACCAAATTCATTGATTAGTTCTAGCAATTTTCTGGTGGCACTTTTAGGATTCTCTAGGTATAGTATCATGTCATCTACAAACAGTGACAGTTTTACTTCTTTCCCAATTTATATTCCTTTTATCTTTTTCTTCTCTCATTGCCTTGGCTAGGACTTCCAAAACTATGTTGAATAATAGTGGTGAGAGTGGACATCCTTGTCTCGTTCCTGATCTTAGAGGAAATGCTTTCAGTTTTTCACCATTGAGAATGATGTTTGCTGTGGGTTTGTCATATATGGCCTGTATTATGTTGAGGTAGCTCCCCTCTATGCCCACTTTATGGAGAGTTTTTATCATAAATGGGTGTTGAATTTTGTCAAAAGCTTTTTCTTCATCTATCGAGATGATCATATGGTTTTTCTTCTTCAATTTGTTAATATGGTATACCACATTGATTCATTTGCATATATTGGAGAATCCTTGCATCCCTGGGATAAATGCCACTTGATCATCGTGTATGATCCTTTTAATGTGGTATTGGATTCTGTTTGCTAGTATTTTGTTGAGGATTTTTGCATCTATATTCATCAGTGATATTGGTCTGTAATTTTCTTTTTTTATAGTATCTTTGTCTGGTTTTGGTATCAGGATGATGGTGGCCTCATAGAATGAGTTTGGGAGTGTTCCTTCCTCTGCAGTATTTTGGAAGAGTTTGAGAAGGATGGGTGTTAGGTCTTCTCTAAATGTTGGATAGAATTCACCTGTGAAGCCATCTGGTCCTGGACTTTTGTTTGTTGGAAGATTTTTAATCACAGTTTCAGTTTGATTACTTTTGATTGGTCTGTTCATATTTTCTATTTCTTCCTGGTTCAGTCTTGGAAGGTTATACCTTTCTAAGAATTGGTCCATTTCTTCCAGGTTGTCCATTTTGTTGGCATAGAGTTGCTTGTAGTAGTCTCTTAGGATGCTTTGTATTTCTGCGGTGTCTGTTGTACCTTCTCCTTTTTCATTTCTAATTTTATTGATTTCAGTCCTCTCCCTCTTTTTCTTGATGAGTCTGGCTAATGGTTTATCAATTTTGTTTATCTTATGAAAGAACCAGCTTTTAGTTTTATTAATCTTTGCTATTGTTTTCTTTGTTTCTATTTCATTTATTTCTGCTCTGATCTTCATGATTTCTTCTGCTAACTTTGGGTTTTGTTTTTTCTTCTTTCTCTGCTTCCTTTAGGTGTAAGGTTAGAATGTTTACTTGGTCCTTGAGGTAGGCTTGTATAGCTATAAACTTCCCTCTTAGAACTGCTTTTGCTGCATCCCATAGTTTTTGGATCGTCATGTTTTCATTGTCATTTGTCTCTAGGTATTTTTTGATTTCTTCTTTGATTTCTTCAGTGCTCTCTTGGTGATTTAGTAGCGTATTCTTTAGCCTCCATGTGTTTGTGTTTTTTACATTTTTTCACCTGTAATTCATTTCTAATCTCATAGCATTTTGGTCAGAAAAGAAGCTTGATATGATTTCAAGCTTCTTAAATTTACTGAGGCTTGATTTGTGACCCAAGATGTGATCTATCCTGGAGAATGTTCTGTGCGCACTTGAGAAGAAAGTGTAATCTGCTGTTTTTGGATGGAATGTCCTATAAATATCAGTTAAATCTGTCTGGTCTTTTGTGTCATTTAAAGCTTCTGTTTCCTTATTTATTTTCATTTTGGATAGTCTGTCCTTTGGTGTAAGTGAGGTGTTAAAGTCCCCCACTGTGATTGTGTTACTGTCGATTTCCTCTTTTATAGCTGTTAGCAGTTGCCTTATGTATTGAGGTGCTCCTGTGTTGGGTGCATATGTATTTATAATTGTTATATCTTCTTCTTAGATTGATCCCTTGATCATTATGTAGTGTCCTTCCTTGTCTCTTGTAACATTCTTTAAAGTCTCTTTTATCTGATATGAGTATTGCTACTCCAGCTTTGTTTTGATTTCCATTTGCATGGAATCTCTTTTTCCATCCCGTCACTTTCAGTCTGAATGTGTCCCTAGGTCTGAAGTGGGTCTCTTGTAGACAGCATATATATGGGTCTTGTTTTTGTATCCATTCAGCAAGCCTGTGTCTTTTGGGTGGAGCATTTAATCCATTCACGTTTAAGGTAATTATTGATATGTATGTTCCTATCATCATTTTCTTAATTGTTTTGGGTGTGTTCTTGTAGGTCCTTTTCTTCTCTTGCATTTCCCACTTAGAGAAGTTCCTTTAGCATTTGTTGTACAGCTGTTTTGGTGGTGCTGAATTCTCTTAGCTCTTGCTTCTCTGTAAAGCTTTTGCTTTCTCCATCGAATCTGAATGAGATCCTTGCTGGGTAGAGTAATCTTGGTTGTAAGTTCTTCCCTTTCATCTTTTTATGTATATTATGCCACTCCCTTCTGGCCTGAAGAGTTTCTGCTGAGAAATCAGCTATTAACCTTATGGGAGTTCCCTTGTATGTTATTTGTCGTTTTTCCCTTGTTGCTTTCAATAATTTTTCTTTGTCTTTAATTTTTGTCAATTTGATTACTTTGTGTCTCGGCCTGTTTCTCCTTGGGTTTATCCTGTATGGGACTCACTACCCTTCCTGGACTTGGGTGGCTATTTCCTTTACGATGTTTGGGAAGTTTTCGACTATAATCTCTTCAAATATTTTCTCTGGTCCTTTCTCTCTTCTCCTTCTGGGACCCCTATAATGTGAATGTTGTTGTGTTTAATGTTGTCTCAGAGGTCTCTTAGGCTGTCTTCATTTCTTTTCATTCTTTTTTCTTTATGCTGTTCCTTAGCAGTGAATTCCACCATTCTGTCTTCCAGGTTACTTATCCGTTCTTCTGCCACAGTTATTCTGCTATTGATTCCTTCTTGTGTAGTTTTCATTTCAGTTTTTGTATTGTTCATATCTGTTTGTTTGTTCTTTAATTCTTCTAGGTGTTTGTTAAACATTTCTTGCATCTTCTTAATCTTTGCCTCCATTGTTTTTCCGAGGTCCTGGATCATCTTCACTATCATTTTTCTGAATTCTTTTTCTGGATGGTTGTCGATCTCCACTTCATTTAGTTGTTTTTCTGGGCTTTTATCTTGTTCCTTCATCTGGTACATAGCCCTCTGCCTTTTCATCTTGTCTATCTTTCTGTGAATGTGGTTTTTGTTCCACAGGCTGCAGGATTGTAGTTCTTCTTGCTTCTGCTGTCTGCCCTTTGGATGAGGCTATCTAAGAGGCTTGATGGGAGGGACTGGTGGTGGGTAGAGCTGACTGTTGCTCTGGTGGGCAGAGCTCAGAAAAACTTTAATCCACTTGACTGTTGATGGGTGGGGCTGGGTTCTCTCCCTGTTGGTTGTTTGGCCTGAGGCAACCCAACACGGGAGCCTACCTGGGCTCTTTGGTGTGGCTAATGACAGACTCTGGGAGGGCTCACGCCAAGGAGTACTTCCTAGAACTTCTGCTGCCAGTGTCCTTGTCCCCACGATGAGCCACAGCCACCCCCTGTCTCTGCAGGAGACTACAATACTAGCAGGTAGGTCTGGTTCAGTCTCCCCTGTGGTCACTGTTCTTTCCCCTGGGTCCCGACGTGCACAATACTTTGTTTGTGCCCTCCAAGAGTGGAGTCTCTGTTTCCCCCACTCCTGTCGAAGTCCTGCAATCAATTCCCAGTAGACTTCAAAGTCTGATTCTCTAGGAATTCCTCCTCCCGTTTCCGGACCCCCAGGTTGGGAAGCCTGGCATGGGGCTCAGAACCTTCTCTCCAGTGGATGGACTCCTGTGGTATAAGTGTTCTCCAGCCTGTGAGTCACCCACCCGGCAGTTATGGGATTTGATTTTACTGTGATTTTGCCCCTCCTACCGTTTCACTGTGGCTTCTTCTTTGTCTTTGGATGTGAGGTATCTTTTTTGGTGAGTTCCACTGTCTTCCTGTCAATGATTGTCCATCAGCTAGTTGTGATTCTGGTGTTCTCTCAAGAGGGAATGAGAGCACGTCCTTCTACCCCGCCATCTTGGTTCCTCGCATTCTGTGCTTTTAATCTTCATGGTATTTTTTTTTTTTAATTTAGATGGATTTTAATGCTTTGGGAAAGTGGGCAAAGACCATTTTCACTGGATGACATAAAGTAGGCTTCTTTGGTTTGGACAGTCTCCAACCTCTTCAATAATGTTATCATGTGTTGTGTGTCCCTTTGCGGGGGTGGTCAGGCCCCTTGTTAAGCACCCTTCATGCTTTCACATTATGTTCATAGTTACCCTGGCTGGGAGGTGGCCTTCTCATTGTAGAAAAGATGAAACCAAGAAAGATGAAAGTAAGGTATGAGGCGGAGCCAGGACTGGAAGCCACCTCTGTCTCTTTGTTGTTTGATCCTATTTCTTTTAATTGTGACTCACTGGGACATGGCCCTCAGCAGAGTGGGAGAAGTCTTGATAGGACACTTGATGAACCACCACACCTGTGCTAACCATTACCAAGGCTCTGTTGGAGTGGAAATGGTGTTTGTTAAAAGATCTAGTCCTGAAATACCTTAAGATTAGGAGGTCTCTGGGAGAATGTTGAAGATCTCTGAGGGATAACTGTTAAAAATCTAAGAATTAGTCTTATGCTCCTTGTGTGTAAGGTAAATGATCTTGGCACAGAAGGGAAGGTAGCCTTTAACAAAATCTCTGCTCTCTGAGGAGAAACCCTACCCATCGTTAGCAGTTGGTACATTTAAAAAAAGAAAGAAGTGCACCTCCGGTTCAGTAAGTCCATGAAATGTGATGTACTAACCTTTAAAGGTTGAATAGGTTGATTGTTTTGGTGACAAGGGTTAACTTAAGGATTAATGAGTCAAGAGAGCTACAAAGTGAAAATATCTTTGCACTGTTCAGTTCAGTTCAACAAATACTTTCCTAGGCCAAATGGAATCATTAGCCTTGTAGGAAGGTCTTGGCCTGTTTTTAAATGATGAAATTGTGACTAGTTTTGTAAATATAATTTATGCCTGACTCTGTAGACCACGGATCAGATGAATTTTGTGATGCCCTAGTGGAAGCTGGTTGATGGAGAACTGGTTTCTCTGCATCTTACCCACAGCATTAATGACCCATTTCTACCATGAGATTCTGACGTTCTTCAGTTATCTAAATGCTTTAGTGTTCCCTGCCATATAATTTTAAATCATAGGCACATTTTGGGGATAAATCTTATTCATATTTTGCTTAAAAAATAAACTAAACCAAACTAAAATCCAGAACATTTTGTACATCTGCTTCTTATTAAGATTGTTTAGTCATTGGTGGGGGATATGAAGAGAACAGTATTCAGCAGTTTGAGAATTCTCTCATAAGTCAAGACTGTTGGATGACAGATTTTGTACTGCTTCAGATGATGATTTAAAATCATTTATAGTCGTTACCTACTTTAGAGTGGAGTTACTCTGATGGAAAAGTTGATATTTGGTGACTTGGAGTTCTACCATGCAGCAGACCATAGATATGAAGGATTGTTTGTAAGATGCATCTGCCTGTGTGTGTTTCTCTTCACATGACCAGGTCAAACCACAGAAGAGAACCAAAATTCTGGGGCTCTAAGCCTGTTTACCCCGTGTCTCCTGGAAGAGCCTTTACAGAAATTCCTAGAAATTGTTGGGGTTGTTTGGGTTGGTAGCCATGGACAAAGCATAAACAGAACAAAATAACAATTTTTTAAATTAAAAAAATGTGGTAAAGGTGGAGTAAGTGTCCCCCCCAAAACCCCCTGCACCAGAGGAAAAATGGGTCTGTAGCCATTTTTCTTGGGGAGGGATGTATGTTGCCCTGGTTCAGCCATTGATGAAAACAACATATGGTTAGTTTTATGAGGACTTAGAGACAGATGGTGACCTATGGGCTAATTACGCAGTGGGCAAGATTCTTTAAACAAATCACCGTGATTGTGACATGGCTCTTTCTCAGGGGTTAGACAATCTGGACTGTTTATTGTCACACTAGGTAAACATGTTCCAGGTGAATGGGGAAAAGGCGCTACAAGAGGGGAGTGTATTTGCAACTTCTTTTCATCTTCATATTCATTTTAGTGGCTAAAGGGAGAAAAGAAGAGAAGAGGTTAAGAGAAGCAGTTAAAACAAAACCTCAGCTTATGCTACCGTTGCACTATTTTGGACAGCTGACTCTGGAGAGCTGAGGGTTTTCCTCGTTAAACATCCACATTTGTCTTTTCATCGCTTTGAATGGAGCCCCTTTTGAAGGCTTTGTTGAGCTTGAAAACATACCATTGGGAGCAGAAGTAAGTTCTGAGATGAGCACCCGGCCCCCTGGAGTGAGCGCTGTTCCCGAGGCTCACGGTTCCCTTGGGCCCATCCCCACGCTAAGATTGCACCCACTTCCGGGCTCTCCCTCTCCCTCACTTCAGTTTCCTTCACCACACTTTTCAGTCATCTGGCAGATTATATACATATGTATTTTTTTTTACTTGAACGTGTGTGAATTTTACAGCTCTTTCCCCAAATGTAAGCTTCACAGGGACAGGGGTCTTGGACTGCTCTCTGCTGTGACCTCGAGCCCTGCAACGGTGCTGGCACATAGCAGCTTTTACATATTTGCTGAAAAAATTCATCGATTGATTAAAATTCTGTTCGTCTTACCACGGTGCCACACAGTAGGCCTTGTTCTCTCCTGTCTGTGCGCTGGTCAGGTGACCCTGTCGTGCAGTGCTTCTCTGCTTATGGTTCTTGTGTTCGGCTCACTATATTGTTAATGCCTTTTCTGGTCTGTCTCCCTCATTGGACTGTCTCATCCTTGACAGTGGAAATTGTAGAGGTTCGCCATTGTGTTCACAATGCCCAGTGGTACTGGTACTTGTTTATTGACTATATGAATAAACTAATTCACCAAGGGAAATAGTCACTACCCTGGGCTCTTTCCTTCACAAAACCCTATGCGGTAGGTGGTTTCATGCCCATTTCACAGATGCTCAACTGAGAGAAGCAGCCATGATTGGAATCCAGATTTGTCTGACGTCAGGACCCATCTTTGAATATGTTGGTAATTCCCAGCCTTTTCAAGCGCAAGGGCTCTCTTTTCATTGTCAAATTTCAGAAACCTCATACGTGATGGCAGATGTACTCTGTTTTTATTTTTATTTATTTATTATTATTTTAAAATACTTTTATTTTCTTAGGGCAGTTTTAGGTTTATAATAAAATTGAGAGGATGGGACAGAGATTCCCCCTATACCTCCTGTTCCCCAGCATGCCTTTTGATAACCTCCTCTATTATCAGCATCACTCACCAGAGTGGTACATTTGTGTGTGTGTGTGTGTTAAATCTCTTCATTATGGGTCTTTTTTTTTTCTTTTTCTTTTCTTTTTTTTTTTTCTTTTTCAGCGTGGTACATTTTTAACCAAGGATGAACTTACGCTACCATAGCACCCAAAGTCCGTGGTTTACCTTCACGTTCACTCTTGGTGTTGCACATTCTGTGGGTTTGAACAAACATGTAATGTCATGTATCCATCATTATAGTAGATACAGTTTTTCGATCAGATAAGTAAAAAATATAGCAATGCTATAAGATCAGTAGTGCTTTTACTTAATAGTTTTATTAGTTATACTAACATAAACTTGGAAAGCAGACGGCCTACTATGTGGGAAGCCTTCTCGTATGTGACGATGCTTGGTGCTCCCTGGAGTCTGCCAGCTTCCTGCAGTAACTCTGTGTCTGCCTGGCGGCCCTGGGCCCCCCTCTCAGCCACCTCTGCACCCGCTGTGTGACCTCCCCTCCACGAGCGGCCGCAGACTTCTGGGCCAGCTTAGCCTGTGCACCGCCTTTCAGGATGTGGTGTCTCCTCGGCTGTCGGGTTTCCTTTTGTCGGTATAGCTCGTGGCCGGCCCCTTTTCTCATTCCTAATTTGCTGCTCTGTCATCAGCCTCTGGTTTGAAAGGCAGGTAATCAAGCCTGCTGGAACTTGTAAGAATGAGGAAAACAGACAGGTGGGCTCTGAGGGAGCTGCAGGGGCCCGTGCGACATGGGATTTGTTATGTCGAGTCTGGCCTCAGCCCTGAGAGGACCGGATCTTGCGCCCTTTCAGGGTCCCTGCTGCCAGGGGTCACCCGTGCACTCACTGCACACCAGCCAGTTCTGCTAGGTTTTGTGGGAAGTGGGATCTGCACCTAAGGAAGATGGGTAGAAAGAGTAGAGAGGGAGAAAGGAGTGGTGAGATGCAAGAGCACGGCCCTGGGCAAGTCGCCTTCGTGTCAATGCCTCCTCAAACACCTCTCCCTCTGCCTAAGCTACGCTGGCTCTGAGCAGTGCAGATGCTGTCTTGTGGCTTTTCAGATACACGCTTTTTTCCTCTCACCTTGCAGAGGGCTGAAATTTGCAGTCAGGATTTATATATGCCCTATAAACAAGGCAAATTAGGGGTACAAATAAGATGCTGCCGTGGATTGTAGCCTTTCTACTACAGGGGAGTGGTAGTTTTTGTTTCACTTTGTTTTTCCTCACAGACCAAAGCTAAAACTGCCATTAATGTGCGAGTCTCCGCTCTGCAGCCCAGGATGTACCAAGTCCTACCTGGTGTATCTAGCCATTTGCCATCATTAGTGCCCGTTCTCCATGATTTGGTTGAAAAGCCACCACAGATGTGAAATACTGATCTGTTTCTCCACCTTGCAGTTCATTCATCCATCTGCCGTCTCTTCGTACCTTGACTTTTCCAGAAACAAAATTTAATATATTTAAATATATGAAATTTAATATCCATTAAAAATACATGGTTTAAGGAGTCATAACATAAGGGATGTGTGGATATTAGAATGTCTAATAATAAGCACTCCATAAATATTTGCTATTGACTCTTACACTTTTTTTGCTTTATTGTTTTTAATTAGGAGAATATGTGTGAAGGGAAAATCAGGGATAAAAGTAATACTTTTACACTGGCAGGCGGTTGAACTTGCTGCAAGTGTGCTGCAAATGTTTTCTGAGCTTCCCATTAGCCAGTGCAAAAAGGGAAACATGTCAGCCTCATGTTACAAAATATGTGATACTGCTTAGAGAAATCACAGGGCCTGGTAGAATGGATACTTTGTGATAAAGTGGAAAACAGCTTTAGCAAAATCCCTGCAGTACACACAATAAGGAATTTTTAGAGCGGCCTCCTATAATATCCCTCAGTGTTGGCCATTGGGACAACCAAAAAAATGCATCTCAATAAGAGCAGTCCACCAGGGACAAAGTAGTTTGGAAGGTGTATTCTATAGAATGTGTAATGGAAATATTTGTTCCCAGATCTTCCAGTTTCATCCTTCTACAAACAGTACATTATACACAGTAATTAGTACTTTATACTAATATAAGTATATATTTATACTTTATACTAAGACTGGTGGAGTGTGGGGATAGGGGAAAAAATGTAGGCAGGAGATATGAGCTCTAACCAAGACTGTCTTTATTTCTGCTTTTTGACATCTGTCTCCGCATTTTTTTACGTCTGTCATTCAGTGCTCTTAGCTATGTATTTTTCCTATGTACCTCTGTCAACTCTATCATGGTGATTGAGGAAGATCCTATGTCTTTCCAAAATTTCCGGTTTTTGGTGACCCTGGAATATTTTCTTTGGTTTATACAGTGGACATCGTTACTTTTTTGGAAAAGTCCATTGGGTTGCAAGATAATAATATCCTGGAAAATTAAATTGTTAATATGAATTACATTTGGGAATTTTGTACCAGATGATGAAACTGGATGGGTGTGCGGTCTTTACGTAGGCAGTGTCTTACAGGTTTGGTTTTTGGCCTGAATACTGGATGTTTGCCTTTTCATGGGCTGTCATAGATCTGGCATCTACCTTTATTTTATTATTGGGAGTTTTCTACACATGTTGCTGCAATCTCTCAGCTAAGGTCGTATTTTCCAATCCTCTTGCTATTTCTTTTTCACCACTTATAAGATGAAAGGAAGTAAAATTAGATGTGATTTGATGTCTGATTTAAAATTCAACATTTTAGGGGATTCAGAAATACAAGAAGGTGAAAAAACAACATTGATTCTTTTCTTTGTAAAATGATTTATCTCTTTTGGCTGAAAAAGTTTGGTGTTCCTCTCCCATGGTGTTCATTATTTTAGACGCTCCCATCATAATCTGTGCATACCCCCGTCATAGCACTTATATTTACTAAAATAGTAAATTAACCTGTCAACACCACTAGACTGTAAGCTCTTTGAAGGCAGGAATCCCTGGTGACTGATGGAGTAATACCTGGCTGGCATGTTGTAGACAGTCAGTAAACCTTTGTGGAATGAAGAGTGACCAGCAACGTAATAAATACCTTTATGGTCCCAGCCAGTCATTGGATTGGGCATAGCTACTATCGTGTCATCTCAAAGGAACATCTCAAGCCAAATCCAGTTCAATAAACCTTCGCCCTGTGTTTTAGAAGCGGGGGCCCTACTCTGAATTCCTCTGAGTTGAAAATCTTAGAGTCATCTTTGCATTTCTTTCGTCTCCTTAATTTTCTCTTGTATTTTCCTTCCCCGCTCCCCCTCCCATCCCTATTGCCTCTACTCGAGTTTACGCTTTTGGTCACCTAACTTCTGTGGCTTGCAGGCTAGCTTTGCTGACAGAAGTCTCCCTTGCTCACCCCACCATAGGCAGACTGGCTGCCTCTGGTATCCCTCTCTGAGGTCGCCCCTGGAGATGGTCAAAGTGGGTTTTCCCAGGAAGTTGTGCAAAGCAACCTCTTCCAATAGGCATCCTTGTTCCCTTGATGACCCTCAGCTCTGAAGGCTCAGAAACGGATTTGAGGAGCATAGCAAGGGTTCATCTCTGCATCTTGTCAACCCGGTTCAGGAAGTGGATATATAAAACCAGATTGCCAGCTGTACTGACTTAAAATGAGAAGAGAACTATTGCTATTTCCATTTCATGGCCTGGGATTCCAGTGTGGGAACACCTGGTACATATTCTCTTCCTGTGGCCAGACCTGTGTGGGAAGCCAAATCATAATCAGAGGCTTCGTTGGCCAGTATGGAATAAAAACAAAGAGAAGTTAAGTGTCAGATGGCATCAGGTTGAGTCCGAGGCATCCATTTCACGGTCAGAAGCCTTGCCAGCGGGAATACCCAGAGGGAGCTGGCTTCAGCTGCCTGCGTCCTGCTCCGCAGTGAGGCTGACTTTGCCAGTAGGTCCTGAACCCTCCAAGGACTAAGGAGGTTGCCTGCGGCTCTGTCTGTCTATTGCTTGGAGTGGCAAGGCCATTGTGAGTCTCTTTAAATCTCCCCTTTCAGGTCTGACCAGGCCCCATCTGATTGACCTTCCTGCCCCCGGATTTAATACTTTCAAGTTTGCTGGCTTTGGAGCTGTTTCTCTAGGATGTCTTTGTGGATCTTGACTTTCAAAGTTTAGCTCTGAGACCAGCACTATTTCTCTGATTTCAGAGCCTTACTATTATCTAACCCCCACCCCCACCCCCACCCCATAGCTCTTTTCCTCAGAAACCTTGTAAGCTCCCTGGCTCTTGTTGGTGGAAGTTCGAATTTCTCTCTTTTTTTTTTTTTTGCGGTACGCGGGCCTCTCACTGCTGTGGCCTCTCCCGTTGCGGAGCACAGGCTCCGGACGCGCAGGCTCAGCGGCCATGGCCCACGGGCCCAGCCGCTCTGCGGCATGTGGGATCTTCCCGGACCGGGGCACGAACCCGTGTCCCCTGCATCGGCAGGCGGACTCTCAACCACTGTGCCACCAGGGAAGCCCCCTCTTTTTTAAATATATCTTTATTGGAGTATACTTGCTTTACAATGTTGTGATTGTTTCTGCTGTACAACAAAGTGAATCAGCTATATGCATACATATGTCCCCATATCCCCTCCCTCGTGAGCCTCCCTCTCTGAATTTCTGTGCTTCGCCTTCGAAGTCCTTCAGCCTCTGTTGCGCCATTATCTGTTCTTCTCCCTGTTGAATAAGGGCCCAGAGCAGAAGCCCCAGTGCACATCCTTCTGTGTCTCTGCTGAAGTTTCCTGAGCTCTAAAACTGTCTTGTCTGTTTCACAGAAGTGCTGTCATGGCCAAATAAAGTAATGCCTGATCATTGACTTACCAGTGTAGGATTCTGCATGGGTGAGGTGCCTTCTGTTTTTAAGCTGTCATATGTTGAGCACAAGCACTTTATATACATAGTCTCACTTAGTAGGTGCTATTATAATCCCCATTTTACAGATGGGGAAGGTAAGGCTCAAAGTCTCAGGCCTGATAGGGGCTGCCAGAATCTGCCCAACTCCTTTAATCCACTCTGAACTTCCTGTATTGTCTGCTACATCAGGCCGGACTCTCCACTCACCCCCGAACCAACCCAGCCTATTTCTGCATCTCTGCCTTTCCATCCCAGCCAAGACCTAGTCACTTTCCCAAGTCTCTTTCAGATTGTACCTTCTCTCACTCCCCTTGCTTTCCTCTCCAGCCCTCTTTGCTCACCATTACCCCTGAACTCCTGTGGTACTTGAGGATGTACTAGAGTCAGACCATCTGGGATTACATCCAGGCTCTGCTGTGCTGCTTTGAACAAGTTGGTTAACATCTCTGAGTCACTGAAAAAATGGGCAGTTTCCTTATGGTGTTTCTGGATGATTTCATAAGAGTATGTGTGAAAGCTCTTTGTAAATGACTAGCTGTTCCCATGTTCCTCAGTAGATCAGCTACTTTCAAACGTATTTTTATTTTGACCTACAGGAAGGAGTATATTTTAACACTAGGACTTGGTGGTGGTGAATACACACATTTGAATCAAAAGTTCCACAAGAGTTTTCTCTTTTATTCTTGTATGTGTGTGTGTGAAAAACAATGCTGATTTTGACCCATTTAGTTGACTTTGACTACCTACTATGGAAGGCCACCCACAGTTTGGAAAAAACCATCTGGCCCAGATGACCATAAGCCCTTTGAGGGCAGAGAGAGTATTTCGTCAATCTGTATTCTCACAGGCCTAACAGGTTATGAGAACCTCAGCCGGGTCTGGTTGATGGGTTTTCATCTGAGGGGGAGGGAGGAGGAGACTTGAGCCAATCATACGATCATTTATTTTTTTTTTTTTGCGGTACGCAGGCCTCTCACTGTTGTGGCCTCTCCCGTTGCGGAGCACAGGCTCCGGACTCGCAGGCTCAGCGGCCATGGCTCACGGTCCCAGCCGCTCTGCGGCATGTGGGATCTTCCCTGACCGGGGCACGAACCCGTGTCCCCTGCATCGGCAGGAGGACTCTCAACCACTGCGCCACCAGGGAAGCCCACGATCATTTATTGAGCGCCCCTTTGCAAAACTCAGCCAACAAGATGCTGGGGGCAGCTTTGTTTCTGTTCCACTCAGGAGCCTGCACCCTCTCGAAGACATCATGCCGGCGTCCCCCCACTTGGCCGCGTAGGCCTCAGCACAGCTGTTTCTGCGACAACAGACTGTAGTGTTTGATTCCTCCTATCCCGGCCCAGGCGTGTTCGTCGGCCTGGAGGGATGTGCTGTGCTGTATTTCGGATCTCCTGCCCTGTAGGCTCTGCCTCTGCTCAGGGACCCACACCCACCCATCTCTGAGGCTAGCATCTCTGTTTGCATCGTGTCTTCCCCTCTGTGCTGGCGGGGACAGCCTCCCTCAGCCTCAGCGAGGCTCAGCTGTGTCTGTGCCGCCTGCTGGTCTCCCCAGCATCGAGGCTTCCACGGTGAAAGCCTCTCACAGCTTACATCCTCAGGCCGGAGAAAACAAGGCTGCCGCTTGTGGTGCCCCTGCACCAATCTGTCACCCACTTCACTCGGCGCTGGCCCCCGGCTTCTCCTCTGTATGGAATCTTTCTTTCCCATGGCTGCTCCAGCTGGGCCCTGGCCTGACACTGGAATCACATGTTCTGGCTCCAGCCGCTGGTATTGTTCTCAGAGTTGTCAGCATACGTCCCTACGGCCATCTTTCTTTGATGCAAAGGTATTTTCATTGACAGACGCTTTTCCCTTCGAGACCTGTTGAGGCTGAGGTTCCCCCACCCCTGCCCTAGCCCCCCAAGCATTTTCCATGCCAAGTAAGAGACTGATTTCCAGACACCTTCAGAAAACTGCTTTGGCTTCACTTCGGTTTTAGCACAACCAGCGTACATAACTCTCGTTCTTCAGTTCCATTAAATGTCACTTGCTTCTGACCCTAGAAAGAGCTTAGAATGAGAGATTTAGGATCCAAAGCACTCAGAGTCTCGGGAGCCAGAGTGAGGAAAACTGTTTTAAGCCATTTGCCCCAAACAGACCGAGCAGACAGCCGTTGCCCCACCTCTCCTCTCATTTCCCATCCAAATGGATCCAAGATGCTCTCTGCCTCTTGCCTTCTCTTCTCACTAAAGCCAAAGAACTTTCCCCTGTGTTTCCTTTCGGCTTCTAAATTGCTCACTTAGCTTTGTATCCAAGCTTGTATTAAATTGCTTTGTGATTTCGTGCCTGGAGAGCCTTTGGCATAACCTGGCTCAGAGAAGTGTTGTTTTTTTGCGTTTGGACCACTTCACTGCAGAGGCATCTGCTTATGGCTGAGTCGGGCATGCAGGTCAGGTGTGTGCGCTCCGGGCGAGTGGAAAAGGAGAGAGCCCAGGCATCCAAGCTGTTGGCAGCTGTGACTCAGTCAGCAGAGATGTTGCTTAGGTGACTTTCAAACAGCCCCTGGGGTCCTCAGCTGCTTGCGATAAGGGCTACAAAAAAGCAACTTCAATCCCTCTGGGAAGTATATAACTTTCCTCCTTTAAAGCAGGCTGAATTTCATGCAGAGCAATGGAATTAGATGTATACGAATGATGTCACATCAACGATGGTATCTTTAATCATTCTTCTCAACAATTCTGTTTCAAGAGGATTAAGTGAATTTCGGAAATTCATATGGGGAAAAATTTCTCAGCCAGTAAATGTGAGGTCTACTGTGTGTCTGTATCCTCCTCAATCCTTAAAGACCCCCAAAACGGGATGAAAATTTGCTCAAAAGTTCTCACGCAAACTCACAAGAGCAGGAGATCTGATCCATATGGAGATATATTAGGAAATGATCAGATAAATATGTTTCTAAAATCCTATTAAAATGCTCAACAGTTATATGAACCATGCAAGTACTTAGATGTTTTAAAAGTTAATTGGCATGGGGGAATTAGATGTTCCTGTGATTTTAATTTAAAAAATTTCACTGCACAAGGGGAAGAAAAAACTAAGTGTCAGAAGGAAGAAATGCCCTTTATCTACTCATGCAAACAGTTCCCTTGTTCCTAGCTGTCACAAAGGACATGATGAGCCATATTGTGCAGGGTCCAAGGTTCACGAGAAGCAAGTTTGTAAGTGGCAGGTAGTGGGAAAGTGATTTATGTTCCATGAAAATCCATTCAGCAGTTGTAACACGCTCAGGGCATCTGATGCTTAAGGGAGCCATTGTCTTGACATTGGAGGGACAAAAAGCCTTCAGTTACCAAAGGGTGCTGGTTTGGGGTAGTGATATCCTGTCTCCTTTTCCATAAGGGCAGGAGCATGATTGTCTAGGGTTTTTAAAAGAAAAAAGCTTTTGTTCGTTCTCATTTAGTTACAGTGGAAATTAAAATAGAACCTTAGAAATTAGGAACACAGTCAGCTTTAGTGTCAGGACGCAAGCAAATGGTGGAAGTTAAATCAGCTGCCTCATTACAAAATGTGTGAATGTTGTTTACTTTCATTTAAATTTTGGGAAAACAAATGAATGGCTATTGAGGTTAGGCTTGGGAAGCAGTAATTAGTAATGGGATAAAAGGACTCCGAATACACTAACTTAGATCATCTGTATTTAGCTTCCACTTTTATTTCACTCTTTGGTTTTTTTTTTTTTTTTTTGCGGTACGCGGGCCTCTCACTGCTGTGGCCTCTCCCGTTGCAGAGCACACGCTCCGGACGCATAGGCTCAGCGGCCATGGCTCACGGGCCTAGCCGCTCCGCGGCATGTGGGATCCTCCGGACCGGGGCACGAACCCGTGTCCCCTGCATCGGCAGGCGGACTCTCAACCACTGCACCACCAGGGAAGCCCTGGTTTTTTAATCAATCTAAATTAACTGCCAGAATTGCATTTCTCAATATGTAGAACAATGACGAAGAGGTGTTTGTTTGTATTTTATAATGGACCATTATTATTCTTATTACTTATGTGACTCTTTGAAAAATAATAATGGAATTTTACATAGGAAGATTTATTTACTCTTTTTTTTTAAAAATAAATTTATTTATTTATTTATGGGTGTGTTGGGTCTTCGTTGCTGCGCGCGGGCAGGCTTTCTCTAGTTGCAGCGAGCAGGGGCTGCTCTTCGTTGCGGTGCGTGGGCTTCTCATTGCGGTGGCTTCTTTTGTTGCGGAGCAAGGCTCTAGGTGTGCAGGCTTCAGTAGTTGTGGCACACGGGCTCAGTAGTTGTGGCTCGCAGGCTCTAGAGCTCAGGCTCAGTAGTTGTGGCACACGGGCTTAGTTGCTCCGCAGCATATGGTATCTTCCCAGACCAGGACTCGAACCCGTGTCCCCTGCATTGGCAGGTGGATTCTATTTACTCTTAATGATTTTATTTGGGGCAGAAATTTAATATATTCTCTAAGAATTTGACAGAAATTATAGACTTTGCTTTATCAGAAAGCACTTAAACTGTGTATATCATTTAGCTTTCTAACAGTTCTTATTGGCTTTTTCTGTAATCTGAGTTGGGAGCCTAAACGGAAGGCAGTAATAGCAGGAGAGAAAAATAAATGAATTTGTTGCACTTTTCTGCAATAGAGTGTAATAACTGTCTTTCATTTAATTTTGTCTTATCAAACACTTTTGGGCATCAGAAGTACTTATTGGTCCTAGGCCTCAAGAAGCTTATAGGTTAACAGACTTGTTCTCAACCTTGACACCACTGACGTCTTGGCTCAGCTAATTCTTTGTGGTGGGAGCTGAGCTGTGCATCGTTGGATGTTTAGTAACATCCCTGGCCTCTACCCACCAGGGGCCAGTAGAACTTCCCCCACCCCGTTTCCCTGTTGTGACAACCAAAAACGTCTCGGCATGGTTCAATGTCCCTTGGGGGAGAAGCAAAATCCCCCCCACTGCAGAACCACGGGTTTGACTCGGTGCATCTTGCTGTAGAAACTCAGCAGCATTCTATGCCATTACAAGTTTTCAATTACGTTTATTTCTAATTTTGGAAAAGCCATTTGGAAATACCCTGAAGTGATTTTTTTATTCTAGGCCAGAGAAGAATTGTTACTCGTGTGTAGGTGAGTGTATAGGTGTAGGGGTATTTTCTTTATCATCATCATCATCATCGTTTTACAAAGAAAATGCAGCCCTGGAACCGGTGAGCTGAAGGAAGACCCAAATGAGATCTCATGAGCAAGCAGGGCCGTGATTGTTTTTAGTAAACTCCTGGTATTCCCTGTAGTAACAGAACCCAGTGAGACCATGAAAGTTTAGAGGTTAATAAAATTGCTGCAATCTTCAATGTAGAGGATGTAGGAGACTTTTAGAGATCAGTTTTGAAATGGAACCGAAACAAAATGGATTTGCTTTATCCCTTTTCTCACCCCACCTGCCTGCCTTCTTCTTGTTCTCTTTCCTTCCTCCCGCCTCTGCTTGTTCAGGAGAAGCTCTTTTTTGGCAAACCCTTTGCTCATCCACGCGATAACTCTGATGAATTAGAGAACAATGCCCCTCTCTCCAGATAACGTATGACAGTTATCTACCAGAAAAGTGCCATGATAAGGGTACAAAACCGCAGTGACCCAGGGTAACTGGCACCTCAGGAGTTGGGCAGTGTGCGACTTGCGCAGCAGTACATGCTGGCCGCGTTTGGGCAGTTTCTTTCATTCCCATGACATTAGCTGTCACCTGGGTGCTGTTCTTCCATTTCTGAGCCCACACCAGACCTCTTCCGGGAGCATCACACCTGCATGCCCAGCTGCCTTTTGGACATTTCCTCTCGGAAAACCCTCAAGCATCCCAAATGTAATATATGCAAACTTGGATTACTGTTTTTTCTCCCAGCTTACTTTTCCTTAAATATAAGAGTCATCTTAGACTCCCCTTCTTCCTTTATATATAAAACCATCACAAGCCCTCTGAGTCCCGCTGCCTCCATGGATTGGGTTGGCCAAAAAGTTCGCTTGGGTTTTTCCCATAACATCTTATGGTCACACCCGAATGAACTTTGGGGCCAACCCAAATAGTTCCTGAATCCTGTGATTTTCATTCTACACCACCCTCCCACCCACCAGCCCCCTTATTTCAATTTTTAGCTCCTCTCGCCTGGGGCCCAGGCCATTGCAGTCATCTCCTGAGGAAGTCCTCTGGTGTCACACCCCTTCACCCACCTTTTCAACCAGAGTGTTTTTGTAAAATGCAAATCTGATGTTGTCCCCATCCGGGCTCTCTGATTCCTTCTCTTATCCAGTCCCCAGCCTTGTTTCTAAACTTACCCTCTTTCCCCAAATCTTACGGCATTCCCGATCTGCTAAGTGCAGGTCCTGTTCTAGGCACTGGGGATTCAGCAGTAAAGAAAACAAAGACCTTGCCCTCCTGGAGCTTACTTTCTTAGGGGCTGGGCTATTTGCAGTTCCAAGAACTCTCTCTAGCTGCGTAAGCCTCTGCTCCTCCCCTTCCGCTGGAGTGCCTCCCACAACTGATCTGCCCAGAGAGTATCCGCTGCAATTTCAGGGTCAGCTACGGTATCACAGTACTCACTACAGTGTCCCACTCCTTTCTATGTCTTCTTTGCACCCCGTACTTCAAGATTCCCCTCGAGCAAGGCCTAGCCTTACCAGGCTTTGTGCCTCTAGTGTCTTCTATAGTGCCTGGCACGTAGTAGTTGCTTAAAAATTGTTTACTGAGGGCTTCCCTGGTGGCGCAGTGGTTGAGAGTCCGCCTGCCGATGCAGGGGACGCGGGTTCGTGCCCCGGTCCGGGAAGATCCCACATGCCGTGGAGTGGCTGGGCCCGTGAGCCATGGCCGCTGAGCCTGCGCGTCCGGAGCCTGTGCTCCGCAACGGGAGAGGCCACAACAGTGAGAGGCCGCGTACCGAAAAAAAAAAAAAAAAAATTGTTTACTGAGAGGTACACAACTGTGGACACCTTTTGGGGTCATGTTCCTCAAATGCTTCCTGTGTTTTCTTCCTCTCTTTGCTCATGCTCTTTTCTCTCTTAGGAATATCTACTCCTGTACCCCACCCATCCCTTATAAGCCACTCACTCTGTCCTTTAAAATGTCCTTACTGTGACCCCTTGCTAATTTCTTCCCTCAGTTACCTTTTCACAGAACTAATTGCTTTCTTTCACTATTTCAGTAGCTTTTATTCCACTGCTGCTGGGAACCTGCCATTCACTAGGAGTTGTGCAGGGTTTTAGGGCTGTGAGGATGAAAAAGACCTGATCCCGGCCATCACGGAACTCACGGTGTAATAGGAGACAGCATTGTGTTCATACCTTGCTGCAGGCTTGGTTAGTGGATGCAGTGATGCAGGAGCCATGGCGCTTCCATGTGGCTCTGCTGACCTCACCGTGCTCTACTTCACGGAATGAAAAAGAGAGAATGGAGTAGACATGCCTGCCTCTGGAAGCCTTGCCTCGGAAGTGACACACACCGCTTCTCTCACGTTCCGTTGGCAAAGACAAGTCACAGGGTTGCCCCAAACGGCAAGGGCAGCTGAGACCTGTGGTCTCACTGGGTGCCCTGGAAGAAGAGATGGGGTTTTGGTAGACAACTAGCAAACCCAGTCACACCCCTCACGATGCTGGTTGCAAATTGTGTTATCATGAGTTGCCTGCATATGAGTTAGTTCTCTCTGTCTAGAACATTTTAACCCCCGAATTTGCAAGACTTGCTCCCTCACTTCATTTAAATCTCAATCTCATCTGAAAGGTCTTCCAAGTATAAGGCCACCAGTCTAGAAAAGCTCCCCAGCCTCTTACACTGATTTTTTTTTTCCCTCTTTAGAGCCTCTGTCATTCACACTAGATTATATATATATTATGTATATTTTTATTATATATAATCTGGTATAATTTATAGTTTACATTTCTATATAATTTATTATTATTATATATAGTTTTAATATCTCGCCTTTCACCCCACCCCTCACTAAAATATAAGGGCCTTGAGGGCACAAGGCTCACTGCTGTGTCTGCAGAGCCTAGAACAGTGCCTGGCACTTCAAGGATTATGAACTCCTTGAAGACATTTACATTCCAGCAAATATTTGGTGATGCTGCCTTGTTCTGGGCAGATCTTGGAGACACATGCTGAACAAGGTATTTAAGCCCCTGCCCTCCTAGAGCGTATAGTTTATTCCATATCTTTTTCACCTTTCTCTTATGCTGAGCATTTAGAAGTATTTAAATATGTTTGTGGAGTGAAAAAACTCATTAACAGCATACTTAGAAAAAAAATCTCCCTGTAGTAAATATCTTATTTAGTTGTAGGAAATCATGATAATCTAAGTGAACTACTGTGCAGGTCATGAGAATAAAACTTGGGTGAAAATCTACTGTGCTCTGCTCTAGCCTTTGAAAAAATCTGCCTCTCAGTCGCTCTCTTCATTGCTAATAATACCACCAGTGGGGGGGACACTTGAATAAAGAGGCATTTGTCACCAAATGGTAAGTTAGCAGCATGTCTTGTTATCTGGGTGGAACACGTAGTCGTTAAGTGGCATTTGGACTGAATCTGATTAGAATTTAGAATCTACCTGGGGACAAACAGAAACATGTTTCTGCTTAGAAAAATTGCTTTTTTCCACCTCAAAATGTTTTGGATTAGAAAAAGATTAAAATTAATTTTTAAGGGAATGCCTGTCTTTGAAAGGATGGTTGTATGTTGATGGAAATTCTTCAGGGAAGTGACATCTCAGGAGGGGGAAGCACAGAAACGGCTCAGTACAGTCAGTCAGTTCATTTTACTTTGAAGAAAAAATAACTGAAAGTGCTTGTTGGTTTTCTGTAAGCTGTAACAGTTGGTCGACTCAAATTTTTACTTCCTACCAATTGTGAAAATTCAGCCTTAATTTGAAGAGTGCCTGAATGTTCAGGTTCTGTACGAAGATACAGGGGTAAGGAATATAGCTACGGCTTGTGTGTGGTTAGATTTCAGCAAATGTAGAAAAGCTTTTGGAACCTACTTATGTTTTGAAGTATTTCCAACTAGTCGTTATGAAAGTAATTCAAGCAAAATCAGTATCTAATGATAGTAAAAAGCTACTTTAAAAGTGTCCAAGAAAATGGTGTGTGTATAACTTAGCATATATGAAGTCTTAAAGTCTCTTGTGAACTCCTAATCATCAATTTCTATATTATCCTATTTTAATTCATATTTATAAATTCTCCTTCCTTTCTGGATAAGGACAGGCATAAATAAGGATAGATATAAATCCCAACCCCCCCCTTCATTGTAGCATCACATTAGACCGTTAATGCCAGCAACACATTTTAATATCTGGTCATGTTTAGCCATTTGTATTATATTTAAAATTATTCTTGATGATTCCCAAATTTGAGAGACTTGGAAGGGAGATTCTAGGCTGTTAGACATTTTACCAAACAGTGATGCCCTTTTGCTATAGAGAGCATAGGAGACACACTGTCTTCCTGTCTTTACTGATGCTGTTCCAGTTCTTGAAGGGCTGTTTCCATCCGTGTGCTGCTGCATTATATTCAAAGAAGGGAACATGTGAGCCAGCAAGAATACGGGTTTGGGGCAAAGAGGCGTGGGTTAGAATTCTGCTCTGCCATTCCTAGAGGGAGTTTCTTTTCACTGCTGATTCTGTGTCATTGTCACTAAGGTGGGGATATTTACGGGACCTACTCCATAGGGTCCTGGGAGATTGAACAGGAAAACATACGGTGGCCCAGCACAGGGTAGGCAGGAACTCTGGTCCCTGCTTATGTCCTGCCGCTAAAGAAAAGGAATGAAACTTTTTTCAATTTGTTGTCTAAATGACGGTCTGACCCATCTTGCGGTCTCTCAGTTAGACTTCGGCCCATTCCAGTCAGATCAGCTTGCCCACATGGCTGAGTGCCCGTGGACGGGTGATCATAAACATGGAAGGGGAAGGCTAAGGTAGAAGCTAGAAAAAGCTGACACTAAATTCAAACACTGCCTTCTTGCGTGTTCAGATGATGGCAGGGTTGTTGCAGGGGCTTGAAAGGTGCTTTGAAATACTCTGCATATGCTAATCAGGAGCCTCAAAGCTGACCTGGCAGCGATCTCTCAAGTCGACCCCCATTAAAATCCCCCGTGGGGACTGTGCACGTTAGCCGGCAGCGCTGCACAAGCACTTTCTCTGCAACTTTTAAAACTTTCTGCTTAATAATCTCAGTTCTGCATTGTCTGGACTGTGTCAGCTAGGAGATTGAGGTCCCGGGGCAGTGCAAAACATAGAGTTTAATTGTTAGTTTTATTAAAAATGACTTTTTCAAGCCTTTTTTTTTTGAGCTTTTTAGTTTTCTAGTCTGACACTCCAGGAAAATGTGAAGTGCTTTTAATGTTGACAGGACTTTAAAAATATTATAGTATTCTAGTATCTGAAATTTCAGAGAAAACTTTTTCCTTTTAAGCTTATTGTGCTCAGCTCTCTGAGAAAAACATACCTTTTATTTTTGTTAGTCTTTTTTTTTTTTCAAATGGCTATGTTTTAAAACTGGTATTTGAGTGATCAATAAAACAGCTCAACCCCAAAGAGGATTCTAAGGCAGGTTCCTGTGTCCTACTCAGGGACTTAGCCAGCTGAAAAGTTTGGGTAAATAAAACCCTTCATCAGCCACGTTTGATGACAGACATATTACAGTGTAACGATGTAAGTTATGTTATAACTATGGCTAGAACTGCTAGGAAGGGAGATGATTCTTTTCAACATTCATTAAATTAAATCTAGTTAATATTTTGAAGTGCCATGCAAACCTTCTATCTATAAACTTACTTGATTTTTTAAAAAATAAAATCATTCTGTTTAGTGAAGAAATTAAGTAAAGAAGAATGAATAAATTTGAGTAGAAAAATGTTAGTTTTTCACCATGAAGAGGTCACACCTCTTCAGCTGTTCTTAAGTCCTTAGAGCATCAGCTTAGAAGGGAACTGCAGGCCCTGATTCTGGGCTGAGAAAGTTTCTGTTCTTATCTGCAGTGACTGATCCACAATTTATGAAGAAATTTTCCCAGAGCTCTTCCTTCCAAATTAAAGTCAGTAATCATATCTGTGGGGGTGCACAGCAGTGAGAAAATACACTTTGTAAGCTTCTCTTTCTCCAGATGAAAGCACATGTTGTACCCTGCCACCCCCAACTTTTAAATTGTAAGCTTACATAGAAAGGTGGAAAAGTAAGATAGAAATCCATCTGCTTCAATAACTAAAAATAACACCTAGTGGTGAACACTGTGGGGTGGGTAGATTCAGTGTCAGGAAGCTGAGGCCCCTTCGGGTCCTGGGTGCCATGGGGCAGGGCGGCTTGCCAGGCTGTTACAGGAGCTGTGGTAACACTGCATTAAGAATCATGTTTTCTAAAATTGTACCATGACACCCAGTCTCTGGGGATGCCCCCCCTGCTTCAGTCCGTAAAAGTTTTCTGGTTGAAGAAGTTTGGAAAATGATGCGAAATATCATCTTTTTCACTCTGCACATTGGAATTAGAAACCCTAAGGTGTTCACCCACAAAGGAACTTATTTTACCTTGACAGTACTAAGCTTGCCAAGAGATCGTGGTAAGAACTTGTGCAACCCACACCCACATTTGACTCTTCTCCATAATGGCTCTGTGGACCTGGCAGTCCTGCGTCCACTTTGGACAGGAACTAGGGAGATGCCTGTCAAATTTAATAGTGTAAGAGACACCACTGCTCCCTAAGAGGGGAGTAGTAAGAACGAGCTCATCTTAATCTTCCTTTTTTGGATGATTTTATTAGAATCTCTTTTGTTCTCATTCACTAGAACAACCACCTTCTGAATAACCATAGAAACATTTTAAAGGTTTAAAGAACTTTCATCATCATATTTCTATCTTGTCTGTGCGTATAAGGAAACTGAAACATCAAACTCAATCATAGTTTTTAAAATAAACTTTATTTTTTGGAAGAGTTTTAGATTTATAAAAAAAAGTTGCAGAGATAGTACAGAGTTCCCTTTTACCCCCCACCCAGTTTCCCATTATTAATATTTTATGTGCAAATATGGTATATTCGTTACAATGAATGAACCAATATTGATACATTATTAACTAAAGTCCACACTTTATTCAGATTTCCTTAGTTTTTACCTAATGCCCTTTGCTATGCCAGGGTCTCATCAAGGATACCACATGACATGTAATCGTCATGATTTCTTCAGATCCTCTTGTCTGTGACAGTTTCTTAGACTTTGTTTTTGATGACCTTGACAGTCTTGAGGAAAGTCTCAAAACTGTTCAGGTGTTTTGTAGAATTTGTCTGATGTTTTTCTCATGATTTGACTGGAGTTACGGTTTTGGGAGGAGACTACAGCGGAAAAGTGCTATTGTTGTATCACGGGTACCTACTAGCGTCAGCGTGACTTTTCACTGTTCATGTTGGCTTCGGGACCTGGCTGATGGAGGGTCTGCCGTGTAAAGTGTCTCTACTGTAAAGTTATTCCTCACCCCCAGCTTCCCCACTGTTCTCACTGGAAGTCACTGTACAAAACCCGTACTTAAGGAATAGGGAGTTATAGCTCCCCTCCCACTGGGGAGAGAGCATCTACATATATTACTTGGAATTGTTAAATCTGTTTCTAAGTGTGTGACTTTAAAAACTACTTGGATGGTAGAACAGTTACAGTTGAATTCATTACAGTTACCTACAAACTTGTTCTGATAAACACTTTATTCTAACTAAGAGAGAAAAATAGGCTTCCCAAATTGAAGCCCCCCAGCCCTGATCAGAGACTGCCGGATTTGTGTCACTGCCAGTGTTTGTTCTTAGTAGCATGCAAGAAGTTCCAGATGCTGCCCTCTCTTTTTTTCTGTGTCAAGATTGAATCCTGTTTGTGCATTTTCTTCTGCTTCAGTTGTGTTGGTGTCATTTTTGGAGCCCACAGACCTGTTTGTGCTGTATGTTACTGTCCAGGGTGGACCTTGTTTAGAAAAGACCTATTAGGACAAAACTTACTATTTTAACATCTTTATATATTTTAAGGGCATTCCCATCAAAGACATTTTTTCATGTCTATTAATTGCTTTGGCTTTAGTCACCCCTAGTAAGAGTATATAAGTAGAGATTTTCTGTGTAATCAACTTTCAGATTACTTTAGGGATCGTTCTGCGTCTTGGTTCTTTCAAAATATTGGTATCATTTTTAACAGATTTATTTTAGAATAGCCATTTCACTTTTTGATAAGTATAAACTTGGTGAGAATTGGAAATTTCTTCCCAACATAGAAGTATCTATAGGGACTTCCCTGGTGATGATCCAGTGTTTAAGACTCTGCACTTCCACTGCAGGGGGTGTGGGTTTGATTCCTGGTCAGGGAACTAAGATCCTGCATGCCGCGTGGTGAGGCCACAAAAAAAAGTGTGTATGTATTTTTTCTTCTGTGTATATTTATTCTCTTTATATAGATATTAAAGATTAAAAAGATAAGATTTTAAAATATTAATACGAATATACATGTATTATATATAAAGATGAATATATATTTTTTCTTTAGCAAAAAATGATAATAATTGGACTTTAAGAGAAGCTGTCTCTTAAGGCAGTGATTCATGGACACTCCTCCAACCCAGCAATTTTATTGCTAAAAATGACTAATGACATATCCCTATCCACAGAAGAAAAAAAATGGGTTAATAAAAATAATTTTTTCAGTTTCAAGTTTTTCTCTTGTCAGCTTAAGCCTTTGGTATCAGCTACCACATACCTATTGAATATTAGTGGACATGAATAAATAAGCTGCGAAAGAATATTAACAGAAAAACTCAGCCAGCCAATGAGTTCAATAACTATTGATTTTGTTGAGAACCCATGGGTTTAGGCTGTGGTGGTTTTTTTTTTGTTTTTTTTTTTTGCGGTACGCGGGCCTCTCACTGTTGTAGCCTCTCCCGTTGCGGAGCAGAGGCTCCGGATGCGCAGGCCCAGTGGCCATGGCTCATGGGCCCAGCCGCTCTGCGGCATGTGGGATCTTCCCGGACCGGGGCATGAACCCGCGTCCCCTGCATCGGCAGGCGGACTCTCAACCACTGCACCACCAGGGAAGCCCTAGGCTGTGCTTTTACATGGCATTCATATGCTGCCTCTTCTGCCAGAAAAATTGTTCCTGGTTCATAAGAAGGAACAAAGTATTTCAGTATTGCATGCTTTTCCTCAATGGACAGCATTCCTGCCAGGTACTGCATCATCTGAGAAGTTTGAGACCCACTGCACTGATGAATAAGAGCTAATTAGGGAGCCTCTGGGAGCTTCCTGAGACAGGAAGGCACGGGTCATCCCAAAGTTGTGTTATAATTGCCTGTGTATCCTTCTGCAGGAAGGAGAATTGGCTTTCCCACCCACAGATTTGGCATAAAATTTCTGTATCTCAGGCCAAGGCCGTGTGTAAGGATTACGAAGTCTCCAGTGGATAGGGTTGTAGGTGGAGATACCAGTCCAATGCTGGAGAGCCATTCGCGACAGAGGTGTGTGTGCGTGCGTGCGTGTGCACTCACAAATGCCTGAAGAGTTTTTCCAGTCTTTTTATGGGAAGGAAAATAATGAATTTATAGAATTGCTTTTTTTTTCCACCTAATAACATCCTAACAGTGTGGTAGGTCTTTTTAATTTAAAAGTGTAGGTTAAACTACTGAGAAGTTGTTAGCTTATTGTTTTGTCATTAGCATTATGATGATGCTGACGGTGGTGGTGAGTGAAGCAAGGTACGTGAAAGCAGCCTTTACATAGTTTTTATTCTATCTCATTTCAAACTAATTCTTAATTTTTAATTACATATTTATTTTTTTAATCTACCTTTTAGCATAATAACTGGAAAAATTTTGATGTGAGGTACCATTTATTCATTCAGCCAACTCGATTTTGAATACCTACGTGCAAGGCACTGTGTGGGGAAACACAAGTGGAAATGATATGTATGGTCTCCATCCTCATGAAGCATACATTCTAGTAGGGGCAACAGCTGAAAAACAGCTACAAAAACAATTAAAAGAGATAATTTCAGGATGTGGTAAGGGAGGTGAAGGGGGAATAAACAGGTGATGTAGTCAGGACTAGCAAGGGTGGGCAAAAAAAGACTTCTCTGAGGAGGTGTCATCCGAAAGGAGCCTCTGGGGGATGGAATAACACATCTTTATAAAGCGAGAAGGAAGAGATTTAATTAGCACTAGGGTTGAGATGGGAAATTTTGTGGTGTGTGGTCAAGGAGTTGAAAGTGGACCTCTATTACTGGATTGAATGGTGAGCAGTGAAGTTGGAGAGGTAGTAGGAAGTAGGACATGGAGACCTTCATGGGTCATGAAGTATGATGTGCCTACAGGAAAGTGCTCCTAGTGATGGGTTTTCACAAATTGAACATAGCTGTGTAACCAGCATTCAGATGGAAAAACTAACCATCTCCGTTGGGACCATTGGGAAGCATTGTTTGGGGTTATAGCTCACCCCCTGCTGTTACTTGTGTGTGTGATCCAATCAGGTGTCAGGGGCTTGGTTTGAGGAAACTTGTAGTTTTCTCAGGCTGTTTCTTTTATAACTACCCAATGCCTAAGTGCTCCTAGCAGCACACAGGGTATTTTTCTATGGGATTTCATCATAATGCCACATCTTCCCCCCAGCCTTCACCATGAACATGGACATGGAATTATTTGGTAACTAGGATACACATATGTTTTCCCAAAGTCTTTTCTTAAGAAAGCAAGAATCGTTCTTTCCGAGGATTCGTTCTCAAAGTATTTGTGGATTTGTCCTTTACGTCCAAGCCAAAACTTTTCATTTGGAATTTATGTATATGTTACTAGAGTTTATATTTTCTGGGGTAATGGAATCTTTTAGGGTTTGTTGCCTCACTATATTTATAATTTTATATAAAAAGCCCACAGGGGCATCAGACCAAATTTAAGCTAGAAGTAAATGAAGGATAATATAGTAATTTCAAATAGTTTTATGTTCAAGATGAAGGTTTTAAAGTGGTGAGTCCCATGTGAATTTTAATGATTATTGTGTACAATGGCATTTATGGATATTCAGTCCCCAAATGAATATCATTAGTGTGTTCGATTATGGACTTGTAATGTGGAATGAGAACTCTTAATAAGCTTTCTCTGTAATGGTTCACGCTGTGAACACACAAAGTATGAGACACGGAACTTCACTAAATCATAGCCGGGTTTTTGGAATCAACAGGCTCACATTTCAAATCGAGATGAGTTTCACATTTTTAAAAACACAGCTAAAAAGTTAAAAGGCAGTTACATAACCAGATATTTTATATCCTTTTGGGGATTTGGGACAAGATGTTTCTTTTTATAATGCAAGGAAGATTGTACTTTTGAAGGGATCAAGCATAAAATGGAACTGAAGTTATTACACTTTGAGAAAAACTTGTTGATTGCAAGACCCTGTTATTTAACACGTCACTGAAAATGCTTTTGGCATTTTCTTTGGGAGACTTTTGGAGAACTACCTGAAGTCTGAAATTTGGTTTGGTGTGGTCTTGTCCAAACTGGTGGTTAGTCATTTTGACCCCCTGATCTGGGGATCCTGAGAAGCTTTCTGGAGACATACTTGAAAATGCGCAAATGCCTATTTCACCATTTAAAGGTTCTTTCAGTAAAAGCATATGAATAATATTTTTATGAAGTGAATCCATTCTTACGACATTTTGAAGAAGTATATTATTATTTGCACTCTGTATCATTGTCTTGTCTTTTATTTTTAAAAGCTCAATTTTTTACCCCTTATCAAGACAATATGATTTGGATGGACAATTTGGGAGAGACACAAGATTCTTTTTGTTCTACTTTTCTGTAATACCACCACCTAGGGATAACAGTTTTCAAACTGCCTAGTACTTAGTGTATTGTTTTCACTTCCTTTAAGATGCATTTTAACGTTTTAACCTTGGACTTTAATTTTTTTTTCCTCTTGGAGATTTTGGTTGGTCCTAAAATACTACCATACTGTTTCAGCTTTTATTTAATTCACTCTATTACTTTTGGACAACAAATCAGATAATTTTATACTAATAGTGTTATCTAGCAATGTATTTTGCTTACTGTTACATTTTAAGATGTTAGCTCACAAAAAAGTTTTAAATATAAATACATATTAAATAAAATGTTGAAAATACATTCCTGTAGTTAAAGACCATTGTGTTGTTGACTAGCCTTGTAGTGGCATCAAGTAAAGTAACAATAAATGGGTCATTCATTATTTTAAATCTTTCATGTTACATGACGAACAGTAAATTCCAGGTAGTCCTTGAGAGGTAAACTAGTTATAGGGAAAGGATGGAGAAGTACAGAACCTGAACTTACTTTGGAGATCAGTGCACTCCATGAGGTTGGAGTTTATTAGCTTATACACTTGAAAAGAGCTTCAGCCACAGCTGTATCCAATAGTCAAACCACGTCTTAAGGGATCCATCCATTTCTTGGCCCTACTTTCTCCTGGGTTGACTTCATTCTCGGTCAGGGTACCCCCCATATGGTTTCAAGATGGCTACCAGCAGCTCCTGGCATCTTTCCTACCAGTTTAAAAACCCTAGCAAATGAGAGTTTCTCTTGCCAAATACTTAAGTAGAAGTCCCAATACTGAGTCTCATTAAACTAGCTTTGATCGCTTACTATTTTTAAACCAATCATTGTGGTAAGGTAGGTGGAATGCTATGATTACCAGTGTTGGGTCACATACCTCCCATCTCACCCTAGGGCACCAGGGTGTTGCCCCAACAAAGATCAGGGTGGTATAACTAGAAGAGAAGAAAGAGATGCTAAGCAGGCAGAAAAGCCCCTGGCTGTCTGCTATCATGATCAGTAGTGAAGTCTAATTCCCATGAAACCTTTCGCTGGTACCGTATGATTTAGCGTATAACTGTGTGTGGACTTCGTTTTCCACCATTGCTTCATCTCATTGGTTTTGTTAAGGTGAAGGATGGAAACTTCTACTGTCTTACCCTTTCAGCACTAAGAATGGTCCTGAATAACTGACCGTAAATACTTAGCTGATTATCAATTTCTGAAGTATAATAGAGTTAAGTAGGAAATGTTGAGATCATTGTTTAGTTTGTTTTGTTTTTCGGTATGTGTTTGAGAGACATCGCTTAACTCCATAAGTGGGCAAATTTTTTTTCGCTACAAGGATGTGGGAAGTTTTTTGCTACCAGTATATTTAATACTGTAAAGGTGACAGATGAGGACTGAGAATATTAACCTGGGGTTCATATGCTTTCTGAGAGACCATGGAGAGCTCTCTGGGTGTCGGTGAACCCCCTAAAATCCTAGCAAATTTGTATGTGTGTGTACATCTCTACACCTGTGTGCAGTTTTCTTGAGAGAGGGTCCATAGCTTTCATTAGATCCTCAAAGGGGGACCCCTAACCCATAAAAGGTTCAGAGCCACGGAATGAATCTGTCTTACACTGACCAATAGTTCCTGACTTTATGAGGTTAAACAATTTAGTGTGAGTCGGTGGGGGAGTTAAAGGAGTAAAGCAACTTTGGGGAGACACAAAGGAGTTTAGGGTGCACTGTTAACTTATGTTAACAAATTCAGTCTGTACAAGGTTCAAACGAAATATATTCTGGAAGAGCCTGTAATAAAATGGGCTTCCTCAGCGCGGCCAGCTCGATGGTTAATGATTGTAGCTGCGCTGCCAGCTGATTTTGGCTCAGTCCCTGAAGCAGGCACAGGCCCACCTCTCGCCATTTGGCAGTAAAGGGAAAGCGATAAAACACATTACTCTGCTCTCATAAGCAATTTATGACAACCATTTAATAAAAGTGTAAGTAGTATTCTTTCCCGGAGTGAGGAGGGGCGCTGGGAAGCCTGGCTGGGAGTTGAGTGTCAGATGTGAACTTCCCCCGCCCTCCCCCCACCATCCCCTGCATCTCTTTGTGGGAAAGAGGGAGGGGGAGTGAGCCTGATGTTGCTTTACACCCAGTCAGGGCTGCTGGTATGCTTGTCCGTTTTGATTCCCGCCCCCCGCCCCCCACCACCCCCAAACTCAAGTTGGCCCAGTGAGTGTAAGCTTCAACCTCCACGCCTGCAGGGCTGCCTGGAGCGGGGCCGCATCACTGCCGGCGGTGCGAGCCTCCCTGGTTTATGCACGGGGCGTTCTGTGTTAATATCACTGGCATCCGTCTTTTCAGTTTTGAATTACTACATAAACATCAGATACTGAGGGTTCTGTGAAAGGATTCATGTAGTCTCTCATATTTAGTGAAGGAAAAAAAGTTCATCCAGGGAGTCCAATGGATTCGTGGGTTTCCCCATGAAAATGTTGTGCCGTGTTAGTCAGCTTAAACTTTCCTCAACTCTTGAGGCCATTTGATTTTAATGTCTCCCTCTCTCCCCACCCCGACCCTGTGGGTCCTGGTATAGGTTATTTCACACCCAGCCTGCACAGAGCCGTTTGTTTACTAATGGCTTCCAACTCTTTTGACAATGAACTATAGTATAATAAGATATATTTTACATCACGACTCAGTATATACCTGTATAAGTGTATATGTAGATACAACTAAAAACAATATTTACTCTTCTACGCTGTGTTCTGGTGCTGTATTTTCTATTCCATGGGGCAAATACTGCTGGTCTCTACTCATTACATCAGTTTCATGACCCGTTAATGGTTTGCTACCTGTAGTTGGAGAGCCCCTTCTCCCAGGGAGATGCTGTGGCGTATTGACTTTTGTATCACGTGGTGAAGGGGGCTCGGGTCACACAGAGCGGCTGGGTCTCTTTATGCGGCAGAACCGAGTTGTGTGTTGTCAGTAGCACTTGTGATCATCTGGAGGCTGTGGCACATAGTGGTTCAGCGTAAGTGCCCTGTTCGTTCCTGGCTTTGTGACATCACCCTTTGTCTCTGGTGCTGGGCAAGTTTCTTAACCTGAGTTAGTTTCTGCATATTTAAAATAGAGATGATAAGAATACTTCCTTTATAACATTGTATGAGTCGAGTTACAGAAAGCATTTAGCATAAGCACGTAGTAACGTTTAACAAATGTTTGCTATGAACGTTGTCAGTATAGCTTAATATTTACATGGGTCCCCAACTGGATTGCATTTTCCTTCTGCCCTTTGGAATAATTTATATTGAGCCCATTTAGAGTATGTGGCTTAAGTGTAGGGATAAAATCCCATGTTCCAAAGCCTAGATTGTAAGCAGTGTAGTTAAATGGAAACAATATATTGCGGCCATTTACACCTTGAATTAGTCAGGGCTGATTTCAATTACAAGTAACAAACCCCAATCAAACTGGCTTAAGTGAGAACAGGAAATTATCGATTCACGTAACGGAAAAGTCTAGGGGTATTGCTCTCGGCATTGGCCATATCCAGCTGCTCTGACAATGTCAGAAATGTCTTTCTCTTCCTTTCTTGCTCTGCCTTTCCCCGTTGGCTTCATTTTCAGGCAAGCTTGCCCCAAGCAGTGGCAGAAACAGCCACCAGCTGCTCTAGTTTTATATCCCACTAGCGGAAAGAGAGAGCCTCTTTTTTTAGTGGTTTCAGTTTAGTGGTACATCTGATGGGCATTGACTCCGATGGACTCAGGTCACCCCTCCTGACCTCTGCCACCTCAGTCACTGAGTCAAGGGGGGCAGTGGTACCTACCCAGGGTCCTATACCTGCCTGCCCCACTCAAACCACACAGGAATAACAGGGCAGGGCTGGTGCATGGGGAAATCACAACAGGTGTCCATGCTGTGCCTCCACCATTCCTTCTTGGAATGTAGGACTTTCTGCATAAGGTACTGTCTTTGAATAATCCAACTGAGAGTAGTGTTAGCACTGAGGTACTTCTCATTCCGAACTACATTTCATTTCCACTCGTATAGTACAGCCGTGTTGGAAGGTGTGCCATCGCTTCTTTTCTGATCACTGCTTAAAAAAAAAAAAAAAGTTCTTTTCCAGCCACCGCATCTTTTTGTTGCAACTTAAAAGTTATCATTTCCTCCTGTCTTGTTTTATGCCTCCCTCTCTAATCTGCTTTCCCAAGCTTTTAGCACTTGTTACTCTCCTTGTAAACAACCAAATACAGAAATGTGACACCTCACTTCCTCAGTGGTTACTCCCTTTCAATTTGTGGTCTGGCCGGTCTGAGGGTCAGACTGTGTTTGTAGCACCCTGTTCATCTGTTGGCTGTGGATGAGGATGGCCTGTTTGCCAGAATCTGTGAGGCTGGGTCTCTGAGTTGTTGGACAGCCCCTGACTCTCCCTGTGTCTGCATGCACAACACAACACACACACACACACACACACACACACACACACACACACACACACACACACACACACACACACACACTCATTCATGCACACAGGCACAGATGGGGCCGGAGACATTGGGCACTGTGGTTTCAGTGGGGACTCCAGATGGTGAATTGTGTCTGCCAGGTTGTTTAACAGAACTGTGCCTCTGGGGCCAGCAAAGTTGAGGACACACCCCCAGAGCCTTTCATCTGCCGTGGGCAAGATATGTTTAACCCACTAATGAAATTAGAAATAAGATAAGCACTCCTTTATTTTTTATTGTGTTAAAATACACATAAAATTTACCATCTTACCGTTTAAGTGCACAGTTCGGTGGTATTGAATACATTTACATTGTTGTGGGACCATCACCACTATCCATTCCCTTCATGTTTTGCATCTTGTAAAACTGAAGCTATGTGGCTGTTAAACAGTAACTTTCCGTTCTCCCCTCTCTCCAGCCCCTGACAACCACCATTGTACTTTGTGTCTTGATCATTTTGACTTTTCTAAGTACCTCATGTAAGTGGAATCATGCAGTATTTGTCTTTTTTGACAAATCTGGCGTGCTTTTTTGGCATGCTTCGCTTAGTATAATGTCCATCCATGTCGCAGCATATTACGGAATTTCCTTCCTTTTTCAGGCTGCATAATGCTCATTGTATGCATATACTAACGTTTTGCTTATCCATTCATCCACTGATGGACACTTGGGTTGTGTCTGTGTTTTAGCTGTTGTGAATAATGCAGTGACTATGACTGTACAAATATCTCTTCGAGACCCTGCTTTCAGTCCTTTGGGGTATATACCCGGAAATGGAATTGCTGGGTCATATGGTAATTCTATGTTTAATTTTTTGAGGAACCTCCATCCTGTTTTCTGCAGCAGCTGTACCATTTTGCATTCCTACCAACTACGCAAAAGGGTTCCAGTTTCTCCACATCCTTGTCAACACCTGCTGTTTTCTGGTTTTTGGATAGTAGCCACCCCGTTGGGTGTGAGGTGATACCTCACTGTAGTTTTGATTTACATTTCTCTAATGCTTAGTGATGTTGAGCATCTTTCCATGTGCTTATTGGCCATCTGTACATCTTCTTTGGAGACATGTGTATTCAAGTCCTTCTGCAATTATTTGCACTCCTTTATTTTTAAAGCCCAATATTGTGCTGTAATACTTCATGACTGTGTAGAATGGATACCAAATGTTGTGAAGTCCACATATACACAAAGATACGAATTCAGTTATTCCCAAAGTATTACTTTGGGGGCAAAATTAGGACATTCCCCAAAGACATTTAAAAACTCTTTTTAAAGTCACAAAGTTATTGTATGTAAATTTATACCTGTGTGTGTGTGTAAAACATAAGTATATTAAATACCAGGCAAGAAACAGATGTGATTTGCATATGTTATCTACTGGGAGCTTTGTAACTCCAGGCACATCCACTTGTGTGAAAACACATTCACACACAGAGTTGCAGCCCCGTTGTCAAACTCAGTAGGACTGGTCACTGGTTAAGCTGGAGAGTCCATTAAAATGATGAGGACACATGAAAATTGACACGTACTTTAAACATTTTATTTTAAATGAAAACGTAATTTCTAAGCCGCCTGTTGATGAGCATTTTGATTTTTCCCGGCTAGTGGTGTACACATGGAGACAGTGATATTTTCCTCCTGGTTCTCTGTCACTTGCTGTACAATTTGGAGTGTACCAAAAATGTTCTGATGTCGGCCCAAAGCCTTTTCCTTGAGGAAGGCTCCTCTGACTGCAGTGTCTCTCTTATATGTAAACTCAGCCATAATCTATCGCCTACAACTTCCATTTATATTTCTTTAAGGCGGACCTAGAATTTAGCAATCCTTGCAAAGTTCATCTGCGTTCAGGATCCTTCCAGACGTTTTCCAGTCTTTTAGAGTTGTCTCTCGCACACCTAATTCACCAGCAGACTTTCATGATCTGCCTTCACTGAGCCTTTACAAGGTATTTAACTTAGTTTTTAGAGAAATGACTCCTTTTTGACATTCATCGTTAATTGCTTTTACATGGTGCTCGGAGAGTATAAATGCAAAGCAAATACAATTGGCACAGAAAGGAAACCCAGCCCGCCTGGCATGAACACGCAGCCCTATTGGTGGGAGCAAATGCAAGCAAATGTGTTGGCGCTTTGACCACTGGTGACTGACGCTCGTAGGCGACTGACTGGGAGTCACTGTGTGTTCTAAGCTCTTAGCGTAGGTTGACTCATTTAATCTTCCGGGTACCCCCATCGGGTAAGGCACTGTTATTTCTTTTTCCCAGATGAGGAGAATGATGCCCGGAGAGGTTGAGAGATTTGCCTAAGAGTAGCCTGCTAGCTGTCAGCATTCACCCTGCCTTAGTCATTCTGTCTTGCAAAGGGAATGAGAGCATTTTACATGCAGGTAAATTAAGATCAGGGAGAGCGAGTGAGAGCGAAACTGTATAGAGGTATTTATCCCTTAAACAAAACCCCCCTTCATAACACAGAAAGCCTTCTGAAACAGGCTCTATAGTGCCCTAAAATTAGAATCTGGGCTTTTAGAGGTAGAAATGACCTACATAATCACTTATCCTATCTCCCACATATCCTGACAGGATAACCAAGGCCCAGAGGGGTGAGATGGTTTCCTTTACACGGACCCAACTAGTTAGTGGCAGGTTCTTCGTGAGATTAAGCTTCCTGGCTTAATCCACATTTTCTTCCAGGAGAAAGGGATGCGTGCCTTCCTGAGAGAAACATTCAGGAAATGAGTCAGAGTCTGCCAAGAGGGAAGGAAGGTTGGTAGACATGAGCACCTTAGTGTTAATCGAATCCACATCTGTCTATCTCAAGCCAGTGTAAAGCTTGTACCGGAGATTCTTAGGGCTGGAAAGGGCCTGGTGATGTGGTTGTATCTGTCCTGTCTGGAAAAGGAAGGACGGAGGCCGGCTGAGCCCCTTTAGAGGTGAGGAAGCTGAGACTCAGAGAGGTAAAGTGATTATCCGGAATCACACAGCCAGAAGGAAATGGAAGCTGCATGTGAATCTCCTCTTGCTGAAGCCGAGGCCCATGGTCCTTGTGCTGCCTCGGGATGCCACCCAGGGGGCAGGGCAATTGTTCATCTGGTACGGTTGTGTGACAACAGGTTCTCTTGGCAAGAAGTTCTTCCAAAAGCTAATCCTAAATATCTCTTTAATTTAAATCTATATCCTTCTGCAGCCCTCGGTCAGCAATGAAAGCAATTGGTCATAGTCTTTTGGGTAATAATCTTTATATGTATATATTTTAATTGGGATATAATTGACAAATAACAATTGTATACACTTCAGGTGTACAATGTGATGGTTCAAATATGCATACATTGTGAAAGGTTGTTTTTTTTAAAGAAGATGTTGGGGGTGGGAGTTTATTAATTAATTAATTTATTTTTGGCTGTGTTGGGTCTTCGTTTCTGTGCGAGGGCTTTCTCTAGTTGTGGCAAGTGGGGGCCGCTCTTCATCGCCATGCGCGGGCCTCTCACTATCGTGGCCTCGCGGCCTCTCGTTGCAGAACACAGGCTCCGGACGCGCAGGCTCAGTAGTTGTGGCTCACGGGCCTAGTTGCTCCGCGGCATGTGGGATCTTCCCAGACCAGGCCTCAAACCCGTGTCCCCTGCATTGGCAGGCAGATTCTCAACCACTGCGCCACCAGGGAAGCCCTGAAAGGTTGTTTCTGTTATTGAACTTTTAAAAATTGAAATATAATCGACTTTCAACACTTAGCTCCTGGTGCACGTCATAGTGATTCGTATTTCTGTATGTTACAAAAGGATCACCACCACAAGTCTAGTTAGCATGTGTCACTGTACAAAGTTAGTACAATATTGCTGACTTATTCCCCGTGCTGTACATTTCATCCCCGTGACTCATTTATTTGTAACCGGAAATTTGTACCTCTTAATCTCCCTCACCTATTTCACTCATCCCCCACCCCCTTCCCTCTGGCAACCACCTGTTTTTTCTCTGTATCTATGGCTCTGTTTCTGTTTTGTTATGTTTGTTCGTTTGTTTTGTTTTTAGATTCCACATGTAAATGAAATCATATGGGATTTGTCTTTCTGTTGACTTATTGCACTTAGCATAATACCCTTGAGATCCATCTATGCTGTCACAGATGGCAAGCTTTCATTCTTTATTATGGCTGAGTAATAATACATTATATATGTATATACCACATATTCTTTAACTACATCTATTGATGGGCAATTAGGTTGTTTCCATATCTTGGCTGTTGAAAATAATGCTACAGTGAACATAGGGGTGCATATATCTTTTTGAATAAGTGTTTTTGTTCAGAAAAATACCCAAGAGTGGAATTGCTGGATCATATGGTAGTTCCATTTTTAGTTTTTTGAGGAACGTCCATACTGTTCTCCACAGTGACTGCACCAATGTACATTCCCACCAACAATGCATGAGGGTTCCCTTTTCTCCACACCCTTGTCAATACTTGTTATTTGTTGTCTTTTTGATAGTAGCCATTCTGATGGGTGTGACGTGATCTCTCATTATAGTTTTGATGACATTTTGTGAGTGAAATTGTATCTTCGATATTTTTGAGCCTACTTGAGGGGGGAAAAGAAGACCGATTAGGGGTGTTTGGGTACTAGTAGAATCTTAAGGTTGAAGGAATCTCCTTCACATCACCATTACCCATGCTCACATCTGCTGTGTAGCGTCTCCATCAAGCCTGTGCTGGGTGGTTTTCAGCCCAGTAACTGAGAGACATAAGACAGAGGGCCCTCACCACCTTAGACAGCCAATTCCATCTTTGGCCAGGAAGTCACACTCACATAGAGTCTTTTACAGGATGAAGCTTTTTAAAACATTGCTTTAGATTTCTCTTATGTTTACAAAAGTAGTTCATGTTTAGCATGGAAACGTGGATAACTGAAGAAAGCTCAAGGAGGAATATGAAAACCTATGTGTATTAGTTATCTATTGCTATACAACAAATTACCCCAAAGCTTAGCAGCTTAAAGCGACAGACTTTTATTATTTCATATGATTTGAGAGTCAGGAATCTGGGAGTGGCTTAGCTGGCTTAGTGGCTTAGTTCTCTCATGGAGCTGCAGTCTAGCTGTGAGTTGAGACTACAGAAATCTAGAAGTTTGACTGGGCTGGCGAGTCTGCTTTCAGACCCAGTCATGTGTGTGCTGGCAGGAGGCTTCTGTTCTTGCCATACTGGTCTCTCCATAGGGCTGCTCACGGTATGGTTTCCCTCCACACCATGTGGATCTGAGAGAGAGTCAATTTGCATTAGAGAGTGACCAAGATAGAAGGCAGAATCTTTTCTAAGCTCATCTTAGAAATGACATTCCATCACTTCTGTTGAATTCTGTTGGTCACATAACCAACCCAGGTATAACGTTGTCAGAGGAACTACCCGAGGCTGTGAATACCAGGAAGTGGAGATCATTGGAGGCCATCGTGAGGCTGCCTACCACTTTGTCAATTAAAATTTGGTTAGAATAAATTACATAAGTTTTTACTCACTGTTTTTATTCCCCCAAGAGTATTACAAAATACAAAAGATCATCAGGAAAAACAAATCTGAAGAGAACGCGATGTTGAGGGATGAATGCACCAATAAACTGTTCATTGCTCTCCCATCCTGGAGACACTTGCCGATTGTATTCCAAGTCGGTCGCATTGAGATGTGTGTGGTTTTGGGGTGGAGGGGAGTAATGGGAGTAGCGTGAATGGAAGGGTCTGGGTGTGCCTTGATCCTGAGGTCGTTTGTGTTTTGGGGAACCAGAGGTCCTCCTGCCTCTGGGATGGGATAGGAATTTAGGATTCTGTCCAAGCTGAAACATGGAGAGGCTCTTGGCTCCTAGACCCCTTCACTCTGCTGTTTTAGATGCAGTATAAGAAGCAGAGGTTTGTAAGAAATATTCCAATCTTTACAAATAATTATTTGAAAAAAAGGTGTAAGTACTTAAATCATAAAAGTATATAGATAGTGACTTAAAAGTGTTTTGTGGCGGAAAGGATTTTGTTTATGCAAAAACGGTATACCAAGATCTAATAGGAAATCATAACATCTGGATAAACAATAATGTTCTATAATCCCTTCCCCCAGCTATTAAGTCATACAGATAATATAGGAAACGCATGGGTACACAGTAGGTAATACACACTTACAGATATGTGACATTTTAAAAGCACACATGCAGAGCTTTAAAAGCAAATGGCACACACCTGTATAGTATTTTGGTGACTAATGGTAATGCGGAAGCAAACGTTAATATCAAGTAAATTTGAATGAATTCTATTATAGGCAGAGGAAATTTATCAGCAAAAATTGGCACGAAACAAACAACACGATGGAATAAATTTGAATAAATGCCTGCATAGGCAGTCACAGGACATGTTGATAAATATTTCAACATAGACTGATACAAGGTATAACAAAATATTAATTTTGAAGGAATCCCTACGTCATGCATTCAACAGAAGCTAATATTTCATGGAATGGTAGTGTGTGCGTACAAAGCAACAGAGGGGAAACTGAATCCGTTTTCCCAGGGTGGCTTGAGTCTAGGGTTTGTGACTGTGTGTCTGCTGCTTTGAGCTGCAGGTTGCAATCATCATAGCACTGTGGATCCTAGATGTTGGGGGTGGGGGGAAGCCTCCGTGGCCCCCGTTCTGCCCATCTGAGGACCCTCTGGCAGACAGGGGGTGAACACAGCAAGTTGGTGTGGCCTCCCTGCCCGGCCTCCCTCAGCCAGAGGCGACCCACGGGTTTCTCCATCCCAGGCCAGACCTCTTGGCGGCCCCAGGTGGACAGAGGGCAGGACAGCTACGAAGTAGTTCCTCCTGCTCTTTGGCGGGACCCCGAGAGAGGTGAGGTGCTCAGAGTTGTCGTTTCGAAAATGGAGCAACTTCATAACCAGCAGTTGGCTCTGAAGCCCTTTACACGTCCTCTGTTTCAGGCCTTGAGCTCTGTGGCCTTGGAACAATCTGTGTCCTATGTTGGATCCAGATGTGGTCCCCCTGTGAGAGTGTGAGGAACCCGAGCCTTCGCGTGAGCGGGTTTCCCCCTGTTACTGCTCATACTTTAGAAGATTCTCTGCCAGGCATCAAGCTGAGCCCCTTACAGGTGGTACGCAGCCCCCTTTGTCCTGCAGTCAGCTGGAATCCAGCCAACTCAGCCCAGGGCCCGGGAGAAGGTGAACCCTGACACCTGTCCGTGGGGAGCAGTGCTGCGCATAAAAGTGCCACCGAGAACCCGGAGCAAAGCCCGGTGACAGGATGCAGAGGATGTGTCTGCGGACGGAAGCCACAGCTAGGCTTGTTGCATGTGGGGTCCTTACCACCTCCTGGCAGGGAGAGGCGGCATTGGAGACCTGAACGTTGGCTCGTCGATCAGCACACTGGGAGGGGGATGCGGGCTTTGTGGGGAGCACAGGATTTGGCAGCAGAAAGGTCTAAAATCAATTACGTAACCTCCTCTACACCTTAGCTTCCTCATCTGTAAAATGGGGCACCTGCCTGATGGGGTCGTGGTGAGGATTGAATTAGATAATGTATTTAAAGGCTCTGGGATCGTTTCTGGTACAGAGTTAAGGGTTTAATAATCCTAGTTAAAAATATAAAAAAAGCTGTGTAATCCTGTGTGAATCTAATAAACTCTCTAGTTTGCTGTAAATGGAAAGACTAGACTCTTCGTTGGGTCTAAACAGCTCTTCCTCAGATTAGCTCCCGTTTCTTTCTCCCCAAGTCCAGCCGCCACCGAATCACCTTGCTCGGAGCGGTAGCAGGAACTCGGGTGGAGGGGAGCATGTAGCTGGGAAAGTGGAAACGGCTGTGAGTTTAGGGGGGCTCTGGCCTCAAGCTGCTTCCTAGAGCTGTCTTGCTTCTGAGCCTGTCTCCTCATTTGTGTGAGGCGGGGGGAAATAGCATTGTCTACTTCGTGGGGAGATGAGAATTCTTACTTCCGTATACATACACTGATGACCACTACGAGGTAGCTGGTATCACCGTGGCTCAGGCAAGGGGTCTTTCATCCCTGGGCATCTCAGGCCATTTCACAGGGTGTGCTCATGAGCCCTGTGTGCCTCGGAACTTTCCTCTGCCCTGGTCCCAGTGTCCTCGTCAGCCTCCAGCAGGACACATCCATCATGTCTGCCTAACGAGTGAGGAGAGATGGCTGGGTGAAGCAGAGCAGCGTGGGCCATGCCTGAGGCTCACGGGAGTCTTCAGCAGTCCTTTTCCTGCCAGCTAATACGTGCAACAGATGATGCCACGTGGAGGAACTAACGGTGGTCTAGCTTTCTGACCAAAGGTGAGGTTTGTGCTTCCAGGGCATTGTGGATCTCTTTACTTGAACACTCTCAGACTCTTTGTCTTTTTTTGTTGTTTGTTTTGGTTCGGTCGCGCCATGCGGCTTGCGGGATCTTAGTTCCCCAACCAGGGATCCCCAACCAGGGAACCCGGTTGGTTAGTTCCCCAACCAGGGAACCCGGACCCTTGGCAGTGAAAGTGCGGAGTCCTAACCACTGGACCACCAGGGAATTCCCTCAAACTCTTCATCTTTAATTGCATCTTAGGGTCACACTAGTTTTTGGTCTCAGAGCCAAAATGTTCAGAATTAACACAGATCTGTGCTCTTCTGACAGAACAATGTCTCTTGACCAACCACATAGGGCAGGCAGGTTACAGGTGAAGCTGGTTGCAGATGTCCCAGGTTCTCCTCCACCTGTGACGTAGAGGGGGTCCAGGTTCTGGAGTCAGATGCCTGGCTGCCTGCTGTAGTCCACGTCACTTATACCTTCTACCCTTGCAGAGTGAAGGTGGTGATAGCGTTCATCTCAGAAGGGTGTTGCGAAATGTCAGTGGGATAATACAGATAAAGTACTTATCTGTACCAGGTCCATTTCAAGGACTCGAATAAATGTTAGCTCTTGTTTTTATTTATAATGGGCATATCATTTTTAAACTTGTTGCCTGCGTCTCGCAGTCTTTTATTCTTTAGAAGTAATGATTTTCGAGTCCTGAATTAGACCCTTGCAGTTTGCAGGAAAAGTCTCTGATCTTTGAGGGCATCTGTCTTGGTTGAATGCAGAACAACCAGATGGAGATATCTAGTGGGCAGATAAAGATATCAGCGTCTTCTGGATCATGTGCTCAACCACATTCTAAGATAATGCTTGGATGTAAGGGCATTGCCGGCCTCTGTGTGTGTGTTCTCAGTGTGTGGATGTGGACCAGGTGGCAGTTGCAATGGTCAAGAAGCATTTGTGGTTTAGAGCTTGGGGTCTGGAGTAAGCCTTCCTGGTTTTACATCCTGGCTTCACCACTGTCAATCTGACCATGGTGACCATGGGTGAGTCACTTAATTCAACTGTTTCCTCATCTGTTAAATGTGGATAAAGTACATTTTCCCCTAGGGTAAGTGCAAAGACTGAATAAGATCAATGAGAAGCAGTTTGCACTAAGGTCATACTGAACTGGGGGCAGTCAGACCATACTCCCATTCCCTGCAGGAGAATGGGCAAGACCAGCCCTCGTATGTGCACCTTGCACTGTAGTTCATTGCTAGCGTCGCTGGTAGATACTCAATGAAAAATATGTCTGTTTCTCACTTTAGCAGTGATTGGATTAGATATCTGTTTAATGCATGATCTCACTTATACGTGGAATCTGAAAAAGTCCAACTCGAAAGCAGAGAGTAGAATGGTGGTCGGCAGGGGCTAAGGGAGTGGAGGAAATGGGGGGATGTTGGTAAAGGGTACAACGTTTCAGTTACGCAGGATGAATAAGTCCTGGAGATCTAAGGTACAGCAATGTGATTGTAGTTAATGATACTCTACAGTATGGATGAAATTTGCTAAAAGAGTAGATCTTAAGTATTCTCAACACACACACACACACACACACACACACACACACACACACACACACAGGTAACCCTTTGAAGCAATGGCTGTGTTAATGAGCTTGATTGCAGTAATCGTTTCACAATGTATATCAAAACAACACATTGGGGACTTCGCTGGTGGCACAGTAGTTAAGAATCCGCCTGCCAGTGCAGGGGACACGGGTTCAAGCCCTGGTCTGGGAAGATCCCACATGCCGTGGGGCAACTAAGCCCGTGTGCCACAACTACTGAGCCTGCGCTCTAGAGCCGAGAGCTACAACTGTGGAGCCTGTGTGCCACAACTACTGAAGCCTGCGTGCCTAGAGCCTGTGCTCCGTCACAAGAGAAGCCACCGCAGTGAGAAGCCTGCGCACCGCAACGAAGAGCAGCCCCTGCTCACTGCAACTAGAGAAAGCCCGCACGCAACAACGAAGACCCAACACAGTCAAAAATAAATAAATAAAATAAATACATAATTTAAAAAAGACATCACGTTGACGAGTAAAAATTATATTTAAAGTGTACAGTTATACCTCAGTAAAGCTGGAAAAATGCAAATTTCAGTAATGCTGCAGTGCTACCTCTGAAGTGAATGAGAGAGCTTTGCAGAGTTTTCATGACTCCTCATTATAGTAATTGGCTGACTTTGGGTTAAGTATGAGGTCTGATCATCCCAATCTGGCCTCTAGGTTTCTTGTTGTTTTATTCAACATACTTTCATAAACAAGTGTTCTCTAGGTAAACATCTGTGAAAGTCAAAATACCAAAACAGGTGAAAGCTAGAACCAGGCCGGATGCTACATCAGTGTTTTAGTGGGAGCAAAACACCATCATCTGTTACATTTAATTCTTGTGTCTAGTTTGAGTTCTGTTGGTTTGGTAGTGTTTGGAGTTGATTTCTAAATATACTGGGGATTTTATACCAGTTTTCTGTTTCTGCACATTTAAGGAATATTTTAATAAAAGTAAATGAAGTCAACATTGAAAGTCATTTTTTTTTTCTTTTAAAGAGGGTCCGTACTTCAGTCAAGAAACATTGGCTAGATCATTCAGAGTGTGCGGAGTGTGTCATCAGCTGATTTTTCTGATTTGCTGGCTACTTGGTAGACATTTCTCTGTCCAGCTCACACATTGGACAGGGGAGCACTTTTACCACCCTGGTTTCTCCGAGCATTGGGTGACCGGGTTCTTCTGATTGTGTGGAGAGCTGCTTCTCTTCTTGCTGTGTGCTTTTAGCAGCAAGGGGGAAGCATATTCTCTCTTTTACCACTCAATATTCCTACCTTCCATATTCTGTTCATCGGATACAGCCACTTCCAAAGTCTTATTTTTTCACCATGAAATGAGACACACCATTGTTCTATCGACTGTTATTTCTTTTTCACATTTTTATATTAGGAAGTTGACTGTTGGCAAGTTCTCAGCGCCCGCCCCCCGCTGCCCCGCCCACCGCCCAGTGATAATATCCAGGCTTTCTCCAGCCATTCTTTCCCTGGGAACTCTGTACTGTTCACAGACGACACCATTAGTCCTCACGGTTGTCCCCAGAGGTAGGTAGGATCAGACAGAGCATCTGGGTGTGTGAACAGAGGGCCGCAGTGAATTAAGTCTGAGGAAGGCAGTGGGTTACTTATTTTTTTTGTTGTTTCTTTTTTTTTTTGGCGGTACGCGTGCCTTTCACCATTGTGGCCTCTCGCGTTGCGGAGCACAGGCTCCGGACGCGCAGGCTCAGCGGCCATGGCGCACGGGCCCGGCCGCTCCGCGGCATGTGGGATCTTCCCGGACCGGGGCACGAACCCGTGTCCCCTGCATCGGCAGGCGGACTCTCAACCACTGCGCCACCAGGGAAGCCCTGGCTTACTTCTTTTATGTCAGCGTTTCTGTAGACTTCTGCATTTGCACCTATTTTCATATTTTCTACAAAGAATTTTTCAAGTGATAACAGTCATTAACTTCATTGCTGCAGAATGAAATAAAAGGGATACTAATGTAGCTATTGAGAAATACGAACCTTCACTCAAATCTTTTTAGGGTCATTGAGAAAGCTCAGTTTTAACTGTTGATTTTGGTTGGATTTTTTTTTTCCGCCCCTAGGATTTGGAGTGTATTTAAATTGATCTTAAATTGTGAAGCTAAATGATCAAAAGAAACCCCTTTAGTAATACAGTTGTCTAAAATCTATTCAGTTTAGCTGTTTGAAGGTGCAAGATTAACATGCCTAAAGTCTAGCTCTGATCATTTCATAATTTTGTTTTGTTTCTTTTTAAGCATTATGAGCTTTGAAGTCAAAAGACCTGGCTTCATTTTATGGGCTGGTTATATAATCTCTCTGATTCTCACTTTCTTTCTCTAAAATGGAGATAATAATACCCACTTCAAAGGACGGTTATGGCAATTAAGCGAGATCGTGTGTGTGAGATATTAAGCACAGTAGCTGTCAGTAAAACTTAAAAAAGGTGGAAAGCTAAAAACCTATAAGGACCTCTCTGTCTTTACAATATAAAATCCAGATTCTTTGCTGCCATGTTCTAGACCCCTGCATAGTCTGGCCTGCAGTGACCTCATAGCCAACTTGTTATTTTCCAGCCAGATAGACAACTTCACTCTTCATTTTCCAGAAAACTTTCAAACTTTCTGACCAAGACCCTCAATAGGAAACACATTTTACGCATGACACAAAAGTTTCACGAAGCAGTACCTCACCTTGCCATATGAAATACATTCTGTTCTACACAGAAAATGCTGGTCTGACCATTCAACTGGTATCAGCAGGTTTTCAAACTTGCTGGTTGAAAACCCACTGATCTAGAAAACTCTTCATCTCCATTTCTTGAAATTCTTGAAAACCCTCCCTTGAGACCCATGCCCCCATCATGAAATCTTCCCTCATCTTGGCAGCCGGTGGCCTTCTCTGAACTTACCATTTTTTCTCAATTTCATTTATGGAATTTGCTGCAAGTTGGCTTTTATGTTAATTGTTGACTTATACCATCTCTGTGACTAGATGGCAAGTGCGGTCAGGGCTTGGTCCCTGTGGTCATTTATCAACCTGTGCGTGTAGCAGGAGTCATGCCCATTGCTCTGAGGTCCAGACTCCGAGGTGTTTGTTAAATTGCATGGTGTCTTGACAGCTTCGCTGCCTTTGTGCTGACATTTGAAAGCCATAAAATCAGGTTTGCGTGTGGACTCTTGGGGGCAGCAGCTTCTTGCCGCGACCACTGCCTAGATCAGAGGTCTTCATCTGTCGGGCTGCATTGGCTTCCTGTGTATCTGGAAAAGAATGCTGTGGGTTGGCATTGGGGTTCCAGCTTCTAAATGGAGATTCTCAATTTCTGGTTTTCTGACATGACTTTGCTAGACCTGAGGCTCCTTTCAGCTCCAGCAGTGTGTGAGCAAAGATCAGTAACAGCCTCCTCTCTGATTGAGCACAGCGTGGTACCTTTAAACCTCAGGCATTTGCAGCGTGGAACAGATAATGATTTTAGCTTATGAGACTCGCATTTTATAACATAAGACGTTTTTAGATATGTTTCCATGTGTGGATATACTGTTCTCTCGATCCTATATGTGACGGTACTTATACACAGTATTAATGATGTAGAGCCTTTCATCTACAATGAGAAAATACTATATACGCCAGAATAGAATATTTATATCTTAACTACAGACACTTACCTCATGTTGGGAGCCCAGTTTTGAGATCCTGACTAATGATGAGATTTAGGGGAGTGCAGGACCCATTTTATGTTTACTCAAATTATCTACCCAAAGGTCAACCTCATTTAAAGGCACTGATTTAATTTAGGAAAGTTATTTTTCTCTGTTAAATCTAATTTAAGAAGCTTGACTGAAGTAGTAATAGATAGCCGAGGACTGCCTGTGCAGCAATGTAAACCAGCAGATCTGGACATAGTGACGTCTCCACAGCGACATACAGAGACAAAATACATAGCAGAAATATCTAGGGAATTGTGGATTAAAAACAAATTACTTAACAGCTAATGAAGCAAACAGTAAAAAGATAAATAACCCACTGATAACTGCATAATAATCTCTAGTAGAAGTTACTGATGCACAGTTTTTATAATGACTTGCTTTTTTAAGAGGCTGATGGACCCTTAGGTTTTTATAGTAAATCTCTTCATCCATAGGCACATTTTTCTCTTTTGAGCATCACACACTTGTAGGGACTTATGAAATGAGTTTAGTTAAATTCAGCACTCAGAGAATTTGCGCACAAGCTTCCTTATTTTGATTCTTCCCCATCCAGTCTGCCATTTACCAGAGTTAAAATGTGTGTCAAAGGAAGTGAGATTTGTCTTAAAAGAGATTAGGAGAAAATCTTCCTTCAATATTTAAAGTGCTTGACAAAGTCATGTTCACACGGAAGTCAGTATGGAGATGAGGAAGTTAAAATCAAGTGGCTGGGCTTCGAGAGTCCGCCTGCCAATGCAGGGGATACGGGTTCGTGCCCCGGTCTGGGAAGATCCCACATGCCGCGGAGCGGCTGGGCCCATGAGCCATGGCCGCTGAGCCTGCGCGTCCGGAGCCTGTGCTCCGCAACGGGAGAGGCCACAGCAGTGAGAGGCCCGCGTACCGCAAAAAAAAAAGAAAAGAAAATCAGGTGGCTTATTTTTCATTACTGGCTGAAACCCAGTCTGATGGGATTGACATGGAGCGCTAATTAATTACCCAGGGTCTCCTCATTCACTAATCACATTGCATGAAACTTCCCTCCTGGCTGAGCCTCAAGGGCAAACCATAGGCATCCAGCCAGCTGATTTTTCATAGGCATTATGCTACCTCTATAAATTAATGTGAACCTAATATATACTGTCAGCGGCTTACTTTCCCATGGCGACCCTCTCTGGTTAAACAGCTTTAAATGAAATCTTATATTGAGAGTGAAAAGTTTCTTGCAAAAAGGGGGGAAAAAAGGAAGATTTAAAATCCTCTTTGTAATCTTTTTTCCCATGGTGTATACTATTTTGGCTCCAGTAAAAAATCTAATGCACAGATGACATGATCATTGCCTTTTGTTATCTGAAAAGTGAGCCTATGTAATGCTTAAGGAAGAGACTTTTTCCATGATATTTTTTAACTGCAATGATAATCTGTTCATTAAAGGCATACTGTACACAAACACATATCTCCTATGAGGATGCTATTACTGCCACCATTTATGGGCGAGAAAATTGTGAGTCTGTCAACTTGTCCAGGGTTACATCTAGTAAATGCTGGGGCCCAGATTTGAACCATGGTTTATCACCAAAGACCATGCTCATGTGATTGTGTTACTATTCATGACTCATCTGGTCCCTTTGTACCATTCCTTTTAACTTCAGGAAAATATGAATGGTCTTAGTCTTTAAAAATATTCCTGTTTCCGTATTCATTTTTTACATTCATCTGGATGAATAAATCATTTTAGAAGCATGTTGATCTCTAGCACATTGTTTTATGTCTTCAAATCACTTTAATGTCATGCAGCTTTTTTTCAGAGAGCAAAAAGTTGTGGGCATCTTTAAACCAGAGGAAATAGGTACAGCTTATTCACACATCACTCACGCTGCTGTCCATCTTGAGATGCTTCCAAACAATTCCAGTAGAAAAGGGAAATTCCAGAGTGCACGTACACGGACAGTTTCCAAGGCAGTGCCTATTGAGAATGCAGCCTTCCGTCCTGAATTTGTGAATGGCTCAGCTACAGCTTGTCCTATATGTAAATTAATTTCCAAGAGCGTGTGTAATAAACTCTTCCATGAAAGAACATACAAAAGAGTGTTTTGTCACAGCCCAGTTCCCCTGTTAAAAATACCTAACTAGAGAGGGCAGGTTGATATTCATTGGTTTATATGGGTCCTGTCTTAAGCCAGCACTTTCCTCCTTAGTATGCAGTGCTCATATTCTTGATTGAAAAGAATCCATTCCATTTCTTTTCATAGGGTCATGAAAAGTTGGAGAGAGGAAAAACTGAGCTGAACGTACAGAATAAATAACTAAATGGTGCCGGCAGTCGGCCCTTTTGTTTTCAGACCTTCTCCCTCCCCCATCCTTTGTGAGTCATTGAGCCAGTAAGACCTATCAAAGACGCCTCAGTGTATAGAACATTTTATGTGGAGCGTTAGTTGGCATCCACAGCAAAGGGCCAATTGCCTCTAGGACTCCTTTCAGGTGATAACCAATGGATTTGGACCTCCTGGGTGTGCTCCATGTAGCCTGCATTCATCTCTCAAGATGTTTTAGGTTGTGATTGAATATAAAGGATCAGAAAGATGATGTCAATCCAGTAAAATCATTAAGGGGATTTTAAACATGAGTGTGGAAATGTAGAACATGAGCTTGAAATGAGGTACCTACTACTAGTCTTTTTGTGCATGGTTAATTGGATTAGAATTACAACGTCTGTGATAGCTATTAAGAAGGCTATATGGCATTACTAGGGTGTAGCATGTTTCTTCGAGAACTTAGCATTTCAAAAGGCCCACTGTGAGAAAATTCGGTTCCTGTTTTAATATGAACTTGTGGTTCTCAGAGATGATTTCTTGGATGCCTTTGTTACTAACGTTATCAATAAGATTTCGTTTTACACATTCTGAATTCTAACAAGAGGTCAGTGTACTCTGAAAGTAGTTTCCTGTGGTGGCTTTGCCTAAGTGGGGTGGGAGGAGGGTATGCAGGTGGGTGATGAGTGGGCGATGCGGGTGGAGAGGGTAGGCACCACCATTCCACTCACTCTATATAATGCCTGAAAAATTGGAGTTACGTCCCCCTGGCATTCTTTAACAATTATTTCTAAGGCACGTGATTACTAAAATTCACCTGAAACATGTAGTTATTTCTTAGAAGAATTTTTAATATTTACAGTTAAATGAGAACTTTTTTTTTTTTTTTTTTGTGGTACGCGGGCCTCTCACTGTTGTGGCCTCTCCCGTTGCGGAGCACAGGCTTCGGACGCGCAGGCTCAGTGGCCATGGCGCATGGGCCCAGCCGCTCCGCGGCATGTGGGATCTTCCCGGACCGGGGCACGAACCCGTGTCCCCTGCATCGGCAGGCGGACTCTCAACCCCTGCGCCACCAGAGAAGCCCGAGAACATTTTTAAATGAAAGCATTATACATTGACTATAGCAAAGACATTTGTTTAGTAAGAGAGTCACCTTTTCCCCAAGAAAATGTGTAAATGTCACTATATTTCTTCGAAAAGAGAGGAGATTTTATATATATATATATATATATATATATATTTATATTTATATTTATATTTGGATAAAGAAACAAAATTTTTTAAAGGCATAACAAAATTTTAAAACACACGGATACATAGGCACAGAGTATTTGCATTAGGTTAAAAAAAAAATAGAGTACTAGAACTAGCTCTGACTGAACAGCTCCTCTGCCCCCTCAGCTCTGACTGAGCTGACTTCCAACAGGGCAGACCAGGGCAAGCTGTGGGTGCCAGAGAACAATCTGTTGGGTGAGAGGGAAACACCCACCCTTCTTCTGTGAAACAATAACACAATGTCAAGAGCTGTGAGGGATCTGAGGTTTTACCCTACCTGCCAGCTAGCAAGTTACCCTTCCACAGTGTCATGGATGCTGGCAGAGATGCCAGACTCCTGGGTCAGAGATACAGGACTTTATTAATCACAGCAATACTCGTAGCCAGTGTATCAATATTTTTCACTCTTTTCCTGAGCCCCAGTTTCTGTAGGGTGATGCAGAGAGGGCCAGTCAACACCTGTGTACGTAGTGAGTTGTGTTATAGGAGGGGAACCCTGCGTTTAGGGAACCCAAACTTTTATAATGGTCAGCAAGCCTGCTGGATCCTTTGTAGGATCTCTGTAAAACACTACCTGTGTCTTCCAAGGCTGTCTGCTGTACACATCTCCCTGAAAAGATAGTCTGTCACAAATGACTCATTTGTAATTCCAAACGATTCGTAAGAAGTGCAGAAACTCGAGAAAATTATCTTCTAACATAAAAGACTCTGGAAACAGACCCAAATAAGCACAGATTCCATGAACAGCTACTGTGCACTGATTTTTAGGGCTGCATATGTTCCGATGATATAGCCAGTAGCGACAGCATGTATCTCACTGTTATTTTATCACTTAGATAAAATGTGGTATTTTAATTACATTCAGTATCTGTATCACACATCCTTTTCAAAATGTCTTCCCTTCCCTTGTGTTGGTCACCACAGTCCTGCGTAGCTGGGGCAGGAGTTGTTATTGTCCATTTACACTTGAGGAGACTGTTGTCCAGAGTGACTTGACCAAATTCACACACTAGTTAATGTTCTGGTTGGCACTAAACCTGGGGTTTCCTGATACCCAGTCTGTTAGTCTTTGAAACATGTTGCCTAACTCTGTTCCCCTTTTGTCTCGTACACAAGGCAGAGGACATTACCAGCTATTATAGAGGTGACCCAAGGCCAGTCCCAAGTTCCTTCTTGGTAGTTGCCATCCCTCTCAATTAACCTTGGGTGTTGCCCAGACATCCTGGGGGGATTGTCTGGTGGTGGTGCCAGTGGTGTCTGGGGTCAGAAAGGAGTTTGAAATAAGGGAAGCGATTGTGTTGAATGTTTCCTCATTGCTCTACACTTTATTTTCCGTTTAATTGAACACAAGCAGTCTCCACTGTTTCAGCCCCTTTGCTTAGTAGAGCAGCCCCTGGCTCTCCTGGACTTAACGTATAATTACAGGTGTCAGACTCTCCATCTGTGCTTTTGGGGGCACCTGTCTGTCTTGGTTTCCTGCTGCCTCTGTGTCTGCTTCTTTGCAGTCTCCCCTCAAGTTCCCTCTGTGCGCTTCACCATGAATCTTACTGTTCTCTGGGATGATGGCTTGGTCCTGTTCTCTACGAACTCTTTATGTGGCCTTAACGGTAACCACAGGAACAATTATTCATTGAGCGTATCCTGTGCGCCAGGCCCTTTGCAAAGCACGTTATATGCATCATCTCATTCAGTCTACCCCAGTGACCCTATGAGATGGATACTGCTATCTCCACGTTTCATAGAGGAAGAAATAGAGAACTGAGAGAGTAAACTGTCTGAGGGCACATAGTTAATAAGTGATGGAGCTGGGTTCCTAACCCCGAGTCTGCTGTCTGGCCTCCTGGCCCTCATACAATTGTGCCAGGACACTTTTACGTGCATGTCTGACATTCATCTGAGTTTGTAATGTGTCTAAAACTGAATTCGAAAATTGATCTTTCTCCTAAAATCTTCTCACTGACCCATATCCCTAACTTTGAAAAGGACACCGTAGCCTATCAAGTTAAAATCCTGGGAATTTTCTTAGATTCTTCTCTCTTCCTTACCTCCCACAACTAATTCACTGATTTATTCAACAGTTATTTATTTAAGTCCTGTGAAGCAGACATCGTTCTAACTTTGGTGGGTACAGAATGAACTAAACAGACAAGAATCTCTGCTCCCATGGAGCTTGTTTTCATGGAAATTAATATCCCCATTTTATGGATTTGGAAACGGAGGCATAGGGAGATTAAGTGACTTGCCTAAGGTCACATATTTAGGATTCAAAGCCAGGCATTGTGGTTTAGAAAACCATGGTTTTGACCGTATACCCTGTGCTTCCTGTCACCAAGTCCTGTCGAGTCTCCTCCTTTTCTGTCTTCATCCTACTGCCATTGCCTCTGTATCTGCCTTTCTGGGCTGGTGTCAGTGTCACCAGGGTGACTGCAGGAGTCTCCCAACTTGTCTCATGGCCTGCAGTCTCACCTCCCTTCAATTTATTCTCTATGCTGTACTGGAATGATTTTTCTAAAATGCAGTCTGATCCTGTCACTGTTTTGCTAAAAATCCTTGGTTGGCTTCAAGTAACTTGGTGGTACCTTGGTCCCCAGGACACAGACAGCCTGCCGTGATAAGGTCCCTGCTTAGCAACCTGTAGCCCAGTGGTTCTCAGACTTCACTGTGTATCACAATTAGCTGGAGGGCTTCTTAAGACAGGGCTTGCTGGGCCCCATCCCCAGAGTTGCTGAGGAAGTAGATCTGGGGCCGCCTGAGAAGTTGCATTTCTAACAAGTCCCTGGAGCAGGACCCACGCTGTGAGAAGCCCTGCTTGGCAGCGGCCTGGCCTGATGTCTCTGCCCCAGCCCTGGGAGCATTTACGGATTCCTGAGGGACATGCTGTTTCAGGCTTTGATCCTTTTTCATGAGCTGCTTCCTCTGCAGGAGATGGTCTTCCTCTCTCCTTCCCTTTAAATCTCAGTTCAAGTGTCACTTCCTAGGAAGCTTCCTCTGACAACGCACAGCGATCCCAGAGCCTCGCCTCTGTGTTTCTGTGGCACCGTGTTTCTGGGAAGGCGTCATTCCATCCCCTGTGCTTGAGCCTTGGTTTTACTTATCTGTTCCCACTCACTGACCCACGACAGTTAGCTCTTTAAGAAAAGAGATCAAAAAAAAAAAAAAAAAAAGAGATCATCGGGCTTCCCTGGTGGCGCAGTGGTTGGGAGTCCGCCTGCCGATGCAGGGGACACAGGTTCGTGCCCCGATCCTGGAAGATCCCACGTGCCGCGGAGCGGCTGGGCCCGTGAGCCATGGCCGCCGAGCCTGCGCGTCCGGAGCCTGTGCTCCGCAATGGGAGAGGCCACAACAGTGAGAGGCCCGCGTACCGCAAAAAAAAAAAAATAAAAAAAGAGATCATCTGTTATGTTTTTCACCTTTCTGTCCCTGGCACCTAGCATAGTGCCCAGTATATATTGAAGGTATGTACTTACTAAATGAGTTGAAATGTATAATCCTACTTGTGCTTTTAAAAAGTAATCCTATTTTAAGTTTTCTTTGCATTAACTTTAAGGCTTGCCTACGATGTTTCATTAAAACTTTAAGGTGTTTCAAAACAAAAGCAGTGTACATCTGAAAGTATTAAACTTTCAAAGCTGCTGCACTGCTTGGTTGTTTAATGCAAACAGCGGGAGCTTATTCCCGCAAAGGCCGATGTTTGTCTGCAGACAACTTACTTGTCGTACCTGTGGTTTGAAATACTTGAGTTATCCCTCAGTCCTCCTCAGCCTTCAGAACCTCTCCCTGGTCTCTTCTTAGCCTTGGTTTAATCGAATCAGAGAATTACAGATGGAATAGCACAGGTGGTATAAGCCTGGCTTTTACTGAGACAGAGACCAGTGGGCTGTAAACTTGCAGCCTCCATGTTTCCATCCAAAATTACATAATCCCCCACGTTCCTTTCTGTGTGCCTGCGTTGCCTGAGTAATTCCCAAGAGGAATATAGGTTTTTATTGCCTGTGTAGCCCTCCCCCTTTCTTTCCCCTCCCATCTCAGATGACCAGTTCTTGCCAAAATGTTAAGCTCCAAATTCTAACACAGGAATTTCTGAACAAGGTTGTCCCTGGATTGTAGACATTTCTTCAAGAGGTGCTCTGACCTGCTGGTGCAGAGCAAGCTCAAAGGTGGAGCTTCCAAAATTCAACAAGCAAGCGGAGGGCAGCCCTTTCTGTCAGGTAGAGTGTGGCTGAATCCTGTGTAACTTCTCACACCAAGTCACAACAGCTCACCCGGTAGTTCAGAACCGCTGGAGTCTCGACTCAGCTGTTTGGAAAGGAACAGCATTTTCCACCAGATCATTAGTCTCTCGAGCCCCATCACGCGCATGCCTGTTCCACACATTTAATTGTTTACAGTGAGCTTGTCACAGGACTAAATATGAGGGAACTTAATCCGGTTTCTTATTTGCGTCTCAGGACCCTCTTGGTTGCAAGGAACAGGAAGCCTCCAAAGTAGCTTGAGCCAAGATGGGAGGGGGAGACGTACCATAGGGACCCAGGGGCATTACGTGGACCCCAGGATCAGGAAGTGCGGCCAGGGGTCCTGGGGATAAGGGGCAGAGGGCAGACAGGGACGGAAGTTTTCCTTGGTCTCTTTTCTGCTTCTACGTGTGCATGCTCTACCCACAGCACCCCAGTCTGTTCTAGCAGAAGGGAGACTGAAGCTGACAGAAATCACTGTGTCCAACACCCGATTTCTGGGGAAGAGAGACTCTGGCTCAGCTTCATATTTAATTACTGACTTTTCCTGAGACGCAGCCCACCCTAGTCTGCTCCTCAGTCTAGAGAGAGGGTTGGGAGGGAGTGGGCCCTCCTTGGCACATGTGGCTGCAGGGTCTTACCCTTGAGGGTAGGGGACAGTTTTCAGAAAAAGGGGCATGTAGATGGAGAAGTTGTCCCCATCGATATTGCTGATAATTTATATCCCACATTCTTCCAAAAAGAGTCTATTGTTAAAAATGGATATAATGGAACCAAAACACATCATAGAGGATATAAAATAAAAACAAGGAGTTATAAGGTTAGGGAGAGGGACGATGCATCAGGAAGAGAGGCTCGCGTACCAAAAAAAAAAAAAAAAAAAAAAAAAAGCCCTGATGGGGAGACACTTATTGTAATGTGGGATTTCAGAATTCGTAGGTTTTCAAGTTCTGGGACCAATTACACCCAGAATTCATGAACCAGATTGCTAGGATAAGAAAGAGAAAAGATGTGCGGTTAAACCTGATCTTGGTATTCTGGCTAGAGTCTGTTTCTTCTAAATGCACGGGGATATCGTATCCACTGTTCCTGGAAGGAGCCCCCAGCCTGCGTCAGAGGAAGATGATTAATTGGAGGGCAGGTGTTAAACAGGCACATGTTCTCTGGTTAACACAGCCCCCAGCGCTCCTGGAGTCTGACCTCAGGCCACACCACTCCTATCCGATCCCGTGTGTGTAAACATCAAATTAAGGGTACATGCAGCGAGAGGTGTGCAAGTGGAGGAGAGGGTCCTGTGGTCACCGTGAACGAGGATGCTTTCTCACCCTCGGGGTAGGCAGGACTGGAAGCAGGGTGCCACACTGACCCGTGGTGGGTCCAGGGAGGCCTGAGGACGGGGAGGGAACTAAGGCGTTGGAAGTACCAACTGTTCTGGGCATGTGATTCGATTTTTGAATCTCACCCAGTCGCTTGTTGTCACACTGACCCCTGTAGCTGTTTTGTGCATTTCCTCAGGTGCCCTTAGTGTCTCCATTTGGCAGATGAGGGCCAGGGGGCTCTAGGAAGTCAGGGAAGCCTCCAGTGGTTCCTTCTCTCTGTGGGAGAAATCACAGTCACCACCCACCATAGCCTTCAAAGCCCAGCCAGCGTGGTTCCTGTTACTCTCTGTCCTTTGCATCGGCCCTCGGGTGGCTGTTCCTCCAGTGAGCCTGTACACCTCAGCCAGGCTGCTGTCTTGCCTGGAACACAGTCCCCCGACCTCCACCAGTCAGCTCCTTCACGTCTGTCATGTTTTTGCTTATGTAGCTTTCTTAGTGGAGACTTGCTTTGTCGGCTGTGTTTCAGTGTCACACCTCCCTCCACCCTGGACCATGTTTCATTCCCCTTATGCCGTTCTCTTTTCCTGCAGTGCTTCTAAAATTGTATGTTATCTAACTCATATATGTTCCTCTTAATTGTCTTTCCCTCCCCACCTCGCCCCAACTAGAATATCAGCCCCAAGAGGAGGCACACTTGCCCGTTTTGCTTCCCAATTTATCCAGGGCCCCTAGAGGGCTGCCTGGCTCACAGTAGATGCTCAATAAATATGTGTTGAATGAATGAAGACCCTTTCCTGAGATTATAGAACCACAAAGTTCCAGAGCTGGGCTTCTGCAAGCTGTGTGTGTTCAGGCCGCTTGGAGGAGGCCGCGTGGGTGAAGTGAAGTGAGAGGTTGACCCTGGCTCAGATGGGGAATGTCCTGTTTACAAGTTCGAACTTTGTCTGCCACGCCATCTTATCGTGAGGATTCCAGACAGTCTGAATGTACAAACTGGGATGCGGAGACCCAGTGGCAAAATTGGGATTGCCTTTCTGTGCATTGAATTTTCCACCAGCCCATATTTACTCCTCAGACATGGCAAGCATTATGCCGGAGACAGTTTGTTCCTGCAGTCGGCCCCTGCTTGGTAGAGAGGACATGGATTTTGTTAACAGAGGCATTTAGCACACTTGTGTGGACGGCTCCACCCCCACCTGCCCCGCCAGGCCTGGGGTGTTGTTCATACCCCTGTGTCAGAAAAACATCTTAATGAAACGTACATGTGTTGCAGGCTCAGGAAAATACATCTTTCCTAATGGCGTTCTTTCTCTTTCCTCTCTTCTGTGTCAAATGTTTCAAATGCGTCTCTCCTGTTGATTCAGGCAGAGCTTGAAATTGTTAAAAACAATGTCATCAGGATGATTAAAGAACACCCGTTCTTTCCATTGTTATTTAGGATAATATTTTCAAGATTCCAGTTAGGTGAGAAGATTAGCCTGATTTTTATTTTCCTCTATTGTGTTTGCCTTGCTGCCTTGTTATTTTGAGTCTGTTCACAGGGTGCTGGGCAGATGCCATGGACGTAATTATTATTTTTGAAGCAAAAAGGATTGAAAATGTTTAAGAATCGCCTGTGAACTTTAACATACATCTATACGTAACTGCTTCCTTTTATGAATAGAAGTAGTAGGAGGTCGTAGACATGCATATGGATTTTAAATAATTTATGTTTAAAAAGTATACAAGCTGAAACTTGTTTCCAAGAGAATTCACACAGCAGCCAAAATACCCATGAAAGAAAACTGTCCTTCAGAAATGCTGCTAGATCTCAAGCTAGTTACGAAATTGACACCCGAGAGTTATTTCTGTCAGAGGACATAAGATGGATTTAGAAGAGCCAGAGTCCCCATGTAGAAGATGCCAGAAACCCAGGCATTATCCTTATATCTCCCTCTCCTTCACCCGTACCCCCACCCCTTCGCCATATCCAGGTATCATCGAAAACGTCAGTTTTACGTCTAAATACTCTCAATTCCATGTGCTTCTCCAGCATATTTCAGTCCAGGACACAGTCGGGTCTTGTCTGCATGACCAAAGTGCCCTCCTTCTAGCTGCTGTGCATCTACTCTGAACTCTCTTCCAGTCTTTTCTGCAACTCAGATCATTTTTCCAAAGCTCAAATCTGATAAAGACCTGCCTTCTCACCCCACCTCAGCCGACTACGTATGTATGGCCCTGAATACCTTCCTGTCACTCTTAGGGTGATGACTGAATTCCTTAGTGTGGTTTAGGAGGCCCTGCATGGGCTGGTCCTGCTTGCATCTCTCATTGCAAACCTGCCATACCTTCCCCCGTTCTCCCATTCTCTGTGCACCAGCCATACCGGTCACTTTTTAGACCCCTTTACTTGCTGTGCTTCTCCCACCACAGGGCCTTTGTACATTCTCTTCTCGCTGCCTGAAACTTTCTTCCTTCCTTTCTTTGTCAGTTAACATCATCTCATCTTGCAGACCCCAGTTCCTACATCCTTTACTTAGGGAAGCCTTCCTGGACCTCTCTCTAGGTCAAATCTCCCTCTTATGGTTTGCATCAGCCTTATTTTTTTCTCCTTTAGAGCACCATCAAGGGTGGTTTTGCCTTTTACACTTTATTTGATTAAAATGTATCTTTTTTTGGGTAAACATTCAAAAAGGTATTGTATTTTGAATAGGCGATACATTAAAATGGTTCAAAATTCAGAAGACCCAACAGGGTTCTTGGGAAGAGCCTTCCTCTTCTCCCACCCCCACCCCCTGCCCCAGTTCTCTTTCCCTTCCCCCCAGAAATCTGTTTTCTTACCTCCATTTATCCCAAGACAAAAGCAGTGCCTAGCACAAAGTAGGAACTCGAGAATATTTGTGGAAGGTTGTAGATAGATGGATAAATGGCTTCTTGAAGTACCCATTTTTGTACCAGTTAGAATGGAGCACTGATCCATTTCTAATAAGCTGGAGGCTCAGCAGGGGTGAAAACAACAGATTGAGGAAGAGATTTTCTGTTTGTAGGCCTCAGGGAAAAGGGGGCAGATGTGGCCCTCCCGGCAGAGAAGCCCCGGCACCCTAGTCACATCCTAGGGCCATTTTCCTCTCCAGCTTTTCCTGAGGATCAGCTCTGCTGGCTCTTGTCCTGCCAAGCCTGGCAGGCTTCCATCAGCATTCCACTCTCTGTTTCTACCCAGTGCCGTCCTTGCTCCCAGTCAGGAAAACATACCTTTGCCTTGAACACCTAGAAATTAAAGAAGTGATTTTGAGTCTTAGGACGTGAGTTTCAGTATAGTTCTCCAGCCCTTATTTGGCTGGACAGAGATTTTATGCACATTAGCAAAGTACTGTAATGGTTTTGAGTTTGGACTGAGAAGTCATGTTTCCTGAGCAACCCAGCTCAGGTGCCTGTGTAATCTTGGAAGACTTATTTACTCCATGTTTCTAAGTCTGAGTTTTCTTTTCTGTAGAATGGGGATAATACTACTACTACTGCATGGGATCATTGTGGGACACTTCAGAACAGTGTTTTCCAATAATAATATAGTGCAGGCCACATATATAATTTATATGTTCCAGTGGCTGTAGTTTAAAAATTATGTATAAAATAAATATGCTTCAGGGGTCTATTACACAGCACAGGGAAATATAGCCATTATTTTGTAACTTTAAATGGAGTATAATCTATAAAAATATTGAACCACTATGTTGTACCCCTGAAACTAATACGATATTTTAAGTCAACTATACTTCAATTAAAAAAAAGTAAAATGAAATAAGTGAAATTAATTTAAATATATTTATTAACCCACTATATCCAAAGTATTATCATTTCAACATGTAATCAAAAATAAAACAACTGTAATATTACTCAGCCATAAAAAAGAATGAAATAATGCCACTGGCAGCAACATGGACGGACCTAGAGATTTTCATCCTAAGTGAAATAAGTCAGAGAAAGGCAAATATCATATGATATCACTCATATGCTTTATATGTGGAATCTAAACAAGTGATACAAATGAACTTATTTGCAAAACAGAAATAGACTCACAGAAGTAGAAAACAAACTTATAGGTACCAAAAAGGAAAGGGGGGGAGGGATAAATTAGGAGTTTGGGATTAACAGATGTACACTACTGTATATACAATAAACAACAAGGACCTACTGTATAGCCCAGGGAATTCTGCTCAATACTCTGTAATGACCTGTATGGGAAAAGAATCTGAAAAAGAGTGGATATATGTATAACTGATTCACTTTGCTGTCCACTTGAAACTAACACAAGATTGTAAAGCAACTATACTTCAATTAAAAATAAACAGTGGTTCATGAGATCTTCTCCATTCTTTTTATTCATATTAAGTGTTTTAAATCCGGTGTATATTTGACACCTACTAGCACATCTCGGTTTGAGCTAAGCACCTTTCAGGTGCGCAGTAGCTCGGGCCTGCTGTATTAGGCAGTGCTCTTCTAGCTCACTCTTATAAAACACAATACTTAGCACGGCGCTTAGTTCATACTTCGCATTCGACAAATGTTGGCAAAATTACTATGCATTTAAAATCATCAAAAACTGGGTAGACTAACATTCGACTGCATGTTTGCATATATTGCCACGTGGGAAGACGCCTCAGATCTGGTTATTTCTGTTTCAGAGGGATAAAGAGCTGACTTTAATGTTCTTGGCTGTTCCCTGTAAGCGGCCTCTGGGTTTCAGAATGAGGTCAGTTTGGGGGTTTATGGTTGCCTTTTCTTTGGGAGGTGGGAAAGGGGAAACTCAGTGTGCTTCAAGCGCTGCGTGCCTGTCTCTGTTTTTTTGGCTCTTCTCTGTTTAATTATTTGGAGCTGGAACAACTTGATTTTAAAGCAAAACATATGGGCTGAGAGTAATTGGGAGGACGTTTACTGGTGATGGAGCGGCAAAGGTATGTACGGGTTTAGGCCCTGGCCCTGCGGCACTCACTTAGCTATTGACGGCTTTCCTGGACTTCAGATTCAGTGTTCTTTCTTCAAATTCTCAAACCTTGTTTGGAAAGTCACAGTTAAGGTGGGAAATACTGGAGCAAGATTATAAAGGAAATTGTGAGTCTTCTTTAGGTCCTGATTTTTTTCTCTTCTTTGATGAAAACTTGGTTTCCAATCTGTTTATATATGATTTGGGAAAGAAAAAGGTTTTCCAAAGTGCCAGGAAGAGAGAGGAGAACTCCGCACAAAGAGGAGAAAGTTGACCCCCCGCTGAAGTTTTCTGTTTTCCGCTTTACTCCATTGATGACACCAGCACGGGGAACGTCTGTTCTACAACCAGTTCTTAATGTGAAGGCAAGGTTTTCATCTCTTTTTACCTCCTCAACTTCCCTTTGCTTCCTGGGGAGGGAATATATGATACCCATGTCACATCCCCTATAATTCTAACCTGAATGCCTCCACTTTCTGTCCCATAGGGGAAAAGGGGGATGTGTCAAAACTGGTAAGAACACATACGTTGATGTTTAGACTCATCTCGGTTCAAATCTCTGCTTTTCCACTAGGAAGCTGTGTGCCTTTGAGCGGAGTAAACTCTCTCAGCCTCATGTGTCTCATTCTTAAAAAGGGGTTAATAATAGTGCCTATTTCAGAACAAAATTATTGTGACGCTTAAGAGAGACACGACATACAAAGCACTAAGCAGAGTGCCTGGAAAGTAGTAGAGAAGTTTAATGTTAGCGATGAGGCGGGGGCCCTCAGCAATGATACGTTCACCCTCTTCGACGGCAAGAGGGACAGTGGACCACTGCGTCCTCTGCCACAACATCTCACCCATTGCTTGAGGCGACACTGTGATTAAATACTGCATCAGGGAAGTGACCGAACCTTTGTCCACAAAGAACTTTAGCATCAGAACGTCTTGCATTTCACTGGGCTGAGTTTGATGTCAGTGTGGAAGTCAAGCGCTCCATGTCTTCTAAGGTCTGAAGGGCTCCTGTGTATGCACTTGTCCCTTGTTACCCTACTGTGCCTAGGACCTATGAATATGACAGTGACGTGCTGAATTGCTTTATCTGTGTATACAGAGTGCCCCAAACCTTTTGAGTCATTTGGAGGACTGGTGCATTTGTGGCTTCAGATCAGAACTGTAAAGCAAAATAGCATGCTGGCCTGGGCAGTGGAGGGGCTGAGCGTAGTGGACTTTTTTGCTGGGATGTTGGAGACAGATTTTTCTGAACACTTTTCAAACCTCTATGAACAAGGGTAGGAAAAAAGGGGTCCTCGGTTTTTGCTAAATCAAGGACACATTGCTGAGCTTTTCTGTGTAGGGACTCAGAAGGCATCGAATGCTATCTCACTGCGGTGTCAGATAATTGTCCGGGGATTTGGCAAGTTCTGCTTTTAAAAACACCACCACCTTTTCAGAGCGGTCATTCCTTGGCGTTTTTTGCAGTCCCCTCTTTTCCCTCTCTGCTCCTGCTGTTTTCCCAGCCCTTTCGGATTTATTAGCCTTGCCTACAAAGTGTCAGTAACTCCCCGCTGCGAATGGCTGAGACCTCGCCAGGTGGACCCGTCTCAGATTCCCCTGAAACTGGAGAGAGTAGCCACCCTCACTCTTGTTTTCTCCACGCCCCCCTCTCAGTGGACAGCTTCCCTGACACCTAACTTGATCAAGATGTTAGTAAAATAAACAGCTGCCGTGAGGCTGAAACTGCTTGTCAACCTGCCCACCCTCTTTTCACTTCACTGTTTGGAGAGGAAACTCAGAGCTGCTGTTGATAATAAAGAAGAGAGCTAAGATGTGTCTTTTTCTTCGTGGCCGGTTACACCCAGTCTTGATCACTGAGCTCTTAGTGGGTGGACCACCCTGTGCAATGTGTCACCAAACCTGTGAAACTCTGATTATGAGACACACCATTATTTTAGGTACGATCAAGGGAAGAAAGGCAGACCATGAGACATCATGGCTTTTAAGACACATCCCGATTTCAGAGATGTTAAAATGTGGTGGAAAACGTGTATCTCAGAGGAGGTGGAGGACAGTGAGAACTAATTCAAGTGGACCGTCCCCCTGGTTACTGACGGCTCCCCTCCGCAGCCGCATCTCAGGGCAGCTGATGAGGGAGTCTGTGTGTTTTTCAATTCAGTCTCAGGGGTTATTTGTGTACTCTGTGCTTTGCATGAAGTTATAGCACTGAGTTGAGACCAGGCCGAGTCACGGAAGCCCTCTCAACTGCAATATAAGTATTTTAAGTTTCCGACAAACAGAAGAATCCAGGTGTTTTCTTTGGGTCACCCTGGACTTGATAAGGTTCACGTTCCCTTTTATTTAGTTAGTTAGTTAGTTGCACCGGGTCTTAGTTGTGGCAGGTGGGCTCTTTAGTTGTGGCATGCGTGTGGGATCTAGTTCCCTGACCAGGGATCGAACCCGGGCCCCCCTGCATCGGGAGCGCGGAGTCTTATCCATTGTGCCACCAGAGAGGTCCCTCACGTTCCCTTTTGAAGGAGTGATAAAGAGCTTGCTGAGGGACATTGGGGGCTTCGGCGTGCCCTCCCTGCCCCGGCCCATTCATGGTGGCATGATGGCGAGGAGAGAATCTCCCGCTCCTCTAAATTCATGGCCCTACTTATCCATTTGCTAGTGAACATCGTGCTCAGATTTACTCAGTTTCCTCTCCTATCCAAAAGGCAGCGTTAAACATTATTGATGACTTTAATTTTACTCAAGATTCTACCTAATTATTCTTCTTCATGATCTGTTAAGCATTCAGCTTAATTAACAGTAAGCAGGTGCCCTTCCTCATACTGTAATAACTTTAATCAAGGGGATGATGGTATTTCTTTTCCTGTTAAAGACTGTTAGGTTTTCGAGAAAACTATTTCTCAGCAGGTAAAGTAACCAAACAATTGATTGCAAACTTTGTACTAGTAAAAACATGGCATTTACCTTCATACTTACACCACTTTCTCCCTTTCTTTCAGTTTTTGGGAATAGCATTTCTTGGAATTGGACTGTGGGCGTGGAATGAAAAAGTAAGTTAAACATCGTTAAAATGCACACGTTTTGGTTGTAAGAAGCTGCACATTATATGCTGTCTCCTTTTCCTCTTTGACAACTGCCAGGTATATGGAAACATGGCTCTTTAATGAAAAAGTACTCTTGGAAGATAACGTCACAGTTCAAAGACTCTTTAAGAATGGAGCCTAAATTGGTCACTCGACAAGAATTTCAGTAATGCTTATAAATAATACTAAAGCACCTGTAGCCTTTTTTCTCTTTTACTTTTTAAAAAGCCCTTTGGAAGATTATTCAATCCATAAAAAATGGTATTTTAGCGTGAACATTACGTGCTGAGCTGTTAGCATGCGGTATGTATGAAGGAAGCTGGATATAATTCATGTTTGAACATCAGATAAACTTATCACTGTTGCTAATGTGAACACTTGTCTGCTGATTGAAAGTTTAAAGGAATATTCAAACTTTGTAATCAAATACAGCACAGAAAGGGATAAATCTGGCAGGAGAAGGCTGCATGAAGATACAATGTTCTGGGTGGTTTGTTCTGTAAACAACACACTCACGACACCCCTGCCCTGCGTTCATTCCTCCACTTCACTTCCCATCCATACCTTTCAATTTTTTCTCTGCAACTTCTACTGAAGCCAAGCAGTGGAATTCAAAAATAAACACAAACTCCTTTTTGCTTCCTTCTTTGGATGTGAGATCACTGGCAGCGTTTTATCTGTTCTGGTATTTGGCTACACAGTGAAGTTTTGTTATCTCCCACCTGTGAGAGTGAGTGAGTGGATGGATTGCTTAAAAGTTGTAAACTAAGACATTGGCTGAAATTTCCCCAGAAGACCATTCTCTTATCACTTTGGTATTTCACCCTCTGAGCTTGACCAAGGCCCAAAGTCAGGAGTTCCTTTGAAGTATTTCATGTACTAAGAAAGAAGACAAAAACTACGGAAGTCCAGCAAACAAAAGCCCTTCAGACGTAGGAAGGAATTTCCACAGGTAAAACAATGTTTAGATAGACTGCGTCCAATAAGTTCAAAATAAATCCAGAGTTTTGAAATTGAACCACCCTCTGTTTATTTACGTAATACTTCTACAGAGTGTGAAAAGTTTTATGGAAAATGAACCACCTTCCAGCCACCTTAGGAGGAAGGGCGGGGATTATACGTCAAGGGAGACAAATTACGTTCCCAAAACAGAGGTAATTTTATCTCTAGAAATTGTTCTGTTGAATACTGGCCTTCTGGTTTAGGATCAGCTTCTGCCTCAATCCCCTTGTAAGCTTGGAGATTTGTATTGGTGGAATCTCGGAAATTCCACCTTTAGAAGCCCTCTGTTTGCTTCGATGACAGATCATACAGCTCTTTATAACTCTCCTTTAATCAATCCATTTCTATCAGCTCTGAAATGATGCTGGAAGGCATTATATGAACTCATTGTCTATTCTAGCAATACATAGAAAATTCATTGTTTTGAAGGTTTTTTTTTTCTCTTTGTGAAATATAATTATCCTTTTGTTTCATCAGTTGCCCCAGATGTCTCTTCTCTGATAAAATCACAAAATTCTAAAACTGGCAGTGTCATACAAATAGCAGAGCAAGGGAATGATGCGGTCTCTAGGGAGGGATGAAATAGCAGTTCCCTCTTTTGTCAAGGCCAGTGGTGTCAGCAAATGAAAGGTTTCTCTGGAGAGCTGAGGTTACTTGGCCAAGGTTACCCAGCTACTGTGTAGCAGGGCTCTGTGAGCTGGGACCAAGCGGAGGCAGCAGAGGGTAGACGACGCGCAACAGCCCAGTTTGGTGCGCGCTGGCCATGCGTCTGGGCCCTGAGCCTGAGGGTGAGGATGCAGCAGTGAGTGATGCAGAGTCCCTGCCCCGTGGGGCTTGCGTTCTAGTGGGGGCCTCGGCAGTAAGCAGTCAGCTTGCCAGGAATACGCGCGCAGGTATGGTGAGTGCCGCTGAGAAACGTCAGGTGTAGCGTAAGGGCTAGTTAGAGAGTGGTGGGGAAAGGGGTCTCTTTTAGGTAGAGTAGTTGGGAACAGCCTCCCTGAGGAGGGGGCACTGGAGCAGAGACCTGGATGAAGTTAGAGGGATCTGCATAGCACTAGGGGAACAGCATTCCAGGCAGAGGGAATAGCAAGTATGATGGCCCTGAGTCTCAGGGACTTAGCGATTCCAAGGAACAGGAAGAAGGCTGGTAGGACTGGAAGGGAGAGAGCCAGAGCAAGAAGAAGTGAGGATGTGGAAAGAGAGGCAGGCAGAACCCGGAGCCGACAGCGTCCTGCAGAAGTTGGATGAGAGGCTTTTGGTAAGGGCGTGTCCTACTCTGGCTTTTGTTTTAAGATTGCTCTGGTTGCCGTGAGGAAAAAAGAAGCACAGCTCTAGGCAGAACAGACCAGAGTTCAGATGCTGACCCCTCCATTTCCGTCGGTGTGACTTTGGGCAGCTGCACTAACTTATCTGAGATACCCTTGCCCTGTTTATGCAGGGGCCGCTCATGTCACCTCATAGGGTTGCTGTGAGGATGAAATGAGATGGCTCCCAGCACAGCGCCCGGTGTGAGGTAAATGCCCTCTGGAGACATGGTTCCCTCCCCTGGATGCATTGCTACAGTACGTCCACTCCTACATGGGGAAAGGAGCAGACGGTGGCTTTGAAAGCTGCCTCAAGTTTTAGGAGAGTTCCAGGCTCTGATCCGTGGACCCGAGAACTGGCTTTGTGTTGGGGTCTCTTAAGGAGGATGTGATGTGCATTGATGGACTTGGTAACTGCAGAGGCTACTCTGTTGAAGCCCTTCGGGTTACCTTCTAAGCTAGACCAGGCCTCGGATGGGATGACGTTCTGAGGTGAACCACAGCCGGCCAAGGGCGGCAGCTGCATGCACCTGCAGGTCGGATCACACCAGCCCATGAATCAGTAAATCCCCCCAGTGGAGATGTGGTGACATTTACTTGAAAAGAGGCCTAGAGGGTAAATCCCCAAACTGGGTCACAGCTGGAAGGATCAGATTTCCTTCACAGATGGGGTTTTGCACTTCTTCGTGTGGAGTACAGAAACCTTGGAGGCAAAAGTTATTACCCCTCATACTTACTTAATACCAGGCTGGGTTTTAAACCTAGGACTGATATTACAGTTGAATATTAGACATAATAATTAAATAATTTATATTATCTAAATTCCAAATAGACTGTCGAGATGCAAAGAATGAGTGTGTCTCCAGAGGGAACTGGTTTGTGTGCAGTTTTTCAGAAATCATAGGATCTGCTGTTTTAGAAGGAACATTAACCATCGTGTAGCGTGAATCACCTCTACAACAGGCTTGGCAACTCATTCATTCAAAGAACATTTGCCGAGCACACGGCATGGGGCAGGGCTTGCGCTGGGCTCTGGGCAAGTAATTCCTCAGGGAATTGAGGGTCTAGGAAAGGCATGCATATATACATAAAACATGTACACGTAGAAATAAAACAAGGCGTTGCCACAATGCTAATTTGGAGTGTATAGAAGTTTAACAATTCCTTTGGCAAAGTGCTCAGACCTTCTGTCTCTCTGGGTTTCTCTTACTGTTAGAAAGACCTTCCTCCCACCCCATTAGAATCATGTCCTACTAGCCTACTAGTTTTCCTTCCTTGAATGTGGGTCTGCCCTGTTGGATCCCACAGTAAGTCCTTCTCCGTATTAGTCCTTGGTTCCTTCTGAGTTTCCAGGCTGCACATCTGCTTCTCTCTGGAGCCCTTTCATGAGCACCAGGGAGAGGGTGCTTTAGGGGCCAAAGAGGGTATGGCTGGATCATGTCCCTTCTCTCCTGTCTGCTGTCAGTGCAGCTTGCGATCACACAGTTAATCACCGAGAGTCCCAAATTGGTCTCAGATCCAGCTAGGTGTCCTCCGTCCATCCCACATCTGGCTGATTTTCAGAGGCAAATGCAAGATTCCAAATTGACCCAGTTATATTCTACCTGCGTGTCTACCTGCTAAGGCCCAAAGCTGTCATCCAGCACATTCCCCGTTCCATTTAGCTTGGCTTTAGCTGTACTTTTAATCAACCTCCTCCCTCAATTCCTTCTTTGAACTCAGGCCTGCCTTTAGCTCTCTGTCCCAGTGCCACCTGGCAAATTCAGATTCAGTAGGTCTGGGGTAGACACCCCAGGGAGGCTCTCTTTTAGCAAGCCTCTTATATTGTTCTGATTGCAGTCAAGTGTAGTTATCACTGATAGAAGCCACTGGTACGTTGAGCAGGCCAAGGGCAGAACCCAATGACATGTCACTAGAACTTTGCTTTGGGGTTGACACTCATTCACTTACGTGTGCCCTTGGGTGTCATTAGTCAAAGAATTTCTAGTCCATCTACTTGTCATTACATCAGACTGTCTTTCTGCATCTTGTCTTTTTCTCTGAATAACCAGCCTAGGACTTATTTCACCCTGGCGCTTTCTTATTGAAACCATATGGGTCCTGAAGCACATCATTTCCTCACCCAGGTGCCCTGAAACTCTTACCAGCAAAGCAAGGACTAAGCCATGTTTTATGATTCCTCCCTTCCAGGAACACTTGCCTCACTTGGCTTCCAAGAGATCACACACTTCTGGGTCTCCTACCTCGTAAGCACTGCCTTCTCACACTCCTTTGCAAGGTCCAGCTCGCCTCTCGGACCTCTGAATTTTGGAGAAACCCCTCTCTCTCTTCACTCTTGCTCTGGGAGCTCTCATCCAGTCTTGGAGCGTTAGGTACCATCTGTCACTGATGACTTCCAAATTTAGATATTTGGTCCCGGCCTCATCTGAATCCCAGACTCGTCACATCCGCAAGCCTACCCAGCATCTCTGCTTAAATGCCCACCGGGCTTCGGAAGCGTAAGAATCCAAAGCAATGCTCCTGATTTCTCCCCGCAAACCTGCTCTTCCCAACTGTAGGAAATGGCAGCTCTGTCCTTTCACCCACTTGGGTGTTCGTGACACCCTTCTATCTCTTCTTCTCATACTGTGTTCAGTCTCTCAGCAAACACCATGTGTCTACCTTGAAACTACATTGAGAATCTGATGTCTTTGTACCACCTGCACGGCTATACCTTGATCTAAGCTGCCACTTTTTGCCTGTGTTAGTGCAGAAGCCTCTGTTGTTTCCCTGCCTCTGCTGTTGTGCCCCTACTCCCACCCCAGGCCAGAGTGATTCTTTTAAATGTAAGACAGATGCTGTCATTTCTCTACTCCAAACCCTCCAGTGCACTTACTGTCTCGCTCAAAGCTGTGTGTGGTGCTCCCTCACTTCTGAGACCTTATTTCCCACACTGTGCCCTCCCCTGATGCACTGTAGCCCCCATTCATCATCTTGCTGTTCCTCTGACATCTCAGATGGACCCACCACCCCAGGCCCTTTGCACTGCTCTTCCCCTACCTGACGTCCTTTCCTTCCTGGTCTCTGCTCAAATGTCACCTTTGTCTGTAGGTGAAGGTGAAGCAGCCACTCTCACCCCAATCCCAGCCCTTTTCCCCTCTTCCCTGTGTTTTTCCCCCTCTGTGTTTTCATAGGACTTATCACTTCTGTGCTAACAAGGATTCCCCCCGCCCCAAGAGGGACTTTTGTTTACTGCTACACTCTAGTACTTAGAACGTTAACTGGCACGTAATAGACGTTCGTGAATGAATGAGCGAAAAGGGAAGATGAAAGCATTCTTTTAAACCCTGGCTCTATCACGCAGTATAGAAGTCAGTAGTCACCTCAGATCTCTAGTAAGCATGTTATCAGTTCTTACAGCCTAAAAGGAAGTAAAATTACATGTGGTTTCTGAAGTCTGATATGATAGGGGTTCAGTGTTAGAAATAGCAGATTTCTTACATCCATTAATTCTGGATATCAGGGGAAAATTTTATTTATTTCTGGCATAAAAGTGGGACTCTATATATGATTATCTTGATTCGTGGAAAAACTAGGGGTACCTTTCCTCTTCCGTTTTGCCTAATGTTTATGCCTTCCCCCACCCACTTTCGCGTGGCTTGTGGGATCTTAGTTCCCTGACCAGAGATGGAACCCGGACCCTTGGCAGGGAGAGCTTGGAGCCCTAACCACCGGACCACCAGGGAATTCCCGTGTTTACGCTTTTTACTTAATTCTCAGGTCGGGGCCAGAGGCCGAGCGACAGATCACTGACAGCCGCCAGCGAGGCGGCTGCCAGCAGAGCTATTGAGGGCTAGGGGGAGACTCGGCTCTTCCGAGTGGGAGAAGTGCGCTTCCCTGGTCCTCAGTGTGAGCTCCTGGTTCCTGTTGGGCGTCCTGCCACCGCTTCCCCAGCACCAGCCCCCTGGGCGGAGGGGGTGCCGGGCCTGGCTTGTCTGACCTGAAGACTCCTCGAGGCCAGGAGCCCGTCTCCTTCACCGCTTTATGCTCGGGTCTAGCATCGTGCCTGCTATACTGCGGATGCCGTGTTGCTTGTGACCAAGTGAATGAGAATATGCAAGAGTGCACCCCACGGGCTCTCCCTCCCTGAGTCCCCTCTCTGCTCCTCCAACCTCCTCGCCTGGCCTGGCTCTGTCGGCAGCGGCTGGAAGGAGAGAGTGGGTGCACAGTCCTGCCCCAGGAGGCAGAATGGCAATGAGAAGAGCTCTAGCTTCTGTCGCTTTTCTCCCTGGCTGTCCTGGAGGCTTTGCGCCCTGACCACTGCCTGTAATTGTCAGTCTCACTTCAGAACCCTCCAGTTGCTTGCTGTCACGATCGTACAGTAGACTCGCCTTGGAAATACCTTCCCTGTTTTCCCAGGAAGGAGAAGTTAGACAAGGAGATTCCGTGATTCAGGCAGTTCTTAGCAGTAGCGGTCAAGGTAGCCAGAGGGACGGTGGTAGGTGGAAGTGGCTACCGGGTCACTTAAACAGAAAAAGGCATGCCTCACCTGAGATACTACTTCAAGGAGACATTTCTGAGATGCTGAAAATACTTTCGAAGATATCAGTTTATTACCTGAAATGTAGGAAGTTTGCATCTCTTTCTCAATTGTCCATGTAATCCCCTCAAGTTCTCTGTTGCAGCTAAAAATCTGAAAAGCAGGGTATTCCCTGGTGGCGCAGTGGTTGAGAGTCCGCCTGCCAATGCAGGGGACACGCGTTTGTGCCCCGGTCCGGGAGGATCCCACGTGCTGCGGAGCGGCTGGGCCCATGAGCCGTGGCCGCTGAGCCTGCGCGTCCGGAGCCTGTGCTCCACAAAGGGAGAGGCCACAACAATGAGAGGCCCTACGCACTGCAAAAAAAAAAAAAAAAAAAAATCTGAAAGCCACAGCTGTCGTTCAGTACCTGGAAAGTCAGCCTATGATCTGTAGGTGCTGTACCCAGTATGGTCAGCAGACACATGAAATACGTTGGAAAAACCCTTAATTCTTCACTGTTCGTATGTCCCGGTAAACTTTGCAGAGGGATTTCTCAGGAATGAAAATTCAGGGGGGTCAAAAATTGAGTGTCTTCGTTGTTTACCCTCAGATACCAGAGTCCTGCGCTCATTTTAGGCCCAAGTCCAGGCCCAGTTATTAGACAGGGCTGGATAATAAATCGAAACCCCAAACCTAACATTGCCTTAAAGTGTCCTCCGTTGCCCAGCACCGTTAGCCTTGCGCCCCTGAAGAGAGGAAGGGCTGAGGCCTTCACCCGCCCCCTGCTTCCTCCTGTCACCCCTCCCCCGGTCCCCCTGAGGTTCCTCTACCCACTTCCTGTCAGGGCATAAGTAGGGGTGGGACTTCGCCCTCTGGGCCTGACAGCTGGTAAAGGGGATGCTGCCTTGGTCTTTTGGAAGCTTCCCTGCGAGTCCCTCTGCCTGGCAGTTCCCTTCATCTTGGTGGACATCCCTGTTCCCCGTGGCCGCCTTGCACCCCTGCCCAGACGTGCCGTCCACCAGCTCCTCTCAAATCTGCTTCTCGGGTCTCTTCTCACCCCAAGCTGCCTGCCCTGTGCTGCCGTCATCTTTTCTCCTGGGCACGCTCGTCTGGGGGTGAGGCCAGTCCCACCGGGACAGCCCTTGTCTGCCCTGCAGCCCTCCTCAACCCCAGATTTCCGGGGCAGGGGTTAGACCTCAAGCCACAGCCTCCTTCCCGGGCAGACTCAGGCCCTCCTTGTGGTGTCTCAGAGCTTCCTCAGGGGTCCCCTTGAAACTTCCTTACTAGGTTTTGAATCAAAAGAATCCTGCTCCCCTACCCAGGAAGGAGAGTCACACAGCACAGCGACTGCTTTCTCTGGAGAAATCTCAATTCCCTCACCCACTTCTTATCCACTTGGTTTCACTGAGACGTGCAAGAGAAGGAAGTCTTTGCCTGTGTGTGTGTGTGTGTGTGTGTGTGTGTGTGTGTGTGTGTGTGTGTGTAGGGGGAGGTTGTTTCCTACTCACTTTGGTTTTCAGATTGTTATCAGTAAAGTCTGAGGTGTGACTATCATTCTAACATCACGTTTCATATTTTTCTGAACATTTTAGAAACAAGCACATGATGTTACATTGAAAACAAGAATCGGCTTGCCCACTGCTGCTGTCTCTCTTCAGACAGTAGAGCATCGTGGTTAAAACACTGCTCTGGGGTCAGGTGGCAGGGCTCAAAGCCCCTGCTCTGCCACTTTCTCACCTGGGTCACCTGGCAAGTTACTCCATCGCTGGGTCTGTGTCCTGCCGTGGATAGTAGCCGTACCTGGAAGGTTTTCTGTGAGGGGGAAATAATGCAGGTAGCCCCGTGCCTGGCAGAGTCCGTGCTCAGTAGGGGAGCTCTTACGTGGCTTTCGTCCCAGCGTTCAGCATCTCTCGCCTGCGTCACCATGGAACCTAGCGGCTCCTTAGCTGCTAGCAGCTGTAGCAGGTGTACGTTTCCTTAGCACCTACCCGCTGCCCAAGGAGTAAGCTTTCTAAATGCACAAATGACCCTCCTCTGCTCAAAAGGCCTTCAGATTCAAACCCTGCCCCGCTCCACCAACCTCTGTCTCCTCTCACCACTGTCGTACTCACAGGTAGACCTCTCGGTGGGCCTGGTCCTGCCGCTTTGTCTCTGTACTTGCTGACGTGACCTTCTGCCCCTCCTGTCTACACCCCCATAACACACACTGCTCATACCTCTGCCCAGCGCACTCCTGCTAACTTGTCTTCCCTCTAGACTAACTCCTGACGGTGTCACCATACGTTTTCTCCAAATACGCATGACTAGCACAGCACCCGGCACCTCTCAGGTGATTCCTGTTTGCTCAGGATCTGAATGAGTTGTGTATCTCTGAAGCCCTAGAATAGTGATCACCTGCCACTAGGCTAGACTTCTTTTTTTTTCCGCCTTAGTTGCAGGGCCACCGTGATCAGAGCCTCTATTACATATTTCAGTTTAAACTTTTTACTCAGGAATATTCCTGGGTATGTCTCTCATCTTCTGAACGTGCAAATGAAATATCTGGAGAGTGGCTAGGAACACGCTGGATTTCTGAAAAGCGACACTTTTGCAAGTGGCTGTTTCCTTGTTCAGAGAGGCAGTCACTCCCGCCAGGGTGGTGATGGTAGTTTCCCGGCCTGAGCGTGGTACCAGCGAGGGGACTTGGTGCAGCTGTCCTCCCCAGTGGCTGCTTGATTGCAGGAGTCTATGGAGCCCTGAGATACGACTACCCCTCCTTTTCTTTCTCACCACAAAAGCAGGCAGTGGCCGATTTTTATCTGCAAGAAGGGATTACTTGAATCTCACCGATGACCTTTTCTGACAAGATAAAAATGGAAAACCACACATCTTGAAAGCGTCCGGTCTTCCTTTAACCTTACATCTCTTTGCCAGGCCACGAGTTACGCTGCCCCTACACCCTCACATCTCCCTGAACTCAGGTCCCAGCGAGCTCCCATTCCTCTGCGTCCTCTCTCTGGATCCTGCAGGAACTCCTTGGATACATGGGGTTTGGAGTTTGCAGTGTGGCTTTGCCCTGTAACATTCCTTGAGGATCTCCGATGAATTGTTCAGGGGCACGTTTCCCTGTGCCCCTGTGTCCCAGCTTGGACTTCCTGTGGACATGGTTTCAAAACCCATCGCCAGCTCTCCAGGGCCATCCTCTCTGAGTAGCTCATTTTCTTGAAAATGTCCTATCTTGTCATTCTTTCTCAGGTAGGGAAATGCTTCTCCCCCTCTTACTCTAGGAAAAGTGTTGCCAGTTTCACCCAGGAGTAGTTTAGGGAGGGTGGATGGGCCCAGGGTCATAAATCTCCGAGGGGTCCATCTGGCCTGGCTTTGGGTGCACATTCCATTTGCCTGTCTCTCTGTTTCTTATCCAGCAGTTGGAAGGAATGCGCCTGTATATGCCAAGGCAGAAGAGTCCCAGCCTTCAGGGGCTTATTAATGCTATTTTTGCATTTCTTTGCTGAGTTGAGAGAGAAGACGCTGAAGCTTGCCAGGTGGCACACAGAGGCTGCTCTGTGCTGGTGGGGAAAACCACAGACACTCCTGAGGTTTATTGGTTTGAAACCCTTCTGGAGTTTTGCTTGCGTTTTCATTTCTGCATGTGTGTAAAAACCTCTTCCGAGAAGAAATAGTGATGCTCAGAATATAGTCTTTTATCGCCGAACCCTGGGGAGGGGCTGCTTAAATTCCAGAGACTGTTGAATGAACGAGGTGCTGATGGGGAGATGGAGGGTGGAGGGTGGAGTCATATCCTTACTGAGACTTACCATGTTCATCAGACCATTGGAGGACGAGATCTCGAAGGCAATGGGACATGGTTTAGTAACTGGGAAGTCGTTCAGGAGCCATGAATCTTCAGCGACCAGCGTGCGCAGTCAGCTTCTTGGCAGCGGTGGTATCCCTGGCCTGGTTCAGTGTGCAGCATCCCGGCCACGTGGCTGCCGGCTGCTGGGCATGCTCTCCGCTACTGGCTGACTTCTCACTGCTCCTTTCTCCGCTGCGCCGCTTCTGTGTACTCTCAGCTTCCACCCCCTCATGGCCTCTGCCTACTCCTGGCTTTTGCTTACTCATGGCCTCTTCCTTCTGCCTTTACTCTGAGTGCCTTTTAGGTGACTTCCAGTTTCTCAAGAAAGAAGATTGATTGGCACGTCGGTTCCTGCCACCTCCTTTAGACATGATCATCCAGTGTGGCCACGGAGCTTCTTAGAAGGGGGTCAGGCAGGGCAAGTGCCAAAGCAGAATGGATTCCTCTCCAAAGCCGTTGGGTTAGAAGCCCCTTCAGTGTGCTTTCTGTAGCATCTGATGTCTTCCTCTTGGTCCAGTATAGTCGTGATGATAAACTTTGATTGAATTCTCGTTATGTGCCAAAGACTTAGCATAGTGTTTGGATTTAACTTAGATTATTTCCTACATCCTCATGATAACTTATGATGTAGGGTACCATTTCATAGATGTGGAAACTGAGGCTTAGGCAGGTTTGGTAGCTTAACCGAGATCACACAGGTAATAGGTAGTGGAACTGAGATTCAAGACAAGGTAGTCTGTATTGCGATGTCCCGTCTGTCTGTCTGCCCTACATCTAGCCCTTGTCCAGGCTGCCCTTTTTCTGGATTCCAGGGGAAATTGCAGGTGAGCCAGGTGGCTTGTGCCAGGAGGAGGCCGACCCTGGACTGCTGTCTGCCACACCCTAGAGCAGACTTGTCTAAGTAGCTGGAATTTCAGAGTCTCCCTTGTATGGTGACAGATACACATCAGTACATTTTTTGTTTGTTGGCTTTCTAAACTTCTGTTATAATGATATTGCCTCAGCCGTGTTCCATTAATGTGTCTTATTTCTTCTTAGACTCATCTTGGTCTCCTTGCTAAGTCTGAGAGATACTGTCTAGTACGTAGGGGTTAATGGAAATCTCCTATTTTCCTTGGCAGTCGTCTCTTAAAGGCTCCAGATTGATATGCCAAAAGCTAGTTGTCTAACAGCCAATTTGTGGAATGGCTAATTTGCTGAAAATATTTGTTTTAACTTTTTAAATTGACTGCTCTTCATTTTGTCTTTACAGCAGCACTTGGTTACGGTCGATTTGTTTTTGCCTCTGCTGCCCCCAACAGCTGTAGACTTGGAGGAGATGAGTGAGGGTCACAAGAATATAGGTACAGGTGTATACAGTATGAATATGAAGAATTCTTACGGATGTTCATTTATACTAGTTTTTCTTAATGTAATCTTCATGTATTAACAAAGGATATGTGTATAAGAAATCCTCCTTTTATTCTTGACTCTATAGTATTCGAATATATTCTTCTTGTGACCTGCAATCTTGGTCTCTGGCTCTCTCTCTTATTCTCACTCCTTCCTTTTCTGTCTTTGCTGCTCCTGTTCAGAATTCCACCTTCACGTCAACCCTAACAAATGGCTAAAGGAATAAGTACATGTGGAAAACTGTTCCGCTCTTCCTCCATTTATCCTTATTCCGGTTAGATTCAGCTTCATAGGATGCTATTTTCTGACCTTACGCACAAGGCCAGTACCCTTGACGTCTTTAACTCCCAGGGCGTTGCTGCAGGATCCAGGCAGGAGGAGGACTTACTACTGGGGTGCAAATTCAGGCTCTGTGTGTGCTCTTCTCACATCAGCAGCAGCTCTGGGTACAAAGGAGAGTAGCCAGATAACGTTTTGTATTGGTTTATTTTTTCAATAAGTTTGAGTTCTAAAAAGTGGTTATTTAAACCCAAGGACTGACCATTCAAGTCAACGTGGAGAACTGGAGCTGAAATCATGTACGTGTCGTTGGTGACGTAGGCAAAACCTAAAAGTTCCTTCCAGAACTGATTGTTTCATTAGTGATGCTGAATTGATAGTGAGTCAGCGTGAAGGAGATTATTTACGCTGGCTCAGTTGCTGTGTTGACTGGAAACGTCAGCCGTCTGAGTAAAGGTATCATTAAATCCAACACTGCCCTCTATACTGCCCACCCCGCCCCGTCTGCTTCCCACCCCCGACCCAACACTTTTTTCCAGGGTAGATTGTGAGCTTTCGTTTTGGTCGTGTGTGTGCTCGCACGCACATAGATGCAACACTAAAGCACAGTTTATTCGAAGCTGTCGTGTCGTGTGGGACTCCTCAGGTGCAAATTCAGATCCAGATGCAACCACTCTATGCGATCAAGGGGTCTGAGGATCCTGAGTGACTCACAGGACTCACGGTCAGGCCAGGGCTTATAATACCGTCAGGATTTTCTTCCCCTACCCTCGTTCTTTGTTTCTCGCTACAGACTGACTTTCTCCACAAGGTGAAAAACACGCGGCACGTGGCTCCAGAGTTGGGCCATTTACAGCCTCAGCCGCTAGAGACAGATGCCTGTTCCAGATCCTGGTGTCAGAGGCAGGGAATTTCAGGCTTTCCGACTCCTGCCGGGGCGGTGGGGTCACGTGAGAGCTGGCAGCTCTGAGGTGGTGGTGGAGTGGGTTTGGGAAGAAGGAATCCTCACAAGAAGAGGGAGGCGCTGTTCCCTGAAGGAGAGGGTGGCGCACACAGGTGCCCGGAAGATAAGGTGTCTGCCACGGGTGTGCTTGCACGTTCCTCAGGATTTACCACGAATCTGAATGCCTGTTTTAAATCACTTGGCAGACTTAACTGTAATATTGGATTTTTTTTTCTTCCGGCTTCTTGTCAACTACAAGCTTTAATTATAATCATTCTTCAGCTGGCATGTCCTAGCGCTTCTTACTCATCTGTCAACTTGAGTTTAACACAGTTAAGGAGTCCAGTGAAAGACCCCATCTTTGAGACAGCAGAAGGCTGAGCTGTCAACTGCCTGTCGGTTTTGTAGTCCCCAGTCATTGTTGCCAGGATTATGTTCAGCTCCTCCTTGGTTTCTCTGTGTAGTTAGAAACAGTAAGACTGCTCCTCAGTGAGTATTTGGAGACACTGCACAGGTGAAAGAGTAGGTCTTCTTTCCATCCCCATCCAGGTTAGCTATCCTAATCCTCAGGAAGAGAAAACTGGGCCTTGACTGCCGTACTTTGTGTTTTAAGATTCAGGTTAGTTTGCGGCTGACAACTACCTGGGATCCATTAAAAATTAAGTTTTTGGTTGTCTTTTCTGTCCTCTGCAGAATATGATTTCCTACAAGCTCCCAGTATCTGTCTCCAGCCCTGTCTTTTGCCAGAATGTGGGATTAAATGAGTAGAACCTTCAGTCCAGCTCAGCCCCCAAATGATTGTTGTTTCCATGGAAACAGTTGAAGGCCTCTCAATTAAAACTGCCCCTGCAGGCTGGGGAGGGTAAAAGTAAGAAAATGAGTTTGAGAAGCCAAGTTCTCATCCTCCAAATTAAACCCAGAGAGGACAGTGCTCCAGGAATCTACTGACAGTTGGGACCATACTTTTTTTCGCCTTTTGGTGAGGGAGGGTCTCGGTATTTCAGGCACAGGTGTGTGTTGGTTTGCTGTTTTGCTAAATTCCTCAGGTAACTGTCCTGTTATCCATGGAGCTCTTTGTGTACAGCCGTGGAGCATGGAAGAGTGTTTGAGAACAATCTGATTTTTGCTCAGACTTTGGTGTGAATCACAAATAAAAAGCCCATTAAAAATGGATGAAATCATAGAATGGTCTTAAAACTGGAAGGAACCTAAAGGACAGTAGGTGCCAGGTTCCCCTCCTCTTCGAGAATCCCTCCTGGAGCACGGCTGAGGGAGGTTCACAGCTTCAGCTCCCGCCAGGGGAAGCCCATGTTTCTCAGGCCGCCTTCTCTGCCCCACTGCTGGAGACCCACTGGTATTAGAAAGGCCTCTTTATGCTGGAACTGACATCTTCTCCTGTCCCTTCCAGCTCTGCTGCCTCTTTTTGGTGCCAAGTAAATTGAGTCTAATTCTTCTTCCATAATTATATTGACTTTTTTTTTTTTTTTTTTTTTTTTTTGCGGTAGGCGGGCCTCTCACTGTTGTGGCCTCTCCTGTTGCGGAGCACAGGCTCCGGACGCGCAGGCTCAGCGGCCATGGCTCACGGGCCCAGCCACTCCGCGGCATGTGGGATCTTCCCGGACCGGGGCACGAACCCGTGTCCCCTGCATCGGCAGGCGGACTCTCAACCACTGCGCCACCAGGGAAGCCCAATTATGTTGACTTTTTAAAGTTTAAGAATGTTATCACACACCCTCAAAGTCCTCTCCTCCCCTGGCTGAGCAGGTCTGAAACATTAAGACCTTAAATATTACCACCTCTGTTTAAAGGCATTCTGAGGGGAGAAGTTGATTTCCTTCCAATTCTGGACCCTCACCACTGTCGCTTAGATTTTGTTTGACTTCTGGCAATTTTTGTTTTTTCTCAGCATCATTTGGGTAGGTGGAGAATTGGTTACAGTATTTCTGGGTTTTCCTTTTTCCCCCCTGGAGTATTCATAGTTCAGAGCTTGGAAATCTAAGAAACACAAGGTTGGATCAAACCATTGATCTATGCAGTTTCACGAAGGGTGTGGTTGCCTCGTATGATGTCACCCCAGACATTAGTGAATACACCCTACATTCCTAAGTGTTTAATAATCTCTCATTTTTCATCTCTGACTTTATTTAAACTCAGCCCTTCATCTCTGACTTTATTAATCTCAGCCCTTACTCTCAGCCCTTACTCTCAGCCCTTCATCTCTGACTTTATTTAAACTCTGGCCTTTTTCATAAGGTTAAAGTTGTGCATTTTAGGAGTCCTTTGTGCCTCATACGTGTTCTATTATTAGTATCCTATTATTGTCCTTAAAGTGATTCCTGCCTACCCTGCGCCCACCCCTGCAAGAAACAGAAACCTTATAAACAAAATTCTCTTGTTCAGTGTTCCTACAACCTTAAAATGGGTCAAAACATAGAAACCCTAAACTCAGGTGTTGATTAGTACTGACTGAAAAGTGCTGGGAAGCAAGTACACAGCTTCCACTTGGTAGAGAAAGATTATTGAAGTAGACATTCTGTTCTGATTCTAAAAAATCAATAGCTGTGTGACCTTCAGCAAATCACCAAACTTCTCTGGGTTCCGTTTTCCTCAAGGATAAAATGAGATGAGTATTCCTGTTTTTCCAGGTTGTTGGGAATGCTTTGAAAACAAATTGTTTAATATTAAGACTTTACAGCAAACTATACCATGGTACTCTGGGGGTATTTTGAGAGCTCAAAAGAAATTTAATAAGATAAGAAAATAAAGTACTGATGATATTGGGTATTTAAGACTCACATACCTCCACAATTTCAAAATAGCAGTAGCTGGCCTCTGTAAGAATGAATAGTAAATATATACCTTCCATCATAGAGGAAAACATCTCATAAAATTTCTAACTTAGGTTCTGGGTGGTATTTGATGTGGTATCACACTTAAGGGAGAAGAAATTTCTGTAAAGAAGTGGCATTGTTTGTGGAGAAATGAAATTACTCTGGGTCCTTTTGGCAGGAGAACAAACGGGTTGCAAGCCAGGGAGTAACCTTTGATTTTTAAGTCATTTAAATGAGGGTAAGGAAATACGCTAATAACTCAGTGTGGGACAGCCATGGGCACAAACCACCCAGGTGGGCTTTGGGGATCTGAGCCGGATAGGGTCTCCCAGGGAGCTCAAGGGTGGACCTGAGGTGAGTTTTCCCTGGAAAACTTTTAGGGGCTTGTGGCTGGGACTGGCTGCCCTGTTAGCTTTAAGATTCCAGCTTTCCCCTATTTCCTGAGAAGCACCAGTGATTTGAAGGTGGCCCTCGTCTGGCATCTGCGTGCCCTGGGGGTGTAAGAATGACAGACACCTCCTGGGTGTTGAGAGGTGTCTTTCTTACACATCTGTTTTTCACTCAGACCACTTATATTTGGAGATGTAGAAAGCAGAGTAACATCCACGTCTTCTCCATACAGGGTCTGGGGACGGTTTCTAGGGGTCATGTCTTTGCTTTATGTAGTTTTACCGAAAATATGAACCCACCTTGACCTTGGAAAGTAGTTTTTCTTTTCTTTTGTTTTATCTATCTCCCTATCTATCTATCTATCTATCTTTCTTTCTTTCTGTCTGGCGGTGTTTCTTGATGTGATGTGGCAGTCAGATACCTCTCAAGGTTTTCTTGGGGTGGGGTGGGGAAAGACAGTGGCAGTCATCTTTTCATGATAGAAAACTGACCCCGCCTCCTGGCACCCTGTTGTGTGTTCTTTTCCGCTTCCAGGGAGTTCTGTCCAACATCTCTTCCATCACCGATCTTGGCGGCTTTGACCCAGTTTGGCTCTTCCTCGTGGTAGGAGGAGTGATGTTCATTCTGGGATTTGCTGGGTGCATTGGAGCTCTACGGGAAAACACTTTCCTTCTCAAGTTTGTAAGTACCGCACTCTGCTCTCAGGTTGAGAGCCAAACTCTCATCTCACATCAAAAGGACACCCTGTCTACCAGCAAGAGTGAGCCGTACCGAAGGCACTGGCGAGCATGTGGCCTGGGTAATGCTTTTCTTTTAGGAGGGCTTTCTAGATACCCACCCTCCATCCTCCTCTGCCCCTGCCTCCTTAATAATATCAGCACCGGCCCCTCCCCATGCCATCCGTGGAGGCTTTGTACATGGATATCATGAGTTTGCATTCCAATCCCTAAAATCGCTTTAGGACTAAGGTAGGTCTATCTAGGTACCTAGTTTTCTTCTTTTGAATGATTTTTTGCCCCCTCTTTTAAGCACATAGTCAATAGAAAGCTGTTTAGGTAGTTGGTTTAGAGAAACCAGACGTAAGCACAGTGTCTGTGACATGTCCAGATTAAATCTGTTAAGCAGTAGGTTCTGGTGAATAAAGAGAAACAGTAAATGCATATCTCCTGTGTCCTCTGCCAGCGCAAAGGCCTCCTTTGTGTGACCAGCATAATTTTTAGATCCCTTGTGGGGTATTTGGTGTGATCATTGTCAGCATGAATATTTTTGGAGGAGGAGTTTAACCAGGGGGTAGATAAGTATTGAAAGTCGAGAATGGGCTTCCCTGATGGCCCAGTGGTTGGGAGTCCGCCTGCCGATGCAGGGGGTGCGGGTTCGTGCCCTGGTCCGGGAAGATCCCACATGCCGCGGAGTGGCTGGGCCCATGAGCCATGGCCGCTGAGCCTGCGCATCCGGAGCCTGTGCTCCGCAACGGGAGAGGCCACAACAGTGAGAGGCCCGCGTGCCGCAAAAAAAAAAAAAAAAAAGTCGAGAATGAAAAGTAAAAGCCTTTTCCTTTGGAGATTCCTTCCTCAAGATATCAAAATGGCCTGTGTTTACTTGTGTGTGTTTGAAATCCGTTTGGTAGGTGTAGCCAGTGGTCACCTTCAGCTAAGTGTGCCTGTCTGTCTCGAGCTTGGCATTCTGGTGAGCGTCTGTCTCACAGCCCCATGTACGACAGCATCCACGCCCCTCTCCAAGAACAGAAAATGATTTTTCAAAACCCCACCATCCTGTGGGGAGGCAAGACGGTGGGACTTTGGAAGAACAGCCTTAGCGTTATATCCCCTGTTCCTAGGGTCATTCTCTACCTCAGCTGACACATCATCATCTAACGGCATTTTCATTTGAAACAAGAGCGTTGACCAGAACTAGTCCCAACGGCCCTGCCCTATGTGATTCCCTTCCCCCGCACTTCCGCCGCATCTCCTCTGGCATCTTTTCTTGAATCGCCCTAAGAAGAGCAGACGCTGTCCCCTCACTGGCCCCCTGGGCTATAGCTCATTTTGCATTTGGGCGGCTCTGCCTCCGACAAGGTTCTGGAGGCTGTTCTGAAAGTTCATGTGACTCCTGCTAACAGGGAAAACCAAGGGACGCTTGGTGCTGTGTACAATTTAATGAGCAGTTGGTTCTCTGTTCTTTATACATAGGTCTGTGTTGGGAATAGTTTTCCAAGACTCCATTTGTCACACACACACACTTACTTCATTCCTCACCTAGTCTTGATCTCTGGAGCCCTCAGGAGAGCTTTGTCCCTGATTGTGACCTAACAACCTGCCAGTCGTCTTGGTGTGAGATACTTCCAAATGCTTGAGCTCACCTCACTCAGCGTTTCTGTAGCCTCATTGGGCCACAGATCATACTTACTACTGGCCACTATTTTATCAGCGTTAGTCTCCTTGCTCCCCTTTAATGTGACTTAATTGCATATAGTTTCGTTTATAAGGGTAGCCTGTTTAATATAGTTGATGATTTTTGTAGTTGAAGATACCAGAGTTAACTGAACGGGCAGAAATACATACATTTCTCTAGATTGGCATCTTAATTTATGAAGTCCCACATTGGAAATGAAGAGAACTGTGTTGTTTCTTGGCTTTTTTAAGTCTTGGAGAATATTTTAAATGCTCTCTCTCTCCATTTAGTACAAACAGTCAAAACTGGCCTAGAATATGCTTTGAAGCAGGAGCTATGAAGGAAGTAGGAAGTAATGTCAACATGGCTCCAAACAGCTTCAAACATCTGATGTCATAAGGCTAAGAGAACTGCTGGGGGGAAATCTGGGAGCTTCCTGACTGACTGAGGCCCTTGGATGAAGCCTGGGAGTCAGTCTCTGCACCTTCAGAAACGGGGGAAATTAGCTCATAGGACCCGAAGGATGCTGATTTCTGCCAAATATTTGATAAGAATTTAATTTGGACTCAATTTCTGATACATATATTATGTAACATTATGAGAAAACTTACCAGGGTGACTGGGCCTCACCTTGATAGAGGTGAGAACAAAAATCTAATTAAAACCTTTGCCTGACCTGTGTTTTGCTACTTTGCATGTGCGCGCCTGTGAACTAGCTATGATTCTCTCATTTCTACAGTGTGATAACTGTCGTATTTACATGTGTAGAGTAGTACCCGATAAAGGAGGGAGTCGTTTTATGCGGGGGGGTAGGCATTGTGTGAAAGTGATAGGATTTTTCTTCTTTCCTTTTTTCTAGATTGAGGAAAGCTCACTTTGAAATTATGGGTACTACTGATGATTGTTAAGAACTGTTTAGATTCTATTTCTAAAGTGAACTCATCAAGGACAGATGACCAGGAGCTCTGTGGAACCTGAGGGGCTGAGCTGGAGCGTCTGGAATTTGGGACCTAGACCTTGGGGTCCTAGACTTTGGCAGGCATTTCTTTCTTCCTTCCACCCCTTCCCTCATGGCCATCCTCCCAGAATGGCACTTGGCACCCTGGATAAACACTGCCAGATGTACTGACATCTAACGTGGAAAGACCTGACCCCCCGGTCCTTTCCTACCCTCACATAAGACTGTGGGCTCTTTGGAGGCAGAGCTGTGGTCCTACTTATCCTTGCCTCTGCAAAGCCCACCTAGGCCCGAGCCTGATCTCTTGTGGGCCATTCAGTAGGTGTTTGCTGAGTGCATAAACCATTTTTGTCTTTTATTTTCGTAAGTAGCTGTAGCTTCCTTTGCACCCGTCGCCAATATATTTTCCTCTTGGTTGGCTGCATGCTGTCTGCTCGCTGAATGTAGGCACCGCAGACCGTAGCCCCTCTACCTCCCCAGCCTCTCCCTGGGTGGCAGGAGCCCTCAGGAGCTCGGCTCAGCAGGTGGCCCCAGTGCCACCCTTCCTGCCCTTGTCCACAGAAGTTTGCCTGCCGTTTACCCTCTGGTCCTTCACAGCCTCATTTCTCGTAAACGGCTTGAGCAAAATAGTTTGAAAAGGGTGAGAACATGGGGGTGGGAGGAAGTGGAAAGAACCATGGGCGTGAGCGGGACGTTGATATGACTAAGATGAGACACTTCTGGGTCTTCTAGATGAAAGGGAAATTTCTGCAGATTTATGGGCAATTTACCTTGCAACCCATGGTCTCCGGCCTTCCTTTTAAATTCCTGTTGTCTGCGTCAGCCCGAAGTCTTCCTCTGGCTGCGCGTTGATGCTATTTAAAGTATTCTGGGCCTGGTGCTTCACAAAGGAAAGGCAGCACAGCTTGCTGTCCCAAGAAAGCCCTCAGCCCAGTGGTTTCATTTTGTTTGCATCATGGGAAATTATTTTCATGTCACAGCTGCCCCCTCCTTCCCACCCAGTTCCTCTTTGACCTCTTCACCTAAAATGAACCCATCTGCTGTTGTGCCCCGTGTCGCAGGTGCAAAGGGGAGTTAACACGGTATCTGAATCCAGAAAAGGACTGTATTGCATACAGAATCAAGGCCACAGTAACAAATGACAGGCGATCTTAAAATACTGGGCTATTTTATCTTTCAGCGTTCCAAAAGCTTACTAGAGGTAGGAGCAGGTCGTTGTTCAGGCGTCTGACGAATGCATTCATCAGGAGAAATTCATTAGGCCTTAATGTGGGTCTAATGAGGCATTCCTAGTATCCACGTCTGCTTACGGGCTTTGTTGGTTAATTACCAAATGGAATTACCTAAAATGTGATTATGAAGTGATTTTTAAAAATCCCTTCTTGGAGTGTAATATTCTATTAATGAATCTTAAGAAACTGAAGGTTATCTGCCTTGGCCGTGGGTAACAACCCAATGGTATTATACAGCTTTTTAGAAGGAAGCATTTGACTGTACAGGATCAAATCGCCCTTATAACTGTTGTCTGTGTGTGTGCCTTTTGTTTTAGTTTTCTGTCTTCCTGGGAATCATTTTCTTCCTGGAGCTCACTGCCGGGGTTCTGGCATTCGTTTTCAAAGACTGGATCAAAGACCAGCTGTATTTCTTTATAAACAACAACATCAGAGCGTACAGGGATGACATTGATTTGCAAAACCTCATAGACTTCACCCAGGAATATGTAAGTTTAAATTTGGTTTATTTTCAAGTTAAAAGCCTTCTCGGAAGGATGACCCCAATGAAAACTCCTCCTGGCTTCTGCACCTGCCAGCTGGAACCTACCTCTGACTTTTCTGCATGGGTTTTTGTCTGTTTGCTTGTGTATTTATCATTTTCTGACTTGTTCTAGGGCGTACACGCTATGTACCCTAGTGGGAAATGTCTTATTTTCACTTACCTCAATTTCTACTAAGAACAAGGAAGAAAACTCTTAGGCAAAAAGGTTAGAGTCAAAGGTGCCCAGTCCTATGGACATTTGAAGATGATTGTTTTGCTGTAGGTTTAACCCTGTTCTTTGGTGTTAGATGTGGGTTCTTTCCTATCCTTGGCCCCCTTTTTGATCATTCTCCACACTTCATAGCTCATAATGATATACTTAGTCGATAGAATGTTTATCCACAAAGTTCCTGGAATTGTGCCTATCCAAATATTATTATAGCGCCCGCAGCTAAAACTGAAAGTCAAGCCTTGGTGGCTTCTCACAAGTGAAGAACCTGTGGAGTAGAGCCATCCCACTCAGGTTTCTCAACATTACGACGTGACAGCCCCTGCGATGCGAACGAAGTAGCGGATGCCCTGTTCCACTCACAGCGCAGAATGGTATAAACAAGGGTTCGGAAGACACAGCTAGTGCCAGAATCTGATTAGCTGAGTGACCTTGGGCTAATAGGACCTTGAGCTATTTCCCCAAGAGTAAAATGGGAATAATAGTAGCAACTACTTAACTCACGGGGATAGCATGCCACTCTCATAAGACGTACAATGGTTTTATATCAGGCTTCAGGTGTTATCGTCCTACACACTGACAGGCGTTTATTTGCATGCACTGAGAAACCTGGATAAGGTGAGCAGACCTGGAGAGCCGTGTCCGTGACGTTCACGTATATGGCAGAACTGGAGGGCACGCAGAAACTCAGCGGACCAGTGGCTGTCTCTTGGTTGGACAGTTTTCCAGAGTGAGCTGGGGTCCCTTTGATAAAGGGAGGAGAGGGCTGCATCGGCGCTTGCCGTGAGGGAGGCCCCCTGCCCTCCTTAGGTGCTCGGAAGTGAGCTGAATTGTGTTGCCTTTGTTCGGTGACAGCAACGACTGTCCTGGAGCCTGCTGTCCCTCGGGTGTGAAATTAAGCCCTGTTTCATCTCCTCAGCAGGCTTCACGGTTTTGTTGGGTCATAATGGATGCAGGCTCATACCTTGCCAAGTATTATTGCTGACTAGTTTGCGTGACCAATCTGATGGAGCGTTGTAGGCAAACTGGAGATGCACAGCCCAAGCGCTCGGAGGACTCGATGAGTCGGAAGACTGTGCAGATACACGTTCTCTTGAGATGCTGTCTGCCTTATGTGGAGATTCTGTTATTTCATGTGATTTCACTTTTCTCTCATGGCCTTTAATACTTGGAAGTGGCTATTGGTCTTGAAACCCTTCAAATGGTCAAGGCTTGATGTTTCTTTAACTTGGAGAAGCAGGGCTAGTCCAGCATGGGGAGTGTCAAAGGGGCTTATGGTGGAGCAGCCCTTGAATCAGGCCTCATTTAAGACCCACTGAATTGAACATCTTGTTGGATTATATTTTAATTAGATGATTGAATTTTTTTCAGGTTGAAAATGTAAATACACGCTCTTTTTTTATAAAAATTCAGAGTAGAAACAGATATAGAATGAAAAGTAAGCCTCTAAAACTTGGGGGAAGGTAACGAGTACGTTCACTGTCTTGCTTGTGGTGATGGTTTTATGATGTATAAGTGTGTCAAAACTTATAAAATTGTATACTTTAAATATGTGCAGTTTATTGTATGTCAGTTACACCTCAATAAAATGGATTTTTTTAAAAAAACATTCAGGTGTAGAGATGGAAATTTTAAAAAAAGTAAGCCTCTAGATCTACCCACAACCCCAGCTGCCTCCTTCAGACACTACCGCTGTTTTCTGTCTTGCTTATCTCTAACTGGGCCCTGCTGTACAACTCAGGCTCTGCCCGTCTTCCACCTAACACCACGGGTCTCATCAATTGTTTTCTAAGTCTCACACCAACACATCCTTACAAACCTTCAGCCTTACCTTGGAAGCTTTTACAGGAGCCCTTTAGGTTCAGTTGGTTTAAAAATAAATTCTGAGATACAGAGAAGGTTAGAGCTGGCAGAAGCTGGGTGTGGGTCGTCCTGGCGGGTGCAAGTGTAGGCACCTGGTCGCCTCCAAGTCGAGATGTTCTAATTCTCTCCTGTTTGCTCTAGTGGCAGTGCTGTGGGGCTTTTGGAGCTGATGATTGGAACCTAAATATTTACTTCAATTGCACAGATTCCAATGCAAGTCGAGAGCGATGCGGCGTGCCCTTCTCCTGCTGTACTAAAGACCCCGCAGTAAGTGGCTGCCAGCAGCCCGTTGGCCTGCTCCGCGCGTCACACCGAGAGCGTGTGTGGGATGAGCAGAGTGGGTTTTTTCTGGAACCCTCTTCTTACCCTCTTATTCCTAACTGTAGCTCCTGTAGGGGGGTTAGTGCTCAGATCTTCCCAGTAGGAGTAATCATCCCTGACATTAATTGAGCAGTACGTGCTGGTTCCTATTCTAAGCCTTTTTGTGTGTTGGCTTGAGTTTGGAACATCCCTGCTGGCAGATGCCACCATTATCTTCCCTTTTCAGGTGAAATCAAGGCCCGTGGAGTTTAAGTCACTTTCCCAAGCTCACATTGCTGGCAAGTGATGGAACCGAGCTTAGACTCAGGCAGCTGCCTCTGTTGCCTGTGATTCCTTCTTTGCGAGAAGGATGGGCTTGTGTGGAAGCTCTCTGCATTGCTTGGGGTTAGTAACCCTTTTCTTGCTGACTTAGCTCCGAAGGAATCCTAGGAATAGCAGAAGAGTTTGAGACAAGATAGGACGAGACCACTTGCAGGAAGACTGCAGCTGCCCAGACTCTGGGCCAGAATGACTACAGTCATTCTTTTTTTTAAAAAAACGGAAACAAAAACATAAAACCTGTTCACAAGCCACCCTCTTTACCACAGGTTTGATTGTATTTTGAGTCAAATCATGTGCCTGGTAGGTAGAACAGCTTAAAATGCAGCACCCCTGCTGTAAGTTAAAAGCCAGAATTGAGGGTTAGAACAATGAATGTGAGAGAGAAGGTGCCCCTGGCCCTTCCGCCCTCTTCAGCCTCTCTCTGGCTGGTCAGTCCCCAGGTGTCCTCTCCCAGACCCGCCCTTCCCCACAAGGAGCAGAGCCGAGTGGGCGCTGATGAGTTCATGGCCGATTTTCCCCTGCAAGGTAGGGGGGGTGCGGGGCTCTTTAAAAGGGGGCGTGGTTCATCTGTAAGGATACTGAATCATTATGCTGTACCCCTGAAGCTAATACAATATTGCAAATCTACTACACTTCGATTTAAAAAAAAAAGAGAGAGAAGAGGGGACAGTGGTCTGAGGTAGCAAAGCACAGCTTCTCGTAGGCTGCCCACCAGAGGTGGTCTGAAGGGGACAGAGTCGGTGAGGACTGCGCTGCCCTGCTCTGAGCCCTCAGCGGCAACGCCAGCCTTTCCCACTAGCTCACTTCTCCTTTCCTCTGAGGAGGCTGGGAGGCAAGAGAGCGCCCAGCACAGAGCCCAGGGCGCCCACCCAGGCAGTAGATGCAAGCCCTGCTCTCTCCGTCTCCAGCCCCTGCCCTGAGTTACCGTTCCATCAGAAGAATTCTGAAGATTCTTAGGTGTTGTGTCCCCCTTTCAACGACAGATCCTCTGGGTAGAGATATCTCATTCCATAAATGCTAAGCTAATAAAATCCACCCCATACCCTCCAGAGGGGAAACGTAAACAAACCTAGAGCAGCGGAACCCACGTTTCTGATCAGGCCTGTAAGATTTCAGGGCATCTGTCCATGTGCTGTGTGGTCAGGGTATCATTTTTAATTATCAACATAATTCATTCTTATTGAAAAATCATTTAAATCACATACAAGTATATAGATTCAAAAGTAGAATTCCCCCCAAAAGATCGTAAGTGAAGATAGTCATTATGAGAGTAATTATAAGAAACCTTTAACTGTGGTTTTTATGTCTCCAGTTTCCTAAACCCATAAGCTTCTTGAGATCATCAACTTTGAATCTAGAGCCTTCCACATAATGGAATTACTAGTCTTTCTGATATTTCCTGAGTCTCAGTTTTCCTCATTTGGAAAGGAAGGGATATTTAATACCTACTTCTGAGGATGGTTATAATAATTCCATGGAATTATGTGTAAAGGTGTTTAACATGGTGCCTGGGACGTCTGTGTGCCCAAGTAAACATTTTCTGACCAGCACTTAACAGGAGTCTTCTGCTGACCCCTAGGTGGGCTTTCTCTCTGACAAGAGTGAATTTCACTCTTCTGTTTCTTTTCTCCACCAGGAAGATGTCATCAACACTCAGTGTGGCTATGATGCCAGGCAAAAACCAGTAAGTGGAAACTCATCTTGTCGCTTAGCACGAAGGGTGTTGGAGGAGCTTTTGAACTTGCTTAGTGATGCTGTGCTCTCCTCTTCCCTTCTGAAGGAAGTCGATCAGCAGATTGTAATCTACACGAAAGGCTGTGTGCCCCAGTTTGAGAAGTGGTTGCAGGACAACTTAACCATTGTGGCTGGTATTTTCATAGGCATTGCATTGCTACAGGTAAGATGGATGTCGCAGGGAAATGATGCCCTGGGAGAGCGCTCACCAGGACAGGAGCTTTGCTTATTCACCATCATTTCACAGTTTTTAAGACACATTGGAGGGCTGGGGAACAGACCTCAACTATATTTGGTTTGTATTTTATTGAAGCTCTGATTTTAGATGCTACTGTCCTGAAAGACTTTAGGAAACCTTTTTTTTTTTTTTTTTTCCTTTTCAAGAAAGAGAAATTGACTGGGTCAGTATTTGCCTGCTGGCATTCCAACATTGCCGTGGGCTCAGTAACGTGGCATTGTGACAACCGGTCAGACAGGAATGGTCAGATGTAGAGCCTTGCCCAGTGGCAAGGCTAAGGCTTTTTGGAGTTTCGCAGATACGCTCTGCTCCTTTCTCTCTCTGGGCCACCTTGCCAAAGTGCTGTGAGGGAAGAGAGCACCTACTTTTCCTCCTGGGAAGTCCCAAGAGCTAGGCTTTGCATCTTATGGTGATGTGATACCTTTAACTTAGAGGGTCACAAATGAGGCGCCATGGTTGAAAGAAATTAAAGAAGACCTAAATGAATGGAAAGCCATTCGCATTCACGGGTCGGAAGACTTAATATTGTTAAGGTGACAGTACTCCCGAAATTGATGTACAGATTCAGTGCAACCCCTACCAAAATTACAACTGCCTTTTTTGCAGAAATGGACAAGCTGATCCTACCATTCATATGGAAATTCAAGGGACCCAGAATAGCAAAACAAACTTTAACAAGCACAAAGTTGGAGAATCCACACTTCCCAATTCAAAACTTACTACAAAGCTACCGTGATCGAGATAGAGCGTACTGGCATAAGGTTGGACCTACAGATTAGTGGAATGGAACTGAAAGTTCAAAAAAGCCTCTGTATCTATGGTCAGCTGATATTTTGACCAGGAAACCAAGACCATTCAATGGAGAAACAATAGTCTTTTCAACAAACGGTGCTGGACCAACTGGATATCTATATGCAAAAGATTGTATTTGGACCCCTAACTCACATCACATATAAAAATTAACTCAAAATTCCCTGGCGGTCCAGTGATTGGGACTCTGTGCTTCCACGGCAGGGGGCCTGGGTTTGATTCCTGGTTGGGGGTGGGGGGCGCTAAGATCCTGCTAGCCTCATGGTTTGGCCAAAAAATAAAAATTAACTCAAAACAGATCAAAGACCTAAATGTAAAAGGTGAAGCTATAAAAGTTTTAGAAGAAAGTAAAGGTGTAAATCTTCGTGACCTTGAATTAGGCAGTGTTTTCTTAGATATGATACCAAAAGCACAAGCAACCAAAGGAAGAGTGGACAGATTGGGCTTCTTCAAAATTAAAAACTTCTGTGCTGAAAATGATTCTATCAAGAAAGTGAAAAGACAACCCACAAAATGGGAGAAAATATTTGCACATCAGTACATCTGTTAAGGATCCTGTATATAGAACATATGAAGAACAACTCAACAATAAAAGGGGACAAACGCAATTTAAAGGTGGGCAAAGGATTTGAATAGACATTTCTCCAAAGAAAATACACATTCGCTATTCGTAATGACATCGTTAACTGTGAGGGAGATTCAAATCAAAAGCACGATGACATACCACTTCAAACATATCAAGATGGCTATAATAAAAAAGACAAACCAATAACAAGAGCTGGTTAGGAGGTGGAGAAATTGGAACCCTCATACATTGCTGAAGGGAATGAAAATGATGCAGTCTCTTTGGAAAACAATTTGTCAGTTCATGAGAAAATTAAACAGAGTGACCATATGACCCAGCAATTCTACTCCTAGGTATGTGCCCAAAAGTACTGAAAACATGTTCACCCAAAAAGTACACAGATGTTCAGAGCAGCATTATTTGCAATAGCCAAAAAGTGAAAACCATCTAAATGTCCATCATCTGATGAATGGATAAACAAAATGTGGTGTATCCGTATAACGGAATGTTATTCAGCCATCGAAGAGACTGAACTACCGTTGCAACATGGATGAACCTTGAAAACATTTTGCTACGTGAAAGCAGACCAACCCAAAAGGCCATATATTATATGATCCTGTTTATATTAAATGTCCAGAATAGGCCAGTCCGTAGCAATAGAATGTGGCTTAGTGGTTGCCAGGCCTGTCGGGATGGGGGTGGGGTCTGGATGGCTGCTCATGGGTACAGAGTTTCTTTTTGGGGTAACGAACATGTTCTGGGTTTAGATAGCGGTGATAGTTGCACATCCTCACGAATATACCGAAAATCACTATAAATTATACACTGTAAAAGGATGAATTTTGTGGGATGTGAATTCGATCTCAATTTTTAAAAATCAAAGATTTTTAAAAAATGGAATTCAGTGGCCAAAGAAAAGCCTAATCTAAAGTTAAAAGTTCTACTGTTTGACTGTCTTTTCCTTCCTTGCCCAGATTTTTGGGATCTGCCTGGCCCAGAACCTGGTGAGTGATATTGAAGCTGTCAGGGCTAGCTGGTAGAGCGCCTGCAACAGCTGCCTCCAGACACTGGACAGACCCCGCCTTCCTGACCCTCCATTGCGCCCAACTGATACCCATGCTGCACGGACCCTAATCACAGAGGCATCCTGCGATCCCACCTGATGGAGCTGCCATCAGAACTTAGTTTTTGGGGGGGTAGAACCGGGAAATGCTGCTCACTGACAGAATTAAAAAAAAAAAAATTAACCAGTATGAAAGTCGTTGCGCCGTGAATCTCTATTGTAGCCATGAATTTCTGGACGGTTGGATACTTACCAAATGAGAAAAAAAGGGAGGGTGGGGGACCCAGATGCACTGAATTTGTGGAAAAGGCTTGTTCTCTGCTTCGGTAGTTGGAGGGCTGCCTCCTGTGCCATGGCCTGAGGAAGTGCGTCTTTTCTAAAACTCAGCCCCTTACCTGGGAGGGCTGTGGTTTCATTTCAAGGAACTGCTACAACCATGGTCCCAAGAAGAAAACAGCTTGCCTTTGGGTTCAGATTTTGTGACCGCGTTCAACAAGGAACTTGTGTGGGCACGTCTGGTCTCTCCTGAAGTTTCTCCTCGTAAGAGAAGTTGGATATTCCTTGTGTGCTGAGCAGGGCTCTGGAACACTTCATGATGCTGAATTTTAGCAGGACAGATCTCTCTTCTGAGTAGGCCTGAGCTTTATTTATCAGTGAAATCCAAGGAGAAAATGAGGTTAATGAAGAGGTAGTAAATACTGCAGCCTACCAAATTAGTCGTTGGATTCTTTGGAAACTCTGGAATACTATGGGTTTCGTTTTGTTGTGGGTGTTTTTTTGTTTTTGTTTTCTTCCAAAAGTGAAAGCTATGATACAGTTTCTTAAATTTTAAAGATTTTTTTTTTTACTCAGCTCGAATATTAATTTTTTATATAATCTCCCTGCATGACCTGTGAATCAATCCACCAACTCCTTTACCTGCCGTCTTTTCTACAAACCTTTAAAAACGTTATTCGGTCAGCATTGATTTCGTGGGTTCACAGCCTTTAGAGATGTGTCCTCCCTGTCTGCGAAGGATCCATCTGGGCCATCGCAAATGCTTCTGTGGACTCAACACTCTCTGAACCGTGTCGGTTGATCATCGTGGCCTCTTCTGCAGCCTCCCCGTCTTTCTCTTTGAAGGGAATTAAACCCAATTCTGAAATGATGTGGACACAATCAAAGCTTCTGATGGTTTCTTTCTTCTGGTTTTAGTTCGTTTTTATTAAAAACAAATGAAAACAAAAACAAAAAAAAACCCAGCGTGCATGGCCAGAGCTCCTTCTTTTCTTAGTACAGACTCACCTTCAGGATGGTAACAAAGCACAAACCCTTTGGAGGGGAGAGCATTGATGGGGCGAGTGTTCTGTGACACAAGGTGGGAAACACTTCCAGAGACTGCCACCTGCCCCCATTCCAGGTGGGAGGGACGAGTTTTGCCCCCAGATTTTAATCATCCAGGTCCACCAGGATGTCGCACCCCCTGGGGAGGAGATGTTAGTCTGTGGAACACTGGGAAGACCACAGGTGTATTTTACGGTGATGACACACTTACCAACACAGAACTGGGCAGCCAGCTAGCATAGTTGGTGGAAACTTAGCAAGGTTTTCCATTTCAGCCCCATGTTGCATCGCTGTGGCTGATGAATGTGTCCATCTGCTCAGAGAAAGGACAAAAATTCTTTGAAAATCTAGGCTCCAGAGTTAAGGTGTGTATGACTCTGCATGTGTGTGTTTCTGTGTCTCTTTGTAGTTAGAGATGTTCGTTCCATATTCTGGCTGTAAGATTATTTTGTTTCATCTCTGCCCCCACCACTGTTGTCATTCCGTATTGTCATTCCAACATGGAGAAGACTTGAGCTCTCCAGTTGGCACTCTTGTCTTGTTTGTTACCTCATTCTCCAGTGAACTCCACCTGACCAGTTGATTAAGAATCAGGCGAGCTTCCCACCCTTTGGCACATCCAGTGAAAGGCCAAACAGCAAGTCCAAGTGAGTTCTAAATTTTAATTAATCACCCTTTATTTTTTACACTTGAGAGTGGTTGTAATTAAAGGTTGTCATTAATAAACTTGGTTCTACCTTACGTGGAGTTATGTCTGTCTTCATTCTCTCTTGCAGTTGTGAAATTCTCCAATCCAGTGGTGATCAAACTTAAGTGTGCATTGGAATCACCTGGAAAGCTTGTTAAAACACAGGTTACTGGGTCTGCCCATCCCCAGAATTTCTAATTTAGTAGGTCTTGGGTGGAGCTTGAGAACGGAATGTGCATTGCTGACACGTTTCCAGGTGACGCCGTTGCTCCTTGTCTGGGAAGGACACTTGGAAAGGCACCGTTCTGATCAGGTTCTCTCAGAGGGGAAAAGGAGAGGGGACATTTTGTGGCTGGGGAGGGGAAGGTCCCTTTGTGCTGCTGGACACGGACTGATGAGAGACGGGGGCAGAGCTGGGGATGGAGGAAAACCTCTGTCTCTGAAATCATTGTCTGCTGGTCACAATCACCTGGGCACCACGTAGAATACAGATCAGACCTTGCCCCGAGCAATTCTGGAGTGGGAGAGCCAGAGACTGTATTTTTAAGAAGTTCCCGTGAAAATTTAATGCACAGTGAGATTTAGGACCCGTGGACCTAGGTAAATCTTAATAATATTCACAGGCCTTTTATGAGAAAATAATTTCTAGCAGTCTCAGAACAGGAATCTTAAAAATCTAAGTTTTTAAGATTAAAATGCCAATGTAAATGTCCTTTCATTGTGAACTATCACCTCAGAAGCCTCTTTCAAACTATTAAAGACTATTTTCAAAGATCAAAAGAAAACAAAATGTTATGGTTCACATAGTATTCTCAGACCCTGACACTATGTCTCAATACTTGTTTGAGAAACAATGTGCCTCACTTTCCTGGATATTTAAGACAAAAATGTTATTTTGACTATAAGGAAATTTATCAGGGGGGTAACTGGAGATAACTAATCCCTATTTCTTGAGTTTTCTTAGCTGTGCTATAGAGATGATCTGTGCACATGAGGTAATTGGCCCTCCTTGTTCAGAGCAAACTCTGGGCCAACAAAGGAGAAATGTTACAGCTCAGAGGTAACAAGGTGCTTTGTCTACAAAACTCAGAACTTACAGGAGGTTTCTTCCATATTTAGAAGGGGATGATTATTAAATTTCTCTATCTCCGTTGTTTGACCAGCTCCCACAAACATCATTGGTTTCTATGATTTAAAAATATCTGATAGTTTTTTTTTTTGAAATGAATGCAGGAATTCAAAAGCAGAATTTCGTGTCATGAAGCACTTGAAATAGAAGTGCCTTTCCTTGTCCTCCCTCCTCCTCGCAAAGAATAAACCTCTGCTTCTCTTGCAGCTTTCTTCCCGCCCCAGGTCTCAGTCAGCCTTCTCTCAAGGGGGTGCTGAGAAGTGTCTCTTGGCTTCTTCTTATGCAGACTGTTTCCTCCTCCGTGCCGTGTGCGTGTGCGTGTGTGTGTGTGTGTGTAGGGGGTGGGTGGATGCACTAATTCTGCAGTTTCCTGGTTCTGCGGCCTTGGACCAGAGCCCTGGGAAGCCGGTGGGCTGAACAATGAGAAGCCTGAGCCCAGCGACCTGGCAGGCCTTCCCCAGCTCTTTGTCATTTATTCCACGAAGCCCTCCTCCTCTAGGGAAATCCTGTTGAGACCTCCAAGGAAGAACTGGGAAGCTCTCCATAAACGCTGGCCAATGAGGTTGGTGGCCAGCTCTCTCCAGGGAGGCCGGGGGGCTGTTTCTAAGTGATGCCCTTTCAGCAGTAGGAGGCCTAGTCTTTGAATGAGAAGGAAAATGCACTGTTTGGAAATACTTTAGTTTGGGCCTTATCATGGTGACATGATAAAGTCTATACATGACAACAGACAAGACAGATGTATCTAGGTGTGGGTAGGGGACAGAGAAGGGAAGCCAAATTCTGCACGGGACCGAAGCCATCTGTAGACTTGAGCGTTTCTTTTTTTGGAAGAGTTTGTGACAGAAGAGTTTATAAAATTATGGTTTTTAAGACTTCTTTGAGGAATTAAATAGAGTTTCCTTTGGGGAGTGTTCATGCTGAGTAGTACTCTTGTAAGCTTGGCACCAAGGAGAGGATGGGTGCCTGAGTGAGTTCATCCTGGTATCCTTTAACCTAAACCAAACTCCTCAGGACCTGCCCTGGCCAGTAATTCCTTCACTTCCAGGAACCCCCAACAGAAGGAAAGCTGAAGGAAGAGCAGGTTCGTTCCTGGGCTTTACTCTGTAAATTTACTCTGAAAAGAAAATGGTAGCATGCAAACAAGGTGGTGCTTCGCATGGTGTTGCGCTCCACTGAACTACGTGTAGGAGAGGACCAGCTAGAAAGCCGCCTTTTAAACCTGGAGCTTGTCAGCTTGTATTAGCTTTTGCTTTTGCAGAACGACTGGTTTGAAAGGAACGTTTTAACAGCCTGCCCTCTAGTGGCGACCTTGTAGAACCACTCCTGACTTGAGTTGGAAGAGTCTATTCAGAGGCCCTTGCTCTTTGGAGAAACTTGAGGGTGTACAGCTGTATGTTGCTTGCTTAGGGTGGGTAGGTGCTTTATTCCTTTGACACTCCTGAAAAATGACATGACAGAGTTTGTTTTGGAAAGTTAGGGAGCAGGTGTTAAGCTCCCTTCACCATCTAAGTCCCAATCTTATGGCTGGGACTTTCCAGGTCACTGTAGCAATGTGTACAGGTTGAAGCTGGGCCCTGTCCTCCTGCCTAGGCTCAGACAAAGTTTCTAGACGGGGTGGAGACAGTCTGAAACTGCTAATCTACCAGGCAAGAGGCACTGCCTCGGTCAAACTGCCCAACGAGGAGGGGAGGTGCACTGACCTTTTACACTTTCCCTCCCAGCTCGCCCCTACTCTCCACTGGCACTCTGGAGGCTTCTGTGACACAAGGCCCCAGTGTCCTGATCTGCATCTGTATTCCTCTTCAAGACAAGCAAGTCTCCTGAAACAAAGATTAGCTATTCCTTGTATTCCCTCTAAAAGCACCCCTGTGGAGTGTGCTTTGATCTGAGAATTTGCAACCTTGATTTTAAAGGCTGTGAAGACTGGTAGAGTGTTCCTGACTGTAACTTGTGTTTTAGGAGTTTGTTATAGGTTGCATTGCGTCTTCCAAAAATTCATGTGAAGTCCTAACCTCCAGGACCTTAGAATGTGACCTTATTTGGAAATAGCGTTGTTGCAGACGTAATTACAATGAGGTCATACTGGGTGGGTTCCTACTCCAGTAGATTATTGTCCTTATAAAAAGGGGAAACTTGGACGCAGACATGCACACAGGGAGAAAGCCATATGAACGTGAAGGCAGAGATCAGGCGATGCATCTGTAAGGCAAGGAATGCGAAAGACTGCGAATGGGTCACCAGAAGCCAGGAGACAGTCATGGAATCGACCCTCCCCCAGAGCCTCCAGAAGGAGCCAACCCTGAACTTTTAGCCTCCAGAATTATGAAACAATAAATTTCTGTGCCTTAAGCCATCTACATTGTGGCTTATTAGGAACCTAATAGAGTTTGAGCAGCTATTGCTGGCTTTCAGGCTGGAAATGGTAGGACCATGTGCTGCTTTTAGCTGGTAGAATGTGTATGTGGCTCTTATTATTTGAGTGGATGCACCCGAACATGGCTAAGGACTTGCTCTCTGTATCTGCTTTCAGCTCTTTGAAAACAGCCTTGATACGTTTTGTGGGGCATTTAAAACAAGGGATGCTTTATTACATGATGATTAAAAATGGTCACACTGGGGTGGAGTCAAGACGCTGTACTAGGAGGATGCAGAATTTGCGTCTCCTTCCAACGAGGGCACCTACCAGGCACCAGTGGGGGACCACGGACACCTAAGGGGACAGGAGGAACCCCCAGCTACCGGGTAGGATGTGGGGCGTGGGGGGAGTGAGGGGGGAGGAGAAGTGGAGGAGGGATGGGACTGGCGCCTCTGAGGGGTGGCTGGGGCAGGGGAGGAGTTCCTACACCCAGCGGGACCCACCCACGGTTAGGGGTCCAGTGGGGACAGGGGAGACCCTGTGGGAGACAGTGGGGGAGGGACGCGAAGGAACAGAAGGGAACGTGGCCTGTGCTTTCCCTGTCCACTTAGGCACCAGGGAGCCTGTTTGGCTCCTGGGCCTAATCCTCTGCCCTCGGAGCCTCCCTCCTGCCACGCAGAGCCCAAGCTCCACCCTTACACCCCCACCCAGGGCCCCACCTCTTCACTTGGAGACCCCCTCCAAGGCGCTGGGCCTAAACCCCACCCACACACCCTCACTCAGGGTCCTACCTCCAAAGTCTGGACCTCCACACCCCAGAGGCCCTCCTTTCCAGGTGCTGCCTCTCCCCTTCCGGAGGTCCTAAGCAGAGGCCCCGCCCCATGCTTGAATGTCGCCCGGCCTGGGTCCTGCCCCACCCAAAACCCTGCCCCTGCCTAAGTTCCACCCCCCCGCCTAAACTCCACCCCCATAGCCAAGGTTTTTTTTTTTTTTTTTTTTTTCTTGTTCCTGTTTTAGATTGGGGTTCTGTTTTACCTTGTTGATTCTTTTAAATTTTTTATTTTTCCTAACAAATCTTTTATTTTTCTAATTTTATTTTGTTCTCTATAATTTGTTATTGCTCTCTCCTTTTGGCTTGTCCCCTCACCCTTTTTTGTTTCTTTTCTCTGTTGTAGTTTTATTTTACCTTGTTGCAGTTGTTTCAATTATAGTTTTATTGTTCCTAATATATTGTAAATTTTTCTACTTGTATTTAGTTTTTTATTCCTCGATATTGTACTGCTCCTTTTTTTTTCTTTCTTCCTTTTTTTTTTTTTTTTTTTAATTTACCGCTCCACAAAGCTTGCGGGATCTTGGTTCCCAGGCCGGATGTCGGGCCCGAGCTCCAGTGGGAAGACGTCCAAGTCCAAACCGCTGGACTAACAGAGAACCTCAGACCCCAGAGAATATCAATCGAGTGAGGCCTTCCGGAGGTCCTCATCTCAGCACCAAGACCTGGCTCTATCCAACTGCCTGCAAACTCCAGTGCTGGATGTCTCAGGCCAAGCAAGCAGTAAGACAGGAATACAGCACCACTCATCAAAAAAAAAAAAAAAAATTGAAACAACAAAATAATATGTTACAGATGAAAGAGCAAGGTAAAAACCTATAAGACCAAATAAATGAAGAGGAAATAGGCAACCTACCTGAAAAAGAATTCAGAGTAATGATAGTAAAGATGATCCAAAATCTCGGAAGCAGAAAGGAGAAAATACAAGAAACATTTAACAAAAATCTAGAAGAACAAAAGAGAAAACAGTGATGAACAACACAATTACTGAAAATAAAAATGCTCTAGAAGGAACCAGTAACAGAATAACTGAGGCAAAAGAACGGATAAGTGAAGAAGAACGGAAGATGAAATGCTGCAAATAACTGAGAGGGAGCAGAATAAAGAAAAAAGAAGGAAAAGAATTCAGGACAGTCTCAGAGACCTCTGGCGCAACATTAAACACACCAACATTCGAATTGTAGGGGTTCCAGAAGAAGAAGAGAAAAAGAAAAGGTCTGAGAAAATATTTGAAAAGATTATAGTCGAAAACTTCCCTAACTTGGGAAAGGAAATAGTCAATCAAGTCCAGGAAGCACAGAGAGTCCCACACAGGATAAACACAAAGAGAAACATGCCAAGACACATATTAATCAAACTATCAAAAATTAAATACAAAGAAAAAATATGAAAACAGCAAGGGAAAAATAACATACAAGGGAATCCCCATAAGGTTAACAGCTGATTTTTCAGTAGAAACTCTGCAAGCCAGAAGGGAGTGGCAGGACATATTTAAAGTGATGAAAGGGAAAAAACTACAACTAAGATTACTCTACCCAGCAAGGATCTCATTCAGATTTGATGGAGAAATTAAAACCTTTACAGATAAGCAAAAGCTAAGAGAATTCAGCACCACCCAACCAGCTTTACAACAAATGCTAAAGGAACTTCTCTAGGCAGGAAACACAAGAAAAGGAAAAGACGTACAAAAACAAACCCAAAACAATTGAGAAAATGGTAATAGGAACATACCTATTGATAATTACCTTAAATGTAAATGGATTAAGTGTTCCAACCAAAAGGCATAGATTGGCTGAATGGATACAAAATCAAGACCCGTATATGTGCTGTCTACAAGAGATCCACTTCAGATCTAAGGACACATACAGACTGAAAGTGAGGGGATGGAAAAAGATATTCCATGCAAATGGAAATCAAAAGTAAGCTGGAGTAGCAATTCTCATATCAGACAAAATAGACTTTAAAATAAAGACTATTACAAGAGACAAAGAAGGACCCTACATAATGATCAAGGGATCAATCCAAGAAGAAGATATAACAATTGTAAATATTTATGCACCCAACATAGGAGCACCTCAATACCTAAGGCAAATGCTAACAGCCATTAAAAGGGGAAATTGACAGTAACACAATCATAACGGGAATTTAACACCCCACTTTCACCAATGGACAGATCATCCAAAATGAAAATAAATAAGGAAACACAAGCTTTAAATGATACATTAAACAAGATGGACTTAATTGATGTTTCTAGGACATTCCATCCAAAAACAACAGAATACACTTTCTTCTCAAGTGCTCATGGAACATTCTCCAGGATAGATCATATTTGGGTCACAGATCAAGCCTTTTTAGATTTAAGAAAATTGAAATTGTATCAAGTATCTTTTTTGACCACAATGCTATGAGACTAGATACCAATTACAGGAAAAAAATCTGTAAAAAATACAAACAGATGGAGGCTAAACAATACACTATTAAATAACCAAGAGATCACTGAAGAAATCAAAGAAGAAATCAAAAAATACCTAGAAGCAAATGACAATGAAAACATGACAACCCACAACCTATGGGATGCAGCAAAAGGAGTTCTAAGAGGGAAGTTTATAGCAATGCAATCCTACCTCAAGAAACAAGGAACATCTCAAATAAGCAACCTAACCTTCCACCTAAAGCAATTAGAAAAACAACAACAACAACAACAACAAAAACCCCAAAGTTAGCAGAAGGAAAGAAGTCATAAAGATCAGATCAGAAATAAATGAAAAAGAAATGAGGGAAACAGTAGCAAAGATCAATAATACTAAAGGCTGGTTCTTTGAGAAGGTGAACAATATTGATAAACCATTAGCCAGACTCATCAAGCACAAAAAGAAGACTCAAATCAACAGAACTAGAAATGAGAAGTAACAACTGACACTGCAGAAATACAAAGGATCATGACAGATTACTACAAGCAAATATGCCAATAAAATGGACAACCTGGAAGAAATGGACAAGTTCTTAGAAATGCACAACCTTCTGAGACTGAACCAGGAAGAAATAGAAAATATGAACAGACCAATCACAAGCACTGAAATTGAAACTGTGATTAAAAATCTTCCAACGAACAAAAGCCCAGGAGCAGATGGCTTCACAGGAGAATTCTATCAAACATTTAGAGAAGACGTAACACCTATCCTTCTCAAACTCTTCCAAAATATAGCAGAGGGGCTTCCCTGGTGGCGCAGTGGTTGGGAGTCCGCCTGCCGATGCAGGGGACGCGGGTTCATGCCCCAGTCCGGGAGGATCCCACATGCCGCGGAATGGCTAGGCCCATGGGCCATGGCCGCTGGGCCTGCGCGTCCGCAGCCTGTGCTCCGCAGTGGAAGAGGCCACAGCAGTGAGAGGCCCGCTTACCGCAAAAAAAAAGAAAATATATATATAGCAGAGGGAGGAACACTCCCAAACTCATTCTACAAGGCTGCCATCACCCTGATAGCAAAACCAGACAAAGATGTCACAAAAAAAGAAAACTACAGGTCAATATCACTGATTAACATAGTTGCAAAATTCCTCAACAAAATACTAGGAAACAGAATCCAACAGCACATTAAAAGGATCATACACTATGATCAAGTGGGATTTATCCCAGGAATGCAAGCATTCTTCAATATACGCAAATCAATCAATGTGATACACCATATTAACAAATTGAAGAATAAAAACCATATGATCATCTCAATAGATGCAGACAAAAGCTTTTGACAAAATTCAAGACCAATTTATGATAAAAACTCTCCAGAAAGTAGGCATAGAGGGAACCTACCTCAACATAATAAAGGCCATATATGACAAACCCACAGCCAACATCATTCTCAATGGTGAAAAACTGAAAGCATTTCCTCTACAATCAGGAACAAGACAAGGATGCCCACTCTCACCACTATTATTCAATATAGTTTTGGAACTTTTAGGCACACCAATCAGAGAAGAAAAATAAATAAAAGGAATCCAAATCGGAAAAGAAGTAAAACTGTCAATGTTTGCAGATGACATGTTACTATACATAGAGAATCCTAAAGATGCTACCAGAAAACTACTAGAGCTAGTCAATGAATTTGGTAGAGTAGCAGGCTACAAAATTAATGCACAGAAATCTCTTGCATTCCTATACACTAATGTTGAAACATCTGAAAGAGAAATTAAGGAAACACTCCCATTTACCATTGCAACAGAAAGAATAAAATACCTAGGAATAAACCTACCGAAGGAGACAAAAGACCTGTATGCAGAAAACTATAAGACACTGATGAATGAAATTAAAGATGATACAAACAGATGGAGAGGTATATTATGTTCTTGCATTGGAAGAATCAACATTGTGAAAATGACTGTACTATGCAAAGCGATCTACAGATTCAGTGCAATCCCTATCAAACTACCAATGGCATTTTTCACAGGACTAGAGCAAAAAATTTCACAATTTGTATGGAAACACAAAAGACCTCAAATAGCCAAAGCAATCTTGGGAAAGGAAAACGGAGATGGAGGAATCAGGCTCCCTGACTTCAGACTATAAAACAAAGCTACAGTAATCAAGACAGTATGATGCTGGCAGAAAAACAGAAATATAGATCAATGGAACAGGATAGAAAGCCCAGATATAAACCCACACACATATGGTCACCTTATCTTTGATAAAGGAGGTAAGAGTGTACAATGGGGAAAAGACAGTCTCTTCAATATGTGGTGCTCGGAAAACTGGACAGCTACATGTAAAAGCATGAAATTAGAACACTTCCTAATACCACACACAGAAGTAAACTCAAAATGGATTAAAGACCTAAATGTAAGGCCAGACACTATAAAACTCTTAGAGGAAAACATAGGCAGAACACTCTATGACATAAATCACAGCAAGATCCTTTTTGACCCTCCTCCTGGAGTAATGAAAATAAAAACAAAAATAAACAAATGGGACCTAATGAAACTTAAAAGCTTTTGCACAGCAAAGGAAACCATAAACAAGATGAAAAGACAACCCTCAGAATTGGAAAAAATATTTGCAAATGAAGCAACTGACAAAGGATTAATCTCCAAAATATACAAGCAGCTCATGTAGCTCAATATCAAAAAAACGAACAACCCAATCAAAAAATGGGCAGAAGACCTAAATAGACATTTCTCCAAAGGAGATATGCAGATTGCCAACAAACACATGAAAAGATACTCAACATCACTAATCATTAGAGAAATTCCAATCAAAACTACAATGAGGTACCAACTCACACCATTCAGAATGGCCATCATCAAAAAATCTACCAACAATAAATGCTGGAGACGGTGTGGAGAAAAGGAAACCCTCTTGCACCATCGGTGTGATTGTAAATTGATACATCCACTGTGGAGAACAGTATGGAGGTTCCTTAGGAAACTAAAAATAGAACTACGATATGACCCAGCAATTCCACTACTGGGCATGTACCCTGAGAAAACCATAATTCAAAAAGAGTCATGTACCACAGTGTTCACTGCAACACAATTTACAGTAGCCAGGACATGGAAGCAACCGAAATGTCCATCGACAGATGAATGGATAAAGAAGATGTGGCATATATATACAATGGAATATTACTCAGTGATAAAAAGAAATGAAACTAAGTTATTTGTAGTGAGGTGGATGGACCTAGAGTCTGTCATACAGAGTGAATTAAGTCAGAAAGAGAAAAACAAATACTGTATGCTAACACATATATATGGAATCTTAAAAAAAAAGGTTATGAAGAACCTAGCGGCAGGACAGGAATAAAGAGAATGGACTTGAGGACACGGGGAGGGGGAAGGGTAAGCTGGGATGAAGTGAGAGAGTAGCAGTGACATATATACACTACCAAATGTAAAATAGATAGCTAGTGGGAAGCAGCTGCATAGCACAGGGAGATCAGCTCGGTGCTTTGTGACTACCTAGAGGGGTGGGAGGGAGACACGAGGGAGGGGTTATGGGGATATATGTATGCATATAGCTGATTCACTTTGTTATACAGCAGGAACTAACACAACACTGTAAAGCAATTATACTGCAATAAAGATGTTAAAAAAAAACAATTTGGCACTGAACAAATAAAATATGTAAAACTTAAAATGGTCACAGTGCAGTATGTATTTCTTTGAAGTAAACCATCTTAAATGCAACTTGTGTGAGTGATTAAAGTCTTACAAATAAAACAGCTAATTTCCATGACTCTGCTTCCTTTAGTCTTGTTAGTTTGTGACCGAATCAGTCCACTACTTCACCAACCCCTGCTGCAAGCCAGCTACCAGAGGTGAATGCATCATCCATCCCTTGACATAACAGGTAACATTCACTGAAAGTTTACTGTGTTCCAGGCACTGTGCTATAAGCACTCTGCATACATTTTTGAGGAAATGTAAACTGCAGGAGAGAAAAAACCCACACTCGTGGAAAATATAAACTTCACCAAGAGCATGTTCTCCAAAGTGGTGCTGGCTGAGATGGGAGGATCACGGGTAATGGAAGAAGGCCTGGAGGAAGAAGAGAGGCCTGACCTGGGCCCTCAGGGAGAGTGGAGGAATGAGGAGGTGAGTGCCACTGGGGAGATGGGGAGGCCCCAGAGCTTCCACAATGCAGGAGTGGGGAGAAGTGCAGGTAAGCCATGAGAAGTTCAGGTACAGAGAGTGCTGGAGTTGTGGCCAGTCTCTGGCCCATGCCAAGCACTCAAAAACTTGCTGAATGATGAGTTGAGATAATTGAGGTGATGGGTATGAATGAAGAGGTGACTGATGCAAAGTAGAAATTAGGGTAAAGCTGGTCAGTGTCTGCAGGTGCAACCCCCCTGCCATCTGGGAATATTTAAAAAATCATTCCAAAAAGCCTGCCAGAATTGTCTATCAAAGCATTCTGTGGAAGGCAAAGTGCCAGTTGCCACACCCCAGGCCTTCTAAAGAAGTCACCATAACTTTACAGGCCACAGGAAATGCTGTGTTTTATCCTTGTTCTGGAATCCACTTTTTTCCCCACCCAGTTCCAGTGTGCCTCTGAAATTTCTATGATCTGGGGGCTGGCATGGAGCTCACCATGTTGCAGCAGGGGACATTGCCCTGAAGCAGGTAGAGGTTGGAGGTGACCAGGTCCTTGCGTTTGACAGTGGTTCTCAGCTCTAGATGCCCATGAGAATCACCCGGGAGCATTACACAAACAAACCACTGTGCAGCCCTTCCCCACCCCCCCACCCCCTTTTAAAGCTTCCAGGTAATTCTAATGTGCCACCAGGGTTTCTCAAACTTCAATATATATAAATCGCCTGGGTCTTAATTCACCTGGGTCATATTTCACTTTAAATTATCTGGGTCTGATTTAGCCAGTCTTAAGCGGAGCTGGAGAGTCTGAGGCTCCAGCAGGCTCCCAGGTGACACTGATGTCATCTGCAGAACACAGTTTGAGAGGCAAGGACAATCTACAAGTAGGCCTTATTTAGAACCGTGCAAAATTAATACCTTATTGACATTTCTGGGTGATATCTTTCCTAAAACTACTAAGCTGAAATTTTCAAGTCTGGGTAAGAAAATACAGGGTGATTATAAATAGGCAATGGGTATATGTTTGTTAGATACATTTTATTTTGATTACAAAAGAAAAATGTGCTTAATGCAGAAAACACAGGAAAACAGAAAGAGAAATAACATGTATTTTCACCATCTAGAGGCCTATGCTGGTATACATCATCTAGAGGTATGTTCGTGTGTGTCTTTCCATTACTTTTTTGATTGTTTTAAATTGTATAGTACTGTTTATAATGTTCTGTAGTCTGCTCTTTTTTTTTCTTTTTCAAAACAGAACGTGTTCAATGTCAGTGAATATTCTACACAATAAAAATTTGTGGTCACATAGTATTCTATTGTATAGATCAGGGGTCCTCAAAATGTGGAAATGTGGACGAGGGAATTTTGGGGTTTCCCAAGACCCTCTCAGATAGTCCATAAGCTCAAAATTATTTCATAATGTTGTAAGACATTATTTCCCTTTTTTGATACCATTCTTTCTGAGTGTACAGTGGTGTTTTTCAGAGACTACACGATGACGTGATATCATCACTCTGACAGCTAATGGAATGTGTGTGTATTGAACGTTTCTGTGTTTAAGTATTTCTCCCTTTTAATTTCTGATATAGGAAATACTCATACAAATAACCCACATACACAAAAGTTGTTTAGGGGCTTCAGTCATTGTTCAAAGTGTAAAGGGGTCCTGAGACCAAAAAGTTTGGGAACTCCTGGTGTAGATAAACTATAATTTAATTAACCAACCCATCACTATTAGAAATTTAGGCTCTTCCCCATTAAATAACTTTTTTTTTGAATTTTGTTATTTTTTTATACAGCAGGTTATTAGTTATCTATTTTATAAATATTAGTGTATATATGTCAATCCCAATCTCCCAATTCATCCCACCACCAGCCACCCACCTGCTTTCCCCCCTTGGTGTCCATACGTTTGTTCTCTACATCTGTGTCTCTATTTCTGCCTTTCAAACCAGTTCATCTGTACCATTTTTCTAGATTCCACATATATGCGTTAATATACAATATCTGTTTTTCTCTTTCTGACTTCCCTCTGTATGACAGTCTCTAGGTCCATCCACGTCTCTACAAATGATCCAATTTCGTTCCTTTTTATACCTGAGTAATATTCCATTGTATATATGTACCAAATCTTCTTTATCCATTCGTCTGTCGATGGGTATTTAGGTTGCTTCCGTGACCTGGCTATTGTAAATAGTACTGCAATGAACATTGGGTGCATGTGTCCTTTTGAATTATGGTTTACTCTGGGTATATGCCCAGTAGTGGGATTGCTGGATCATATGGTAATTCTATTTGTAGTTTTTTAAGGAACCTCCATACTGTTCTCCATAGTGGCTGTATCAATTTACATTCCCATCAACAGTGCAAGAGGGTTCCCTTTTCTCCACACCCTCTCCAGCATTTGTTGTTTGTAGATTTTCTGATGATGTCCATTCTAACTGGTGTGAGGTGATACCTCATTGTAGTTTTGATTTGCATTTCTCTAATAATTAGTGATGTTGAGCAGCTTCTCATGTGCTTCTTGGCCATCTGTATGTCTTCTTTGGAGAAATGTCTTCTGCCCATTTTTAGACTGGGTTGTTTGTGTTTTTAACATTGAGCTGCATATATTTTTTGGAGATTAATCCTTTGTCCATTGATTTGCTTGCAAATATTTTCTCCCATTCTGAAGGTTGTCTTTTCGTATTGTTTATAGTTTCCTTTGCTGTGCAAAAGCTTTAAAGTTTCATTAGGTCCCATTGGTTTATTTTTGTTTTTATTTCCATTACTTTAGGAAGTGGGTCAAAAAAGATCTTGCTGTGCTTTATGTCAAAGAGTGTTCTTCCTATGTTTTCCTCTAAGAGTTTTATAGTGTCTGGTCTTACATTTAGGTCTTTAATCCATTTTGAGTTTACTTTTGTGTATGGTGTTAGAAAGTGTTCTAATTTCATATTTTTACATGTAGCTGTCTAGTTTTCCCAGAACTACTTATTGAAGAGACTGTCTTTTCTCCATTTTATATTCTTGCCTCCTTTGTCATAGATTAGTTGACCATAGGTGTGTGGGTTTATCTCTGGGCTTTCTATCCTGTTCCATTGATCTATATTTCTGTTTTTGTGCCAGTACTATACTGTCTTGATTACTGTAGCTTTGGAGTATTGTCTGAAGTCAGGGAGTCTCATTCCTCCAGCTCAGTTTTTTCCCTCAAGATGGCTTTGGCTATTTGGGGTCTTTTGTGTCTCACTACAGATTTTAAGAATTTTTGTTCTAGTTCTGTAAAAAATGTCATTGGTATTTTGATAGCGATTGCATTGAATCTGTAGATTGCTTTGGGCAGTATAATCATTTTCACAGTATTGATTCTTCCAATCCAAGAACATGGTATATCTCTCCATCTGTGTAATCTTTGATTTCTTTCATCAGTGTCTTATAGTTTTCTGCATACAGGTTCTTACCTCCTCAGATAGGGTTATTCCTATGTATTTTATTCTTTTTGTTGCAACGGTGAATGGGATTGTTTCCTTAATTTCTCTTTCTGATCTTTGGTTTTTAGTGTACAGGAATGCAAGAAATTTCTTTGCATTAATTTTGTAGCCTGCAAATTTACCAAATTCATTGATTAGCTCTAGTAGTTTTCTGGTAGCATCTTTAGGATTCTCTACATATAGTATCATGTCATCTGCAAACAGTGACAGTTTTACTTCTTCTTTTCCAACTTCTATTCCTTTTATTTCTTTTTCTTCTCTGATTGGCGTGGCTAGGACTTCCAAAACTATGTTGAATAATAGTGGCAAGAGTGGGCATACTTGTCCTGTTCCTGATTGTAGAGGAAATGCTTTCAGTTTTTCAGCATTGAGAATGATGTTTGCTGTGGCTTTGTCGTATATGGCCTTTATTATGTTGAGGTAGGTTCTCTCTATGCCCACTTTCTGGAGAGTTTTTATCATAAATGGGTGTTGGATTTTGTCAAAAGTTTTTCTACATCTATTGACATGATCATATGGTTTTTATTCTTCAATTTGTTAATATGGTGTATCACATTGAGTGATTTGTGTATATTGAGGGATCCTTGCATCCCTGGGATAAATCCTGCTTTATCATGGTGTATGATCCTTTTAATGTGTTGTTGGATTCTGTTTCCTAGTATTTTTTTTGAGAATTTTTGCATCTATATTCATCAGTGATATTAGTAATTTTCTTTTTTTGTAGTTTCTTTGTCCGGTTGTGGTATCAGGGTGATAGTGGCCTTGTAGAATGAGTGTGGGTGTGTTCCTTCCTCTGCAATTTTTTGGAAGAGTTTGAGAAGGATGGGTGTTAGCTCTTCTCTAAATATTTGATAGAATTCACCTGTGAAGCCATGTGGTCCTGGATTTTTGTTTGTTGGAAGATTTTTTTTTTATAAATTTATTTATTTGATTTTTTATTTTTGTCTGTATTGGTTTTTCTTTGCTGTGCGTGGGCTCTCTCTAGTTGTGGTGAGTGGGGGCTACTCTTCGTTGTGGTATGCAGGCTTCTTATTGTCGTGGCTTCTCTTGTTGTAGAGCACGGGCTCTAGGCACGAGGGTTTCAGTAGTTGTGGCTCGTGGGCTCTAGATGGCAGACTGAGTAGTTGTCACACACGGGCTAAGTTGCTCCGCGGCATGTGGGATCTTCCCAGACCAGGGGTCAAAGCTGTGTCCCCTGCATTGGCAGGTGGATTCTTAACCACTGCACCACTAGGGAAGCCCTGTTGGAAGATTTTCAATCCCAGTTTCAATTTCATTACTTGTGATTGGTCTGTTCATATTTTCTACTTCTTACTTGTTCAGTCTTGGAAGGTTATACCTTTCTAAGAATTTGTCCATTTCTTCCAGGTTGTCCATTTTATTGGCATAGAGTTGCTTGTAGTAGTCTTTTATGATGCTTTGTATTTCTGCAGTGTCCGTTGTAACTTCTCCTTTTTCATTTCTAGTTTTATTGATTTGAGTCCTCTCCCTCTTTTTCTTGATGAGTCTGGCTAAAGGTTTATCAATTTTGTTTATCATCTCAGGGAACAAGCTTTTAGTTTTATTGATTTTTGCTGTTGTTTTCTTTGTTTCTATTTCATTTATTTCTGCTCTGATCTTGATGATGTCTTTCCTTCTACTAACTTTGGGGTTTTTTTGTTCCTATTTCTTTAGTTCCTTTAGGCGTAAGCTTGGATTTTTTATTTGAGATTTTTCTTGTTTCCTGAGGTAGGATTGTATTGCTATAAACGTCCCTCTTTGAACTGCTTTTGCTGCATCCCATAGGTTTTGGATCATCGTACTTTCATTGTCATTTGTCTCTATGTAGTTTTTGATTTCCTCTTTGATTTTTCAGTGATCTCTTTGTTACTGAGTAACGTATTGTTTAGCCTCCATGAGTTTGTGTCTTTTTACGTTTTTTTCCCTCTAATTTATTTCTAATCTCATAGTGTTGTGGTCAGAAAATTGATATAATTTCAATTTTCTTAAATTTACCAAGGCTTGATTTGTGACCCAAGATGTGATCTATCCTGGAGAATGTTCCATGTGCACTTGAGAAAAAAGTGTAATCTGCTGTTTTCAGATGGACTGTCCTATAAATATCAATTAAATCTGTCTGGTCTATTGTGTCACTTAAAGCTTGTGTTTCCTTATTCATTTTTTGTCTGGATGCTCTGTCCATTGGTGTAAGGAGGTGTTAAGTCCTCCACTATTGTTGTGTTACTGTCGATTTCCTCTTTTATAGCTGTTAGCATTTGCCTTATGTATTGAGGTGCTCCTGTGTTGGGTGCATATATATTTATAATTGTTATATCTTCTTCTTGGATTGATCCCTTGATCATTATGTAGTGTCCTTCCTTGTTTCTTGTAACATTCCTTATCTTAAAGTCCATTTGGTCCGATATGAGCATTGCTACTCTAGCTTTCTTTTGATTTCCATTTGCATGGAATATCTTTTTCCATCCCCTCACTTTCAGTCTGTATGTGTCCTTAGGTCTGAAGTGGGTCTCTTGTAGACAGCATACATATGGGTCCTGTTTTTGTATCCATTCATCAAGCCTTTGTCTTTTGGTTGGAGCATTTAATCCATTCACATTTCAGGTAATTATTGATATGTATGTTCCTATTCCCATTTTCTTAATTGTTTTGTTTTTGTTTTTGTAGGTCCTTTTCTTCTCTTGTGTTTCCCACTTAGAGAAGTTCCTTTAGCATTTGTTGTAGAGCTGGTTTGGTGATGCTGAATTCTCTTAGCTTTTGCTTGTCTGTAAAGCTTTTGATTTCTCCATTGAATCTGAATGAGATCCTTGCCAGGTTGAGTCATCTTGGTTGTAGGCTCTTCCCTTTTATCACTTTAAGTATATCATGTCACTCCCTTCTGGCTTGTAGAGTTTCTGCTGAGAAATCAGCTGTTAACCTTATGGGAATTCCCTTGTATATTATTTGTCATTTTTCCCTTGTTGCTTTTAATAATTTTTCTTTGTGTTTAATTTTTTTCAATTTGATCACTATGTGTCTCAGTGTGTTTCTCCTAGGGTATCCTGCCTGGGACTCTGCGCTTCCTGGACCTGGGTGGCTGTTTCCTTTCCCATGTTAGGAAAGTTTTCTACTATAATCTCTTCAAATATTTTCTCAGCTCCTTTCTCTCTCTCTTCTCCTTCTGGGACCCCTATAATGCAAATGTTGGTGCATTTAAAGTAGTCCCAGAGGTCTGTTAGGCTGTCTTCATTGCTTTTCATTCTTTTTTCTTTATTCTCTTCTGAGGCAGTGAATTCCACCATTCTGTTTTACAGATCACTTATCTGTTCTTCTGCCTCAGTTCTTCTGCTATTGATTCCTTCTAATGTATTTTTCATTTCAGTTATTGTATTGTTCATTTCTGTTTGTTTGTTCTTTAGTGCTTCTAGGTGTTTGTTCCTTAATTCTTCTAGGTCTTTTTTAAACATTTCTTGCATCTTCTTGATCTTTGCCTCCATTCTTTTTCTGAGGTCCTGGATCATCTTCACTGTCATTATTCTGAATTCTTTTTCTGGAAGGTTGCCTATCTCCACTTCATTTATTTGTTTCTCTGGCGTTTTATCTTGTTCCTTCATCTGGTACATAGTCCTCTGCCTTTTCATTTTGTCTATCTTTCTGTGAATGTGGTTTTCGTTCCACAGGCTGTAGGATTGTAGTTGTTCTTGCTTCTGCTGTCTGCCCTCTGGTGGATGAGGCTATCTAAGAGGCTTGTGCAAGCTTACTGGTAGGAGGGACTGGTAGTGGGTAGAGCTGGGTGTTTTTCTGGTAGGCAGAGCTAAGTAAAACTCTAATCCGCTTGTCTGCTGATGGGTGGGGCTGAGTTCCTTACCTGTTGGTTGCTTGGCCTGGGTGACCCAGCACTGGAGCCCACAGACACTTTGGTGGGGCTAATGGGGTCACAGCAAGGAGTACTTCCCAGAACTTCTGCTGCCAGTGTCCTTGTCCCCGCGGTGAGCCACAGTCATCCCCTGCTTCTGCAGGAGACCCTCCAACGCTAACAGGTAGGTCTGGTTCAGTATCCTATGGGTCCTGATGTGCACGCTACTTTGTGTGTGCCCTCCAATAGTGGAGTCTTTGTTTCCCCCAGAACTGTCAAAATCCTGCAGTCAAATCCTGCTAGCCTTCAAAGTCTGATTCTCTGGGAATTCCCCCTCCCATTGCCAGACCCCCAGGTCAGTAAGCCTGATGCAGGGCTCAGAACCTTCACTTCTGTGGTATAATTGTTCTCCAGTTTGTGAGACACCCACCCAGCAGTTATGGGATTTGATTTTATTGTGATTGCGCCCCTCCTACCATCTCATTGTGGTTTCTCCTTTGTCTTTGGATGTGGGGTATCTTTTTGGTGAGTTCCAGTGCCTTCCTTTTGATGATTGTTCAGCAGTTAGTTGTGATTCCGGTGTCTCTCAAGAGGGAGTGAGTGCACATCCTTTTACTCCACCATCTTGAACCAGTCTCCACAGTGAACTTTCTTATATATTTCTTATACTTTGCACATTGATAGAGCCCTAATAGTGGAATGACTGGATCAAAGGATTAAAAACATCTCATTTGTGGCACTAAATGAATACCTTACCATAGACATTTAAATTTTAAAGTGAAAATTGTTTAAGTCAAGATTTGCACCCAAATCAAGAGGAAAGATTAATGTCTCCAGATTAGCATTTTTGTTTACGTAACAAAAATAGAATTCCAGTTACACCACAAACCCAGACCTGTTGCAATGGAGGTATTTAATTACCATTGTGGTGTCTGGAGTGCAGAGCTGCATGCTCTACCCCTGTCTTCTGCTTGGAGTGTGAGAACTTAAATGAGAAAACGGCTCTCAAGGTTCTGTCAGGCCATTTTAGGAAAGATCATCTCAGGACTCTGGCTTCGTGTTCTAATTTAATTTCTACTGATGCTAATTGGTAATGAGGACTCTTAGCACACTTTTTTTTTTTAAACAAGAAAAAAAGCATACAAATTTAATTTTTTTGCATGTACATGGGAGTCTTCAACAGGAAAATGAAGACCAGAAGTCATTAGGACCAAAAGCTTAAATACCTCGTTACACAGCAAACAATAAATTGTGGGGATGTGACAAGACAGAGGGGCTGGTGCTATGAGCAGTATATTGTGGGACAGTCACTAGCAGCTAAATGCGGGAAACGAATGGAAGGTCATTTTAGTAGGTGTGTTTGTACAGGTGCATTTCGGCATTGCCTCCCAGTCTCTGGTGATATGAGTGTTCTTCCTGGTACAGGGAGGGCACCTTTCTCAGGGGAAATTTCATGTCCTGCTTTTAGGTAGAAAGGGGGAGTCCCAGAGCCCTCCCTGTGTCTGCTGTTTCTCAAGCTTAGTGCACATTTTTTGAGCCTCACGTATATCAAACATTCTACTAAGTTCTAGAGCGAGAGAGGGAAGAGCGGGAGGTACTAAAACCAGAACGAAGAGTAAGGCAGGGCTTACTCCTTTCACTGCAGTGCAGAGCAAAGGCTGGAGGAGATTTGATTCCTTTATTGACTCTGTCAGGGAAAGACCTGGAGTCAAGCTGGACATGGGAACAAATGCCTTAATGACTCGGTCTCTGGGGAGAACCTAGGAGGCTGGTCAGTCACTAAGCCTGAAGAATATCGTACAATCTGTACTCAGTGAAAAAGCTCCTCAGGTTGCTTTAGCAAAGGAAACCCATGCGTGGCAAAGTAAGAAAGTCACAGACAGTGTGTGTGCTGGTTGGACTCAGAGCTTAGCCACTGGTTATAGTGTGGGTGTGACCTTAGACACGTGACTTTCTCTCTCCTATCCTCAGAGCCTCCCTCATGAGATGGAGATAGTCATGCCTATACCACAGGGATGTTGCAAAGATGAAAAGTGTTGAACTGCCCTTCTTCCCCAAATCCCATTCATGCTTCAGATCTCACCTAAATCAGCTTTCTCAGGGAGCTCTGTTAGCCCCCTCCTCTCCACACCAAGATGTGCTCCTGCAGCATCCTCTCTGGAAGAACTTACCTGATTGGCATCTCTTTTCCGTGGAATCAGGAACCTCTATGTCTCTAGCACCCAGACCAGGCTACTGCTTTGAGCAAGCCAAAGGGGATGAGCATACCTTTGTTTCTGTGTAGAGAGTATGTGCTCACCTAACGGATGGACTTTTATTCTGAAAAAGAAAACTATTTCTATTTTCCTGTAATATGGCTTTTTCAAAGAGGAACTGACCCTGGCATCTGTCAGCCAACCCTGGATGGGCTCAGGCCTGTGCACTGAGTACAGCAAGTGCCTAATCCTCCCAGGGCACCTCCATCTCCCCCGCCCACCAATCCTGTTTAAGCATCAAACAGGAAAGGCAAAGGTGGGTAAGGATTAAGCCTTGGAAGACATTATTTTGCTAATGAATTCTGAGTTTTTTCCAGGCTTGCAGGATTTCTGAACTCAACATTTTTTGAAAGAGCTATGTTGCCAGGAGGTGGGATCACAGTTAAGCTGAGAAAAACTCGTGCAGGACTGCCAGACTGAATTGAGACCCTCATGAATCTCATGCTTTTAGATTCAACCAGTAGTAACAGTGTATGTGCTGGAGGACTTCCCTGGTGGCGCAGGGGTTAAGAATCCTCCTGCCAGTGAACGGGACACAGGTTCGGTCCCTGGTCCAGGAAGATCCCACATGCCATGGAGCAACTAAGCCCGTGAGCCACAACTACTGAGCCTGCGCTCTAGAGCCTGTGAGCCACAACTACTGAGCCCATAAGCCACAACTACTGAAGCCCGCATGCCTAGAACCCATGCAACGCAACAAGAGAAGCCACTGCAATGAGAAGCCCGCGCACCACAACGAAGAGTAGCCCCCACTCGCCGCAACTAGAGAAAGCCCGCGCACAGCAACGAAGACCCAGTGCAGCCGAAAATAAATTTTTTTAAAAAAAGGTGTATGTGCTGGAGTAGGTGGCTACTCTTCATGTCCTGCAGGGCAAAGGGAGACCGAGCTTTCCAAGACAAGCGGAAGTCATGAGTCAGCCATGACTGTAAGGCTGTCACTTGGACACATGGAAAGCTTACAAGGAAGGCTCTGTGCCCCTCAGGAATGCAGCAACTCCCTTCGCCTTCTCTAGATGCTCAGGGCCCCAGACTATCAGCAAGAGGCTCCTGACGCCCGGGCCTTTCATCAGGGTGATGGAGGACAGGCTGCTGTGGTGGATGGTTGTTTCCGGGCTGTGCCCAGTAAGACTAAGCAAGCGTGAGGGTATCCAGGTGACTTCTCCAGAGGATGTGTCAGGCAGCATAGATTCCAGGTAGTTCAGGGTACCATTCTGGGAGATGTCTACCATAGACCACATCTGGAGTTGAACAGCTCAGGAAGTTGGCTTGCTCTAAGTGCAGCAGTTTACTTGGCAAGTGATAATGGGTCCCTGGGTCAGAAGTGAGGGGCCTCAAAAAGGATGGAAGTAGAATAGTAATCCTGGGTTACTGATGCAGTAAACGGCCACCTGCTTGCCCAAATAGGATGATGACCCTTTTGTTGGCTAGGTCAGCCTCTCTCTGAGGACTTTAAGGAAAGTTTGCTTGCCCTTCATTCTAATAGAACAATGCTTTTCCATTCTGGCTGCAGATTGGAAATCACCTTTGGAGCTTTAAGAAATTCAGATGTCCAGGCTCCAGCTCCAGAGATTTGATTCTGTAAGTTTTGGGTAAATCACCCCTTTTTCTTTTCTTAGAGGGGTCTGTTGGTGTCTCTTGGGGACTCCGATGTGACACAATGCCATGTGAATTAGGAAGTGCTGAAGGGAGGGCTGTGGGCTGAGGGGCTCCGTCTGTGTGTGGGGCAGCACCTGCAGTGAAGGCTCAGCTGGAATGAGGAAGTGCCCCCTGGACGTCTCCTCAAGGTCCCTAAGCACCTCAGCCCAGCTCACGTTCCTTTACAGGAGGCTGCTCCTCCTTTGTTCCTGCTCTCAGTTCACGGCGCCACTGCCCTGTCTCCCAGCGCAGACATTTGGGAATCATCTTTTTTTTTTTTTTTTTTTTTTTTTGCGGTACAAGGGCCTCTCACTGTTGTGGCCTCTCCTATTGCGGAGCACAGGCCGCGGACGCGCAGGCTCCGCGGCCATGGCTCATCTTCCCGGACGGGGGCACGAACCCATGTCCCCTGCGTCGGCAGGCGGACTCCCAACCACTGCGCCACCAGGGAGGCCCTGGGAATCATCTTTGATTCCAATCTCCACCCCACACACATATCTTAGACCTTCGCCGTCTCTCTAGTCCTAGTTCAAGTACCAAGAACTGTGAAGGCTCAGAGGCTTTACCTTCTCGCAGGCTAACTGCTTAGCTTGCCTCGGTTTCACCAATGCTCGCAGGAGGCGTGAGACTTCTGGGTCAGAGACAAAGGACGGCCTTGCAGATGGTGTGAGCTTCATGTTTGTGATAGTTCCTGAGCCCCTAGTCCCTCAGAGGACAGTGACCCAGGTGGCTACTGCACACACACTGTCTCTGCTGCAAGGTGCACTGAGCTCAGGGATCCCCCAACTTTTTTTTTTTTTTTTTTTGCTGCGCCTCCTGGCTTGCGGGATCTTAGTTCCCTGACCAGGGATCAAACCCAGGCCTCAGCAGTGAAAGCCTGGAGTCCTAACCACTGGACCGCCAGGGAATTCCCAGGTATCCCCCAACTTTCTAAGGAGTCTGCAAACAATCCCGACCAAACTTTGCCCCGAGGGAGGTGTTTTTAATTATCTCACACAGTACAAAAGTATGCCCCTGCCCTCAGAAGGAGACCCTATCTCTATCTTACAAGGCTGTTACATAAACATCCTCGAAGAGATAGTTTGAGATGAAAGCTCTTCACAGAAGTATAGAAACATGAGACACCCATGGAGAATTGTCTCCCGACACTAGGAACTCATCACAATTACCTATGAATCTCTGCTATTAGTCTCTCTTCCACTAGCAATAGTTCTGGTTCTAGATCAAAACATAAAGCAAATATGCCGATCGTCTGTTTAAACTTTGGTTTTCCACTACATAATAACAAGTTAAAATGTCTAAGGCCCCATCCCATCTGGTCTGCTCTGCTCTATTTCTCCTTCCCTATCTCTTACTTCTACTCTGCTTTCACAGGTAGCTTCTGCTCCAGGATGCTCGGAGCTGAGTCGTCTCTCTACAGAACCCCTATGACTCTGTTTATACGTCAGTTAATATCCTTACTTGTTTGCTTTACTATGGTAGTCAGATAAATATGTTTCTCATCTTCTCCCCCAATGGAACCTATCTATCTCCTTGTTCTATCCATAGTCCAACATGGTGCCTGATGTACCCAGTATGTGCTCAGTAGATCTTTGTGTAGTGAGGAAGGCTGCTAGGTCAGCAAGTCAGGCTGTTTGGGGTTTTTCTGAACTTTGAGGGTTAAAGCTGGCAGCCCCAGTTGTTTCAGTCCTCTGGGCTTTGTTTTCCTGAGTTCTGTGGCCATAACCTGTAAGCATAAAAAGTTGTTCCAGGGAGGTCTTGATGCTTTAGTGACTAGCCATGTGAATCAAGATTTCATTCCAATCCAAACAACAGAATACCTTGCTCTAGGGGTTTAAACAGGTAGGTGTGTGTCCCCTGCATTACCTGAGGTTCCTCAGTACAGGGCTGATCCTTCGGTTCATTGTGGGATCCAGGTTCTTTCCACCTTTCTGCTCCACTGCGCTTAATGTGGAGGCTTTCATTCTCATGCTCATACTTCCTGGCTGCAAGAGGGCTCCTGCACTTCTGGGGCCCATAGCAACATCTGAGGTAGGGAAAAGGAAGAAAATGAAAAGGTGAAGGGCCAAAGGCCTTCCAGCAGGTCTCTGCCTTTTTGTTTACTAACGGATGCCCTTCCCATGAACTTCTATAGAGTGGTAACACCGACTTCGAAAGCCAGGGAATTGGAGTATTTTAAGCTTGGTACATTGTCCTCCTGAACAAAATTGGGTTCTGTAAATAGGGCAGAAGGGGTAGCTGGATATTGGGTAAATAACTTGCAATATCTGCCCCAAAGACAGATGTCCCTTTTCTTTTTGTATTGTTTTTTGTCTTTGCATTGTTCTTTTTAAAAAATTTTATTTCATTGAAGTACAGATTGCTTTACAATGTTGTGTTAGTTTCAGGTGTACAGCAGAATGATTCAGTTATACATATACGTAATACTTTGCATCTGCTAATCTGTAGTTTCTTTATTTATTGGTCCTACCAACGTGAGCTTTTGCCCAGGCCCACTGTTCCTGTGTCCGATGACTTTGTGGACATTCATGTCCTGAGTCCTGAATGATTTTTCCTTCCTCTTTCCCTTTCATGCTCTGCCTTGTCTTCTCAGAAACTGAAGGCATTTTTGTTTGTTTGTTTGGGTCTCTTATTGATATTATATTCCTCTTCAACCATGGCAGGGAGGTGGGGAGTTCCGGCATTTTTTGGTCCTGGGTTAGTCACCTCTAGAGAAAACAAGGTTTGGCAACCATTCCTGTGCTGTAGCCGCACTTTAGCTCCTGGTCTGTGCATTCCCTGGCGGTCTGAGGCGCGGAGACTTACCTGGGCCTCCGCACGCTGGGGGATGTGAGGAACGTACTCTCCTTTGGTGCGTTATGTCAGTGAAACATTTAGGAGCAGGCTGTTTCTCTTCAGGGCTGTTTCCGCTGAGTGGATTGAAACTTTTAATTCTCTGAGCCTCTTTAAATGAGAAGACTCATAGCTGAAGGGTTGGCTACAAAGAGGAAATCGTGGTTGATCAGGTTATCCCGGGAGTTTGGCAGGTGTTAGAATTCTCTGCTTCTCAAAGAGCAGAGTGTAATCGCTTGGGTTAGCAGGGTCGTGTATTCCATAAGAGCTCCTGAATCATGGGATAAAGGGGGTGGGGAGGATATTTTTGGCCTCAGGAGAAGGGCTGCATTCCTGATCCAGCCAAGAAAGGATGTCCTAAATTCCTACAGTCCCCTCAGGGTGCTGCCAGCCCCAGCCCACTTCCATCAGCAGGATGGCTTGGGTACGGGCATGGGTACGGCTTACAGCTGTTTGGGTTTCCAAGATTCCTGACACTTGACAGTGAGACTGCAGCTGTCACTGGCCTTCAGAATGTCGAGTCTTTTCTCTGAGGGGATAAAAACAATCCAAGTTTGCACAGGTCATAAACATGCCCTGGGGTCAAGTATTTGGACCTCTGTTTGACAAGGCCCTTCCCATGGCGCTGCTTCTCTTCCCCTAAAAATCCCCACCCCTTCTGCTCTGGAAGCAGACAGACTACACGCGAGGTCTCCACAGGGTCAAGCCACGCAGGCTTCCGGGGGCTCTGGAGTTGAGGGGAACAGGGCGGGGTGGGCCAGGTGGGGCCTCTAACAGGCTGGAGACGTACGCCCTGCCCAAAGGCACAGGGTCACAGCCACACACCGCGCTCCTGGGATGCAGAATGCCTGGTTGCCAGCTCTCCCCCTTTTAAAAGAAAAGTCAAATAACTAGATTTTTATGTAAAATCGTCCAAAATTTCAGTGTTTACAGCTGTTTGTTTTCTTCTTTCTTTTTCAAAATACCATGTGGAACAAACACAGATGTATGAAGGCCCCCAGTCTGCCGTGGTCTCTAGAGGAAGAACTGGGTTAGCCAGGTCACAGATGCCTCAGGAGTGTTAAATGAGGACTCTTGTGGAAGAAGAGGCCCTGCACCCCTCCCTCCTCTCTCCATGTGAGTGGTGCCTGGAGTGTGTTCATCACTTGGAACCAATCAGAACGGCGGTTCACAGGCTTGGCAACAGGTGCAGAAGTGTTGGGAGAGGTGGATGACAGTGCTAAGAGGCAATTAGACTCCAATTAGCTAAACACCAGCTCCAGTGGGTACTTGGAGGTGTGCCCTGTGCCACCTCTTTTTAGAGGCCCTCTCTGATACATCTGGTAAGCGGCGCTGGTGAAGGGTGCGTGGGTGTAGCTGATCTAAGGCCCGGATGCCAGGAGGGAGGTGCGGCCACCCCACCCTTGTGACGCCACTACCCCTTGTGGTGGGTCCCCTTAGGAGACTAGCAAGCACTTTGCAGGAGCAGAGCGTCCAGGAGGTGACACGTACAAGTGGATCAGGAGGAGGCCGAATTGAGAAATTGATAAGGGCTCTTGAAGAAGAAAGGAATGGAGTTTTAAATTTAGGATTAGGGGCAGAAAGCAGAGGGGACTTACAGGTCAGATGTTTTGAGTTGAGCATCTGCAAATGCTCACGACTTAGCATGTGAGGTTTGTTTTTCAAAACCTGGAATATGTCTCTAATGTCCAGATGTGGGAAAACGGCTAAGTAAATTACGGTGCTTCCATATAACTGGAGAATATGCAGCCATTAAGAATGAGGTTATGAGACAGTTCTTAGTAATGTGGAAAAATGCTTATTGTGTACATGGAAAAAAAAGGAGGTAGCTGCATGTGGCATAACACTTCAACTACGTAAAATATGCAGGCACACAGGGCAACGGCTGCGGAGAGCACGCCAGAACACCCTTCCGAAACTGCCTCAGATGAAGCCTGCCTTTTACAGAGTAAGGGCCCACCAAATCAGGTTACAAACGCCCAGAGGTACAGGTAATCTCTGCTTTCCATCTCTTGCTTTTCTTTGGTCAGTGCAGGGGAAGGCCCTGCGTCTCACAGTGCCCCTGATAAGGGGAACAAGAGGGCAAGGGGTAGGAGAGGGGGAAGCAGAGGATGTAACAGATTGTGTAGATTGTGCTATTATGAAGCTCAATGGTCACTTTGCTGTGTCACTTCCCCTAACTTCTACTGGGCACCAGGGGATGAGGGGTGTGGGTGAAAAGAGTGGAATATGAGTCATTAATAACTCCTTCCATACTTACCTGCACAAAAAGGGAAGTCATTATAGGAGAGGCATGGTGGAGAATGGGATACATTCTAGAACCATAAAAAAACGGAGGGTGAGGGGGAAGGAACTGTGTACGGATAGTCGGCACCAACTGAAGTTAGGGACTATTTGGGTTCCTGCAGAGATGAGTCTAAAATCAAAGCCGCTCTGGTTAATATTTCCTCCCCGTGGTTCCCTCTGATTAGGGCAGCACTTTATCTTTTACTGTTGGGTTGCAATCTTAAGAGTATGATTCAACCTTTACCTCCTTCATAAGTTCTAGGTAATCGCAGGTATTCATCTGATGTGCTTATGTTAGACACGGGGAAGAACGGAGCGCCGAGAAGCAGAGCAGACACCCCTGAAGAGCGCTCAAGGTCAAAGGCAGCTGACCTTCTCTGGTCCTGGTGGTGGGGTGATGGTGACCGCACGAGAGCTCTGTGAGATGTCCTCAAAGGAGCAGGGGTTTTTCATCTGAGGGCACGGACACCCTAAGGGCAGGGGTGTAGCCAGCTTCCCAGCAGGCTTAGCTCTGTTCTTTGTATGACAGTTCATTAAAAATGAACCAAAGAAACCACAAAAACACCATTTGGCTAGAAAATCCCCAACTTGAAACTTGGCCTATTTTAAAGTAGATATGGTTATAAAATTCAAAGTGAGAATTCATATAGGAATTTATTTTTGACAGTAATCTGAGGGTATAGTTTTTGAGTTTCTTTCCTTCAGGATTCCTGGGAATCAATAAATGACAAAATAACTACTGCAATAGTAAGTGATATCTGTCAAGTATACTTGAAAATCAGATTTTTTAAAAAACTTAAGTACAGTTGATGTACAATATAATGTTTCAAGGGTACCACATAGTGATTTGACATTTAAATACATTATGAAATAATCACCATGTCTAGTAACAAGTTATTACAATATTATTGACTATATTCCCTATGCCGTGTATCACATCCCCGTGACTTTATAACTAGAAATCTGTACCTCTTAATCCCCTTCATCTATTTCATCCAGCTATACACCCCTCTCCCCTCTGGCAACCACCAGTTTGTTCTCTGTATCTGTGAGTCTGCTTCTGTTTTGTTTTTGTTGTTTTTAGATTCCAAGTATAAGTGAATCATATGGTGTTTGTCTTTCTGTCTTACTTCACTCGGCATAATATCCTCTACATCCAGCCACGGTGTTGCACATGCTGAGAGTTCACTCTTTTTTTATGACTGAGTAATATTTCATTGTAAATACAGTTAACCCTTAAACAACACATGTTTCAACTGCACGGGTCCACTTATACGTGGATTTTTTTCAATAAAAACTACAGTACTACACAATCTGTGGTTGGTTGATTTCACAGATGCAGGACCATGGATACAGAGGGCCAACTGTGGTACTTGAGCATCCATGGAGTTTTGGTATCTGAGGCAGGTCCTGGAACCGATCCCCAGTGGATATCAAGGTACGACTGCATACGCCACTGTATATTCTTTACACATTCATCTATTGATGGACACTTAGGTTGCTTCCATATCTTGAACATAGGGGTGCATGTCTTTTCAAACTAGTGTTTTTGTGTTCTTTGGGTAAATACACAGAAGGGGAGTTGCTGGATTGTATTGTAGTTCTATTTTAAATTTTTCAAGGAACACTAAATCCAACCCTAGATCTTCTAAAAATATGTATGAAGTTTATATACTGGAAATCTGGGTTAAAGCTTTAAAATTTTTTATCTTGAGATAACAGAAATCTAATAAAGATGTTTTGAATTATTTAATTTAAAAAAATCCCAAACTTGAGACTAAGAGGCTTCAAAGTATGACAGGATTAGGCTTTAAACTTGCTTGATGAAGATTAAAAAACCTAGCTAGTCAATTTTCTTAAAACCTAATCCTGAAACAGAAAATTCTCTATATATGTGACCAACACCAAAACACTATAAAGTTCCACACACCACTGAATGTGGTTTTACCTTCGTATGGTTAAGCAGATTAATGTAAGATTGCACACATGCCTACCAGCAAAACCACAGATCTCTGAGTCACGGATAAGTTCTAAGAATGTACTCTGAGGTTGGGGGTGAATATGAAAATGAAGTTTTTTTTTTTTTAGATTGTAGATGGTATTTGAATCAAGTCACTTCTCCCCTGAGCCCCTGTGTCCATGACTTAACCATCCTACTTGCTCCATTTTTACTCCTTAAAAGCTGCATTCATAATGCTGGGGATCAGAGAAACCATTAAAACCACTTGGGAGAAGACATCACCCTGATCCTCCAGTTTGCTTAGGAAGTCGGAGGCTCTACATTTCTCTTTGGACAAATGTGACATCAGGCAGTAGAAAAGCCAGGGACTGAGGAAACGAATGTCAGGAGAACCCAGGCATCAGTTCCTACCTGGCTTAAGTTTGGTCTAATTATAGTTGGTTCCAGTATATAAATGAATTGTTGCCATATTAAATGTCTATCCAGTGTTATAAATAGCAGACAGATGCATATTGTCCATTTCTGAAATGATGACAGATTACAATCTCTGTGGCCATGGCGAAAAAGCTCAATTTGGTAAAAGGGTTTGTTTGTTTTTCTGGGAAGAAACAAAGTAAGGATAAGGAACTTCAAAAAGTCAACTGAGAAGGAAAGAATAAATAAATTGAACTTAGGAGCATAAGTTCCATGCAAAGCTCACTTTTTCCTTCAAATACTGTAGCTTACAGTATTTGAAGGAAATACTTCAAATACTTCATGGCATACAAGGAACTAATAACTTACCCCTGGAAACCTCCAACAAGGGACTCTGCCTGTCTAGTCAAGAAGCATAATGATAAATGAGTGGGTTCTATTACAGGATTCAGAGCACAGTTACCATAAACCTTTATGCAAAACACATAGCATTTATACATAAGAAAAGATGAAAGACATATGAGAAGTATATATATTAAAAAGGTGTATTTTATATGTACTGATAAAAAGTTGGCAGCACTGAAAATGGGAAGGGGGGATTGTTTTGTTTCTATACTGAGGAAAAACTCAGTACTATAGCTTTTATCTATATTGACTTAGTAATAATACTAATAAAAGCTAATATCACTGAGCGAGTACTGTTATTCCCACTTTACAGATGAAGAGGTCTGAGACAGGAAGAGGAAGTACTACAGTGGGAGCTACACTGAAAGGCCTTCTCTGCCCACCTGGCCATCTTAGTTTCAGGGGGAAGGAGGTAAGAGGTTATACACTCTGTATGGAGGATAACTGGGTGCTCCTCAAACTATTAATAGACACTATTAATACATTATTAATACACTATTAATAGAGACAGAGTCTACTATCAAAAAAAATGCTCTGAAGTCAGACAAATATCTAAATGTCAATTTCTCTATCAATCTCTCCAGAACTAATTCTCCTATTTGGCTTTTGTTCTTTGAATTCCTTTAGCCAGGAATCCTGTAGGGGGAAGGTGGGGAATATAGTTTAGGCCATAAGATGTCATAGTTCCCTCCAGCTTTACCGTCAACCCCCGAAAGTTTGAACTGTCACAAAAACCCTGGGAAGGAGGAATTATTAAACTCAATGAGAAAACAGGCCCAGAGAGTTTAAGTAATTGGCAATGGTCACATAGGTAGTAAGTAATAGAATCAGGATGTGACTACGGAAGAGGCAGTATCCAGAGACCTTACTCTTTCCACTTATCACACTTTTCAAATAGTTTCCACAACATTTTAGTAAGACAGACCTTTAAAACACATCTGTGACGCCACATGACATATAATGATGTATCTTTGTATGTAAACTAAGAGATCACATCTGTGAAAAAAAAACCCTCAATTTTCCTGGTTACAGCCATGAAGATTCACCCCAGATATCATTAAGTGCTTTTTTTTTTTTTTTTTTTGCGGTACGCGGGCCTCTCACGGTTGTGGCCTCTCCCGTTGCAGAGCACAGGCTCCGGACGCGCAGGCTCAACGGCCATGGCTCACGGGCCCAGCCGCTGCGCGGCATGTGGGATCCTCCCGGACCGGGGCACGAACCCGTGTCCTCTGCATTGGCAGGCGGACTCTCAACCACTGTGCCACCAGGGAAACCCCTCATTAAGTGCTTTTTAATAGACACTTGTATGATTCAAATGTATGGCTTCCTAGAGTTAAGAAGTGTCTTTTAAGCTTATTGATTATAGTAACAGCTGGATACAAAGGATAATGCTTACCTGAGTAATAGACATCTTCACCCCTTATGTTCAACAGAATTAGATAATAAGCCTTCTAATGATACCAAGGAGAATTTCTTTTTGAAATCTTCACATGCAGGGGTTTCTCAGAACACTTCACCCTAATGCTTATATCTGAGAGCATTCTGTTCCACCCAAGAGGAAATTGTATTAGAACTGAAAAATTTTGTTCCACATCTCCACTGTTATCAGATAGTATGCTCAAAGCATGTTTTATCAAGGAAGACACAGGATTATGGGCCAGTATTTAATCAATTTTGCTTTGAGCACAGTGAAGTTACACTCTGGGTGGGTGGTTAGCAAGATTCCAAGGAGCTAATGGGACTGGGAGGGAGGAAAGGAGGACATTCCAGTGCATTTCGCTCAGACATCTCCTTCCCTCTAAGTTTTGGCCTTTTTGCTTTTCATCTGTGCTCTAGTCCTGGCACAAAGTGGTAATGAAAGTTTTGTTTTGCGGCTCCTCCCATCTTTCCCTTAGAATGCACTCTTAGTGAGTAGCAAACTAACGTAAAGGTGGTCTCTAAAACTAAGACCAAGTAGTAGGAGAGGGATGGTGTTGTCTGTGGACTCCCACCCACTGCCCTGGCACAGCAGCGCATCACCGAGTTTGGTGGAGCCCTGTTATCATAAGGGCACAGCCTCTGGTCTGGTCACGCCGCAGAACAACTGGTGATTTGAATTGCATTTTGTTTTGCTGAAGATGAGAGCTCCTAGCATATCAGCAAATTGACTGCTGGCAGCTGTGGCCCAGACAGTATTTTTTTTTTTTTTTTTTCCTCAAGTCCGTGCTTTTTGGACGCTTCTGTTCCGAAGTTTTCTATATAATGCTTTTCAATACAGACAGATCTTACTATCAAAAAAGGAAAATTCTCTGAAGTCAAATACCTACATCTCAATTTCTCTATCAATCTATCTAGAAATAGTTCAGGCACTCTGGAAGTTTCATGGAAGTAGGGATTCATTCAACAAATACTTACTGAGCACCAACAATGAGCAGGCACTGTTCTAGGAGCTGGAAATAGAAGTAAAATATACAAATAAACCAAATGATGTCATTACAGTTTATATACTGTTTATTTAGTTATTAATATGGACAGCCTATTATGCAACATTACAGATGTCTTTCAAAATCTAAAATAAAATATAGTCCACTATCCAGCCCAGGAGAAGACAATGAACCAGATCGTTCTTACAGTAAATGTAGCAAAAGCGCTCACAATAACCGTCCTTTGCTTGGACATCAGAGGGAACAGTCACTCAAAAAGTTCTTTACCTCCACTGGGGTTTTAACTTTCTCGAATTACAGCTATTTCAGAGTCAGAAGTCCAACTTCGATCACCCCATAGAGATGCGCAGCATCAATTCTGGAGAGCAAGGAGCCCACCTTACCTTTCAGCCAGTATTTGTCAAACACGGGCATTCGGAGAAGGCAGGTATGTCACAGGGATGTTCATGTGTTTCAAAGCTCTAAGACCCGTTTGGTGTGGTGGTAGCAGTGAAGAGTGTACTACATTCTGCCAAGGGGGCTTCTGACCTCTTCAGTCTTGGCACTTGGCACTGTCACTTTCCGATAGGCTTTAAGATCCACTGCAGTTCTCTGTGGAAAGTGGAGGTGGGAAACTCTAACAGCTACTGGGATGAGGCCATGTGCAGAATGAACTGGACTGGCTACTATGGCTTTTATGACCTTCCTTTCTTTAGTCTAGACAAACACTTCTTAATCTTTTTTCATATGCCCTGCTAGTTCTCGTATAAAATTTAAAAGGGTTAAAAGACCAAGGAAACTTCTTGCTTTCAAGCTGAATGGTGAAAAACAGGAAAAAAAAAATCCATTTTCTAAAGAGCTGTACTCAACTTTCTCAGTTGAAAACAAATGCCAAGTGACTTTTAAAGAGATGTGGTGAACAATGTTGATTAACTGACAGAAGAAATTCTGAGGTGAAACTGTACATGTATCAGAATCTAAAATACAGGCAAAAAACAAGATGTACTAGTGTACTATATTCTTCAACCCCTTAGTTTCATGCTGAAAACTACAAATGTTTTCAGCATCAGGCTACTGATGACGGCCAGTTAAATATGACATAGAAAACCTTAGAAAGTCTTGCCAAGTTTGTGGCAGTTTCAAGAGTCTACAAAGGAAGAAGAAGAAACCAGAGGGTAAAGAGCGAGAGCATTGGACTTTATTTAACTCTAGGTACCATGGGTTTGACATTAGCAGGTAAGACTAATGAATAAGCAGCCATACAGGTTTTTTGGTCACTGTGCTTTCCAAGCACCAAGAAATGGAGCTATTTTTACTATTCAGTTCCATCTTTCATAAGCTAGTCAGATCCTGCTGCATTCTCATTTGTTTCTAATTAATTTACCAGTACATTATTATGTAGTCTACCAAGGACAAGGAGCAAGTCATTGTGTAGTACCAAGTTTACGTCATCATCATAGGACTACAACATGCACATTCTACTTAATGTAGCTCAAGCAACAGGAATACAAGGAAACAGTTATGGGGTGGAGACTTGTTTTTGACAAATTCATGTTCACACTAACTAACTAACTAACTATGGGTTTAGAAATCTTAGTGGGAAGGTACCTACAGCAGTTCTTCAATTGGCATTGGAACATTACACGCATGCACAAGTGATATGGAAGAGAATGAAGCAGAAGAGGCAGCTGGATGGAGGACAAAGGGGAAATGAGGGGTGTATCAGGGAGCGGTAGTTCTCAGCTTTCCACAGCAAGTCTCTGCTCTGTGAGAGAAGCCTGTTGAGCAACACTTTTGTTCTCATGACTGCGAAGTTTGGATACAACATCTAGAAAGGCCAAATCCTGTACTTCCTTGTGTAGAGATTCTGGAAGACAAAAACAAGGCACCAGGTATGCTTCTATTAGGTTGTTCTAATCTTTCTTACTATACACTCGACCTAAAACATATACCCAAAATGCTCATTTAAATGATACCGAGTTATAAAACTAGAAACAATTCTGGAAAAAGACACAGCAGTAGCCTAGAAATGTCTTTTTTAGGGATGTTAGAATAAAAAAATCAGAAACCCTTTATAAAAATAAATCATATGTCAAGTTCTACAGTCAAAGGTTGATTAAAATAATGAGTTATAATTAAAACACAGCTCATTGTATGATTTCAAGGTTCAGTTATACACTCCTAACTTAACCCTATCATCAGTTCAAATATGAAGTCCAATACTTACGGAAAAATCTTAGATCTGTTTCAAACTAATTTTGTGGCAAACAAAAAGGTTATTACCTCACATCCTTTCAACAAATTTCTGTGATAGGAAATCTAAAAAGGAGCCTACTATATCTTCCTCTTTCTGGTTTTCTTGCTCTATTTAACTTCAGTTACAGTAAAATACAGGATTCCTCTTAAGTCCGGTAAGTTTAATGTAATTAGCATCCCTCAAACTGATGTGTTTATTTTGATAAAACTGAGGTATAAAACCAGAACCAGCTGGAGTAGCAATACTCATATCAGACAAAATAGACTTCAAAATAAAGACTGTTACAAGAGACAAAGAAGGACACTATGTAATTAATGATCAAGGGATCAATCCAAGAAGGAGATATAACAATTTTAAATATATATGCACCCAACACAGGAGCACCTTAAAGGCAAATACTAACAAACAGCCATAAAAGGAGAAACTGACAGTAACACAATAATAGTGGGGGACCTTAACACCCCACTTTCATCAATGGACAGAGCATCCAGACAGAAAAACCAATAAGGAAACGCAGGCCTTAAATGACACATCAGACCAGATGGACTTAATTGATATTTATAGAGCATTCCATCCAAAAGCAGCAGAATACACAGTCTTCTCAAGTGCACATGGAACATTCTCCAGGACTGATCACATGTTGGGCCACAAAGCGAGCCTTGGTAAATTTAAGAAAATTGAAATCTTATCAAGCAAATTTTCTAACCAAAATGCTATGAGATTTGAAATTAACTACAAGGAAAAAACTGTAAAAAACACAACATGTGGAGGCTAAACAATATGCCACTAAACAACCAATGAATCACTGAAGAAATCAAAGAGGAAATCATAAAATACCTAGAGGCAAATGACAACGAAAACACAACAGTCCAAAACCTATGGGACACAGCAAAAGCAGTCCTAAGAAGGAAGTTTACAACAATACAATCTTACCTCAGGAAATAAGAAAAATCTCAAACAAACAACCTAACCTTACACTTAAAGCAACTAGAGAAAGAAGAAGTAACAAAACCCAAAGTTAGTAGAAGGAAAGAAATCATAAAGATCAGAGCAGAAATAACTGTAATAGAGCCAAAGAAAATGATAAAAAAGATCAAGGAAACTAAAAGCTGGTTCTTTGAAAAGATAAACAAAATTGATAAACCTTTAGCCAGACTCATCAAGAAAAAACAGGGGAGTGGGCTGAAATCAATAAAATTAGAAATGAAAAAGGAGAAGTTACAATGGACACCACAGAAAAATCAAAGGATCATAAGAGACTACTACAAGCAACTATATGCCAATAAAATGGACAACACAAAAGAAATGGACAAATTCTTAGAAAGGTGCAATCTCCCAAGACTGAACCAGGAAGAAACAGAAAATATGAACAGACTAGTTACAAGTACTGAAATGGAAGCTATGATTAAAAAACTCCCAACAAACAAAAGTCCTGGACCAGATGGCTTCACAGGCAAATTCTATCAAACGTTTAGAGAAGATCTAACACCTATCCTTCTGAAACTATTCCAATAAAATCACAGAGGAAGGAACAATCCCAAACTCATTCTATGAGGCTACTATCACCCTGATACCAAAACCAAACAAAGGTACCACAAAAAAAGAAAGTTATAGGCCAATATCATTGATGAACGGAGATGCAAAAATCGTCAACGAAACACTAGCAAACCAAATCCAACAATACATTAAAAGGATCACACATCATGATCAAGTGGGATTTATCCCAGGGATGCAAGGATTCTTCAATATATGCAAATCAATCACTGTGATACACCACATCAAAAAGTAGAAGAATAAAAACCATATGATCATCTCAATAGATGCAGAAAAAAGCTTTTGACAAAATTCAACACCCTTTTATGATAAAAGCTCTCTACAAAGTGGGCATGATAAAGGCCATATATGACAAACCTACAGCTAACAATGGTGAAAAGCTGAAAGCATTTCCTCTAAGATCAGGAACAAGACAAGGAGCTCATCAGTGCATTCGGTAAAGCTGCAGGATACAAAATTAATATACACAGAAATCTGGTGCATTTCTATACATTAACAACAAAAGATCAGAAAGAGAAATGAAAGAAACAGTCCCATTTACCATCTCATCAAAAAGAATAAAATACATAGGAATAAACTTACCTAAGAAGGCAAAAGACCTGTACTCTGAAAACTATAAGACACTGATGAAATAAATTGAAGATGACACAAACAGATGGACAGATATACTGTACAATGTTCTTGGATTGGAATAATCAATATTGTCAAAATGATGATACTACCCAAGGTGGTCTACAAATTCAATGCAATCCCTATTGAATTACCAATGGCATTTTTCACAGAACTAGAAAAAAAAATCTAAAAATCTGTATGGAAACACAAAAACCCCCAAATACCCAAAGCAATCCTGAGAAGTAAAAACAGAGCTGGAGGAATCAGGTGCCCTGACGTCGGACTATACCACAAAGCTACAGTCATCAAAACAGTATGGTACTGGGACAAAAACAGAAATATAGATCAATGGAACAGGATAGAAAGCCCAGAAATAAACACACACATGTATGGTCAATTAATCTATGACAAAGGAGGCAACACTATACAATGGAGAAAAGACAGTCTCTTCAATAAATGGTGCTGATAAAACTGGACAGCTACATGTAAAAAAAATGAAATTAGAACATCCTTTAACACCATACACAAAAATAAATTCAAAATGGATTAAAGACCTAAATGTAAGACTGGATACTATAAAACTCTTAGAGGAAAACATAGGCAGAACACTCTATGACATAAATCACAGCAATATCTTTTTCAACCCATATCCTAGAGTAATGGAAATAAAAACAAAAATAAACAAATTGGACCTAATTAAACTCAAAAGCTTTTGCACAGCAAAGGAAACCATAAACAAAGTGAAAAGACAACCCACAGAATGGGAGAAAATACTTGCAAATGATGCGACTGACAAAGGATTAGTCTCCAAAATTTACGAAGAGCTCATGTAGCTCAATATCAGAAAAAAAAAAAACAACCCAATCAAAAAATGGGCAGAAGACCTAAATAGACACTTCTCCAAAGAAGATATATAGATGACCAAGTGGCACATGAAAAGATGCTTAACATCGCTAATTATTAGAGAAATGAAATCAAAACCGCAATAAGATTCTACCTCACACCAGTCAGAATGGCCATCATCAAAAAGTCTACAAACAATAAATGCTGGAGAGGGTGTGGAGACAAGGGAACCCTCCTACACTGTTGGTGGGAACGTAAATTTGTATAGCCAGTATGGAGAACAGTATGGAGGTTCCTTAAGAAACTAAACACAGACCTACCATATGATCCAGTAATCCCAGTCCTGGGCATATATCTGGAGAAAAACATGGTCCGAAAAGATACACGCACCCCGATGTTCACCACAGCACTGTTTACAATGGCCAAGACGTAGCACAACCTAAATGTCCACTGACAGATGAATGGATAAAGAAGATGTGGTACATATATATAGTGGAATATTACTCAGCCATTAAGAAGAATGAAATAATGCCATTTGCAGCAATATGGATGGACTGAAGATTATACTAAGTGAAATAAGACAGAGAAAGACAAATATCATATGATATTGCTTATATGCAGAATCTAAAGGAAAAAAAGATACAAATGAACTTATTTACAAAACAGAAACAGACTCACAGACTTAGAGAATGAACTTTTGGTTACCGGGGGTGGGACAGATTGGGAGCTTGGGATTGACATATACACACAACTATATATAAAATAGATAACCAACAAGGACCTAGCGTGCAGCACAGGGAACTCTGCTCAATACCCTGTAATAATCTAAATGGGAAAAAATTTTGAAAAAGAATAGATACATGTACATGTATAACTGAATCACACTGCTGTACACCTGAAACTAACACAACATTGTTAACTATACTCCAATATAAAATTAAAATTTTAAAAAATAAATAAAACATTCACTAATAGACTATAATGGTAAAACTAATAATAAAAATAATCAGTTTCATTACAACGTAATAAAATAAAAATAAACATAGTGGAAAGGCTAAAAAAATACAAAAAATGAAACCAGAACCAACGTTTTTAGCAGAAATAGAAAAATCCATTTTAAAATTCAGATGGAATCTCAAGGGACTCCAGATATCTAAAACAATCTTGAAAAAGAATAAAGTTGGAGGTCTTACACTTCCTAATTTCAAAACTTACTACAAAGCTACAATAATCAAAACAGTGTGGTGCTGATATAAAGACAGAGAGATTAACAGAATAGAACAGAAAGCCCAGAAATAAGCCCTCACATATATGGTCAAATAATTTTCAACATGGGTGTCAAGACCATTCAATGACAAAAGGACAGTCTTTTCAACAAATGGTGCTGGTAATATCCACAGGAGAAAAATGAGGTTGGTCCCTTACCTTACATCACATACAAAAGTTAACTCAAAATAGATCAAAGACCTGAACATAAGAGCTAAAACTGTAAGATTCTGAAAGAAAACATAGGGGTAAGACTTCATGACATTAAGTTTAGTAATGATCTTTTGGATATGCATGAAAAGCACAGGCAACAAAAGGAGAAATAGATAAACTGGACTTTATCAAAATTAAAAACTGTGTATCAAAGGACACAACAGTGAAAAGGCAACCCTTGGAATAGGAGAAAATACGTGCAAATCATATATCCAATAAGCATTTAATACACAGAACATATAGAGAACTTTTCCAAAAACAACCCAAATAAAAAATGGGCAAAGCACTTGACTAAACATATCACCAAAGAAGATAAGATATACAAATGGCCAATAAGCAAATGAAAAGATCCCCAACATCACTAATCATCAGGCGAAAGCAAATCAAAACTACAATAAGATACCACCTGACAACCATTAGGATGGCTATTATCAAAACAAATAACAAATATTAGCGAGGATGTAGAAACTGGAACCCATGTGCACCTCTGGTGGAAATGTAAAATGGTGCAGACACTGTGGAAAACAGTACAGTGGTTCCTCAAAAAATTAAGCATAGAATTACTGTATTATCTAGCAATTCCACTTCTGTGTATATAAGCAAAATAACTGAAAGCAGGAACTCAAACAGATATTTGTGCATTCATGGTCATAGTGGCATTATTCACAATAGCCAAAAGGTGAAAATAACCCAAATGTCCACTGATGGATGAATGGATAAACAAAATGTAATATATACAAACAACGGAACATTATTCAGCCTTAAGAAGCAATGGAATTCTGACACATGCTACAACATAGATGAGCCTTGAAGACATTATGCTAAGGGAAATAAGCCAGACACAAAAGGAAAAATATTGTATGATTCCACTTACATGGGGTACCATGAGTAGTCAAATTCATAAAGAGAGAAAATAAAATGGTGGTTGCCAAAAGCTGGGGAGATGGGTGATTAGGGAGTTACTGTTTAAAGAGTATGGAGTTTCAGTTTGGAAAGAAGAAAAAGGTCTGGAGATGAATGGTGGGGATGGTTGCACAGTGATATGAATGTACTCAATCCACTGAACTGTACACTTAAAATGGTTCAAATGGCAAATTATATGTATATTTTACATTAAGAAAATGCCTGAACAATTATGAACATGCTTGAAACAAATGAGATCACAGCAAGGAAACAGAAGATATAAAGAAGAGAATAGAAATTTTAGAACTCAAAACTATAGTACCTGCAACAAAAAGCTTGATAAGCCTATCAAGACAGAAGAAAGAAGAGAAGACAGAGAAGACAGAAGAAATAATCAGTGAACGTAAAGCAATACAAAGCAATAAAGCAATACAAATTACCCCATCTGAACAACGGAGAGATAATAAACTGGAAAAAAAATGAACAAAACCTCAGGGACCTGTGGGATATAACTAAAGAGCTCACATTTGTGTCATAAGAGGCCTTGAAGGAGAAGAGAAATAAGGTGGGACTGAAAAGGTACCTGAAGGAACATGGTTAAAAACTTCCCAAATTTAGCAAAAGACATAGCGTACAGATTCAAGAAGCTGAGCAAGCCCTAAACAGGATAATCCTAAAGAAATCTATGCCAAGACACATCATATTCAAACTTTTGAAAACTAAGAGAAAAAAGTCTTGAGACAGAAATGACACCTTACCTACAAGGGAAAAAACAGCGAGATAGTGGATTTCTCATAAGAAACTATGGAGGCCAGAAGAAAGTGGCACAACATTTTTCATGTTCTGAAAGAAAAGAACTGTCAACCCAGAATTCTATACACAGAGAAAATATTTTTCAGAAATGAAAAAGAAATCAAGATATTCTCAACGAAAATGAATAAATAAGGAATAATAAAGGAAATGAGAATTTGTCACAAACAGACCTAACCTAAAAGAATGGCTAAAGGAAGTTCTCTAAACAGAAAGGGAATAAAAGGAATTTTGGAACATCAGAAAGAACAGATATAGCAAATACATATAGATAAATACAATAGGCTTTCCTTTTATCAAGAGTTTTCTGGATTATGCTTGATGGTTGAAAACAAAAATTATAACACTAATGTGGTTCTAAATGTATACAGAGGAAATATCACTAATTTGAAAAGACATATGCACCCCATGTTCATTGCAGCATTACTTAGAAAAGCCAAGATACAGCAGCAACTTACATGTCTATGGATACGTGAATGAGTAAAGAAATTATGGTGTGTGTATATAATGGAATATTATTCAGCCATAAAAAGAATGAAATCTTGCCATTTGTGACAATATGGCTGGACCTTGAGGGCATTATTCTAAGTGAAATGAGACAGAGAAAGACAAATACCATATGATCTCTCTTATATGTGGAATCTAAAAACCAAGTTCATAGATACAAAGAATAGATTGGTGGTTGCAGGGGACAGGGATTGGGGTTGGGAGAAATGGGTGAACTTTTAAAAATTAATTTAAATAAATGGAATAAATATTAAAAACTGCAATAATAATAAAAAACCCAAAGAAATAGTAAATGATTTTTGCTTACCGATTAAACAACACACAAACTTTTTGTTTCCCACTGCTCTCCAACTTGGGTATCATATTACAGTAAAAAAAATAAAAAAAAAAAAATCTTACCGGTTACCCAAATAATATTTCTATTTTTCTCTAACAGTGCATCACTAAAAATACTGGCCCTGGAAAAATTCAGAAAATAACCAAAGGAAATACTTCCTTAACTAAAGACTTAACACAAGAGTGTCTTGACCATTTATTTATTGGTCAAATTGAGAATGGATGCACTCTTTGTAAAGGAGAATTTTAACATTTGAGGGGTTGCCCAAGCAGGATTTGTGGAAAGAATCAACAATTACCTCAAAGAATGCAAGCAAAGCAGAGGTTACTGGGGCATTCGTCAGTACAGCGGCATAGAACAGAAAACACTACTGTGGGTAATGCAGACAGAGCCATACCAGCAACATCCAAAAAGATGGAGCCTCAAGCCCAGGGATTCCATGCTTCCAGTTCCTTTAGCAAAGCTGATGCAACTGCAGAGACAGATGCATCAAACCACTTTGACCTGATGCCATTACACAGTCCATTCATTTAATTCTCCTTGTTCCGATCAAAGCTCATCAAGCAACCCTTGATGCCTGTCTGCCCTGAAGGAGTCAATGAGCCAGACATGTGCACCTGGGGTGTTCTGAGATCAGTGGCAGGCATACTTCTCATTATATATAAGTAAACTAACATTCTGGTTTTGTACTTGGATAAGGTGAGCCTGCCCCAGGAGTCATATCCACCCTTGGTGTGTGCACAAAAAAGTCCACCTAGAATCGCAACTCTGCCCATCAAGGCTCACTACCAGAGGTGCTTTCCCGACACCCACCCCCTCTACTGCCCATCATTTGGGTTGTTACCATCACCTTGAAAGTGCCTGTCACTAACCAGACAGGACAATTTATGTTCACCACTCCTCACCCAGCACCACTGCAATGTCCCTGCTCACTTCCTTCACTGTCTTGGCTTCCTCGTCTAACCAATGGTAGTAATAATAATGATAACCAACTTTGTGGATGAAATTATGTAATCTTTAAGCATTAAAAAAAAAGGTGGGGGGATGACAGAGTGGATTAAAAAACATGACCCAACAATATGCTGCCTACACTTCAAATACAAGATACCGCAGATTGAATCTGAAAGGGTAGAAAAAGATCACGTGAATGTTATTCAGAAGAAGGTAGGAGTAGCTATATTAATATCAGATAAAGTAGACTTCAGAGCAAAGAAAACTACCAGAGACAGAGAGGAACATTACATAACGATAGAAAGGTAAATCCACTAGGAAGGGTGTATGCACCTGCCAACTGAGCTGCAAAATGTATGAAGCAAAACCTGATAAAACTGAAGGGAGATACAGACAAATCAACAATAATAGCTGGAGACTTCAACACCCTTCTCTCAATAATTGACAGACCGAGTAGGAAATCAGCAAGAATACAGAAACACCATTACCAAACAAAAGGATCTAACTGACATTTATAGAACTCACCACTCGATAACAGCAGGATACATGTTCTTTTCAAGTGGTCAATGAAATGTATAACAAGATATGCCAATGATTTCTTGAACAAACTCCTTAGCTAATATCATGGTATACAAAATCAGAATTTGTTCTTTATATAAAATATTTTAGGGTTAATGAAACTTAAAGGTATTAATTTTTTAACACTGACTTTTGCCTATATTTGCTATATAACACTTTTCATTATTAAGAATCTTGTGGGAGTATTTGCAGTGTAAAAGTAATCCTGTATCTTCCATAAACTAATTTCTAATGCTTTTAAAACCCAAAGCCACCATTTACTATTATTTTATATTTAATGTCATCCATATGTTGATGAATATCAAATGACAGAGGAAATACGTACCAGATCCCATGAGAGCACAGATCAGGACCATGGAATTATATTTGATTTCAGGAGCACTTCTCTCATCTGCTAGCAGTGTGTGTAAAATCTGTACAAGTTTAGCACTTTCTAGATCTTTCTCAGCAGTGCCTGGAACATGAAACCAAGTATCAGTTATATTCACTGGGTATGAACCTGGGACAATCTGGCTAAATACTAATTTCCCTTTCTAGAAACTGATAATGTGAAACCTTTCAAACGGGACTCATAAATAATAATGACATAGATATGCAATATTAAATTTAGACCTTGTTAAAAGGGTATTTAGATCTAAAATTCAGTAGATATTTCAGGAGTTTAGGCCTAAAATTCAATATTAAAACATTCCTTTAAATATGAGGCAATTAAAAACCTTTATGATGAAAACTGTTAAACACAAAAGCAGAAAAGATAGTATGATACACTATGTACTATCACCATCTTCAAAAATGATCATGGCCAACTGTGTATCCTCTATCTCTAGTCTTATCCACTTATTCTAACCCATCCCAAATTATTTTGGAGCAAATCCTATAATCACATAATTTCCTCCACAGGTATTTCAGCATGTATCTTTAAGAGAATCGGACTCTGCAATTCCTATCAAAATCCCAAGAGGATTCTCCATAGGAAATAGATAAGCTTATACTAAAATTTATATGGAAAGCCACAGGCCCTAGAAGAGGTAAACAATCTTGATAAAGAAGAATAAAGTGGGGGGAATTCCTCTACCTGATATGAAGGTCACTGTATAGCTACAGTTATCAAGACAGTGTGGTGTTGGTGGAGAGACAGACACATAGGTCAGAGGAACTGAAAGAAGACCCTAGAAGTAGACCCACACACGTAAGCGCAACTGATTTTTGACAAAGGTACAAAATCAATTTAGTTGAGGAAAGACAGCCTTTTCAATAAATGGTGCTGGAGCAATTACATCCATAGGCAAAAAAAAGAAACCCTGACCCAAACCTCACATCTTATACAGATATTAATACAAAAAGGATCACAGAGTTAAATGTAAAACTACAGGACTTTCAGAATATAAATAATCCTCAAAACTCAATAGTTAAAAACAATTTAGAAAATGGGCAAAGATCTAAATAGGCATTTCACCGAGGAATAAATACAGATGGCAAATAAGCACATAAAGATGTACATCATCAGTAGTTATTAGAAAAATGGAAATTAAAACTGCATGAGATATCACTATATATCTATCAGATTGACTAAAATAAAAGAAAAAAACAGGGACAATACTAAACGTTGGTGAGGGTACAGAGCAAATTAGATCACTTATGCAGTGCTGGCGGGAATGTAAAATGGTATAGCCACTCTGAAAAACAGTCTGTCAGTTTCTCTAAATATCAATCATGAAGTTACCATACAACCCAGGAGTTATCTAGTAACTCGTAGGCATTTATCTAGAAAAATGAAAATTTATGTTTACATAAAATCCCATATATGAATGTTCATTGTAGCTTTATTTTTAAAAATCCCAAAGTGGAATCAGCCCAGATGTCCTTCAATACATGAATGGTTAAACAAATTGTGGTACATACATATCACAAAATACTATTCAGGAATGAGAAGGAATGAACTACTGACACACAAATCAATGACTCTTTAGGAATTTATGCTGAGCAAAAGAAGCCGATTCCATAAGGTCACATACGATATGATTCCATTTATATATTTTTGAAATGAAAAAAATTTTAGAAATGAAGGGCAGATTAGTGGTTTCCAGGGATTAGGAGCAGTGTAGGAGGTAGGTGAATGTGGTTATAAATGGAGAATCCTTGTGGTATTAGAACTGCTCAGATACACCAACACAGGTGATAAACTGAATATAACATACACACAAGTAAGTACAAGTGAAACTGGGGAAGTATGAATAAGATAGGTACATTGTATCAGTGGTTGGGATGTTACACTAGTTTTGCAAAATGTTACCACTGGGCAAAACTGGGCAAAGTGTACAAGGGATTTTTCTGTATTATTTCCTACGACTGCTTGTGAATGTACAATTATGAAAAAAAAAAAAAAGGATAAGGACTCTTAAAATGTTGCTTCAATACTATTATCGTACAAAAATTTTATAGTAATTCCTTAATAATATCTAAAAGCCTGTAAGGATACAAGTTTGGAAAAATACGGTTTTCAAAGTGTATTTTATATTAAAAAGGTAGTAAGACCTCATTTCTAAATCTTAGGCTCAAAGAGCCTAGGAAACACTAGGTGACAACAACCAACAACAAATATGATTATGTTTTGTCATTTTATATAGTTCTGTGGTAAGGTAAACAGACTCAGGCAAATGCTCAGCTATCAGGAAGCAGACAAAATTAAAGCCTATTTAGAAGATACTAGTTATGAAGGGCACAAGACCAGATTCAGCCCAGGATAGGAAGTCAAGGATATTCTGAAATTGCTCTATCACTTTAAGCCATTTTTAAAAATCAAGCCATGAACCCCGTTTGGTATTCAATGTCCTCACCAACTCTCACCTCTTCATCATAGCTTCCCCTCTTAAAGGTGTCTGGACCTCTGGACAGACTCACATTAATCTACCCAAACCATGGAGGAAATCACAGCATCTTTAACCTAAGTTAGTGACCAAAGCCACATATATTTTCTGGATGTTTTCTTTCTTTAGAATTCAAGAAAATTTTACATCCTACTTATACCTGATTTTTTAAAAATTATAAATTGTTTTAACTGTCCCCTTAAGAGGACAAAAATTCAAATCTCTCATACCTGAAATCTGAGTAAATCTGACACTGAAGGAGATATACCATGTTTATCTTTTGGCTTCTCCTTCCTGGGATAAGGGTTGGTGGGTCCACTTGCCCCAGTGTGAGAATTATGGGCAAAAATCATCACTGGGAACTGAGGTGATCAGTTAACAGTATTTACCCGAATGGTTTTGAACCGAACAGGACATGCCTACCAAGTCTATAGTCCTCCTTTATGTAAGGCAACCTCAGGCCTTACCACAGGCCATGTGACTTTGATTGTCCCCAGCTGACTATGTATCAGAGTTTGGTTCCGGAGACAAAGTTGCTACCCATAAACTAGATGCTAGCTTCTCCTGAAGAATTCTGAGTAACAGGAATGCTACTGCTAGAGAGAAACTACCTGAATCATTTAGACTCTGCTTTGGGGGAATCCTGAATGTAAATACACAGAAGAGTGACATAAAAGGTGAGAATTTAGAATGAAGGCAATGCTGTAAAGCAACAGAAACCATGGTGATAGAGAGGAGGAGGTTAGTAAGAGAGAATCAGTAGTAGAGATGGAAGGGAAGGTCTGGATGTCTGGAAGAGTAGCAAACCCTGAACTTGTTGTATTTTAAGTATTGTTTCACTTCTCCATGAGGTCTGCTGAAAATGTTTTCTGTATTCCCTAAGTGCCTAAACTTTGAGGTATCATTTAAGAGTCAAACTAACCTTAAAGCATTACCCTAAAAATGTTACCAAAAGGACAACCAAAAAGGACAGCTGTGGTGACAATCTATAGAATATGATTTTCCATATACTCAGATCCGGACGGGTACAGAAACACACTGGCAAAATGCTTCTAGTCAAGGTCCTGTCTGACTTCTATTCCACTCCTGTGGCTTCCTTTCATCCAAGATAAAAACAGGAGAAAATAAGTTTATCACTGGGGTACTTACCCAATTCTAAAGCTGCTATTAGTGCCAAAGCAACAAGGGCTTCATTCTGCATTATTACATGTTCACTAGTTGCCATGGTAACTAGATGCTTGATGCCACCACTTTGTACAATGGTTTTAATTACATCCTACAATAAATTAATATCACAGAATTATAAACTTTACTTTTAAACATAAAAAAACTGCGTTACCGTCAGTCAATTCACTGTTGAGTGGTTTTCTGACAGTGTCCCTATGAATCATTACATTTAACCATAATTTCTTCTTCTTCACAGAAGAGAAGGAAAAAGCTTTTACCTTTAAATAAATTCATCAAAAGATGACAACTTAAATTACCTAAGCAAAAAAGACCACTGCAGTTCATATCAAGGAACAGAGAGTCCCAGAAGCTAACAAAGTCAAAGAAATAAAAGTGCCATTGCCCCAAATGAAGACTTTCCACGAGATCAAGAAAAGAGAATAAATCTTGGAATAATAATAATGTAAAAAGTTCTTCCTTTCAGATTTTTATTATAACACCAGGTAGTTTTTTCAGATGCATCAGGTGACGCTTTTTACGTATGTATGTGTGCATGTATACGTGTATGTATGCAGCCTTTTAAAACCTTTGTTGGGTCTAACAAAACTAGATTACATACAAAAGGACTTGAGCAGAACTTAAATCAAAACTCTGTCTCCCTCATTTCTCATGGTGCCTACAGCTCTGTCCTCTCCAGCGGCAGAGGGGCAGTGGGCTCCAGACTCAATAAATCCCACTGACTTTGAGCAAACTACTGACTCTCTCTGCATCTCAGAGACTTCACCTATAACACTGAGACAATGTAAGTGTATATCTCATAGGTTTTTGTTATAATTACAAAGTTATTACATGAAGAGCACACATAAAAGTATACAGCAAAGGCTAGATAGAAAGAAATGGGTACATTTATTTCTAGTACTCATTTTTGTCTTCATCTCACTTAGGGTTTTGTTGGATTAAATATGATTTAGTAGAAAGCCTCAATTATAAAATATTTAAAAAGTAATTTTACTACTTTTCACTATTTTTAGTAATTTGAAGTAAGCACTGAATATTTTAAGTAGCCTGTCCAAGTTAGCTTCAATGGTACAAAACTGTAATTAGAAATATTTTCAAATTAATTTGCTAAAATATTGGAAAAAGGGTTTATGCTTCTACCTTATGTAAATTTTTAAGAAAACTAGTTATAGACAGTATCTTTGCTTTGAGTCCAAACTTGTTTAGTGAGCAAACATTCTAAATCAAATAGAGTCTAAGTTCTGAGTTTTTACAGCAGTTGTGTTCTAGCATTTAATGTCTTTTCGCATCAACTTTTTTAGAAAGTGAGAAACTACCTTTTAAAGCCTTTTCTAATGAAAAGAAAGCCTCCCAATATAGTCAGCCCTCCGTACCTGGAGGTTCTGCATCCATGGATTCAACCAACCATGTATTGAAAATACTTGGGGAAAAAAATTTCATAAAGTTTCAAAAAGCAGAACTTGAATTTGCTGTGCGCTGGCAACGATTTAGTAGTTACACTGTATTTCCAACGATCTACTAGCATGTACATCATATTAGGTATTATAAGTTATTTAGAGATGATTTAAAGTCTGTGGGGGATGTGTGTAGGTTAGATGGAAATACTATGCCGTTTTTATATAAGGGACTTGAGCATCCACAGATTCTGGTATCTGAGAGGGTGCCCAATCCCCCTCAGATACCGAGGGACGAGGATGACTATATACCGCTTTATACTGCTTACTCAGAGGCAGTTTGTTTGAAACTGATACAGAATTCTTAAAATTAGTAAAGAATTTTATAAATATCACAAAGGAGCTTGTTGAGTAAAAACGATCAAAAGAGATTCACAAGATACATATGCAGTCACTTAGGAAGGTTCCTGGGTTGTCATTTCGTCCTCTCTTTTGTGATTCACCCTCAAAAGCCCACTGTAGTAGAAAGAAGGGAAAGGGATGAATGAATGAAGAAAATCTGCACATCAGAAATACCAAAAATCACCACCCCCCACCCTGACCCCTTAAATCAAAGCGTAGCTTCTTTTCCATCTCATTTTTCTGGAACGAATATCTGAGTACTGTCCTTTAAAGTGCCTGCCCTCTCTCCTCCTACTTCAATAAATGCTTACTGAGTAGCTACTCTACAGAATCACTTTGCCCGATAGAATGGGGGATAAAAGATAAATGAAGCATTGTACTTGTGTCATATGACAAAAGAGGATTATTACTATTGACAGCTACCCTGTATGGAGAAACACCTATACACTGGACAACACTTATACACTGGGTAACTTACAGGTAGTAGCTCATTTTTATCCTCACAGAAAATCCCACTAGCTAGATATTATCTCCAGTTTATAGATGAAGAAATGGAAGCTTAGATTAAGTTATGGAATTTGCCCCAAATCAGACAGTGATTAAATGGTAAAAAGCCAAGATTCAATCCAGGCAGTTTGACTACTAGGTCTTGTTTTTAACCATTTGTGGTCTATGGAAAAGCATACACACTGAATTCATCATAATGCCAAGCAGAGGCAGTCATTTAATGTGATTTGAAGGGGCTCTATGAATGTATTTTAAAGTTATATTTTTAACTTCAAGATTAAAAAAAAAAAAGAATATTAGCACCACTCCATAGAGCAAGAAGGTTCATCTGGAAAATTAAAAATAATTTTAACCAATACACTTCTAAAATTAATCCAGAGATTATTTTAACCTCTCTGAAACCATTTCATTTATAATAAGTAAACTGTAGATATACATAATGAGACGTTTTCTCTGGGTAATCCTTCTAAACCTTAGATGTCTCTGGAGAGTCTTTAAGAATTTTGGAAGTATTTTATAATGCTTTACAAAGTTTGAAACAATATTTTATTTCATAATCCTATTTTTCAAGGAGTTTTCTTATGGAAAACTAAATTTTGGTACATATATAACTAAGGCAAATTATCTGTGTTAACAGTCTCACATATTTAGCATTTATGGTCAGTTTGTTCTTAACTGTTGAGATAAATCCAGCTAAAGACTGTTGAAAATTGTATAACAATGTTGTTACAATGGAATGGTTTGAGATAGGCTTGAATTTGAGATAATCGATTTATAAGACTGTAGGCTGGTGTAGCTACTGAATCACCTACCAAAAATTTTCTTTTTTAATATTGTATCATCAAAGCTCTCAGTATAGGTTTAAGTAAATGTTGGATGAATAAGCAAATGACTAAGTACATTTGTTTAAACAAGTTTTTAGCTGATACTGATGAAGAATGTTTTACTCTTACAGGTTAAAGAAAAGTGCCTACTTTGATAAAAGGGAATTTTTATTTTCCTATTGTAGAGGCAAACTATATTTCTCTCTCTGTTTTTGATATCTGCAGTCAGAAGGTCTAGCTAGTTGGTTACGAGTCGTAGCCTAGGGCACTCTTTAGAGGGAAGATGTAACTTTACCTATTGGCATAAGCACAAGGATACACCATACATGGCTGAAAGGCCTAAGCCAGCATGAAACCCCATGAATCAGTGCAAACTTTTGGAGGACTGGACTCTAAGGTAGAATTCAGGGTGACTTTAAAAGGAGTAGAATATTCAAAGTTTAAGAATAACATAAGGACAGAGCTGTGATTCACAACAGTTGGTTAAGGATATACAGGAATGTAACAAATTTGTACCTAGTGTTGAATTATTTTAAAAACTTACTCCAGAGCAGCATTTTCCAAAGTATGTCCAGTGGAATGTTAATAGATGCCTCTTGCAAAAAAGACCCACAGTTAAATAGCTAAAGTTAAGGAAGTTTCTTTAGAGCTTCTACAGAATTCTAAAGGCAAGTAAAGGGAATGCACTATTATCCTAACTACTCTGACCATGAAACCCCTTTTCTTGGAACATTTCTTGGGGTTATTATTCGATAGAACATATTTTGAGAAATGCTGTTCAAACAGAATCATCTATTCCTTGAGTGTTTGTTAAATTTAAAAATAATTTAAATTAATAATTCTAATCCAGAGCTCAAATAACACACCTTGTATTCTAATCATTAACGTCTATGAATCAAGGTTCCTATTGCCTCTTATAATCTCAATTGTAGGAAACATATGTAAAGGAAAAAGTAGCCTATCTGGTACTGAATTGTAAAAAATTTATAATGTAACTATAAAGTTGCAATCCCATATCATTTCAAATTGTTTTTTATTACACACACACACACACACACACACACACACACCCCTAGAAAGGTACCATCCCATATTTCTCATAAGTCTTTTCAAAGAACCTACATGGTGATGGATGCTTAATGGGTATTTTATTTGAAAACTTTTGGGGGGAGGGAGTATGGTATTAGATAAGGGAAAGGGAATCTGTGATAATGAAACCCACAGAAAAGCCTCAAAACCCTCAGATCTCAATATTACAGCATCTGAAGAGCTTTGGTTCCAAGATTGGGTTATTTAAGATGATGGAACGTTATCTTCCTGTGCACACATTTTTGTGTCCACTAATGGTTTGGTTATACAATTCTGTTAGTTGTTAGTGAACTTAAGGTATATTATGGATTAATCAAGTCTTCATTGGCCTAACCACCACAAGTAACAGGAATTTACCTGAGAGTTCTAAATTCAGATGCCCAAACATGGCTCTGTTTGTTGCAATCTAGTTAACAGAATTATGGTTTGCCTAAATGAAACCACTGGTAAGAATTCTCCTAGAATGGAGCAAAGAATTAGGTAAAGACTCTGAAAAGGATAGAAGAGTGATTTGGCAGTAAGCAAGTTAGGGAATGTCAGTTCTTCTCATAGTCTCTTATTTTGATGAATGGCATGATTACCCCACCTGGTGCTAAGCCCCAAACTTGGAATTCTCTCTAAAACCTCCTTCTCCTTGGACCCCACTTTTGAATTCTGTCAATTCTGCCACTCATATCTTTCTCAAATCCTTCTTTTCCATCCTCACTGCTTCTATTAGGTTGAACCATATGATACTTGTTTCTCTGTGTCAAAATGGTTGAATACCAGCAACTTCAAATTGCTTAACCCAAAACCTTAATTCAGGCCTTTGTCATCTCGCACGTATATTTTTGAAAAACTATGTTTTCCTTGCCCTTAGTAAGCCCTAGAGTCGTCTTTCTAATGAAAACCAAATAATAGCACCCTGGTGCTTAAAATCCCTTGGGAGCTTCCTAATTCTCTATAGGATAAATTCATACGCCTTAAGCTGGCACATAATTCATCTTGATCCCCTCTTCTCTTCCTCTCTGGTCACTGTCTTTACACACTCTGCTCCAGCAATACTGCTTTACTTGCGGTTTTCCTCTTGGACTATGTTGTTGTAGACCTCTGTGCTGCTGACACACTGTGGTCTTTGCTTGGAGGCCTTTCTATGCTTTCTCTTCCCACTCTCCTCCTGAGAGATTCCCAGTTAACATCTAAAACACGACCCCTTCTGTGATGCCCAGACAGTTGGTCTCTCTGTCTTCTAAGTTATATCTGAATTGGAGTCTGTGGCTTTAATGCTGTTTTTATATCTGCCCTCCCACTGGACCGTTAATTCTTGAAAGTCATACTATATTTTATAATATTTACACTGTAAGTACCAAAATGTTGACTGTGAAATGAACAAATGGGCCTGACAGAGCAGTTATGATGAAGAGGTAAAAGGACTACCACAGGAGTTCATTTTGCTATGCTTTCTTCATACTTTCCATCTTGTCAACAATATACTTGGTCCTGTACTGGTGTCAGTGAAAATGGATGGGATTTTAGGCTGCTATAGGTGAGACAGGTAGTAGGAAGGTCCAAGTTAACAGCTGCTTTTGCTGCAGGGAAAGATGCCAAGAGGTAGCATCTGACGGGGAGGAACATTCCTGTGGCCAACCAGCTGGAACAGTTACTATGGTGAAGTCAATTATTTATACGAAGGAGATTTACACAAGTCAAGGAATACCTTTACTTTCAAGCTTTTTCTCTTGCCATCTTCTTTTAATCTGTTTCATAAATAAATGAACGGTTTCCTCCAGGACTTACTTTTGATTTACTGTGTCGTATGAGGGCAGAGAGCAGTCTGTTTGACTCCCCCATCACACCAGCGTGATCTTTGGCTTCACACCATTCCACCAAACGCTCCACTAATTTAACATTCTTTCCCAGTTGTTCAGCAGCTTCTGCTATAGGAAAGAAGGCAAACCACAAAGGAATGAATCACTGATAGGCAATCAACTGAAGTAACTGGTAAAGATGTAAGAGTGTGAAGGAAAATTACAGGTCTGAAAACAGAACACAACAATTTTATTAAAGCAAGAACTGCAAATATTCCGTATCTGATGGACTATTGAGATTTTCTATTCAGTTGTGGACTTTTATACAAAAACAAATAAACAACTTTATACTCTTTTGGCTCAGCCTGGCAGTGTGTTAGTACTTTGGAAAACTGTACCGAAGAATTTTTAGCAGTACTCTAAGGAATCAGTATAGAGAAGGTTTAGAATTTAGAAGGAAGTAAATAAATGTAACTCATCCCAAGGATTGGTTTTCATTATTGTTTCTGTAAACAGAAAAATGATCTCCCTGTTTGCAAAACAAATTTAAAAAAATTTTGACTGTCACTGTATTGCAACTTGATAATTTTACAAGGTAAGAAAGGGTATAAAAATTGCCAGAACATAAAAACCCCTCAAGAACCACTAATAAATTAACCTAAAATCAGATTATATGTACTAATAAAGAGAAATGCAATATAATTTCCATTGAAAGTCAATTATAACAAGCATGGAAATTAATGAATGGGGGTTCCAAAACCAATCTCTTTTTGCCTTTTATTTGCTACTTATCTTTATGATTACATAATTCTGAAAGCTAAAAACAGGTCCTTTTTCCACTAGAGGCACATTAAGACTATTATACCAAAAATGCACCTTGAGAAAGCATTTCTCTTACCTTGTGCATCTATTAACATTCTTAATGTTCCCAGGAGTTTGAACTGAACTGGGGGCATTTCAGATTTAAGAAATTTCAAAACTGCCTCTGTGACGCCAGCTGATAACATCTTTGCTTTATTTATAACTAGAGAGAGAGAAAAAAAAAACACTGGTTAAAATGATAGCATTTTTGATGATAATCATTCAATTCAATATACATTTTTTGAGTGTCTTATTATCTTAAGGCCCCATGTTATATCTGTCTACTTAAAAGCAACATTGTTACTTTTCTGTTAATTTTAAGAATGGAACTGGGAATGGGAGGGCTAGGGGATAAGTATCCTATTTGTCTACAGGAGCACAACATACAAAATCACACTTACTTGCTTTTAAAATCTAATCATAAACTAATAATTTGTAAAGGAAATCTGATAATGTTGCCTTCTTATTTATGAAAAGCACAATTCCTCAACTTTAATAAATGTTTCTTTTTACCTCTGTCCTGGACCCAACTGTTAATATAGATATTATAGACATTAATAAACAATATTAATCTGCTACATGAGCCAAATTGATTTTATATAGATTGCATTTTCATATAGTTATACTATTTTACCTAATCAGAAATTTACCTTTAGAAAGTAGAATAGAAGGATAGTTTCAACTATATCCTGTATTAGTTCCCGTGATAATGTGATTTCAAAAGCCTTGTAATCCAAAAAGGCACATTAAGGCTATTTAAAAAAATTGTACGTCTGCTCGTAGGGAAAAAGAATTCTTAAAAGTCATTCTTTAAGGGAGTCTGTTAATTGATACCATTATCTTACCTCAGCTGAAGATGCTTAAAAAATCTTAACTATACAATATGATGAAAATCTAGGAGTTCACAAAAAGTAATAGAATATTTGAATAATCTGAAAAAGGAAGATTATGCTTGTATAGTCTCAGAAAACTTCTTTAACATATGATCTCCATTTATTAGTAAGAAAAATGTACGCAATCTGAAGACTATTTTTCTTTTCTTGGTCAGGGCAGGTCCACAAATCACATAAATATCTTCCCAAAACGACAGATCTTTATCTCTTACACAGTTGGCTCCCATTCTTTCTTTTTTTAATTAATTTTTATTGGAGTATAGTTGATTTACAATGTTGTGTTAGTTTCTGCTTACAGAAAAGTGAATCGGTTGTACATATACATATATCTACTCTCTTTTAGATTCTTTTCCCATATAGGTCAGTACAGAATATTGAGTAGAGTTCCCTGTGCTGTACAGTAGGCACTATTGCTTTCTGAGCTATTGACCTTGGCTTTGATGTTGTTTCAGAGCAGTTTCTATGACTGAAACCACGAATTTCATTTAAATAATAGATTAAAATATTGGACTGCACTGAGAACGAGATAAAAGCATTTGAGCTAATAAAGAGGCTACCGATACAACTCTCTCAAAGCACCCCATCTCATAGATGACTTTTAGAATAAATCTCATTGGCTCCCATTCTTAAGTCTTACCTGGAATGGCTAGGTTTCTGAGGGCACTTAGGGCCGCGTGCTGCACAGTTACGTTTCCATCTTCTACATGTCTGTCCAGTAAATCCATAAGTTTTTCTACAATTCCATTGTCTACCATATGGATACAATTTCCATCTAAATAACAACAAAAAACATTTTTTCCCTCTTTACAAATATCTATAAATATTTTGTAAAACTGATGCCTGCCCATTATCTACATTAGGGAAAATGGAGCTATAGGAAAATAAAATGAATTCCATCTCCTTCTTACATCAGATTTACAGATTTTTTTGTTTGTTTACTGACTGAGAATCCGATTATAAGATTCTTAAAACAGATAAAATTTTAAAAACTGGCCAAAATTTTAAAAACTGGCCAAAAGTCTCTAGCTGAGTTCCTGATAATATATCAGAAGATGAGTAAGTAGAAACCACATGCTTAAAATGTCCTCCAATAGTTTCCATTTATAGTGAAGTATGCCAGTGTTCTGCAAACGTTACAGTGACAGTACTCTACATTTTGTCATCATGGCTGATATTTAAATTATTTTTTAAAGACAGAATTTCTGAAACATTTATAAAGCAGAGAGAATATTATAATGAACTACTATTTACCCCCCATTTAGCTTCAATAATTATCAATATTTTGCCAGTCTTAATTTCATCATTAAGGAGTTAATGATGGTCCCCAGAAGGAAGGAAAAATGGAATAAGTCATCTATTATAACATGCTATAACAACAGTTAATACTCAAATAAAATCAAATTAAAAACAAAAATAACTCGTATTTCCTAGACACAGTATAAGTTTCTAGAGGGAATAGCAGAAGTGTCAGACTTCAGAAATATACATGGAGGTCTGGTGCCTCTGAAATTTTATTTAAGTAAATATTCTATCTTAAACCAGAGGATTACCCATGCTTAGATTTTATAGGTGTAACACTATAAATGAGGCACAATGATGAATACTCAGATTATTAAACCCAAAATAAAATCACCAGGCAAAAAAGTATATCCTCCCAGATCAGATGTTTATTAGAAGGGACTCAAGTTTATTCATCTCTGAAGTATACAGTACTCAAAAGAAAGACTTCATAATCACTGTTCATGACCTCTAAACTATTAGAACTTAGTTGAATTGCATAAAATATGTAATTTGTTGGAAAAGTCAATATTAGTATTTCAGATTTTTGAAAAATTAAGGTAGTATTACACACAGATACTGCACACGCTTCTGAACTGTTTTAGGTTTAGTGTACGTTATGGCAAAGCAAAATTTAAAAATACAGAAGGTCTGATTTAATAAGGATGAACTCATATGCTTACCATTTCTGGCAAAATTTGCAATTGCCAATGCTCCAGCAAGCTGTAGCTGGTGGTTATTTGATGGAATCCAAGACAGTACCCTTTGAAACACATTACCTTTTCCTCCTTCAAATAATTTCTGCATGGACTCATCTAGAGGTAAATGCAACAGGTAAGAGGAAAATACTTAGAAGTAACATATCCCTATTCTTAACTGAATACCCAATTGGGAAATCACATAGATACTTTACAATCTATAATTCACAAAGGGAAAAGTAATGACTCTATTTCTTAAATAAATTTATAAATTTATTTATTTTTGGCTGCGTTGGGTCTTCGTTGCTGTGCGCAGGCTTTCTCTAGTTGTGGTGAGTGGGGACTACTCTTCGTTGTGGTGCACGGGCTTCTCATTGCGGTGCCTTCTTGTTGCAGAGCATGGGCTCTAGGCGCACGGGCTTCAGTCGTGGCACGTGGGCTCAGTAGTTGTGGCTCACAGGCTGCAAAGCGCAGGATCAGTAGTTGTGGCTCATAGGCTTAGTCGCTCCACGGCATGTGGGATCTTCCCGGACCAGGGCTCGAACCCGTGTCCCCTGCATTGGCAGGCGGATTCTTAACCAGTGCACCACCAGGGAAGTCTCAGTAATGACTCTTTTTCTAATAACCTTTTAGCAGAGACTGGACAAAAGGGCTTAGAATTTTTCTAGTCTAAGTTCCAAGTAGCCATCTTGCTTTTAGTCCTTTGGTGCCACAGCTGTCTCTTCTATATGACAGCTCTTTAAATACTGGAAGATGTATTTAAGGTTTCAAAATCAACAAATCAACAGGATTAAATGTGACAGGAAAATGAGAAAATGCCTAATATAGTACTTATAAAAGACGATAAATTTTTAAATATCTGACAGTCATGTTCTTTCGTTGGCATAAATTACAACTCACCTCCAAGAAGTAATAAAACCATTAGATCTGAAGCGGTTTTGAGCTCAGCAATATCCTCCTCTTTGTCACTATCCACTTTCTGCTGAACAATCTCTAGTAGACATTCTACCAGGCCTGCTTCAACCAGCTGTAGCTTAATAGCATCTAAAGAATAATGTGAACAAAATAACCAAAATTTGAGATGAAATAGGAATTCTGGTATAAGCAATTTAATGTAAAAAATTATAAAAAAACCCAAAAAAGTGCATGATTTAGATAACACACCTCTGAAGATTTGAGTTTCAAATGGGAGTATCTGACAGTGCAGCTTAAATACACAAAAGCTTTATTTCATTTCTATTTGATATGATGTCACTTTTCACAATGTCTGGCAGCAACTAAACAAATTGATTCTCAGCACTGAAGGTAAGTAATATCATTCTACTGTTATTCTAGATACTATGCTCACATTTAAAAGGCAATACTATAAAATACTGCACACTGTTTAAAATAAAACACACATAACTGTTAAAGTTAAAACACATTCACTAATGGAGTTTGAATACAAAGATACTAAAAAGAGGTATTAGTGAATTTCAAAGTATATCACAAGTATTTACATTTGGATTCATATTTGTACAGATGTTATTTTTCTAGGGCAGTTAATTAATTTGTAACTTTCTGAACTTGAAAGTCATGTTTTTAAAAAGCGTTTCAGGTTTTCATTAATTTGAAGCTTTCTTGGGTGATGGGTACATGGTGGTTCATTATATTACAATCTCTCTACATCTGAATAGGTTGTTTTTTTAAAAAAAATAAATTTATTTATTTATTTATTTCTGGCTGCGTTGGGTCTTCCTTGCTGTGTGCGGGCTTTCTCTAGTTGTGGTGAGCGGGAGCCACTCTTCGTTGTGGTGCACGGGCTTCTCATTGTGGTAGCTTCTCTTGCTGCGGAGCACGGGTTCTAGGCGCGTGGGCTTCAGTAGTTGTGACACGTGGGCTCAGTAGTTGTGGGTCGTGGGCTCTAGAGCGCAGGCTCAGTAGTTGTGGTGCATGGGATTAGTTGCTCCACAGCATGTGGGATCTTCCCGGACCAGGGCTCGAACCCATGTCCCCTGCATTGGCAGGTGGATCCTTAACCACTGCACCACCAGGGAAGCCCCTGAATAGGTTTTTAAATTTTCACAATAAAAGCTGAAAGAAACAAATATCTTTCAAGTTTTCTAATGGATAACAAACTAAGGAATTTTAGAGACAGAATTTACATACCAATTATATTTTTTAAAATTATCTTCATAGCAAACTCTGTGAGCCTATCAAATCGATATTGTTTGTACCACTAATATCTTAACTATTCTTTCATTATAGAACTTACTTCGTTGAAGATTCTATATTTGCATCCATATCTGTCTCCCCCAATATACCTCATTCATCTTTGTGTTTTAACCTAAATTGGCCTACTTAAATATTTTGGGTATATTTGATACTGCTTAAGATAAATGCTGATCAACTGACCTCAGAAATACATTTGTTACACATAAATTTTTTAATTTAAATTTTATTTTCTAGTTGGATTTTATTTTAGTCTTCAGTTTCCCTAAGCTGTATATGCACATATCTACAGCAATGGCAGTTCAAGTTTTTTATTTGGAAGAAACTTTTTTATTTGGAAAGACTGTTTTCATACTTAAGACTTGTTCTTTCAGACAATTTTAATGTGTAAAAGTTTGGCTTTTTTCTATCACTAGTATCGCTGATATTCTTTAGCATATTATTTCAGAATACACAGAATATTCAACCTGTAATATTTTTTTAAAAGGTATACTTGCACTGTGCCATGCTCAAAGTAGGGAGTTTCCTTGGTTACAGAATGACATAAGTAGAAATGTGTGGCGACTAGAATTGAAAGCCACAATGAAAAAGCCTTAAAAATACAAAAAACCTTGAATTATACAAATCCCAGTTTAAATGTTGGAATCACTCTCCTTTGCATACAAGGAAAACCAAGGATGATATGCTAAGGCTAGTCCAGAAACAAGTTTTCAAAAGTATCATTCAATCCACAACACAGTTATAAAACACAAGTGAAAATAGTGGAGGACAAAACAAATAAGAGAGAAAAACACTGTTATTTTGAAATATTGCAAGGAAGGGTACAGGTCATTCTCTGGCATAAAACTGACTGAAGGTCACAATGAAAATTTCCTATTTGGCCAAACCAACAAATGAGAGGAAAAATAAATTTCTTCCTAAAGAATAAGATCTAAGGCATTCAGAAGATTTAAAATGTGTCAGGATTAAAGTTTACAGATCTTTCCTCTCAACAGTTTAACTGTAATCACATATATATGTGGGAGGCTTAAATTGCCTTATTAAAAAGGATTAATGCGGCATTCTGCCAAAGTAGACAGCCCAGCACACACTGATCAATACCATTCTGCCCAAGGACATCTATCTTTATCACCACCGTTTGCATATATACGTACACATATGTACATACATGTATCATATATATGTACAGGTATATGTGTATAAATGTATATTTGAAAATCTTTTCTAAGTGGTGAAAAAAAGCCCACAAATGCCGCAGAGTGCATAAAATATACGTTACTCTTAATCAATTATTATTACTAAGTAAATAACTGTGTAACTATCACCTAGATCAAGAAATTCATTGCCAACAACCCTGGAAGCCCCTCTGTGCTTTACTTTTTTCTATCACTTATCCCTCCCTTTCAAATCACCATGCTTTTTAAGGTAATCACATCCATACTTTTATAGTTTCACCAAATAATCATTCCTAAAAACTATAGTTAATTTTAGCTTTTTTGTAACTTCATATAAATGGAATCATAAAATATGTATTTTTCAGTGTTGGCTTTTTCCTTTTAATGTTTATGATTCATCTACACTATTGGTTATAGCTGTCTTCATTCTTTCAAAACTGTGTATTTTTCCATAATATGGATATACCATAATTTATTTATTCTACTGTTAATGGATATGAGTTGTTTCCATTTATTCATTATTATAAATAATGCTGTTATGAACATTCTTGTAATGGCTCCTGGTGCACATGTACCCATTTCTGGGTACACACCTAACAGCGGAATTGTTGGCTCACAGGGAAGGCATATCTCCAACTCAGTAGATACTGTTCTCTAAATTGTACCAATTTACACTCCCATCAGCACTTAATGAGTTTCCACTGTTCCACACCTTCATCAACACTTGGTATTATCACTTTCCGGTAAGTATACAGTGGTATTTTATTGTGGTTTTATTTTGCAGTTCCTGATTTTTAATGAGCTGAGCATATTTTCATGTGTTTATTAGCCACTTGGATTTTATCTTTTGCCTTCTTAAATCGTTTGCACATTTTCCCACTGGGTTTTCTACATTTTTCTTAATGATTTGAGGGAGTTTTTCTATATATTGTACACATTAGCCCTCTGTTGGTTACATGTGTTGTAAATAAATTCTCATCTACTGTCATGCTTTTCACTCTTAATGGTGTCCTTTGAGGAATAAAAGTTTTTCCTTTTAAAATAACAAAATTTATAAATTTTTCCTTTATAGTTACAGCTTTTTGTGACTTAAGAAAACTTTCTGTACTCCAAGGCTGTGATGATATTCTCCTATCTCATATTTTAAGATAAACTTTCTTGTTTCAACTTTTACATTCAGGTCAATAAGCTATCTGAAGTGAAATTTAAAAAATAGTATTGGGACTTCCCTGGTGGTGCAGTGGTTAAGAATCTGCATGCCAATGCAGGGGACACAGGTTCAACCCCTGGTCTGGGAGGATCCCACATGCTGCTGAGCAACTAAGCCCATGCGCCACAACTACTGAGCCTGCGCTCTAGAGCCCACGAGCCACAACTGAGCCTGCGCACCTAGAGTCCATGCTCCACAACAAGAGAAGCCACCACAATGAGAAGCCTGCACAGCACGATGAAGAGTAGCCCCCACTCGTTACAACTAGAGAAAACCCATGCGCAGCAACGAAGACCCAACGCAGCCAAAAATAAAAATTTTAAAAAATTTAAAGAATAAAAATAGTATTAAGTGGGATGGTATGAGTGTCTCCAACAGTTTTTTTTTCCCATTCCCAGCACTGTTTATTAAAAAGATTGTCCTTTCAATATAGTTTTGCAGTGACACCTTTTTTTCTTAGTAAAATAAACATCTACTAATGCATCCATTTGTTTCTGGGCTATCCTGTTCCACTGGTCTTCTTGTCCATCTTTGAACCAATACCACATTGTCTTTTAAATACTACAGTTTTATCAGAATGAAGTTTTATTATTGTTATGCAATAAAATCAGTTCTGCTACCTTAGTCTCTTTCACAGTATCTTGGCTACTCTTGGTCTTTGGGATTTTGATGAGAACTGCCATAAGATCAATATGGTGAGATATAAGATCATTACAAAATCAAGGTTTCCAATCTATGGAAGTGATATAGCTTTGCACTTATTTAGATTTTAATTTCTCTTGATGACTTTCTACAGTTTCCTTACACATTTTTTATTTATTTATTTTTTCAAATTTCATTTGATGGTATTTCCAAGATGACATTAAAAAGTAACAATTCTAACCATTTATTGCTTAAACAGGAAAAGTTTTTTTAAAAAGAATAACACCAAAATGGGCTTCCCTGGTGGCACAGTGGTTGAGAGTCTGCCTACCAATGCAGGGGACACAGGTTCGTGCCCCGGTCCGGGAAGATCCCACATGCCATGGAGCGGATAGGCTCGTGAGCCATGACCGCTAGGTCTGCGCATCCGGAGCCTGTGCTCCGCAAGGGGAGAGGCCACATCAGTAACAGGCCCGTGTACCGCAAAAAAAAAAAAAAAAAAAAAAAAGAATAACACCAAAACTGTATCTGTTAAAAGACTGTCATTGCCTCATACAGTCCCACCCTCTTCTTGAAATTGCAACACAACCTCTAGATTTCACAAAAAGAGAAATCCAAAATGTGGTATCTTCATAAAGAAATGGCACACAGATCTATGTGTTTTACCCAATGGCTTCAATAATTTCTTTGTCTGGGTCAGTATTGGTTTCTGCAGAATTGGAATGCTGTCTGGGATAATGACTATGGGTCATCTCTCCATTTGTAAGTTCAATCAAATGAAACACTTGCTTTTCAAACAACTAGCAAAGAAGAAATGAACAATGAAATCCAGTATTTGCTGGATATGAGGGTTGTTGACAACTAAGAATAAATAGAATAAATAATTAAAGTGAAGTAGGCTTATATAACAGAATGTTATGCATAACTCTTAAAACATATTGTTGAGCAACAAAAGTTAAGAATACAAGGAAACTTATAGAAAAATGTCACTTGTATAAATTATAAACAGATACATTCATGAAACTATATCAATACAATTTCACATAAGCATACACAAACACATCTATTACATGCATTAAAGTCGAATCCTCTGGTAAATGGTGTGCCTGAGGAAGACAGTGGTGGGGAAGAGCTAAGGAAGAAGGCTACAAAGAGAGAGACCTTGTTTAGATTACACATCTTTTATTAGTCCATTCTTAAGTATTCCTTTTTTTTTTTTTTCGCCACACCGCACTGCTTGCAGGATCTTAGTTCCGTGACTAAGGGTCAAACCCAGGTCCCTGGCAGTGGAAGCAAGGAGTTCTAACCACTGGACCGCCAGGGAATTCCCTTAAATACTTCATTTTTTATACAGTGTATTTATTTATTTATTTATACTTCATTTTTAAACAGTGCCATTTTAAAAAATATATTTTCTGTTTTTGCTGGTATGTAAAAATACAATGCTTTGGTTTTTAGATGTTTTTGTCTTGCCTGGCAACCCAACCAAATTCTAATTTTAAAAATTAATCTATATCTATATCTATATATATATATATATATATGTATTTTTTTTTTTTTTTTGCGGTACGTGGGCCTCTCACTGTTGCGGCCTCTCCCGTTGTGGAGCACAGGCTCCGGACGCGCAAGCTCAGCGGCCATGGCTCACGGGCCCAGCCCCTCCGTGGCATGTGGGATCTTCCCGGACTGGGGCACGAACCCGTGTCCCCTGCATCGGCACGTGGACTCTCAACCACTGCACCACCAGTATATTTTTGATATACATAATCATATCTATGAATAATGATAGTTTTATTTCTTTCTTTCCTATATCTTTTCTTTCTTTTTTACTCTACAGCACTGGATAGTTCCTACAATACAATAAGAAATAAAAATGGGGATGACCTTTCCTATTCCCAATCTTAAAAGGAAATGCTTTTTGTTATACCACTCAGTATGATGCTTTCTATAGGCTTCTGTTTATATATTCTTTTCATTCTCTTCTAGTTATGGTTTGCAAAGAGTTTTTAAAAATCATGGAAGGATGGTTAATCTTCTAAAATGCTTTTTCTAAATGACAAGATCATTTGATTTTTTCTCCTTTATTAAGTTTTAATGTGATGAATTATATTGATTGCATTTGGAATACTAAACTACTTTATATTTCTAGAATAAATCCAATTTGGTATGATGATTAATTTTTAAATATATTATTGGATTTTGTTTGCTAAAGTTTATGGGAATTTTGGACCTATGCTCATGGTGAGACTGGTCTTTAATTTTTATTCTTGTATTGTCTTTGTTGGTATTTTATTAGTTATTAGCTTCACAAAATATATTGGTGAGTATATCTGCTTTTCCTATTCTGGAAAAAAATTAAGATAAGATTACTCAGCTTTTCTATTCTATATCACCCATACTTGAAAATGTATTGGCATCAAATTTTCATAACATTCTCCGAATATCTTTAAGATCTGTAGTGAGATCTCTGTTTTCTTGATTTTGGTTATTTGTGCTTTCTCTCTTTTTTTTTCCTGATTAATCCTACTAGGGATTTACCAGTTTTATGATGTCTTTTCAGACTCAACATAGGCAAGTATATGCTTATATTGCATTACATATATTCTATTTTATTAATTTCAGTTCCTGTATTTCCTTCCTTCTATTGTAATTTCTTTGGGTTTCATTTATGTTTTCCCTCTCTCAATTCCTGAGGTTAATACTGAGCTCACTGATGTTAGCTTTTTCCTTTTCTATTATATTCATTTAAAGTGAAAAAAAAATCCCTCTAAGTATGGCTTTACCTGCAACACACAAGATTTGAGATAGTGTTCTCATTTTCATTATTAGAAAAATGTTCTAATTTTCTTCATGATTCTTCTTTGACCTCCAAGGTATCTGAAGTGTATTTCTTAATATCTAAACAAATGGGGATTTCCTAGTTATCTTTTTATTATTAGTTACTATTGTAATTCACTTAGATCAGAGAACATACTCTAAGATTGCAATCCTTTGATATTTTTCCCATCAGTATACATGTTTTAAATGTTTCATATGTACTTGAAAAGAAAGGGCTCTGAAGCAGGGTGCAGTGTTCCAAAATACGTCCATTAAATCAATTTTCTTAATCATGTTGCCCACATTTTCTATATTCCTATTTTTTAATTTTTGTTCTATAATGATTTTTGTGGATATTTAGGGTACCTCATAGTTCTGAATATTTTTGCTTCATATCTTTTGACATAATGTACATTTTTATAGCTTCCAGGAATTGGACCTTTTATCATGATAAAGTCACCTTCTTTATCTCTACCAAGTCTTTTAATATTAAAGTCTCTTTTATCTGATATTAATATGACTACCTCAGCCTTTTTTAGGTTTCAATGGTATATTTTTTCCAATCTTTTTAATCTCAACCTTTTATATCTCCTCATACTTAAGAAGCATTGCTTGTTTAAAAAAAAAGCTGGTTTTTTAAAAATCAGTTAACGATTAGTCTTTTAACTAAAGCATGCAGGCCACATACATTTAATGTAATTAATGAAATACTGTGTCATAAATCTAGCAGATTTTTTCTGCCCTATTTTTACCCCCTGTTCCATGTTCCCTTTTCTCTCTGCTCTTCTGTTAATTAGGATTGATGGGGTATTAAAACAAAAAAAATCTTTCCATAAATCCTTCCATTAGTTTGGTAGTTACACACTGGTTTTAAAAATTATTTTAGTTCACCTTAAAATTTGAAATCATTTATTCACCAGAATCTAATAGTACTTTCCTCCATGTAGTACAAGGGTCTTGGGACTCTTTAACTACTCTTACCTCCCTCCAGATTTATACACTCATTCTGTGGTGTACTTTAGATTATACACATATACATTTTAAACTTCACAGTGAATTATTTTTATTATTTTATATATTCAATGTTCATGAGTTTACACACATTTACTGGGTTATTTTGCTTCCTTCTCCTCCCTTGTACCTATAACCTTCCTTCTGGAGTCAGTTTCCTTTTGTTTTTGGAATCATTTTCCTTTTTTCTAACAAACATCCTTTATAATTTCCTTTAGTAAGGGTATATTGGTGGTGAACTTTCGCAGTTTCTAACCTGAAAATATCTTCATTTTGCTTTCAGTTTTGATGGGTATTTTCACTGGGTTTAGAATTTTAGATTGAATTTATTTTCTTTCGGCACACAGAAGATGTTTGTCATCTGGCTTTCATTGCTACTGTCGAGAAGTTAGCTGTCAAACTTTTGCCTCTTTTAAGGTAATCTATATTTTTCCTGGCTACTTTTAAAACTTTAGTCTTTTTTGTTTTTTGCAATTTCAATATGATGTATCGAAATGTGTATTTCTTTTTATCATGTTTTAAATTCATTGGGCTTCTTGAATCTTTGATATCTTTCATAATTTCTGGTAAGGGTTCTGACAAAATTTCTTCAAACTTCTGCCCTCCCATCTGCCCTCCTTCTGGGACTCCAAAAAATGTATATGAGACCCTCTCACTTTATACTCTGTACCTCTTATTCTCTCTTATGTATACTGGGTCTTTTATTTCTCTATATTTCATTCTGGATTTTCTTCCAATCTATCTTCCAGTTCACTGGTTCTCTAATTCAGCTATATTTAATCTGCTGTAAAACTCAACTATTAGGTTCTTAATTTTTTTTTTTTTTTTTTTTGCGGTACACGGGCCTCTCACTGCTGTGGCCTCTCCCGTTGCGGAGCACAGGCTCCAGACGCGCAGGCTCAGCGGCCATGGCTTACGGGCCTAGCCGCTCCGCAGCATGTGGGATCTTCCTGGACCGGGGCATGAACCCATGTCCCCAGGTGGACTCTCAACCACTGCAGCACCAGGGAAGCCCTATTAGGTTCTTAATTTTGGTTGTATTTTTCAATTCAGGAATTTCCAATTGCTTCTTTTTCAAATCTGCTATTCATTCCACTTTTTATAGTTTCTAGTTTCCTTCTAAAAATTTTAAGCTTGTTTTTAACTCTCTGAACATAATAAGCATACCTGTTTTGAGTCAAAGTCTAATAATTCCAGTATCTGGAGATTTGCTGCTGTTTCCTGTTCTTTGTGCTGATTCTTGCTTACAATGTCTTGTCTCCTCATGTGTCTGGTCCTCTTTGATTGTGTGCTAGACACTGTATTTGAAAAATTATTTATATGGGATGGTTTCCTTACTCTGGTTCCCTCTTATTCCTAGAGTGTATCCCTTAAGATTTTTTGCTCAAAGACAGGAATAGTTTACCAGTGTTCACACTGTTGGTAGGCCTGGTACTCCAACTTTTATGACCTTTTTGCCCTGCAAGGGTACATAAGTGGAGTTCAGCCTACTGGCTGCCTTTTCCAGATTGGCATAAGAATGGGTAAGCTACAGAACCATCTTTGCCAAGATTATAAAATCAAAGAAACTTGGAAAGTAGCTTTGGCCAATGTAGATATAGTTATGCAGTAGATAATGCAGCTGAAGTTAGAGATACCCAAAATAAAACTTATCACATCATTAATAAAAAAAAAAGAATTTTGAGTTAAATAGCTGGCCATTAAATAATATTAGAAAAAAATGGAAAAAGCCTACATGATCAAAAATCAAGAGATGCATTTATTTTCTCACCGTTTTCTGCCAATGGAGCAAGAACCTCAAACACCATTTCCCTCTTATCATGGTCTATTTGTTTCTTGAAGAGTTTTACCAGCTCTTCAGCAATGTTTGTACTGGCAAACTGTTCTTTACTTGACTCTGCAAAAAACAAGAGGAAAATTTAGAGTAAGCAAACAAAATTAAGCCCAGAAATTGTTTTCTATTACCTTCAATATTTGGTCATTTTTTACCATTACTGATAAGTGCAAACACTCTTCAAATACAGGAACAATCAAAACCATTTTTTTAAATGCCCCTGAAGAGGAAAAACATCTAAGTCTTTAAAGAAAATGTTCTGGCCCAATTTTATTCAAGGCTATAAAATAAATGTTCACTAGCATAACATATAGGTAATCATAGCAACAGTAAAATTACTGTTATAAATTCATAGTTTCAAGGCTTTTAGTCAAAGAAGAAAAATTACTCATAACAGACTGCATTTTACATGGCTGAATTAAAGGTGACTTGTCTTTACACCAATACAGTGGTATACTTTTGCATTCTTCTTGACATGTCTTTCTAATTTATTTATTTTTAAAATTTATTTTTGGCTGCCTTGGGTCTTCCTTGCTGCGTGCGGCTTTCTCTAGTTGCGGTGAGCAGGGGCTACTCTTCGTTACGGTGCGTGGGCTTCTCATTGCAGTGTCTTCTCTTGTTGCAGAGCAGGGGCTCTAGGCGTGCAGGCTTCAGTAGCTGTGGCACGTGGGCTCAACAGTTGTGGCTTGTGGGCTTCAGAGCGCAGGCTCAGTAGTTGTGGCGCACGGGCTTAGTTGCTCCGCAGCATGTGGGATCTTCCCGGACCAGGGCTTGAACCCGTGTCCCATGCATTGGCAGTTCGATTCTTAACCACTGCACCACCAGGGAAGCCCCTAACAAGTTTTGCTATCAAAGGCCAATTCCTCATTCCCTCTTCCTCTTCACCATCTCCAGCCTCTCACTCTAGAGCCTCATCCTCACCGTTTAAATGTGCTTTAATATTTCTCACAGAAAAATAGCAATATTAAAAACAAACACCTTCCCTTTACACCACTTTTATTCACTACCATCCCATCTGTTCCCTTTCACAAACAAATTTCTTGACAGCATTGTCTACATACACTGTCTTTACTTTCTCAACTCACATGCATTCCTAAACCCAGCTCAGACTAGTTTGGCCCACCTCTCCATTCTGCGGTCTCCCTTGCTGGCTCCTCCTCCTGCACCAGACCTCTATACATTCTGTTGTGGTTCCTTGGGACTCGATCCTTTGCCTTCTCACCTTTTTGAGCCTTACTCTCACCCTAGGCAATCTGACTTCTTCCATAGCATAAAATAGCACCTATATGTTGATGCTTATATAATCATATCTCTAGCCCTCTTCTGGACTCCAGGCTATTTATTTAACTGGCCATTTGACATCTCCATTTGAATCTCTCTCTAGCATCCAAACTCCATGTATAAGTGGACTTCTCATACTCCCCTGAAATCTGTTCTTCCTCCAGACTTCCATAATCTAGTGAAGGAACATGCCACCTAGCCATCTGCCATGCGGGCAGAAACCTGGGGGTCACTGCTCACTTGTTCTCACTCAACTGTACAGCCAAAGAATAACCAAGGTCTATCAGTCTACCTCCAAAATACAACCAGAATCCATTCCATTTCTCTCCAAGTCTCTTCTCAGTTTCTTTTGCTGCATCATATATCCTATCAATTTATCTAGAAGTTTCTTTCAAATCCAACCTAGACTGGTTGCTCTCCATGTTTGTGGGGCACAGCTGACATCCTGGAATTTCTTTTTCATCACCTTGATGGATGCTTTCTTCTCCCTCCTGTATCAGATACTCTATTATCTATGTCCTTTCACCTTCACATTTTTAGTTTTGGTGGAGGCATCCTCCAGCATCTTCCTGAGAAAGCTGCTACGTACTGTGTATAGGAGATAAATATTTTGAAATTTTGACTGTCTGAAAATGCTCTGTCCCACCTAGAGTCTATGCCTGTCATTTAAATTAGTTCCTTACCCTGTTCAATTACTTTCTCATACTAGCAATTATCATAATTTAAAATTATATGCTTATTTATTTGTAAATTCATTTAAAAAATAAATTTCCATCTCACCCACTAAAGTTCTTTGAGGGCACGGACAGTGTATAGTATTTTAACTACCATAAATACAGTGTACAGTATAGTGCCCAGTAGAGAGCAGGTGTTCAAAAGAAATTTATTGATTGCATGAACGTGTGACTGAAAGAACAAGTAAATGAATGTAAGAGCGATATTCTGCTCTCTAGTCTCTGGTAAATCTCTGCCAATGTCAAATAAAAAATATTACAAATTCAACTTTAAAAGAAAATGGAGAAACATAAAATTTTATATGGCTTAATACAGTTTTGATTCACTCTACTGTTACACTGCTTTGGGCACATGTACCACATCTATGCCAAAATGATGAGAATCCACTCCAAGACTTGTAAGGATTCCTCAGTGCCACAAAAAAAGGAGTGTGGGTGAAGTGTCTTTTCTGATAGGCTACCTAAACCCTCAGAAATCATAGTTTACAAACGTCAGCCCACCTTACCCTAAAAGGAGGTTAGTTTGATTTAAATAGGAATGATTTAACTCCTTAACGCTGGTGGTTACTCCTCTGTTTCAGACAATTCTTCAAATAAAATGAAACATAAAATCACAGGTGAAATAGACATCATTTATCTAGTTATGTGCTATTATTCTTTTCAAAAAATAATAGTTCTAGCACTCTTTTTTCCAATCCATATTTTATTCTTCTACTTATTAAACTGAAACCAAATCACTGCTGTTAAGTAATTCACGTCATTCGCCAGCACAAGGAAACAAGGCACTATGATTAACATAGGAATTAACGAAAAAAACCTGTACTTAACCTGCAGGTGGATACAGAGAAAAGATAGTGTGAATTATGACTTGGACATTATATTTGGATTAAATGCCATGGATCCTTAACAGACCTTTAGCAAGAAGGCTTATTTCCTAAGGGTTTTCTTTTTTTTTAATCAAAATTATATATGAGTTTAAAGAGTTAGTCCTAATACTTACACTACCGGCAGAATCGACTCCCTTGCCCATTTCTTCTTCAAAAATAAGCACATAAAGCTCTTTTAGCTAATTCACTGGTATTTACCTCCAAATCTTTAAATAACGTATTTATATTAAGTTTTGATTGACTTCCCACTATGAAAGATGAAGCACTAGCTTCCTTTTCTTCTTGTCTCCACAATATCCTCCATCTTCTCACTGTAATTATACTGTAATTTTGGTTATTTCAATAATTAGTGTTTCAATGATACACTATTTCATTTGCCCTGGAATTACTTTTATTTCCCAGGAAATTTTTTTTTCTCATTTACTTAGTTTTCAATGTACTTACATTAGTTCAACTCCACACTCTGTCAGTTGTCTAGTTTTCTCTTAATAAGCTCGTTCACTTTAGGTGCTCAATCAATTTCATCTCGTAAAGAATTTCCCCAATCTGGACTGGTTACTCTTTGAAAATAGGCCATTTGGGGCTCTCATGTCACCATAATACTAGGAACTCCTATTTTCCTGTTGTATCTCTTGTTTCCTGATTCCTATGTAGTCTTATTATTTATATCCCTTGTTTTGGTGGGACACATCTTCCAGTGGCTTCCAGGAAAGATGTAGGACACCAATTTTGAGACATTCATGTTTGACAATGTCCTTATTGTAACCTCAGACTTGACTGATGGTTTGCATATAGAATTCTATATTGGAAATAATTTTTCCTCAAATTTTTGAAGACAAATATTCCATTTTCTTCTGGTTATCAGTGTTGTTTTGATACATCTGACGTCTACTGATTCACCATCTTTTTTATGTAACTTTTTCCCCTCTCTCTGGAAGTCTGTAAAAGATTCTCTTTGTCCCCATTATTCTAAAACTTCACATTGATGTGCCATGGTCTGGGGGCCTAATTTTCATCTGCTAGGCTAGGCATTTGACAGATTCTTCCAATCTGGAGAAATATATACTTTAGCTTTGTGGTACTTGAGTTATTTGGCCATTTCCTCCTATTTACCTCTTTCTAGAACTCTTCGTTTGATCCTCTATATTTTCGCTTCTACTTTCCATATCCTTGTTTTTTGCTTTATATCTATAAATATTTCTCCATACATTTTATTGGCTTTCATTTTAGCTATTGTTTTTAATGTTCTAGCTTTTTCATTTGTTCCTTTTCTTTAAAAATAGCATCCTGTTAGTTTCATGATTACAGCATTTTTCTCATTTCTCTGAGCATGTTTGAGTATCCCCCACCCCCATCCTGCATAGTTTCTATTTCCTCCGAGTTACCTTTGTTTATTTATCTTCCATTTACAGGCTGTCGTCACCTCTCTGCTTGTCTGCCACTGATTAACTGGGATCTAAAAACTGATTAGGATCTATGAGTAGGAGTGGCCTTATTTTATTCATTTAATTTATATATTACACAGCAGGTTCTTATTAGTTACCTATTTTTTTTTTTTGGCAGTACGCGGGCCTCTCACTATTGTGGCCTCTCCCGTTGCGGAGCACAGGCTCCGGACGCGCAGGCTCAGAGGCCATGGCTCATGGGCCTAGCCACTCCGCGGCATGTGGGATCCTCCCGGACCGGGGTACGAACCCGTGTCCCCTGCATTGGCAGGTGGACTCTCAACCACTGCGCCACCAGGGAAGCCCTAGTTACCTATTTTATACATATTAGTGTATATATGTCAATGCCAATCTATGAGCGGCCTTGTTGACTGAAGATTCCCTGTAGGTCAGATGGCTCTTTTGTAGAGAAACTCCAACGTAAGCATCTTTAAGTCCATGTTCTAAAGGACAAATGGGACCATTAAGCATACCTACCTTCACTTAACTGTGTTCAGAATGGTACTCTGGTACCTCTTACTTCATTTAGTCTGATGTCCCCAGTGTACAAACCCTCTATTTTTAGTCTCTCCAGAGAGTAAACACAGTCTTCTGCTTAGATGGGAAGGGCTAGTTACCACAGTGTGGGAAGGGAAAGAAGGTTTAGAAATCTTGATGCCACCAAATCCTAAACTTTTTTAAGATTCCAAAGAGCAAACTGGTTAGTTCTTGGTTTTCCAATTCAGGATTTAGATTTCAAAGTTTTGCTAAGTGAGTTACTGCTTGCTTTTCTTTCCGGGCTCTAAAAAGTTTCTGTGTTAACCTCTTTACTTGGTCCCCCCACCAACCCCGCTTTCTTTTCCTTGATGGTTTTGCATTTAAAAAAGAATCTATTGTAGTTTTAGTTGGTTTCCAGAAGAGAGTGAAAGTAAGTGCAGATTTTCATTCTAACATCTCTAACCCCCCAAATACTAATATTTTAAGCAGACAATTTTATTTATAAAAGATTGTGGAGCCAAATAAAAAGGGGAAAAAATCCCATTCTGCTTAATCTATAATGTTAAATAAATCTGCAAACTTTAAAATTGGATTAATGCTATAATTGTGAATATAGAAAAATTATGTGTGCACATAAAGTAGGACTGAAAGAGAATAAAAAGATAGAGCTGCACATTCCTTTTCGGCCCCCAATTATGAAATAGTTTGCAATTGTTTAATTATTTTATATTTTGTCTTTATATCTTTAGTGAGCAAAACTACACAAATTTCTGCTATTTAACATTTTTATTAAGAAATTTTGACAAAAAGTAACTCTAGCATTTAATGATATGCCATACTCAGAAGTGTGTGATATAAATGTGATATGATCTTGATCTTTACCTGTGTCCATAAAATAATACTAGGTGATTCGCTAACTCACGGGCAATAAAGCCCACACTGAAAAGAGAAAACATGTATCCTGGGCATACATGTTTTATTTCAGTGTTGATGTATAACTTAGCAATTACATGGGCATAACAGACTCATGATATATACTCTAGAAGTCTTAGTAAATGAAGAAGTATTTCTCTTTTGTACTTTCTTTCTCCATATGGGGTAAGGGCAGTAACAGCTGGGACCAGAGTATGGAATTGGGCCAAACTAAATTGGGTGCATATCCATCTTTTAATACAGACCCAGGTCTCCCTGCATGCAGAATCGAGGTGGTCTATACAATTTCCCAAACAAATCCTGACACCTTAACACAGGTAACTCATATTAACTGGTGTCTGTCTCTGTTACAAAGGTTATGACATTATCAGGGATTATAACATACTTTGTCTTAATTCTACAAAGTATACTAAACACAAACTCCTACATTCCATTTTAATAATGGAAACTAACTTGTAAAACAGTAAATTAACGTTGTTTCATTCTTGGCTCTACTTGAATGATGGAAATAATGAGACAGTACGAAAAAGAAAAAAGCAGAAGAGAAGACAAGAAACATTCACAAATGCCAGGAGATGACCCACTGAATAAAAATGACTTCTAAAAATTAACTCTGATAAATAATTCCTACTCCCTTAACTTGAAGTCAAAGCAAAAGTAAAGTACTGAAATCAAGATTTTAATGTGAGTGTGCAAGGAGATGAGCTCTCAGTTAGAAAAACCAAGGTTAGAGTCCTGGTGCTTCTGTTTATTTATTTATAAAATGGGGATATTAATAGAATTGATTTACTCATTTGATATAGCTATTATTTTAGCTATGATGAAACATCATTTGGTTTCACTGTCCCCATGATGAACAATTTATTATGAACATGGTTGTGGGGTAGATTTAGACCAGGAGTTGTAACTTTCTATCAAGAATTATGGGGAGGAAGGAGAGAAAAGAAGAAAGGGTAATATACATGATATAGAGAAAAATAAAACAGGGAAAAGAGATGGGGGTGCTGGGGTCATCAGTCCTCCCTCTATTAGGGCTGGGTTGTGTTGCCAGCACTGGTCTGTTTCTGCCCACCTTCTGATTTTCAAGGATTTCTCATATTTTTTTCAAATTCTGTTACAAACATATTCTGATGAAAAAGTTCTCTACTATTTTTTTGGATTTTGTAAAAAGAGAGGGAAGAACCTTAGTCTGCTAGATTCCTTTTCACCTGATAAGCAAATAGTTCATACAAAACATAATAAATTATGAGGTCCTTATTTTTACCCTGGAAATACAATACTTGATTTTAAGACCATCACATTAAGAATACTAAAGTCAATTGGAGATCATTTTAAATATTCAATTTCATTAAATAGTATACAAGTATAAACTTTAAACCTTAATACATAAAGCAATTAGGAAAGCAAACTAGCTCCAATTATAAACAATACAATCCTAAGATGTAATTGGATCTACATTTTTTAACATTGAAACAATGTATCTACAATGCTTCAAAAAAAAAAAACTAATATAAACAGATTCCCAGGTTAACCTCTAAAGGAAAATTTATTATAAGTACATTAATAAGTTAATTACATTTTTGACTCATGGCTAGGACTTACCAAGTTCTGCTAAATTGCCAAATGCAACAAGACACATTTCTGTAAGAGCTGCATTTTGGCAGTGGATGCCCAGTAATTTAACTAAGGTAGGAATAACACCCATGTTGATAAGTTGAGCTTGAAGGGAATCTGTAAAAAAAAAAAAAAACAACAAAACACAAAAAAAATGTTTATGTATTAAATGGACATTAGTAAGAAGAAAACACCTCTTATTCTCTCTATTGCAAACTCAACACTACTTCAATTAGAGTAAAGCAAGATTAAGTCCACTCATATAACTGCCTCGAAAATGTTTTAAGACATTAGTTCAGAAGAGTTGAATTTTAAAACTTTTCAATGATTAAAAGACACTTAGAAATGAAAATAATTCAAATAAGATGTCAAATCACTAATTTTTTTAAAAAACATGATCTTATATCTTTACAGAGCAGGTTTTAAAATGTATAAGTAAACACTACCACTGGTTTTTAAGTTAAAAGGTTAGACAAAGTAACATTTGCATTACAGGAAGTCACAGAGTATATGAAAAGCGTAAGAAAAAAAGCAATTTTAATAAAGATTAAGACAAAAAAAATCTTAGAATCCCTTAAAAATAGTTGCTCCATAATAAGGAATGAAAAGTATGTAACACACACAGGTTATTGTTTATTTGCAGCAGAGTGTTCTTTGATGACTGTTAGGAAGGAAAGTAGTTTTAACAAGGAAAAAAAAATCTGGTTACTTAAAATATTTTTCTTTTCAAAGTTTTATTTAATAACAGTGACAATCATCTTAGAGGTAAAGGGAATGAGGTCAATACGGCTTTGTCATCATTGCTTGCCTTCATTTTCTAAGAAACTAATTGGTTTTAAAGTACTTAATATGCCTTGGATTTCCACAATGGCTCTTCACGAACAATGATAATAGAATACCTATAGCAGTAGAGTTGAAGGTAAATAAATCAAAATGAAAACCAGAAGTACTGTCTCTTAGAATAAGCTAAGAAGAAAGACAAACACTCACATGCCTATACAAAACACTATTACTGTTAATAACTGGTTCATCTAAAGATAAAGGAATGCCTTCAAAATTTTTTTCTTTTCCTTTTAAAAATTATATGCCATTTTCAAGTTAATAATTTTCTCTAAATTCTTTTAAGTTACCTACTTGGAATTTAAAGATTAAAAATCTGTTTCTTACAGAACACATTTTCCTCTTAGCATGCATCCCTTGATGGAGTTTGCGTACTAATCTCTTTGTCACTCTTCTTAGTTCTTAACCGTCAGCAAAGAACATAAAGGCAAGGTTGAGCTGTCTCACATGCCAACTGATTACTTGCCCGGAGGTCTCTGTACTTAATTTTTACTGCTTTTAGAGAGAAGTATGAAGAGACAGCCAACAGAGGCTTATCAGCCCTTAAAACTGACAGTAATTATGGATATTATCTGGTTCCGCTGTGGGGACCATCTATACTAGAAAGGGGTCTATTACCAAAACAAGAATAGGAAACAAGGCCTGAGACAAAGTTAAGTTTACATTTAGAGTTCAGATAGTCTAAAACAATTTCAAAATTTGCAATGGAATTATGAAGTCTGTTCTAAAAGGAGGTAGATATAAAAGAACATATTCAACTAAATGATTTGTTTTTATGCTTTTGATGCTAAATATTTTTTTCTAACTCTACAATTTAGTAATTAATGAATGACTCACAATACTTATATTATCTTACAAGCAAATTACTTGTTATACCTATAATATTGTATCTATTATAGTATTATACCTATGTGTTATAGTGGCAGAATATTGTATTGTGGTTATAGTATTTTTAAAGATCATGTACCAAGAAGCTTTCCATATTAGAAATTATTTTGGTTACTTACCAGTAGATAGAGTTCCTTACTATTGGACCACCTCTGCAGATTCTTGTTCTTTAGCCGTATTTTTAACTTTATTTATTTATTCATTTTGACTACCTCTTCAAATACTGCAGAGCTACTGAATCATTAATTTTCAGGTACGTAAGCGTGAGCACTAGCGCATGCATTGAGTCAAACTCCACTATGTGTTTGCATATATGTAAGCATCACACACCCCCTCAGTACTATTGGTCCAAACTATAAAAATCCAACAGTCCAGGGACATTAGAGGAATAACAAAATTTGTGAAGGAGATAACTCAACAGGAGAATGCCACTTAGATATTCTTCATGTTCTCTTAACTTAGCATCTCTAATGCTCTCTAATTTTACAATATTATGAATTTTGGTTCCAGGGATAAGAGGGACAAAAGGTTAAGAAATATTACAGAGTTTCATACAATCTGTGGCATACAAATTGAAGCAGTAATATTTGAAATTGTGGTAGATCAGCAGAAAAAGTAGCATAGCCCAATGGCATATGGTGTGAATTGCCATAATTCATGAAAATCACACTGCTTCATGAAAATGTGTTTTCAAGCTACCCAGGAGCCAAACTGATTGTATACTCACATACAACACACATACCACACACAAGTAAAGAGAAAAATATATAGTCATCCAATGGACAGACCTCATTTTGGACCACTTGGGTGCTTTCTTTTATATCCATTTCTATGATGGTAACTAAAACAAAAATTATACTCAAGTAACTCTAAAATCTGTTCATACCAATTACAGGCAAGTCATTCTCCTTTGATAATGGAGGCCCAGAAGAGGGAAAAAACTTAAACAGGTTGGTACAAATTTTCATTTCGAGATAAGCAAGCATCCTAGAACATGGTTCTCAAAGTGGAGTCCCCAAAACCCTTTCAGAAGATCACCAGGTCAAAACTACTTTCATAAAAACACCAAGATTTGATTTGCCTTTTTCACTGTATTGACATTTGCACTGATGGTACAAAAACATTAGTGGGCAAAACTGCTGGGGCATTAGAATGAACGCAGTCAGTGGCACCAAATTGTATTAGTAGTCATTGTATTCTTTACCATCATACATTCACAGTAAAATAAATGCTGTTCTCAGCAATTGTTAAAAAAATTTTTAAAGTTATTTTTCATAAAAACATGCTATTTACCTTAACCTATAATGGTAGGTTAAGATAGTAAAATGCAATACTAAATAATTTTAAAAACTGTCACTTTTATTTCCAATATAGTAAATATTGATAGATATAACCCATATATATAAACAAAAATTCTTTGAGATCTTTAGTAATTTTTAAGTGTCTAAAAGAGTTCTGAGATCAAAAGTTTAAGAACCACTGCCAACAGATTACCTGATTTTTATAGGAATTGGAAAAACAATATGGAAAAAGAGATTCTGAAATTCAATGATATGCTTGGCAGATGTGACAACAGAAAAAATGTAAAATTAAAAGCACAGTAGGAATCCTAGATTGTGATGCTCAGATATTTTGAGCGACATAACATTAATTAAGCACCTTAACATCTCATTTTGCTTATGTGAGCAGAAATTCTACTTAAGCCTAGGAAAATATTTCATGATTAGATCTGTTTGCCTATTTCAGTTACAACTTACTATGTTATCAATAAATAGTTTTTTTGAGGGTTAAGTAGAGGTCCTGTTTGTGTGGAATAAATTAGTATTAGTACTTATTGCTGGAAGCAAATGATTAAGTTGAATCACTTTTTCTTATTGCCCAAAGAAAGCTTTGAATAGACTTCAAAGGATAGTAGCTGACACTCATGCTATTGTGAATGGTATCAGGAATATGACTTTTAAATTAAAGACTAACTGGAAGAAATCCTTAGAACCAGAAATAGTTCACATTCTCTAGATTTGAGAAAATAAGTAACATAATTCAAGACTGAGACTTTTTGCGTCCTTCAAAGAATACCAGCAACTCCAAGGGAATGTTGTCAGAGCTCAACAAACACAATTCACAAAAATGCAACCAAGGCCCATACACAGCAAACACTTATGTGTGAAAGACAGTCTTTAGACAGCACAATGTCATAAATGTCTGAAGACTTTTAAAAATTGCTCCTGACACACAACACAGACAAATACTGACCAAAATACAGAATTACAAAATTACATAATATCAAGATGACACAGGCCCTGCATGATCTATGGGGAGGAAGAGGAAGAAAGGCACTGAGGGGGTGCAATACAGATGCATATACAAAGAAATATAAGGCAATCAACGCATGCGCTGGTGTGAACACTTACCTACCTACATTTGAATTTCAATGGTTCCAAGTTCTTCAGGTCACACACATGGAAACTCCAAAGAATGGAGATCTGGAGAGAAGATCTCAAGTTGAAGAACCTTTTTCCCCCTGAGTTTTAAGTTTAATGTTTAAAACGTTGGTATAGATTATAGGTCCAGAAATGTATGCCAAGAATTGCAGTAACTAAACTGAAGTTATGTTGATCAATTACTAAAAAGAATAGGTTTCTTAAGAAGATTATAACACGTCTATCTTATTCCTAAGAAATGGCCCTTATAGACAATAAGCTTATTGATAAATAGGACTTAATGATGAAACTGTGTCAAAATAACACACACACAATTCAAAATATACAGTCTCTACATTAGTATGTATATTATTTATAGTATAAAGAGTACAACATATCCTATTTACAGGATTGCATAAAAACCTAATCTACAGTCAAATTAATTATATACAGTTGAAACAGTAAAAACAAGCAAATGTAAATCCTGATGAGAAGTTCTAATACAATTTGGATAAAAATCATTTGGGCATAATAAAGATGGAAGAAAACTGCCCTTTACTAATGGCACATCTACATTTCCAAAAATATATATAAAAAGTAAAAATTAGAAATGAGGTAACAGTGAAGTAGAACTTGCAAGTTGAAGCAAGTTGCAGCTCTATCTATTATAATGTTGAAAAGTAAACTGACTTAAATACAGCAACCAAGAGGATGGTTTGTGGTTAAAAACTTTATACATACACATGTGCAGGTACAAGTAAAGACTTCCTTTTCAGTTACTGATGACTTACTTTTGTTGATTGATCAGGAAAGTGAAGAATTTTTATTCTAAACCTAGTGCTGAGATATGAAACCAAAAATATTTAGACTGTTTAAAGTTAACTTCAAATCAATGATTTTCAAAGGCCTCTTTACACAAAACCTGCATTATATGTTTTGCACCCAGATTACCTCTATAATTTAAGCCCCAGGTTATACATTTCCAAGACAAACAGCCATTTCAAAGAAAAAAAAAAAAAGAGAATCACGATTCATTAGTATTGAGAATATGAGTCTAAAAACAATACATTTATATATTTCTTGCTTTCTAAAAGTTAAAAATAAAAAATGAAAAAGCTTTTTTCTGGGTTCTGAAAATAAAAGTCTCTACAGAGCAAAATTTCCCTTTCGTAAAAGTTCTAGAGATAACTGACAAAAGTACATGAGTGAGTATGATGTAAAACACAGCAACAATGAAAAACCTCAAAGCAAATCACAAGAGAAAGGAAAAATGTTTTATTATTCTTAAGAGGCCCACCCATTTGCTGTTCTCAATCCAGTAACATCTAGAATGATTATGTCTTAGTCCAGCAGATAACTTTTTCCCTAGACTCACTTCAGGTTAAATTATTTACTACAGATCAACTCTTGTTATAATGAATACTGCTACAAAGATTTCTACATATACATCTACTCTGATTTAAGAAAACGCTGTGCTTTCATCTCAGAAACAAACTGGTCTTTTAAAAGTTAAAATTGTTTTTTGTTTTTTTAGAAGAGGACTACTGCCAGCTGTTGCTTACGTAGCTCTTATTGGGAGAAATAAATCCAGTCTGGGCTCTCATAGGGCATTGCTGAAAGGCCACATCTATAGTAAGTATAAATTTAAGCCTAAATTTTTGCATAGCAAATTGAGCTAATTGTCAGGTTAATTTACAGACAACATGTATATCTTATAATCATATGCGTTTAAAAAACATGAAAATTCTGTTTTACAAAAGGATTTACTGGTTTTAACAAAAACCCAAATAATACCAGTTACCCTGGAGCATTACTATGATTAAATTTTTTACACTTTAAAAATTCATAGAAGTTATTTGCAACACACAAACTGTGTTAACAAGAAGTATCTATATAACCCAGATTTCTAATTTCTTTCCAAGAAACATTTTTCAAATATTTAATTACAATTTTTTTTCAGTAAATAAAATATAGGCAGTTTGCTGTTAACTGGACTTATTTGTAGTCAGAAATCAGGGTTACTAATTTTTACACAAGTTAGTTTACATATGATATTTTTTTGCCCTGAGCTTCTCACTGAATGAATATTTTAAATGGTCTGAATTAAAGATGCACTGATATATGGTCAAAATCCATTGCTCATCTCTGGCTTTTGCCTCAGCTCTTGAAGGTCAAACACCTGAATGCTTACTTCAATGTCATTTCTAGCACCGACAAATCTGTGCATAGTCAATGATCATGTGCTTGATACCATCATATTTCAACCAGTGTAACATCAAAAATAAAAACAAGGCCTGGTCTTTCAGTTTTATCTTTACTATCTAAATATTCATTTTTAAATATAGGTAAGCATTTCATGTACAGAGAAAAATCTCCCAATGTGTTTCACGTGTTGAAATTCTATTAGATGAAATGTAAATGTGTATTTATACTGCAATATTAAAGTGTGGCAATAACTAACGAGGGTGAAAGCTATACAAATGTAAAAATTAAATCAAGGCAGAATAATAGAGATTATATTACCTACTCTCTTTATAATTTACAACAAAAAATAAGTGTTAGGAGTTGTTTTTGATTTTTAGTTACTTAACTCCATTCAGGCCATGAATCTTTCAGGAAAAAGTCCAATTTGAGAAGTCTTTACATCTTATGAGGATGAGTTAAAATCAGAAAGCCCACTCTGCCTCTTTAAATTTTCACTATGAGAAAATTCTTGAAAGTAATATTCAATAACATCCATGATTAGTCATCTTCAATCAAGACATAAAGCAAATGAAGAAAAACATGTTAGAGAATAAAGAACCCCAAACATATTTTGTTACTCCACTGTCCCCAGTTAAAATTGATTATTTAGTATCAGAATGCTAAATGCACTGTCATGATTATAAAAACAATCCAGAAGCTAAAATGCTGCAAAGAGTATAATTTCTATAATTTAATGCCAAACTTTAAATCATTAACAA